>NC_090446.1:1371818936-1372465186 GCF_031143425.1 Pleurodeles waltl | reverse complement strand
TTGTGTAATCGAGAGACAACTGTTGATTTCTAAGATTTAAGACTTTTTAAACCTGCAAAAGTGATATTTCAACTTGTGCTTATTGGATCTTTATCGTTGAGACCTTATTTTATTTTATTCAGATAAATAACAGCTATTTTTCTAAACCTGTGTGGTGTAATTTTGTGGTATTTTCACTGTGTTACTGTGTGATTTATTGCACAAATACATTACACATTGCCTTTTAAGTTAAGCCTGATTGCTCAGTGCCAAGCTACCAGAGGAAGGGCACAGGATAATTTGGATTGTGTGTGACTTATCCTGACTAGGGTTATGGTACCAGCTTAGGCAAGGGTGTATACCTCTGCCAACTAGAGACCCCATTTCTAACAGCTGTTTTTTTTAAAGCATACTCCGGCAAGGAGAACAAAGAAAAAAAAAGAAGCTAAGGTGGAGGGCTGTAGAATTTATACTTGAGGCACCACTGTTATTTTTCATAGAAAAAGAAGAAAGGTTGGGAAGAAGAGAACGCCAGGGGTGACAAAGAGTAAAACCTCATAGTAATGAATGGGATGAGGAAACAGATGAGAAGGTAATGAAAGATGTTACATTAGGGGCCCAAATAGGAGAGTGGGGTAAGCTTAGGGATTTGGCATGCACGTCAGTCAGGATATGGCCACATGCCTCTCTAAGGCGAATGATCTTGCGTCTAATACCTCTCAACATGACACTAGGGGTTCCCCAGAAATTATAATTTCCCTGCAAACATCAGCCAAGGCCTCGAGGGAGTTTCTTTCAGGGTTAGAAGAGCAGTTCTTTATGTTGTCAGTAGCGGTCAAGTTCTTTTTAAAGTATGGGGTAATTTTGTCTGGGCTGGTACTTTCGGCTTGTTTGATTTTGTTAATGTTGGTGTGGTTGGATGTTGGATCTATATTATTTTTGCAGCAGTGCTAGTACAATCCGTGCTAACGGTTGTTTCTGGTGACTATTGTTAAGAGATTGCCCCTTCGGGATCTTTCTCTACCTTTATGTTATTTACTACTTTGTCTATTCCAGGAAACATAATAGTTTGTGCTCCCTCACCATCTTGCGAGCGCTGAGCCTGTTTGACCTCATGATTACACTTTGAACACTTGGAGTTCTAGCTTGATAGGCTGACACTCTGGGACCCAACAGATGACATTCCAGCAGCCTCTGGACTCTACTCCGCCTCTCTCCCACTAGCATGGCAGAACCTAAGGAGAAATATAGAATTGCCGGGGTGTAGAGTGGGAGAGACGTGAAGGGAACTGAGCACAAAGCCATGGTCCACTGTCTTACTGTGACACCCCTCGTCGCCTGTGGTTGCACCTGTTGCACATCTTACTAATCACTAATTACTGCTATTACCAGTATTTTTCTTTCCATTCTTGGTTGTTACTGTTTCCAGTGCTACATCCCAGTAATGCGCCCTCTTACAAAGGGGGCTCTGGAGGATCAGAAGGCGAACATACTATCAGTGGGGTGGTAAAGCAGTCACCGGCATGCACAAGCGCAGGCATGGTAGATACAGGCAGGAACAGGCACCTACAGGTGACTGGGAGCAGGAGCGATTACGAATGCAGAAGCGATAGTAGAATTACCCCACCCAGGCTCTTAAAATTACCCTCTCCACTTACTGCTCCTGCCTTCCTGTGGCACCCTGGTATCCGAACGGTATTCCCCTGTAGTGCCGTCTCTATTATGAGATCGCCTATAGATAAACAAATACGTGTTTTGAAATATGCAAATATATGCTAATCATGCTTGTCCAGCTGTTCGAGATATCAGCCAAGGTTGTGCTCTCTGCCTGGTGTTGGTGGTTGAGCAAAAGAACCCCACCGTCCCTCCGCTGGCAGTTGTTACAATCTACTGGAGTGCCAGGGGCATCGGTGGAACATTTGCAGGTTCTTTTTCATGCTTTCTCCCTCCGCCACTATACTCACGTTTTTTTCTTCCCGCTTTTTTACTAACGTTTTTGCTTTTCTCTCTCTTGTTAATGACTGATGATGGAAAATAAGTCATGGTGCTCAAAAATGCGCCCCACCTGCAACCACTGGCTCAAATTAAGCACTGCAATGCACCTATTTCTGGGCTACCTCTCGCTCCAAAGTCACCTTCCACAGGAAGTAAAAAAATGTAGGGATCAGAAGCGTCTGGTTGGTTGGTGGAATGTCATGCATTTGTTGACATACACCGGTCCTTTGGTGAGCAGCGCTTTGTATATGGGTCAACATCTTGAATTGGCATCTCTTCTGGATAGGGAGCCAGTGTAACTTCTTGAAGTTGGATGTGATGAGGTTTGTCTGGGGAGGTCTAGGATGAGTCTGGCCGCTGAGTTGTGTATTGTCTTTAGTCTTTTCAGGAGGCGTGTGATGATTTTACGTAGAGTGTATTCCCATAGTCCAGCCTGCTGGTGACGAGGGCCTTCTGGTGTTGACTGGGAGCCACCTGAAGATTTTGTGGAGCATGAGCAGGGTGTGGAGGCAGGCGGATGAGACTGCATTTATCTTTTTCTTCATGGATATGTTTAGCACACTATATTTATGTCAGATGATATTTCTGTTGATGATACTCTGACATACAACTCACTAAAGCATGGTGGAAGACCATGGGGTCTGGGGCTGAAGCTTTAGAACGCCCTCAGCCCTCTACTATGCAGACACGCCTGTTACCTCCAGGTAGGCAACTACTAACGATAAGCAATTTAACAACTCTGAAAGGATACAGGTTTCAATTCGCATTGTAATGATTCAGCGACGAGAACTGTTAATAACAGCAGACGTCAGCGACGTAGGTTAACTCACTAAGACATTTTGGTTGCTTCTATACCGTGCGTCTTGTAACATAAGTAAATATAATAACGTGCACTTTAACCTGTGCAGAATGTCATACGTTGGCACGCTGTAGGCTTTCACAGTTGCCGTTTTGTAAAAGCAAAGAACTCAAAAGCGACATCTATGCGAAATGTTGTGCTACGTACAATGTGTAAAAAGATGTAGAGAATGTGAACGTTCCCAAGATCCCCGTGGCCAGTTCTTAAAAAATGGCCACTAGAGAGCGCCAGAGCTCCAATTTGTAATCAAATTGCTCAAAACAACTTTGGCCTGAGCTGAGGAACGTAGATTATTGACATAAACACCCAAACAATTTGCTCAGAAACCTTTCCTCTAGTGACGGGTCCTTTCAAAAGCCCTTTGATCTTTTAAGGTATGTTTAGACGGCGTCTTTGCATGTCATTTTCTATTAGTTCTTTTTTTTTTTACCACTAATTCCACGGTCCATGTTGTATATTCCAAATGTTCTTTTAGTTCTCTGTCGTACATGAGTTAACGTACGAGGCCGCAGGGACAGAACTGGTCTGTCTTCTATGTTTAGGCGCCTCATGACGCCACGACCAATCCGTAGCGAGGACGGTCGTGACGTCAGGGGGCGGCGCGGCGGAAAGGCAGAGGCGCGAACAAAGCGCGGTGTTGCGGCCGGCAGGCTCCTCGTGGGCCTTATTTCTTGTGGCAAGAATAAAAGATATTAACATGAAATCCGGCTCCCTTGCATCGTTCATACCTGCCACTACAAATGGCGACGAGGGTCACAGCTTCTACCAAGGCCCACGAGTGTAGCCCACCTTACCTGGTGTTTCGGGAGGCCAGTGGAAAGCGCTGATATCTCTTCACGTGAGACTACATGCAACCCCTAAGGCGCTGATGCTGCGATCTCCACACGATTGATTTTGACGACTCCTACCGTTCTGCGCAGCCCAGTAGCCTCCCATAGTGGATGCTGCAC
Organism: Pleurodeles waltl; assembly: GCF_031143425.1. Taxonomy (NCBI): domain Eukaryota; kingdom Metazoa; phylum Chordata; class Amphibia; order Caudata; family Salamandridae; genus Pleurodeles; species Pleurodeles waltl. The sequence goes on along the minus strand of NC_090446.1, from coordinate 1,372,461,403 downwards.
CTGTATCACGCGGTCCTTCCAAGTGTGGCGCCCGCTTTCCGGCCATGTCGCAGACAGGTCATATCTGCGTACCTCCTCTCTTCCTGGACTCTCCTGGTAAGCCATGCATGAAGTGGAAAGGATGGCTGCGCGCATTTGAGAACTATATTATCTCAATTGATGGTCAGGGGTATAGCCCCGAACGGAAAAAGTCTTTGTTATTCGGACTGTTGGGGAAGGCTGGACAAGAGGTTTTCGATAGCATGCCGGTTTATGTGAATCCCCATGGAGCCACAGCTCCGCTGAATGAGTACCAGGAGGCTGTACGGCGGCTTGAGTTGCAGTATGCGGAGGAGTGCAACATCATGGTGGGGCGCCATAAATTCGCACTGCGGAAACAAGAGGAAGGAAAGACTATCGAAGAGTATATTGCATGTCTACGTGTTCTAGCTCAAGATTGTGAATTTGCAGCGATGACTGATACGTACATTAGAGATCAGGTGGTGTTCTACTGCCATTCAAAGAAAGTGCAGGAACGTTTGCTTTCATGCAGGAATCCTTCACTGAAGGATGTAATAGCCATTGCAAAGGCAGTGGAACGCTCCATGATATCTTCCAAGGAACTGGCGAACACTAGTCAGGCTTCAAATGTGTTCTATGTACAGGACAGCCGTAAACATGTGCCCAAGGCTTCAGACAGGGCGGCGAGTGATAGAAGGGGAGGCAGGAGGCAGCTCGTCTGTTTTAGATGTGGGTCAAAGGATCACTTAGCGGATAGCAGGGCCTGCCCTGCCGTGCACAAAAGCTGTTCTAAATGCAGGAAGTTGGGCCACTTTGCGGCAGTATGTAAAGCAAAAAAATATAATACGGGCATGAAAGTGAGCTCGGTAAGCGAGAGTGACACTGATGCGGATGCGGACATTGTGTTGTCCATTGATGGTGAGGACGGTAGAGTGAAGGGTCCCATTGGCACCGTCATGATTGGTGTGATAAAATTGCCATTTACGGCTGATTCTGGTTCCCCCCTTACCCTGATCTCTGATAGGACATTTGATTCGAAATGGCAAGATGTACGACTGCATGAGACGGATGTGAGTCCAAAGGCCTTCGGGGAACACGACATAGTGATGAAAGGTTACTTCTGGGACTCCCTCACCTTTCGAGGGCGCACTGTGAGAACAAAGATATATGTGGCTGAAAATGGGAGGAGCCTTGTGGGATGGAAGGACCTGGCGAAGCTAGGTGTGATGCTAGTCCCTGGGGCAGAAGATCCCATAGTTCTGAAAGATGATTTAGTGAGGGCCATACGAGATGCCCCTTGCCCAGGAGACAAAGACGCCTTGCGATCGTTCCTGGGACTCAGCGAATACTATTCCAAGTTCATGCAAGGATACGCAACCACTGTGGAGCCTCTAAGGAAACTGCTACGGAAGAACGAAAAATATACGTGGACACAGGAACAAAGCACTGCCTTCGAATCCGTCAAACAGGCAATCGCCGCGGCCCCAGTATTACGACCGTACAACAAGGACCTCCGGAATGTAATCACGGTTGACGCTAGTGCCAAGGGAATCGGTGCAGTGTTTTGCCAATTCCAAGGGAAGAAGGAGAACACTGTTGCATTTATATCGCGGTCATTGAGCGAAGCAGAGAAGCACTACAGCACCATCGAGCGGGAGACGCTCGCGTGCGTCTGGGCCGTGGAGAAACTGAGAAATTATTTGTGGGGCAGGGAGTTCGAATTAGTCACCGACCACAAACCCTTGATATACATGATGAACGGTGAAGGACGTGGCAATGGCAAAGCCAGCTCGAGGCTCCTACGTCTACTGTCTAAGTTGCAAGAATATCACTTCACCGTCAGACACATCAAAGGGGGTCTCAACTGCAGGGGGGATTGCCTATCTCGCATACCGATCCCGGATGAGGAGAATGATTCCCTGGACGACACGGAGTGCGTTGTGGCAATGGTTGACGCAACAGCCATGTGCGAGGGATCCATATCAGAGGAAGAATGGTTGACGGCTCAGGAGAAGGACGTGACTATGCGGAGGGTGATGGACCACATGAAGGCTCATTGGCCCCCTATCCGGAACTTGCACGGGGCACTCAGAAGTTTCCAACAGATTAGTTCCGAACTCACCATCGAAGGCGGCTTTGTGAAGAGACACGAGCTGTTTGTACCTCCGGAAAGTTTAAGAGACAAGCTAATCAGGATTGCCCATAAGGGCCACCCGGGCAATACCGCTACAAAGAATCTCCTCAAGCAGTACTACTGGTGGCCAGGGATGTGCAGCGACGTCAGCAGATTCATTGATCGGTGTGGACCGTGCTTAAGGGCCGATAAGCACTGGAAGACGACAAAAGGAGAGTTGCAGCTGGTGGACATTCCTGCTGGCCCGTGGAACAAGGTTGCCATTGATTTTGCGGGCCCATTTACAATGCTACCTGACGAGTGTAGACATCTCATCGTCCTTACGGATTACTTCTCCAAATGGATTCACTACAAGTTCGTCAGGGAAGTTACCACTGAACGAGTGATCAAGGCATTGACGAAAATTTTCGCGATTGAGGGACAGCCGAAGATCATGGTGTCGGACAACGGCACCCAGCTAGTGTCCAGGCAGATGACGGATTTTCTGTCCAGGTTGGGGATTAAGCAGGAGAAGACCCCGCTGTACAGCCCGAAGAGCAATGGGCAGGTTGAGCGTATGAATAGATTCCTCAAAGAGGGCGTGCAACAGGCGATCGCTTCCAACATGAATGTGAAAGCGTTTCTGGCGAACAAGGTGCACACTTTCCACAACACGCCCAGTGAGGTTACTGGACACACTCCGTCTTATTTGATGAGAGGGAGAAGATGCATGAGTGAGCTTACCCCCAAATTCAATAAGTGGTATGACATGAACCAGGAAATTGAGGCAGAATCTGATGAGAGGTTGAGAGTCAAAGCAAGAATAGTGGCCAAACAGGAAAACAATAAGCGGTACGCTGACATGGCGAATAGAGCCAAAACTAAAAATATAGCGCAAGGGGATTGGGTATTGGTGAAGAAACCCAACAGGGTGATGAAGGGGGAGTCTGTGTTTCAAACCCCGGTGCGTGTGCAAGGAGTGACAAGAGGGGCAGTCTGTCTGGAAGGAGCGGGGTGGCGGAGCAAGGACGACATAGTTAGGCTCAAGGCTGGTCAAGAGAAAATCATCATGAAAGATGTCCGTGTGGATGGGGCCGAATGCACGGATGATGTTGACGAGTGGCAAACTCACGAAGCCAGGGATGTAGTCATTGATGAGGAGGAATGTGCGAATACGCCTTCCAGGCGAGGAATAAGTGGACAGGGGAGTGCAGAGCGATGCGAGAAGGCATGGCGTGGCTTGACGGATGCCTCAGGACAGAATGGTTGCAGGCCCGAATCTGTGGAGAGCGACAGTCACAATGTAATGGTGTCAAGCCGAGAGGGTGCGTGCGCCGTCAAGGCGAATTCACTTCAGTATGTTACTCCGAGCAGGCCAATTAGGCGTATCCGAGCCCCCAAGAGGTTCGAAGATTTTGTTATGAGGTGAAGTTCCTTAAGTTTTCTTGTTCTGTTGAAAAGGGAGATGTCGTACGTGAGTTAACGTACGAGGCCGCAGGGACAGAACTGGTCTGTCTTCTATGTTTAGGCGCCTCATGAGGCCACGACCAATCCGTAGCGAGGACGGTCGTGACGTCAGGGGGCGGCGCGGCGGAAAGGCAGAGGCGCGAACAAAGCGCGGTGTTGCGGCTAGCCGGCTCCTCGTGGGCCTTATTTCTTGTGGCAAGAATAAAAGATATTAACATGAAATCCGGCTCCCTTGCATCCTTCATACCTGCCACTACATTCTCCCCAAAGGTAGCTACCTATTCCCTACGTTCCTTTATATATAATACCTGTTTTCGATTGCTTGGGTAAGTTCCAGTGCTGTATCTTATACCTCTGCCACGTTCCTAATGACCGCAATGTATATGTGAGCAGGTTGCAAGTCTGTGGCACCGATGCGTTTAACACGCTTTCAGTGGTGTCCAGTTTTGTAGATTTGCCCCTGGTGAGAACAGTTTTGATCGAGACCTTCCCTAGTACAGATTACTCAATCAAAGAAATTTACTATGATTGAGTAATTCTGAAAGTGAAACCATATTCTATACTATTTTATGGTCGATAACTCCAAGTCCTCCTTTTTCCAATGGAATTTACAAGTTTGTTTCTGAGGTATGTGGGCCTTTTTAAATTCCTGTGAGAATATTTTTCCAACTCTGAGATGGAGTGTGTTTGTGTGGTTTGGTGAATGGGTGTATGTGAGAATGAAACACTGGTTGGGTGAATGATTGAGGGATGAGTACGTGTATTAATGAATGAACCGGTAAGTTAAAGTGCATGGCTAAACAAATGAGTGAGTGTCCAAATGGACAAATAAATGGGTGAATCAATATGAATGTGAGTGTGGATAAATGGATGAATGAGTGAGACCATGGATGAATGAATGGGTATGTTGAGTTAGTGCATGATTGATGGGTGCATAAGTTATCTATCCACACCTATTCATTCATCTCCTGATCTGTTTATTCACCCATTTAATAATCTTCTTTCCATCATCCCCACACACCCCTTTCTTCATCATTCGCCCATGTATAAATCAACACCAGACTGCTAAGCATTCATGTGTGCTCCCACACTCATGCGTCCATCTGGTCATCTATATACCCACTCACAAATCTCTTGCTTTTCCACACCAGTGCTTAATTTGAGCTTGTTGCTTCCGGTGCTGAGCACCGGCACTTATTTCTGAGAGCCGGGGCTTAGTTTTCTGCCTCAAGCATTTGCTGCGAGCAAAAGACACACATGGGAAAGACGGAGGAAGAGAAAAAAGAAGAAGAGCCAGAAAGGGGAAAAGCAGGAAGCTGCAAAAGAGAGCTGAAGGGGGCGAGGAGTGGCTGTTAATGGATTGAAGAGGCCCGAGGTGGCTTCAGGATTACCCCGCCTCAGTATTCCGTGCTTGCACTTTTAATTGCAACAGCCGCTGTTTAAGAGGAGAGATTTTAGCACCGGCACCTTTTTATTTACAAATTAAGCACTGATCCACCCCCAAGTGCTTTATTACCCACCTACACGTGTGTGCATGCGTATCTGTATGTTTGCTATCCTGTGTGGTGCTTTTATGTGAATGGATATCTACTTGTGGCTTCTTCGGTGGGTGCCTGAGTGCTTGATTGTGTCTTTTTCTATGCCCATTTCTGCCTTCTGAAGTATATGTGTATGTATGTCTGTTGGACCGTGCAGTTGTGCCTTTTTTAAGTTGAATTGTGGGTGCATGGATGCCTGCAGGTGCTTTGCCACTAATATGAAGATGGAAATATGGTTCATGGGTGTGTTTGCAAGGGGGTCGAGTTGTGTGCGCCTGCTTGCGTGAATGTGTGTTTTCGTGTGTGCGGGGTGCCTCCATGTGCATGGGTATCAGTGCGCCTGTTGTTATCTGTGCATGTGCACTTTAATGTATGGCGAGCTGTGTGTTGCCATGGCTACATGATACTGACCAACCACAATAGGTGATGCCCACCCTCCCTTCACCGCTCTCTGAGATTACCTGGCACTTGGGCTTCACGGAAAGTAGAAGGGAGATGTCTGGTGACGCCTGTTTTGGTTAGTTTTGTTACATCCGCAAATATTAATGAATTCCTAATTGAAAGCTCGATTGATACAGGTTTACGGGTATGGTGGTTTAACCGCCGAGTGCCGGTCTGGGAGCAGCGGTGAGCCCTGAATGATCTGTTTTCTTTCCATTTGAATACAATACAAATAATTCCCCTTCCAGAGCTACGTGCACAGCTGCCACGGAGGCTCGTATCATGTGCACCACGTCACGCCATCATCGCTTTGTAGCCAAAAGCAGTGGATTTCCGGGACTTGTGGCTTTTCATTTAATAGGTGTTTGAAAACTACCTTCATGCGAAATACTGATGGCCTCAAAGCTCGTCTGGCTCAAGGTATCCCACAGGACATGGGCCTTCTTGGCATCCCTGCCTGTGTCTAAGCGCCATTTACACTCCCAGACACACCTTCCTATAGCCCATACCACCTCAATGAAATGGAGCGTTTACTCGGAGTTGTATATTGTTAGGCATGAGTTTCTCATCTAGACATGGGGTTCCCTTTGTATTCTGGTTATGTTTCTTCCTACTATCCAGGGAGTTCCTAGATGGCTCAGATTGGACCTTGTGAAGGAAAAACGTCTCCTTTGAAAAATCTAAGTGGAAATGGTTGAGTTGTAGTGTATAAGAATTTCACCCTCGAGGCAATGAAGGGCACATTTACTGCCCTCTTGGACTACCTCTTCGAATCAATCCAAGGAGGCCTCGCACTTGCCAGAAAGCAGGAAACTCCACAGGCTAGCTCCACTCAGGCCCCTCCACCCAGGCCAGCACCTGGATACATCCTCACGGATGACAAGCAGCGCTCTGCAGATCCACATTACATTACACATCACACCCTAAGACTTGTGTGACAGTTTAAATAACTACTTTCCTTTTGCAAAAAATTTAAAAGTTTGTCAAGTTATAGACACTATAGAGAATATAAGTGACACGTCGACCTTTAGAGACTGTCACCAAAGACCTGAAGAGTTTACATCCACTACCCTCTGAATTTGTACTCTTGACGACCAAGGGTGCAATGAAACGCATGAGCCATAAACTTGAAACAGTTCCCCATGCAACACTGGATTCAGGGAACATCAGAGACCCACCAATTTCTCATACTTGGCTAACCTCGTAGGGGCAATATGCACCTAACAACTAACCACAACCACTCTTTGGAAATATCTGACCTCCCCTTTTCAGGTTAGCTTCGGGCCTAGCAGCATGTAACAGTAATAATGACTATAACCAGTTAGGCCAGAACTCTGAGGAGATCAGAGACAACATCGTCGTTTGATCGGATCTGCTGCCAGAGTTGGCCACGCAATAGACTAAAGGAAGCTGGTTGTGGAGGGACAGTTAAAACTAAACTGCAGGATTCCAGCTTTAAGTTTCCTTTCAGCCCGAAAGCGGTTGCATGGGGTGTCCACCAAGACTCTGTCCTTAGCCCTCTGCCAATAAGGATCTGTGTTGTGCCTTCAGAGGACCATGGTGAGATCTCCACCAGGCATCTTTAGACATAGCTGGCTGTAGTCATCCAGGGCAGTAGAGTACACCCCTCCACTGCCGAACTCTAAATAAGCCTCCTTGTGGCCCAATGTCTAGCTGCAGTTGGTTGGTAAGTCTCCCTAACTACGGTTGGTAAGTCTCTGGCATTGTCATCTAACGAATAGGAGGGAGAGATGCCCTATTCGGCCAAAAGGGACAGGGTTACTATAACTCACAACAAAGAAAGGTTCCCTTTCATGCAGCAGTGTATATTGGTGTTATGGCTACTTGCTGATAATAATAAATGAACATGCACCAAAGCAATAACATTCCCATTCAAGAACCAAATATATCCAAAAAAGATAACAAAATATATCTTCGTTAAGTATGAAAATGCATCTGTATTTATTGTATACCTACATTCAATATATTTCACATCAAATACACTACATACATATTAAAACATTAAAAACATTATCGACTTTTCCTTTTGATGCATATTTTTAGGCCAATAAACACCTTATCATCATATCTTCCATACATGAAAAATTACAAATAAAAACAACTAAAAAGACCGTTGATGCGGCGTTTCAGTGGTATTGGAGATGGTTCACTCCATTTTCTTCAGGACATTACGGTTCATAAGAATTGCACACATTCTAAAAACAGAAAAAAAAAACAAATTCAATTCTCTTATTTCTAGCTAAGACACATAAATAGCATTCATAAAGAACATATACAAATATGGTTACGACTCATGCGTTGGTGCAGATCATCTCCCCAGCAAGAGATTACCAACCCCTCATTTATTGATAGGCATAAACCACCATTCATAAATGCTTCCAAAATGTTATTATTCCGAAAGGAAGTACAAACTAGAGGTTACAAATCATTTTAATTTCCCAGTATATTATTTTTATCCCCCGTGATCATGGATGTGGATTCAATGATCTGTTTTCCATCAAGTAATTATTAAAAACCTGTACTGGCTTCTATCAATCATCCATACCAAGGTGGTACACTCTAAGAACTCGTCTAAGACTTCTTAGAGAGTAGAAACACACATCCTTAAAATATTTTAACTTCGGAGGTTTAAAAGGCTTCTATGAAATTTTTATACCCCATTTTTTAACACTACTAAGAGTTGTGAGGGCACTGTGTTCATTAACACAACTTTAAGTTGTAACGGCATCATATCAATGCTCCTCCTCTTACGGACCTAGTTCTCTCTGAAAATTAGGCATTGTACAGATTTTGACCATGGAACTTACTGTGACTCTTAAGGAGTAAAAACCTTGGATATGTCAAGGCCTTATTTAAGAATGATCCTTATGTGGAAAAGATTAAAAAAGATTGTCTTTAACCCTAGGGTGAATATACAATTTCTTAAAATATTGCAAATTTTCCCTAACACTTACCCCGCTTTGTATAGGGAGGTCTTACTTGACTAAAGATGTCTTCCAAATTTATTTCTGGCAAAATGTAATTCTTATTGCTCTCCTATTTTAAGAGGTTGGGTAATTCTAAAAAAGTCATACATAAGACATCATTATACCATTCTGCTTAACTATTCACAGCATCATATGATGTTTTTATACATATTTATTCATCCTTCATATTACTATAGAATTCGCTCCCCAGTGGCTGTAATTGTTCTAAACCACATGGGTAATTAATAATATGTACATAGAGTCATTATCGGATCAGCTTAGCAGAGCGTCTCCTATATTCAACCATTCACAGAGACTCCTGCATATGACTACATTTCATTCGGCAACCAAGGTAATTGCTCCGATTGACGCAGAATCGCGCCATATTCTTGCCCAGTGGCTGAATTTACGCATTGCTGAATACATCTGCTCTAATTAACAGATAAGGCAAGATATACGTATATTATTTTAAAGTATTATTTAAAAAAAATCTTCCAACATACAAAACGCTGCCCCGTTGGGCCCCTATACACAAACAGCCCCATCTTCCCTCCATTATCGACAGCAGTCACGGCCCCATCCTGTCCGTATTAAAGGACTGCCATGGTCTTCCCTTTGTTTACAAAGGCTATCAAAGGCACCTAACAAAAGGCTCATTTCACCGTTATCACCTTTCTTTGTCATCCGTCTCCTCGATTGGAACACAATAGCGCCATCTTGGTTCTTGAATGTGTATGTTATTGCTTCGGTGCACGTTCATTTATTATTATCAGCAAGTAGTCTTAACCCCAATATAAACTGGTGCATGAAAGGGAACCTTTCTTTATTGTCATCTAATGGCCATTCCGATGTGGCTATTTGCCGTTTATCCAGGAAAAGATGTGGGAGAGGCAGTCAATGATAGCATATTTACTGGGAGGTGGAAAGGTGAGCTGAATGTCATTTGTATACAAAAAGAAGCTGGTCAATGAGGTAATTTGGAAGTCTCATGAAGAGGCGCTTAGGGCCTCTATAAGACCCAACCCAGGAGGAAAGATAGCAGCTGAGCAAGAAACGTCAATTACCATCATTAGTGGCATGTTGGAAATGGAGGATTCGATCAACCTCATGTGTCAGGACAGCAGCCTATGGCGTGCTCCTAATCTGGTTGGGGTTTGAGCCAAAATGCAACCCATGGCCCGCCAAAAAGGAGATTAAACACCATTGGGGGCATGAGACTGGTCGGGGCATAAACCCCTAATCAACATATTGAAATTTAGATGTTTAAAAGGTTGTGCAGATTCTGCTCAGGTTGTCTATCTCGATTGCTGTTGGTATTTTTGTCTCACTCAACTGGTGTACATTTACAACATTTAAGAAGGCACAAACATCCTGGTTGTTTCGCCAACTTTGATATCTATTTGAACTGTTATTTATCTAATTCTCTCAAAATGTTACTCATTTGTACGTTTTTCTGTTTTAAACACTTGAATAACCTCCATATATGTTACCTCTGGATTACCGGACCTTCTGTGAGTGCCCTCTTTTGGTGTAAACACATAGAGACTGCTCCCCTACTTTTCTGGCTACGACAGAGCAAAGTGGATCCCTGTAAGCATGCAGGTAACCCAACGCCCTGCCGCCAAACAATAATTAATGCTGTGATAGAGGGCAGCAAACACAAACATTTAACAGAAGACACAAGACAGATCGCAATGCACAATTCCAACACAGCACAGACATATCATGGAGTTGGATAGCAGTATGCTCAGAACAATACACCATGACATGCTGAACACTAACACTCATAAGTTCACTTCGGACAGAAGGTTTTACACACCTTCAACATAGTGCAGATAAACTATGCAGTTTGGCTATTGCGGCACTGAACATTACCTCCTCCTTCCACCCAACATCTTTCATTACACACACCAATGTAATCACAGGTACAAATTGCCTTTCTCAAGCACAACATGATAAAGAAATCACCCAGTGCTCTCATGCATCCAATATGGCACCAAAGCTACGAAGCTGGGAAAATGCTGCTCAACCACACCCCTCTGCATCACCCCAACAAAAATCTTAGAACCAATCACACAAAGTTTATACTGCACTGTCAACAGGACACCATTGCATCTTAGCTATTTTGCTGGCTTATGGTGCCAGCTAGAAACAAATCTGCATTGGCCGGGTGATGGACAAATTATGATGTAACTCATCTGGAAAAGGTCAGTGCTCAAAGTTCTTCAGTGCATCAATTCAAACACAAAACATAAAAATACCTTTAGCAGGATCTAACTAATTGTAATTTTATATTAGCCAACACAAGCTATTACTAAAGTAGACTATTAAGAAATGTCTACTGTCGATGGATAACCAAAGACCACCATACAGAGAAGATGGAAATCACTGAACTGTACGGGAAGGGCCCCTGGGTTAAGACGGCACCTCAATGCCATACAGCACAAAAAAGCAGAAAACGAAGGCTTTTAAGGTAATGCAGCTTAGCATGACATTATTTGTGACATGCTGGAAATATTGGAAACGTCTTCCCTCCACCTTGCATAGTCTGAGATACTGGTGCTTGCAAATAAATGTGCCAGAGAGGAAGACCTGCGGTATCTAGGGGGAAAATCATCCACGCGGTTTTTGGTAAAGGATTGGGTTGATGATGACTGTCTTATAAATGATTTGCGCGTGTGTACCTGTGGTGTGATGACAAAATGTACTGGGGCACATATCTTATCAGACTGTCAATGGTTTTTAAATGTGCGTAAAGTGATTTTAAAACCATTTTTTATAAAGTATGGAATTGTTAATCGGAATCAAGCACTCAATCTATTGATGAATATTAGATTCCTGGATGTCACATGCATGATTGAGATTTTTAATTGCAGCTAAGGGTGTTTTAAAGACATCTTGTGGTTTAATATGTAAGATATTGGTGCTGTGCAGAATGGAAATTATTTAGTAAAGGGTTGTTATTTATGGATAGTTTTACCTTTTAATTCTCTTTAGTATATTTCTTGTATGTACTATGTGTTGATTGTACTTATTGTACTGTTAATAGACCACAGCATAAATAAACTGTTTTGACTGGCTGACTAGCATAGTCTGAATTTAGGGCCTGACATAGAGTCCTGCACGTGGTAGAAGAAGGTCATAACGTTTGTTGGTGTGGCAGAGATCTTTATTCTTTCAGAGCAGCAGTCATCACAGCGGCACTACTAACAGCATTGGATGTTTGCTGAGCTGCCGCTGAGCGTACTTTTTTTTTTTTTTTTTTTACAAACAAACTCCCAAAGTGGGAGTTAGTTTTTCTGTGAAACAAAAACTAATGACCCTGAGAGCCTGGGTTTTATTCCCCTTTTATAACGTCGAGCCTGCGAGTACATGCGTTTGCGCATGCATCTCGTATGCAAGAGGCTGTTGTGATCAGTAAAGGGCTTGGAGCCCGCCTGTCGCACACCATTTGTTAGTTTACGTGGCACTCTTCTTTGCAGCCTCGTAATTTGACAAAGCATGTCTGGCATCCTTTCCATTCCTCAGTGTGGAGCAGGGATCAAGCACTAGTTGATTTTAACTAAATTAGTGCCTGTTCGCTTCTCTCCACGTGATCGAGGTACTATTTTGTTCTAACTTCGAGTGCCCCAAAAATAGAAGGCTTGTGACTGGCAAAAATTTGCCTACCAGGCACAAAATTGCAAAGTTTTATTTTTGAAAGCTAACTTTATTTTATTTGGTTAAGTTGTCTTTTCTCAGTTTTCAGTCATTTTTTTTTGTTTTTTCTTGTGCACGCTGTTGTCAAAACATGACAATTAACTTGTTCGAACTATGCAAGACCCAAGACATTGCAAAGGCTTGTTTACCTTTAGGGCTGCCTGGCCCTTACTGCTGGCTCTGAAAAAGAGACAAAAAACATTAACCTGTCCACAAATAGGGGAAATGGTCACTGACAGCTTAAAGTGCGTTGGGACGTGGGTGTAAGGTTTTTGCTGACAGGGTCAGCAGGGGCTGTGCGTGTAGAGACATGAATGTCCGCCCGACTCTAAAAAGAGTGGGAGGATCTTCAGTTTGGTGGACAGGGAACTCTATGTTTGAGGCAGAGACCCGTCCATCAAACCCTAAACGGGATCCTTAGTCCTTAGGTGAGGATGAAGTGATTCACTATGCAAAAGTTTGACATTTATGGAACAGAGGACAAGATGCAGTAATTTAGACCCATTATTGTCAATGATGCATGGCAGTAGGCCAATAGCAGCTCATTTACACGCACCTCAACACAGACTCAAGACTAGATACTTGGATAGTGACCGACCCTGGACCGTGCCTGAATTCCCTTTGCTTGCATCTTTCTCCATCTAATTCCTCGCCAACTGGTTTCATAGTGTTGCACCATTCGACCTTCCTAGAGAGCTGAGCCCATCACAACTGTATTCCTTTGATACGTCTCCAAACCAGTGCATGGGGATTGTGTGTTGTGTGAGTTTTCTGGAATGATGTGTGTTGTATGAGTTTTCTGGAACTATGTGTGTTGTGTGAGCTTTCTGGAATTACTTATGTTGTGTGAGTTTTCATCGTTGCGAAGAGCTGTCCCCCAATGTTAGCACTGTTTGCGCCATTCATTGTAGAATGTTGACATAAGTGACCACTGAGTGACAGTGACCTGAGGGGAGGGCTGAAGTGTGTCTTGTTTCTAGAGGATTAAGATCACCTTCCCTCCCCGCTGTGTCCACCCTTCCCTTAGTGTTTTTGTTAATCTAGCTCCCTGCAGGGTGACAGCCTCGCAGTGGGAACAGCTGCGCCCCTGAAGAGTAAACTAGAGGCTTCCAAGAAGCAGCTCACCTAACATTTTTGACAGAAAATACAGACATTCGATGGCTCGGAATGTAGAAGTCACTTCATGTAACAAGTCTAAATAGTAAATTACATTTTCCTCAGCAACGGCTAAGCAGCTCTCCCCGACGGAACCCTGAAGAACACTTTGTACTCTTGTACTCCTGCACACAAACTGCACCCCCATACAATGTCCCTCAGGAGACTGTAATTAGTCACACAAACCGCACACCCACATATTACACCACAACACACTTCACTCCTTCCATGTCATTACAAACGCTGATCTCCCTCCCACTACACCACTCACGTAATGCACCTGATCCACTGTACGCTTTCACACCTTATCACCTACCTACACACATGACCACCCACATATTGCAGCCCATAGTCACTTCACGGGCTACAAACCCCATTCGATGGCTCGGAATGTAGAAGTCACTTCATGTTACAAGTCTAAATAGTAAATTAAATTTTCCTCAGCAACTGCTGAGCAGCTCTCCCCGACGGAACCCTGAAGAACACTTTGTACCAGTGCTTCAATTGCAAATAAAAAGGTGCCAGTGCTCAAAGCCCTCCTCAAACTCGCAGCTGCTGCAATTAAATGTGTGAACACGGAATACTCAGGAAGCGTAATCCTGAAGCCATCTCGGGCCTCTTCAATCCATAAAAAGCCACTCCCTTCCCATTCAGGTCACTATTACAGCTTTCTGCTTTCTACCTTTGTGACGCTTTTCCCTTCATCCGTCTTTCCCATATATGTCTTTTTCTCGCAGCAAATGCTTGAGGCAGAAGAATAAGCCCCGGCCCTCAAAAATAAGTGCGGGTGCTCAGCACCGGAAACAACAAGCACTGCTTTCTACTCTTGTACTCCTGCACACATACTTCACCCCCATACATGTCCCTCAAGAGAATGTAATTAGTCACGCAATCTGCACACCCACATATTACACCACAACATACTTCACTCCTTCCATGTCATTACAAATGCTGATCTCCCTCCCACTACACCACTCACGTAATGCACCTCATCCACTGTACGCCTTCACACCTTATCACCTACCTACACACATGACCACCCACATATTGCAGCCCATAGTCACTTCACGGGCCACAAACCAACAGAGGACAGCCTCACCTAATTAATGCACTCCTCATACAATACACCCCAAATCATATACAACCACATAATGCACCACTCACAGAATACCGACCCAGATTATACTGCCACAAAACACCAGTCTACACCAATCTACCATACACAGCACTCCCAAACACTCCAACACCCACACAAGACAATATGCACCCTCACACACTCAACCATCCACACAATGCAACCTAATAATGCACAACTCACTAATTACACAACTACATAATGCAACTAACGCTGTGCCTTTTATACGCAATGTCTTTCCACAATGCCGCACCACACAAATAGTCCTCCACAGTTCACCTCCATGCACAACACTCTCATATAATGCACCATTCACACTGCTCCTCTTCACATTTCATCCCCTGTAGGTTTGATTTTGTTCAACAGCACAATCTACACAAGGCACATTCTGCACCCACACACACGGCTCCTCTTCAATGTGCATCTCGTCACCACTGAACCCTTCACACTGCAACCTGCACATTGAACCTACGTTGCTCCCTTTTCACGCTGTAAACTCCACACATCACACCCTTCACACTGTTCTAGATTCACCGGACACCCCCACTCCACATTGTACTCCCTCTAAGCTGACCCCTCTCCACACTGTACTCCCTCCTGCACACGGCTTCCCTTGAGTCACCCACACTGTGCATTCACTGTGCACCATCCCTACACTGCACCCCGAGACCCTCCCCAGTGCACACCTGGAGGGATGCTGTGTGCAATTCAATTGCTGGGAGTGTGTGGTGAGTTCATGTGTGCTGTGGCTGGTGAAGGTAAGAGACTGCCCTGGGTGGACTGGGTGAATGAGGAGTGATGATGACTAGGCAGGCGGATGAGTGGCTGTACTCAGGTCTGCCTAGAGTATTTGATGATTAAGTCGTTTTAATTCTTCCTGTAACTGCTGCAGACCGCATGGTTTCTGTGGGCCCTGCCGTGGCTATGACTAGTTCAATAGGCACCCACGAGGACACAACATGAGCATTTATTTTTCCTGATTCGCTGGTGTAAAGACGTTGACTGTCGTGGCTCTGAATGACTGACTGAATGTCCCCGCAGAGTGAGACGGTCCAGGTGAAGGCAGGGAATGGGGACAGGGTTGACTGGAATAGAAAATGGACCATCGCACCAAATTAAAAGTGGCCTCAATCAGCCAATCAGATAAATAATAATTGGGCACATTTGCAAATCAGGACAGTTTAAACTTGTAAGCATTGTAGCGTTTTTGCAAGGTTTTTATTTATTCTTGCAGCAGGAAATGTTTGTGCCATTATCAGAGAAATACCGGCCTACAGACCACAAAACCGGGCCTCTAGCAGCAAAAAAAAGTGTTTACATTGATCTCTGAGGCCAGCCCTTAGGGCTCTTTCTGGTGCCCCATAGTCCAGTCCGACCCTGAATAGGAGGATGCTTGGCCACCTCTGGGATGGGTGATGGCCTCATAGTTCTAAGCAAGTTTTGCAGCGTTGATGTCATTGCTTAGGGCTTGGCCATCCTTTTGTATTTCGTCTTTAGAACGGAGGGTGCGACGGAGGGTAACCTGAGTAATTGGTTTTTGTTGCCGCTATAGTGGTACTCACCTTAAGATATTTAATTTAATGACCTACAGTGAAAGGATTTTCTGAGGTGTTATGTCAGTAAATATAGCAGTAAGACTTGGTACAGGTGGTTCGAGGACATCCAGTAGTTACTGGCTCCATTTGTGGCACTGGAGTTGTTTACCACAAGTGCCCTGGGCTCACCATACCAGTGCACCCAAAACTGAATTACCAAGCATTTGACTCTTTCTGGTAATGAGGCAGTGCAGCACAAGTCTTACTCAAAGAGATAACAAAGTTTAAACCCTCAGAACACAGTAAACCAACAATACCTCTAAACAATGAAATGTTTGAAAAAAGAAAGCTACGTTAATGCACACAAAAATAAATACTTCACATAGAATGAGGATACACAAAAAACGAGAAAGTCAGAACTGTCCAGCTCCTCGGCAGCCAGAAATGTAAGCCCATATAATATTATAGCACCTACACACTGGATGTTCCTCTGAAGTTAGTGTACGGCCAATGTTATTCCCTGGACAGTATTCGTGAAGGCTGGGATTGTGATCTCAGGATACCGACTGCAGTTTTCAACACACAAAGACTCAAAGCACAATTTCTCTCTCTGTGTGCTGCTGTTCCCGGGCCACCAGGCTCGGCTACTACACTTCAAACACTAAAAGTACCTGTTAGTTGGCTCTGCTGGGATCTTGTTACTTATTCAAAGTTATAAGAGTGCTTAGTAGGGTGATCAGCACCGACTTCAAAAAATCTGTAGACCAAATGATCTATGAATGTACTCACTTCTCAAACCAAAGGTGGAGCGCCCACACAAAAGCCTGTCAAGCAGACCACAAAGGTGGGTACACAGTTGTTTCCAGTGCCAAATGATAGGTACATGAATCATGGCACTATACTAGCCCAAGGGCTACTGTTTGGGACTAAAGGTGGTTCTGGTGCCCCTTCTCCAGAATACCTGTAAAGTGCACAGTCACTTTAAAAGGTATGTGACCTTTAAACCACCGGTCACGGTTCGATGTTCTCATGACCAGGGGTGGCAACTGACCCAGGGCACAGACTCCAGCGGCTGAGAAAAACTGGGACTGACGGGTCAACGGCTGACATTGCTTGATGGACTTTCACATAGTCAACAGTTCCTGATTCAGTTCTGCCTCACCTAGCTACTTCTTCAACTTCGCCAAGCAACAGCATGGGTCCGAGGGCTTCTTGAGCTCACCGGAGGCAAGTATGGACTCAAGCATATTTACCTGCAGCGCGGGAGTAGTCGGGGACAAACCAGGTGCAGTAGCCAGGATATAAGCTTCATAAAACGGTCCCATATTGAGGGCTTCAGCCTTCAAACTCAGGCAAGCCCTGTGCCTTTGGGAGAAACAGAAAACCTGAAACCCCTTGGTGTGGAGTTATGAAGTTTATGCTGTAGGGTGTTCATCAGTGAACCCGAATGTGCCAAGGTGGAATGCGCCCCAGGAATGAAAAAGCTGGATAGGTTATGGAGCCACAATCCAGTGAGAGTAACTGCTAAATACAAAATAAACGTGATTCCAATAAAACAATACTGTGCCCTCTCTTAACCAAGAAAATGTCTAAGGCGAGCATACTGTTATGTAGCAGGGCAGAGCAAGGGGCCTGATCCACAGAGCCCCCTACAGAAAATTCAGAAATGTGTTCCTTAGGGTTACTCCCCAGTTTGGATCACAATTATCGGACTGGCAAAAAATCCCAGGATCACCGGATCAATAACGATTCCATGAGGTTCCTTATTGATCAGGAGTGATAAATAGCACCTTATAGCGCCACTTCCTCCAAAATGAGGGATAACAATGCGTTTTTGGTGCTTAATGTGTCAGAATCTGCCTTTCCTGATTTTTATCTGGCGGTTTCCTCTGATAGATATATGCAGGTTTAACCTATTGAAATGTGTTCAGGGGTCTGGTTTTTATCACACCCCATGTATATCAGGTGCCATACAAATGTCTAAACTCATCATTCTGATATGTGTGGTAACAGGGGTTGCCTCTTATATTAGAGTTCATTGCTCCGCTGGTATTGAGGGCTTAAAACTATGGTTTTACAGTTACAAAAACAGGCTCTCCTAGGAAGGAATCAGTCAGCCTTTACTTTCTGATCAGTCCTTGCCAGTTATTCACGGAGACAGACATTTAAGTTTCCATAATATCACAGTTGCGGCAGGTTTGGTGTTTGTGGCCCTCGCACATGTGGTGCACCTGTGTATTTGCCCTCGCTGCGGCACATTCATTTGGCTTCACTCATATATTGCAATGATGCATAATGAGTAGGTGTGGCCAGCCTAGGACCCGAGAAAGAGAAACCGTATCTCACATCAAATGCATAAAAATCCATCCCGTACATTTAAGACTGCTCGTTGGCCACTAAAAAGGGCTTTGAGGGTCCAATATTGTTATTAGCAGCAGAATGTAGGGTGGTAGAAGGAATGCAACCAAACACGAGAGGTTGCCCATAACCGGGATTCCTCTGTCACGGCCCTCCTGCAGACTCCATATTTCTATCTGAATATTGTATGAAAGACCTAGGCCAGCCCCCCCTCAAGTTGTGCGAAAATCAGCTCTCTGCTTAGCAGTGGTTACAGTTTTCCGTTTAGTCTGTTTAGTCTCAGTTTCTGCTTAGCACTGGTTACAAGTTTCTGTTTAGTCTAAGTCAGGGGTGGGTCCTCCGCTATGGCAGAAGAGTGTCGCCACCCCGCCAGCAGCAGGAGCTGCAAAACCTTTAAAAATATAAAAATAATAAATTAAGTTTACTATCATTTTTTTTTTAAAGGGGCAGGGCCCAGGGGGTGACGAGCAGTGAGGGAACTGCACAGAGAACTCCTCTCAGTGCGCATGTATGTCTGGCCGGCCGTCTTGAGCTGGCCAAACACACATGGACACAAGGGATCTCTCCAACCTGGCACTGTGTTGCTGGGGTGGAGAGAGCAGGCCCAGACTCCCAATCTGCATTGGAGTGCCCGGCCAGGGCGCTCCAGCCAATCATAACACTGCTTTGAGCAGCATCATGATTGGCTGCAGGGAAGGCTGGGAGCCTGGAGATCGGTGGTTCGGCAGCAGCAAGGTCCAGGTAAGTTTATTTTATTTTTTTTGTTTTATTCCCCCCGCCACTTTACCTAGTCGCCAGCCGCGACTGGTCTAAGTTTCTGCTTAGCAGTGTTTACAGGTTTCTGTTTAGTCTCAGCTTCTGCTTAGTCTACGTTTCTGCAGGTTTCTGTTTAGTCTACGTTTCTGCTTAGCAGTGGTTACAGGTTTCTGTTTAGTCTCAGCTTCTGCTTAGTCTACGTTTCTGCAGGTTTCTGTTTAGTCTACGTTTCTGCTTAGCAGTGGTTACAGGTTTATGTTTAGCCTCAGTTTCTGCTTAGCAGTGGGTAAAGGTTTCTGTTTAGTCTCTGTTTCTGCTTAGCAGTGTTTACAGGTTTCTGTTTAATCTCAGCTTCTGCTTACCATTGGTTACAAGTTTCTGTTTAGTGGTTACAAGTTTCTGTTTAGTCTCAGTTTCTACTTAGCACTGATTACATGTTTCTGTTTAGTCTACATTTCTGCTTAGTAGTAGGTACAGGTTTCTGTTTAGTATCTAAGTTTCTGCTTAGCAGTGTTTACAGGTTTCTGTTTAGTCTACGTTTCTGCTTAGTAGTCGGTACAGGTTTCTGTTTAGTCTCTGTTTCTGCTCAGCAGTGTTTACAGGTTTATGTTTAGTCTCAGTTTCTGCTTAGCAGTCGGTACAGGTTTCTGCTTAGTCTCTGTTTCTGCTCAGCAGTGTTTACAGGTTTATGTTTAGTCTCAGTTTCTGCTTAGCAGTCGGTACAGGTTTCTGCTTAGTCTCTGTTTCTGCTCAGCAGTGTTTACAGGTTTATGTTTAGTCTCAGTTTCTGCTTAGCAGTCGGTACAGGTTTCTGCTTAGTCTCTGTTTCTGCTCAGCAGTGTTTACAGATTCTATTTAGTCTAAGTTTCTGCTTAGCAGTGGTTACCGGTTTCTGTTTAGTCTCAGTTTGTGCTTAGCAATGGTTACAGGTTTCTGATTAGTCCCCGTTTCTGCTTAGGTCTCCGTTTCTGCTTAGCAGTAGTTACAGGTTTCTGTTTAGTCTCAATTTCTGCTTAGTAGTGGTTACAGGTTTCTGTTTAGGAAGAATCTCAATTTCTTGGTAACAGACCTGTACCACAACTTTTCAAGAGCTCGCACGGGGCACTCCCTCCAGTGTGCTAGTCACACTTTTACCGGAAACTAGAAGCATCTGGGGCCCTGAAAAACACACAGTCATTTTAGCTGTACTCTCCAACACTATTCTATATTGTCTCTGCCCTGCTTCTCTGATACTCGTTGCTAACAAAGGGCTTTCCTTACACATAAATTAGGGACTTACTCCTAAAGGCTTACTCCTATGTTTGAGTACATTTATGATTTGTTTTGGAATTTACACACAATTCCAGGAGCATTACCAGGAAGCTGCGATACTTACAGCTGTCTCTGACTTCGAAACGCACATTTGCTACTCTTTTTCATTTCTCTCAAAGAGGAAAAAGTTTCTGGAAGAATGGAACCATTTCTGTACACACCGACTATTTTGAGGGTGCTCCCTTGACATTTCATCTTCCCTTTACTCCTACCCTTGACAGGAGTAAATCTTCGATTGTATCCGTGGTAGGAATGTGTTGCCAGGCAACAGCTTATGAATACTCGCAAACTTGCAAATTTGTGAGTGTTCACTAACTTTGCAGGGCATTTTTGCCCTGAAATTCGTAGGCCCTTGGAGCAGAAAATATTACAACATATTGGTGTAATATTACAAGTAACTGAATATCCCGACCCTTTTACATTAACATGTGACTTTACTCTCATAAAACAGTAATCTGTGCGTCTAAATCCAATTTCCGTGAATAAATAGTTTTTTTGTGAATCTGGCCCTGAGTTCACTGCAGAGGTATGAAAGAATGTCAGAAATCGGTTTTATTTTGGTGTCTCTAAATACTTACCTCCTAATGCGCTCTGGGGTTGATAAAATGTCGCATGTTGGCATTATAGAGCACATCTAAACAAAGAAACAAACATGTCTCTATAGCCATCATACCTGCGATTTTAGCCCTTATAGTGATCCACTGATCCCAAAAACTACTGTAATGCACCGTCCCAGCTCTGAACAGAGTATGTTGACCCAATAAAATCTATGATTACCTGCAACAAACAGGGCTGTGATGGTAACTTCTAATTTTGAAGGAAAAGCATTCAAAATTACTGTGTTTTCTTGTACAAAAATAGGACGACAGACGCTTTCTATCCAAGTCCAAGTCGCCCTGAGAAATCCACAGTAATCTTTAATCTGTATACAAGTGCATTATCTGAGCATCTGATTACAGGCTGAAAATAGACCCGCATGACTTAAATCTGCATAGTCTGAAAATAAAAAACAAACTAAAAAGAGAGGATGTATATAGAGGACGGATAATGGAGAATGTAATTGTATCTGCATCTTCTAGAATAAATAACAGTGTAAAGCAAGAGATATATGCAAGAGAAAAAACAGGGAAATTAATACAATGGTAAAATAATTACATATGGGGGTTCTGGTGACATATACCACGAAGCTGAAGGCAGAGTGGTGAGTAAACACTGGCCTTTTATTCGCCCATATTACACATTACCCATGAAGACATGCCTTTTGTAGGACCATATCACACGTTACCCTTGATATGTTTTTTTTTACATTACATGTTTTAGTGCAATAAATATGAAGAGGGATTTTGGCATTTAGTAAAGGTGTTAGTGAAATACTGAAATGTACAGTGTGTAATAAAAAGAAGATACAAATATTAAATTATGCTGTTCAGGAGGTGGGGTTTAACTAAAACATATTTTGTTTTGGAATCCAACAGGGTATGTAGGTTGATACACTTCTCTAGTGCCCCTAAATCCTGCACATTCTTGATGCTACAGATGGTGGCCCTCCCTGATAACATTGAACCGAAACCCCCTTGGTGCTTGTGGGTTGCCAGATCAGAGCTCCTATACTGTCGCCCATCCCACGCCTGTCAAGGGACAAGATGGAAGCCAGGGGGCATTGCTGGCCAGCGCCGCCTGGTGGATGGACAGTGGGTCTGCACCTTCCTGGACAGGTCTTGACACTGCAGCTAGCAGGCTAGGCATATACTGATTGAATGGGGTCATGGTGGGTCCACGTTGCTCTGCGAGACTGGATCTACACAGCTTCCAGAACTGCCTTTTTAAAATCTGCTGAACCTGACCCTCCATATTATGCAGCAGAAGACCCAGCACATCGCTTGTTGTTGTGACAAACCTCCATACTAATCTCTGAGTGCCAAAACTGGTACAGTGTCCTTTACATTATACTAGCAGGCACTGAGATAGCAGCTGTACAGTAGGTGGGGGACTCAGCAGTGGTTTCTTCTTGCTATCCTGTATAGAACGTAGGTAGAGACAGAGGCTCTGATTTAGAGTTTGGCAGGCGGGATGCTCTTTCAAAATGAGACAGATACACCATCCTCTGTATTCCAAGTGCCATAAGCTATAATGCCAGTGTTAGGTGGAAATTGGAACACCTGCCACATTTGTGAAGGAGCAGTCTGTCTGTAAAACTCTAAATGAGGTCCTAAGTCTCCAGGGCCCCTGCTCCACTACTCGTTTTTCCATGGCCTGTAGAGTATGTCATGCATATGTAAAGTATAGGTTGATTATACATTAACAAACCTGAGCCTGGAAGTGTTTTTGGGGCTTCAGGAGGATATTACAGATCTCAAAATAGCCACTAATGCTACAAAGAATTGCCAAGGGGAAACGTTTGGTAGTAATGGTTTGGGTGTGGAATTTCATTGGGAATTTTAGTATCTCTTACTCTCATTTCTGTTGACGCTTTATACTAAACGACTGATGTATTGGACCCTACTTCCAACTATAAGAGAAGCTGTAATCATGGTACTTCCCAAACCAAGTAAGGATCTTAAACTGCTCTTCTCAAAGACCCCTCTCATTTTAATTGTGACATCAAAGTTCTGCCCACAGGCGTGGCTGGATGCTGTCACAGAGTGTTCTTCATCCTCATGTTTTTCAAGTATGAAGGAGCAGCATGATGGATGTGTGCTGCCCCTGCAGTTTTTTGTTCCTTTGCGGTAACGCTATGGTAGGTGCAAAAACACACCCACCCAAGGCGAAGGATGAGACACAACATACTCCCTCCATCCTTGGATGAGTGTAAGTGGGGGGGGGGTGAAAATGCACTTTCCCACCCCTGGAGAAAGACAGGGGAGCAAGGCATGGCATATACCATTGCTTTGAAGCATGGTGGAGGATAACAAATCTCCCAGCCCTTTGGAATGACAGTGGGCTAAAAACATAAACAAAAAGGGTGATGGGAGGAATGTTTGCAGATAGTCTTATCACCGGCAATTACTCTGGCTAGCATTCTAACCCACTGTTTTTAATCCACCATGCCACTGTAGACAGAGGCCCACATTATGCAAATCATTACTAATCCTGCTGCTCATAGGAACATTCCATCCTGAACTGCCAGGTAAAACCCCCTCTAGAAGGGACAAGTATCCCCAGACAGTCAGCTTAGAATCCGTGGTGAAGTGATCAGTGACCCATGTCTGGGCATACCCTTAGCCACGTGGGGTTTTACATCAAACACACAAAAGGTAATGGGAGGAATGCTTGCAAATAGTTTAAACCACTGGCAATCATTATAGGTAGCAATTCAACCCATCTTTTTTGCCCATCGTGCCATCTAGACAGAGGCCCTCTTTATGCAAATCAGTACGGACCCTTCTCCTTATGGGAATAATTTATCCTGAGCTGCCAGACGATTCCCTTTCCAGAAGATAACACAAGCAGCCTCAGTCTGGTTTTGGTCTTGTTAGAACAGAAGGGACCCACGATTTGACATACCCCGGGGCATTTAGGGCCAAAGGTAATGCTCACACCCTTACGCAAGGTAGGGGTACAAGTCATTTCATTCCTAATACCCATGAGCAAGGTATGGGGAGGATAAACAAAGACCAGTTACCCATGGGCACAGGAGCAACATTAAATATCCCCAGCCACTGGGTAAGGCAGGGGGGCATAACATATACACCACCTATGCCCTTCAGCAAGGCGGGGATGGAAAAGCATACCCCTCCTACCAGGATAATAAATCCTCCTGTCAGTGGCAGGCAAGGGACACACAGTCCTCCTGACCTGGGCAAGCCTGGGGCACTAACAGAGACTCCAAAATATATTTTGGGGGTCATTCCGACCCTGGCGGTCTTGGAGGAAGCACCGCCAACAGGGATTCTGACCCCCTTCCCGCCAGCCTGTTTCTGGCGGTTTACACCGCCAGGAAGAGGCTGGCGGGAACGGGTGTCCTGGGGCCCCTGGGGGCCCTTGCACTGCCATGCCACTGGCATGGGCAGTGCAGGGGCCCCCTAACAGGGCCCCAGCCTGCTTTTCACTGTCTGCCTAGCAGACAGTGAAAAGCGCGACGGGTGCCACTGCACCCGTCGCACACCTGCAACACCGCCGGCTCCATTCGGAGCCGGCTTCAATGTTGCAGGCCCCCTTCCCGCTGGGCCGGCGGGCGCTAACATTGTTAGCGCCCGCTGGCCCAGCGGGAACGTCAGAATGCCGCCAGCGGTCTTTTGACCACGGAGCGGTCAAATGGCGGTTCCTGCCAGGCGGGCGGCGACTGCCGCCCGCCGAGGTCAGAATGACTCCCTTTGTTGGATAAGTCAGCAATTAAAAAAACACACTTCTCAATGTGGGGCAACGGGTGGGAGATATTAGAAAATACATGGCCCTGAAGCTTTTTTGTGTTGTAAGCCTCCTTTACCTTCATTTTGTGAGGAAGGAGGCCCAGGCTATATACTCGCTGCCTCAGGGACCTGCTGGAATTGGCCAGGAAGGCAGCGGGAGCTCTGTTTGCTGTCCAGGGACGACTTCACTCCAATTTGAGCAAAAGTGTTGGAAGTCCAGGACAACTGCCAATTATCCTGCTGCTCGTTTTTTTCACCATTCCCCCATAATTGGAGAATAAATACACACACCCCAATAGGCAAGGAGGGGAACGGGGCACGACATACCTCTCTTCCCATAGACATCGGGATATAACAAGTCTGCCACCAGATGACGAGCATGACAGGTGCCCTGGCTGTCCACGTGAGGATGGCCAATAAAGATCTCTTCATCTTTAAGCAGGTGGGGGGGAGGGGTTAAAATGAAGCTCACCCACACTTGTGCAAGGTGGGGGGACAGTATATCCCTCTGCCATGGGGCAGGTGTGGGAATACAAATCCCCATGCCATTTGACAAGGTGAGAGATCTAAAAAATACTACTTTGCCCCTGAGCAAGGCGGGTTGGGGGCAGAGCACTCATGGTCCCACCCTTTGGCACTGCATGGGGTGGGGAACAAAAACACCCCCGGCCTTGGAAAAGGTAGGAAGCACTAAATATCTCATTCTCTTGGGCACAGTGGGGAGGGAAAAACATATAACCCCGTGACCTTAGACATGAGATTCCACTGCTCTTGATAAAGCGAGGTCGGCACAATATAACCTCTGCCCTTGGCAGGGGGAAACAGTGCCTCCCACCTTTGTTCAAGGCGGAGGGGGAGTCTTAGGAAAGGTGTCGGACTAACACGTATCCTCAGGCAATCAGACCCAGGCAGCCTCATTCGTTGCAGATCTCCCATTGTTATCGAAAACAGGGAAACACTTCATTAAGATGTTTCACCCTTTCACTGGGGCAGCTGGTAGCCAGCCTGCCTCCCTTGAATCAAGTGTTAGCTGTCGCAGGCCCCACTCGCCCTAAGTGTGGCACCCTGTAAACAGTTGTGAACCCGGCATGGGGGCAGTAACCACGTTTGTTTTAGGGTTGAGCGTGCAAAGTTCCCTGTCCCTGTTGTAATCTCTCTGTGGGCTTTTAACCATGCCCATGTCACGTCCATCAGTTTGGTTGGTTTGTGTGCTTGCCTTTTAAAATTCGCTTGATTTTATTAGTGAAAGGCATGCATACGTCATGCCTTTTCCGGTGTTAAGCCCTCCTAGAGCGCACCGGCCAACTACTGAAAACATACGAGGCTCCATGTTTTCCGTATAGTTTCTGGACTACTTTTTATTTTTATTTCGTAGGCAGCGCGCTCTCACTGGGCAGTAGCGTGCGGTTTGTATGACATCGATTCTTTTACATGGATTAATTACACTTTTGACGATACGTTTTACTGCAAGCGAACTTCTGTTTCCTTTTGTGTGTCTGCTTTGCGCTCATGGCCGCCATCGGCTCGCTTATGTGAAACTGTTTTACTTTTCATTTTCAGTTTATGTGACAAGAAAAGTGCAGTTAGTGGTTTACAACGCTAATAGCTCTAACTCGAGCAAACGCGAGACCTATTGCATTGCAAATGCTTGTTTATCATTTATTTTTGACTAAGCAATAGTCCCCTTCCTATTAGCACTGTGGTGGCGTTAGCCAAATACTCCCTGTCCCTTGTAGAAAATGAGTGGATGGGGTAACACACACTCCCTCCTTTGGGTAAGGTGTTTAGGGGACAAAAAAAAACTTGCTCGCTCTTGTGTGAGATGCAGCGCTAAATCCCCACCTGTTGTTGTCAGAGGCTGAGGGCAAGCAAATACCCCGAACTTGGGTGAGATGAAGGAAGTGGCCAGCAAAGCGGTCCATACTCTTGGACACGGCGGGGTGCACAACATACTAGCCTCTCCTGGACAAGGCTGGAGAAAGGCACGACATACCTCTACCCTACTGAAAACTGAATCCCTCCAGCCTGGTTCAAGTCAGGAGGCTACACCATGCCACACTTGGACGAGGCAGGAGGGCTATTAAACTACACCTCTGCATTTGGGGAGGATGGATGCAAACCAAAAACCACCACACCTTTGGTCAAGGCACTGTGGTAGACAAATACCACTCCTTAGCAACAAGAGTGGGTATACCACCTCATTCTTGGGCAAGGCAGGGGGCATCAAATACCGGGGGAAGGATAATAAGACCCTCCAGGCTTTGGGCAAACGAGAGCATGAAATCCATCCCTCAGGCCTATGCATGGTAGAGAACTGCTTAAAACATCCCCAGTTACAGCCATATGGGATTAAGGTTAATGTGGACATTAAAGCTCAATACTGCCCGGGGGTCCTTAATGCTTAGTATAATAAATGGGTCCATTCAGCTTCCTTACTGAGAAGCCCTAATAATACTCACAGCAAGTGGGGACTTTACCACGTGGGGACTTTGAAGCTCAATGGTTCATGGGTACTTTGAGGTTTATTGAGCCTCGTTAATGCCCAGGTGCACTGACACAACTTAATAGAGTTTTCAACTAAAACATGAAATGCGTTAAAAAAACAAATGTTAAGGGAAGTTAAGGTGAAGGTGGGACTATACTGACTACAACACAAAACTTAAAAAGAGGTGAAAATATATTTTTTCTTGTACCTTATCGCCCCCTTTTGCCATACACACTTTATAAAATACATTAGTTTATCCATGCAATAATTCACTACAAAATCAATAATATCACTAATCAAGTCTATAGTAATTAAACATGGATGGAATCCCACTTTTAAATTCTAAAATGTTAACCACCTCTACACATTTTGGAAAGTAATATCAGGTATTTGCACATAAGGAGCAATGAAGATCTTACGAGCATGGCCTCAATCTCAGGCGCTATGCATGAATTCATAAAATATGTAGAGATTCATAGAAACAATACATTAACAAACAACTTAAAGAAAACCATGCAAACTCTTACACACGTGTCAACATACTCATTAGGGCCCTCAGTAAGAGTGGCCTCTTAATTGCGATGCTGCTGGTAACAACAGTTATCGGTGCTATCGGAATTATGGTTTCTGTAGGAAGACTGTGGATCTCTTTACTTTCACCCAGAGGTTTCAGCTGCTGAAAACTGCCAAATTGTCTGTGGGAAAGAATGGGAGAACTGACGACCTCCTGAAGGAAAAGATGTGAAATTACTGTTCCTTTTAACAGGCTGGATTTTCTCCACCCCGAGGTACTGTATCAGCAACTCTAGAGGGGTGGAAAAATCCAGTTTATTTACTGAGAGTATTATTGTAATAATGATGGCCTAAGTCACTCCTTCACATCTCATTGAAGTATTTCTTGTATGATGCCGGAAGTGAGACATAAGTTTAAGGTAGTAACTTAACTTTTGAATTTCACATCTTTCGGTCTTCCATTAGCCAATACCTTTTGATTTTACTAAAATTACATGTCTACTATACTTGCTTAGGGGGCTTTTGGCACCCCCCATCCCTTGGTCTCTATTGTGTGTCTTCCGCCCACTGCAGCATACAACACTGGGCAGCTGGTCAGCCCACTTCAGCAAGTGGCGATCTTCAGTGTGAGTGACAGCATCCTTCCCTTTCACAAGGAGCATTTCCACACACAAAGAAGTTCGCTACAGTGCTAGGGATTACTACGGTAATTTTACCAACAATGGCCCAGCAGTTTGCCCAGCAAAACATTTTTGCAAAAACCATGACAAAACAAACATTGGCAACGCCAAAAAGCTGGCAGCCAACGCCAGACCTATTATCTTTGTCTGTGCTTGTTTTAGGCTCTTGGTTGTTGAACAATCCCTTAATAATGGTGCAGTGGCCAACACTTGTTTATTCATTACCGTTTAGTTATTGTTCGCTGTATTCATCTATGAAACAAGTGAGGTGACGCTGTACTTAACACAGCATAAAAGTATCCTGTTCACTGACAGGGGAGGCCTTTGTGTCTATATCGTGGAAAAAGCCCCTACGTATCTAAATGTAATTCAAGCAGGGTGGAAGTAAATATTATCATTGTTATAAACATGTTGAGTTTCCAAATGTGTGTAGTACATTCGTGTTACACCAGCAACACTATTCCGTGAGTAGCAGTTTTTCCAAAAAGGCACTCAGTGGACTGGAAAACCCTCAAAACTTGTATTTTATTTTTGAGGTAGTATGTCTTGATTCTCACGGTAGTTCGTAGCTGGATACGTACATTGTACATATATAAAACACACATTTTTTGCAGGCCCTTTCCGTAATGGAAAGAGCGCCTTCAAAGGGCCACGTAAGGAAGAGTAAACCCAGAACTCGAAACCATTTCCAAATCTTAAGTGGAACATGCAGAATAAAAGAGACACACTTTTTATTGAAAGAGGTGCTCACATGTAGACATCGAGACTAAACGTTCACTCTTTGTGACAAGCACTGTTTTACTCTTGGAGTTAGAAGAGATTATGTTAATAAAAGAGCGTTCTGCGCTTCCAGACAAGACAAAATCAGACTTTTTGGTGAAGAATGTTCAAAAGGATCCAGTGCATGTGTATATTTTCCTTTTCATTTAGACTGTTCTGGGTTAAATCATAAAATATCAAGGTAATACTGGCAAAGAATGTGCCGCACACTGCCCCAATGTTTGCCTTTTGTTGTTGCATGATTTCGGCCATTATTGAGTCGTCCCTTTCTAATGACCCTGGGCCTGGTTACGGGTGACACTGGGTGAATAGTGCCTGCGAGACAAAAACTGAAAAGGCAGACAGTTCATCAGTTAAGACAGTAACTTCACCTCACTTCCTTCTCCCCTCCGTCATGTGCGAAAGAAGATAAGACATGCGCTTAGAAGACTATGAGTGTGCCACTGGGTGAGGCGCTGAGTGATTCAGCCAGTGAGTTGCTGGAATGAGAAAGGCATGGAATAGGTAATGGCGCAATTGTATTTTTGCTGTGAGAATATATTGTTGTTTCCTCAAGGCGTGTGATATTGTCTATGTGATGCACAGGCTGGCTGGTATGCTCATGGAATGCCATCCTACCTATTAAATATTGTTTCTGCACCACTCTGTGAGTGTAGTTTGGGTTTTGCATGTTGGTGATCTGTACACTTCCATTTCTGTGCAGGATTGCTCCATTTGTAAAGGCTAGTGATACCGTATTACTGTCACAGATGATGTGCTGTGACACTGTATGTGAAAAATAACATGGGAGGTTATGTAGGAGGCATGGTCGGGTGGGTGTTAACATTACTACCTCAATTCTTGTATGTGACACCTTCTGAGGTTATGTTCTGTTTGACCTATCAACAGCGGGTCAATGACTGAAGCCTACCTTCATTTTCATGGTTCCAAACCCAATCCTCTAACGAAGACCCTGATCCTTAGGTAGGAATGAGCCTCAGTGATGTTTGCTGTAATAAAAGTGTTACCCTTCATGACGCAAAGCTGCAAAGAGCATCAGTGGCGCTAAGCAGTCAACAGACAGAACCGCTGCACAATTGAAAGTCAATAGCCAACATCATCTCCCTTTCTCCACTATTGATGAAAGGTCCACCAGTTCAATTTCTAATGCTTCTCCACAAAGACACAGCTTTCTAAGTACAGTGGATTTTAACTGTAGGCATGGTGGAGATAAAATTAGATAACTCTTACCCTAATTTAACTCTCACGGTTTTGAACAAGCATTGAAATTGGCAGATTAAATGGGTCTTGTGAGACTGGTCTAAGATGAGTAGCTATGAAGGGGATCACAGCATCAGCAGTGTTTCTCCTTGACTGCTGCTTATTTCCTCCAAAGATCTACTTCCAAATCTCAGTGTCCAATCACAAGGCTTGTTAAAACAATGGTCTTTTTGTCTCCGGGAAAGAATACCTCTAGGTAGTCCAGGATATGCTCTTTGTTCGTTCAGCTGACCTCCACCTTCCTCTGATACCTCAGATACTCCCATTGAACAAAAACAGTTTGGACAGAAGAACAATGGCCATCACACCATGGACATCATACCATGTGCGCTGCACAACGGAGGCCTTCTAGGTAGCCATCAGTTTTTTTGATCCAAAGAAAACAGCAAGAATGTTTCTACAGGAAAGGCATGCAGATTGCTGCCTTTTCCTCTAAAGCACTTGTCAACAATTAACGTACAGCAGTGCATGATGGGACACACTTCAGCGTCACAGGAAGTTTGCAATAAAGAAGAATTGAGAGCAAAAGAATGGACTATTCCTGTGTGTTCATCTGTAATGCTGGAGAATCTGGTGCTCTTCTCCTTATCTCCCCAGAGGCAGCACAAGCAGTGGACACAGCCCTCTGGGCAGTAACAGCAAAACATGTCGACACTTTAGGTGGGCAGAGGCAGCACGAGCAGTGGAAACATCCAGCCGACTCGTCACTGCACAGAATATTTAGGGTTTAGATGGAGCTGAGACAACCCAAGTACAGGGTTCATTTAGCTGAGTAGTAACAGCACACGATGCTGATGCTCTGTGTGAAGCAGAGATAATACAGCGGATAGCTGAGAACGGTTTTTGCTTCCATGTCCTGAGGAAGTTCAGGACTTATCCCTGCTCTTTGGAGTAGGAATTAGAGCACCTTTTGTCATTATTTTCTCGATTTTGGTGTTCCAAGGGCTCATATTTTGAGGAATGGGGCTATAAGCATCAGACCCCAGTGCTTGGTAGGGCAGAGTCACTCACAGATCATATAAGGGGATTGACTCTTCCAGCCCTTCACAGGCAGCTCTCCCTGCTTCTCCAGCGGCCAGTCCACCTGAGGAGGATCCTTGGTGGAGTCTTGAGTCTGTAAGTTCCCTCTCTGTGTCTGATGAGAAACAGTGGGGCCACGGGGGACCTAATAGGTCCTAGCTGACACAGTGGGACTGAAGATGTTGGGATTTTCTCAATGCATCACTTCACCAATGTGGAGCTGTGGGCATACCAGGCAGCTACATGCCCAGTTCAAGGCTGACGTCTACAGTTACATATGACATTGTGACGTCCTCGTTTACCCATGACCTTGCCGAAAACCTGCCATTTGGTTTCTTGTGCCGTTTCCTTGAGGTTGTGGGTTTGCATCGAGGGCTCCACGAATAAAATGTTGAGGACCTTTCTATTGATACTATTGTACATCACTTGAAGAATGCGCTTGTTCCATATAACTATACTGTGGATTGTGTGTACATGTAGAAATGCAATAAATAAAAAGATTACAAAAAATGTTGAGGACTCGCGCACTTTTAAGACCTGTCAGTATATTCCTTCATGCCCTTCCTTCACTTGTATATTTTCCTGCTCATTAGGCAGCTAGAGCTATAATTAGCTACCATAGAAGACATTCCACAGAGCACTATGCAGTCGAGGATGCTTGCGGGCACCATTGTGGACCTGTCAGGCAGAACACAGAACTTCTCCGAGTTGGAACTGATTCTCTGGAATTCAAGCAAGGAGGACCAGCTAGACCAGATGCCTTCAGAGCCTGAGGAGAGGGAGGGAGGACTATATTGGAAGGGAGCTCCAAAGTGCAGTATGCAAACATTTAACAGGTAATCCTCCCACATGCACCCGCCCACGAGTGCAGACATTAATGTGTGCACAAAGGGTCTTGCCAGGATTGAAAGCATCCGTGGGTGCACGAACAGGTGCGACTAACCTTGCAACAGTTATGACTCAATGCATTTTATCTACATACATCACAAATTATGTCCTATGTGAATTTACCTAGGCATTGCCATATTTATAAAAAATATATATATATATATATATATATATATATATATATATATATATATATACACACCCACACATATATACATGGCTTTATATATATAAACCTTTGTTTTTTTAAGTGAATTGCTATGTTTTTTTAATTTTATTTCCTAACTATAACGTCCCTGTAACTTTTGTTTTTTCTGTGAATATCTATTTCTTTTTACGTAAAGTAATTTTAATTACTATCTGTTAATCCAACCACCACTGCGCATATCATATAGCCATGCACAGCAAACGTTAGCCGCAGGGCAGCCAACCCCCTATAACCACCCAACCTTGCGCCAGTCACAGCTTCGGCCATGCGCAGCAGGCGTTGCGTCTCAGCAGCAGCTGACAAGAAGGAACCCACTGGTCACCAACTAACTTTATAGGGTGGAACTGCATTGAAAACACACTTCAATTACTTTTTTCTTTACAGAACTAAGGGGGTCATTCTGACCTCGGCGGTAAAAGCCACTTACCGCCGGTCAGAAGCCCGCCACAATACCGCCGCGGCTAGCCGCTACGGACATTCTGACCCACAACTGCCAAACCTCCAAAAATCCGACCTCCACTGCAGTCCGCCACATCAGCGGCCAGTGGTAAACTGGAGATGACCAAACCTCCACCGCCACGCCAACAGAAATACGCCCATGCCATTACGACCCACAAATCCACGCGGCGGTCTTTCAAACGCGGTAGTCCATTGGCGGTACACACCGCTGCGGTCAAAATACACACACCTTTACAAAACACTACCCCATTGGACAATGTGAAAGACACACACCTGAAACACATACACACACCACTCCCACACACCCATTACAATATAAAACACACACCCACATCACCCACAAACCCCTACTACCAAAGATCTGAGACGAAGGAGAGAGAGACACATCAGAGAATAGAGAGCTATACACACAGAGGCACACTACAACATCACACACACCACATAGAAGCACAAAGCACCACACACCAACACACTCATCACCACATACACCACCCCACACCTCATCCACACCACCCCATGGCACCCCAAAGGCACCCACGGTTTTCAGACCAAGAACTCCGGGTCATGGTGGAGGAAATCATAAGAGTTGAACCCCAGCTCTTCGGCTCACAGGTGCAGCACACCACTATAGCAAGGAAGGCGGAGCTATGGCAGCGGATCGTGGACAGGGTCAACGCGGTGGGACAGCATCCCAGAAATAGGGACGACATCCGCAAACGCTGGAACGACCTACGGGGGAAGGTGCGCTCGATGGTGTCGCGACACAACATCGCGGTGCAGAAGACTGGCGGCGGACCCCCACCCACCCCACCCGAATTCACAGCATGGGAGCAAGAGGTCCTGAACATCCTGCATCCTGACGGGCTCGCTGGAGTAGGCGGAGGAATGGACTCTGGTAAGTCTAATCTCAACTACTTCATCCACCCTACCCCACCAGCATGCCAACCCACCCCCCACCCCCACTCTCACCCCCCAGCACACATCCTCCCTGAGAATGTCTCCCCAGCACAACCCACCCAACCCAAACACCAACCCCTGCATGCCACCACAAACAATGGACACCCATCACCTAAGCATGACCACTGCACATATCCATCCCCCCCCACAAACCACCCTCACAACACCTCCCCCAAGGGAATGCCTGCACTGGGGGATAAGGGCACCCATAAATCGCACGCAATTGCACACACAGAAACAATAACCATACTCTCTCACCCCATGCAGGACCCGAACGCCAACACACCGGTCAGGAGAGTCCAGAAATGTCCATCCCACCCCCGGAACAGGCCCCCAGTGATGACAGCAGCTCTGTCGACCTGGAACCTGATGACCAGCCCGGACCATCGGGGACCTCTGGGCAGTGGGTACCCCACACACAGACACAGGCCACAGCAGACCCAACCCCCTCTGGGTACAACAGCACAGCTCCCACCCAGCGGGCCCATGCCTCTGTCTCTAGGACAGGTCAATCAGCGGTGTGTCTGCCACTACAGGGCACCCAGGCTAACCCACCACCCCAACAACAACAGTGACCTGGGGGCACAAAAAATAAAACAATTATTGCACAGAAAACAGTTTGGAGTCATGCTGTATTCTCATCAAATGTATTACACATAACAGTTCAATATATGTGATGTCAATTAGTGATGACAACATACCAATGTCAATACGCTGTAGTGCATGGGCAAACCACGCAGAAGTCAGGCTCTGAGTCATAAAGCACTGAGAAGGGAAGGGAAAATAAAAAAGTTTGTTTAAAAGAGCTGGTGGGAAATACAGAAAGTAGAGATGCAGGAGGCTCTAAGTAAATGGGAAATGGCGTGGGTGAATCTTACCTGTGTGCTACTGAAAATACTGTTGTATAACAGTTTCCCTGTTGTCTGTGTTCTCCCCGTCGTCTTCCTCCTCTTCACTCTCCACAGGCTCCACGGCTTCTACAACACCACCATCTGGACCATCCTCCTGCAGGAAAGGCACCTGGCGTTGCAAAGCCAGGTTGTGAAGCATACAGCAGGCCACGATGATATGGCACACCTTCTTTGGTGAGTACATTAGGGATCCACCTGTCATATGCAGGCACCTAAACCTGGCCTTCAGGAGGCCAAATGTCCTTTCTATGACCCTCCTAGTTTGCCCATGGGCCTCATTGTACCGTTCCTCTGCCCTGGTCCGGGGATTCCTCACTGGGGTCAGTAGCCACGGCAGGTTGGGGTAACCAGAGTCACCTATTAGCCACACACGCTGTCTCTGTAGCTGTTCCATCACATAGGGGATGCTGCTATTACGCATGATATACGCGTCATGCACTGACCCAGGGAACATGGCATTAACATGGGAGATGTACTGGTCTGCCAAACAGACCACCTGGACATTCATAGAATGGTAATTTTTCCTGTTTCTGTACACCTGCTCATCGTCATTTGGGGGTACTAAAGCCACATGGGTCTCATCAATGGCACCAATTATGTTGGGGATATGTCCAAGGGCATAGAAATCACCCTTCACTGTAGGCAAATCATCTTCCTCTGGGAAAATGATGCAGCTCCTCATGAGTTTCATCAGGGCAGACAACACTCTGGACAAAATCTTTGAAAACATAGGCTGAGACATTCCTGATGACATGGCCACTGTTGTCTGGAATGAGCCACTAGCCAAAAAATGGAGGACTGACAGAACCTGCACTAGAGGGGGAATTGCTGTGGGATGGCGGATGGGGGACATCAGGGCTGGCTCAAGCTGGGCACACAGTTCATGGATAGTGGCACGGTCAAGTCGGTATCATAGTATAATATGGCGTTCTTCCATTGTCGACAGGTCCACCAGCGGCCGGTACACGCGAGGATTCCTCCTTCTCATCGCAAGTCCCAGCGGACGGTGCCTAGGAAGGAGAATATGGAGCACAGAGTCAATCAACTCACAGGTACGTTCACCACAGCTTGCACAGTACACGAAAAGGTATGGATTGCTATGTTTGGATGTGTGCCAATGCAAGGCCTAGGCCTGTGTGACGCAGTTGAAATTAAGCCATGTGGGCCCTTGAAATGGCGGCTGCCTGACCTGTGAAGTGGGACAATGGGATGTGAAGTCAATGCGCTGGCGTGACACACCGTGGCGGTAGGCGGTCGAAGCCCGCTGTACGAAGCCGCATTGGTTAACATTGAACCCTATGGGATTCAGGAGCCAATGACGATGTGCGCCGGTGGTCGCGGTACGCACCGCCGCGGTACGCACCACCGCGGGCGTGACCGCCATTTTCTATCTGCTTAATCACTCGAGACCTGATCATCCACAGGAGAGGACCTATACTGCAAGTGCTGCTGTGACCTCGGTCTGGAAGTGACAATGGCTGCTGCGACTGGGGAAAGGGCCCCTGCCTTCACGTCTGAAGAGTTGGAGAAACTAGTGGATGGGGTCCTCCCCCAGTATGCGCTACTCTACGGTCCTCCAGACCAACAGGTGAGTACACTGAGTGCACATTGAATGGGTTATGCCTGTGTGGAGTGGGGTGGATGTAAGTTGTTGGGGTGGGGAGAAAATGAGGAGTGCAACGCACGAGAGATGAGAGAATGGGCCACATGGCAAGGTTGGGGAGGGGGGGGCATGTACTCCAAACATGCTGAAATATCACGTTTTCTCTTTCCCACCCTGTACATGTCAAACAGGTGAGCGCCCATCAGAAAATCGACATTTGGCGTGCCATCGCCAAGGAAGTCCGGGCCCTGGGGGTCTACACCAGACGGGGCACCCACTGTCGCAAGAGGTGGGAGGACATCCGCCGCGGAACCCGAAAGACCGCCGAGTCACTGCTGGGGATGGCCTCCCGACCAAGGAGGGGTGCCAGTCGTACCCTGACCCCCCTGATGTCCCGGATCCTGGCGGTGGCCTACCCTGATTTGGATGGGCGCTTGAGGACATCACAGCAGACACAAGGGGGTGAGTATCTGCACATTCTGCTATCCTTAAGCGCAGTTGAGGCGTCTGGGTGGGGGAGGAGGGCTGTGGGTGACAGTAGACCAGGGCGCTTTCTGTAGTGTAGTCCCCTCCCTTAGACATGGCCCTGTGCCCCCGCCCCCCACCTCTGTAGGGTGCCAAGTACAGCTATCCATGGTCCTGCATCACCCATGTGCGCGTCTGTTGTCCCTAGACCTGTTGGCCTAGTCAGAAGTACTGAGTAGTGTACCCCAATTTCGCGGCTTAGTGCATGAGGCACCTGTGTCTGTCCTCTCCGCCAACGGTATTGACAAGGCATGCACTCAACTTTGTTTTATTTCTCCCGCCACCCTTATTCTTTGTCTTCTTGTGCATTAGCATCATCAGGCAGAGGAGAATTGGCGTCGGAGCACGAGGGAGCTGCAAGTCACAAGGCCCCGGTGTGCACTGGAACAGACACCGAGGGCACCAGTGATCCGGAGGGCGAGGGGAGCACCACAACGGGGACCGGTGAAGACACCAGCGACACAGACACGTCCTCGTTTGGGAGCTCCCTAGCGGTGGCGGCAACATCCGGGCCCCCCGCCTCAACAGGTACAGCCGCCACCCAGCGCTCCAGCTCCGCCCTCCCAGCAGCCCCTCAGCCTTCGCTCCGTGCCCGCTCGCCCAGGAAGGCGGGCGTCTCCTTCGCCCCAGGCACCTCAGCCCCTACCCCAGTTACCCCTGCTGCCCTCAGTGCGGAGCTCATTGACCTCGTGAGGACGCTCATTGTTGGGCAGACTACCCTTTTGAATGCCATCCAGGGGGTGGAAAGGGAGGTGCATCGGAGCAATGCCTACCTGGAGGGCATTCATTCGGGTCAGGCTGCCCATCAACGATCGTTCACTGCTCTGGCCTCAGCACTGACGGCAGCCATTGTCCCTGTCTCCAGTCTCCCTCTTCTAACTGCCTCCACCCTTTCTCTGTCTCCTGTTCCTCAGCCTATCCCATCCACACCATCAGACCAGCCTGCACACACCTCAACACCCATGGCCAGATCATCCAGACACAAGCACCACAGGACACACAAGCATTCACCCCAGCAACACCCAGATGCAGACATACCAACAGTCACTACCACCTCTGTGTCCCCCTCCTCGTCGTCTCCCTCCTCCCTCCCTGTGACGTCTACACTCACACCTGCATGCACACCACCATCAGCCAGTGCTTCCATCACCAGCACACCCTCCACTACAGTCCTCACACGTGCAGTCACCACCCCCACTGCCATCTACAAGTGCCCTGTGTCCTCTCCCACTGTGTCTGTCACCCCCTCTTCCAAGACACATAAACGCAGGCAGACACCCAAACAACAGCCAACCACCTCACGACAGCCTACGTCTCAGTCACCTGCACCCAAAGACAGCACACCTGACTCTCCTACAACCACATCCTCTTCCTCCACTTCCATCACCACTACTCCTACCCTTTACCTTGGTCCTAAGAAATATTACCTCTCTAATCTTAACCTCTTTCCCTCCCCTGACCCACCCCCTCCATCGGTTAAGAGTCCCAAGAGCACCTCAGCCACCACCAGCCCAGCTTCGAGTGTCCAAGTGGTGCATGGCTTCTGGAGTCCACCCTTTGGCGGCAGTGACACTTCACTGAGCAGCAAGGGGACATCCAGCCCACCCCCAGGCAAGAGGACACGTAAACTGAAGGGCTGCCGTGAGAGGAATGAGACGGCTGCCCCCAAGGAGCCAACAACGGCCACTTCACCTGCCACAACAGCCAGGGGAGGCAAGGGCCCGAGAGCCCCATCTAAGGAGCGAAAGGGCAGCAGGGCGGAGAGGTCATTCATCAGGAGCGCGGAGCAGGAGGGCCCCACAAGCCCCATCCCGCCTGCAAGGGACGACAGCAAAGGGCCCAGGACTCCGTCCCCGAAGGGGCCTGCCACTGCACGGTCGGAGGGCGAGTGAGCAGGGTGTCCAGCCCAGGTCTGGCTCCCTAGACTTACTGGAAGAGCACCGCTGAACAGGGCCCCGCCGTGCAGAAGAGCACCGCTGAACACGGCCCCGCCGTGCAGAAGAGCACCGCTGAACAGGGCCCCGCCGTGCAGAAGAGCACCGCTGAACATGGCCCCGCCGTGCAGAAGAGCACCGCTGAACAGGGCCCCGCCGTGAAGACAGGCACCGCTGAACAGGGCCCCGCCGTGAAGACAGGCACCGCTGAACAGGGCCCCGCCGTGCAGAAGAGCACCGCTGAACAGGGCCCCACCGTGAAGACAGGCACCGCTGAACAGGGCCCCGCCATGCAGAATAGCACCGCTTGAACAGGGCCCCGCCGTGCAGAAGAGCACCGCTGAACAGGGCCCCGCCGTGCAGAAGAGCACCGCTGAACAGGGCCCCGCCGTGCAGAAGAGCACCGCTGAACAGGGCCCCGCCGTGAAGACAGGCACCGCTGAACAGGGCCCCGCCGTGAAGACAGGCACCGCTGAACAGGGCCCCGCCGTGCAGAAGAGCACCGCTGAACAGGGCCCCGCCGTGCAGAAGAGCACTGCTGAACAGGGCCCCGCCGTGCAGAAGAGCACCGCTGAACAGGGCCCCGCCGTGAAGACAGGCACCGCTGAACAGGGCCCCGCCGTGCAGAAGAGCACCGCTGAACAGGGCCCCGCCGTGCAGAAGAGCACCGCTGAACAGGGCCCCGCCGTGCAGAAGAGCACCGCTGAACAGGGCCCCGCCGTGAAGACAGGCACTGCTGAACAGGGCCCGCCGTGAAGACAGGCACCGCTGAAGGGGGCCCCGCCGTCTCATGCACCGCTCCGCTGGGCCCCGCCGTCTCAAGCACCGCTCCGCTGGGCCCTTCCTGTCAAGCACCGCTCTGCTGGGCCCCGCCGTCTCAAGCACCGCTCCGCTGGGCCCTTCCTGTCAAGCACCGCTCCGCTGGGCCCCGCCGTCTCAAGCACTGCTCCGCTGGGCCCCGCCGTCTCAAGCACCGCTCCGCTGGGCCCTTCCTGTCAAGCACCGCTCCGCTGGGCCCTTCCTGTCAAGCACCGCTCCGCTGGGCCCCGCCGTCTCAAGCACCGCTCCGCTGGGCCCCGCTGTCTCAAGCACCGCTCCGCTGGGCCCTTCCTGTCAAGCACCGCTCCGCTGGGCCCTTCCTGTCAAGCACCGCTCCGCTGGGTCCCGCCGTCACAAGCACCGCTCCGCTGGGCCCCGCCGTCTCAAGCACCGCTCCGCTGGGCCCCGCCGTCTCAAGCACCACTCCGCTGGGCCCCGCCGTCTCAAGCACCGCTCCGCTGGGCACTGCCGTCTCAAGCACCGCTCCGCTGGGCCCTTCCTGTCAAGCACCGCTCCGCTGGGCCCCACCGTCTCAAGCACCGCTCCGCTGGGCCCTTCCTGTCAAGCACCGCTCCGCTGGGCCCCGCCGTCTCAAGCACCGCTCCGCTGGGCCCCGCCGTCTCAAGCACCGCTCCGCTGGGCCCCGCTGTCTCAAGCACCGCTCCGCTGGGCCCTTCCTGTCAAGCACTGCTCCGCTGGGCCCCGCCGCCTCAAGCACCGCTCCGCTGGGCCCTTCCTGTTAAGCACCGCTCCGCTGGGCCCCGCCGTCTCAAGCACCGCTCCGCTGGGCCCCGCCGTCTCAAGCACCGCTCCGCTGGGCCCCGCCGTCTCATGCACCGCTCCGCTGGGCCCCGCCGTCTCAAGCACCGCTCCGCTGGGCCCTTCCTGTCAAGCACCGCTCCGCTGGGCCCTTTCTGCAAACACAGTTCACGGTTCACTGTGGCCATCATGCATCCTCCTTGACCAGTGGAGCAATTCCTCCACCTGATGGACTGTGGCTTTGCACTCCCCAGGATATGGCAGTGGGCAATCCAACCACTGTAGAGACATTGAGAGACTGTGGCTTTGCACTCCCCAGGATATGGCAGTGGGCAATCCAACCACTGTAGAGACATTGAGAGACTGTGGCTTTGCACTCCCCAGGATATGGCAGTGGGCATGGTGGCACCTTCGTGGGTCTGGCGTCGTGGACTCATGTGGCTGAGGTGCCCCCCCCTTCCCTTCCCCCTGAGGTGCCTGTAGTTTTGTCATCAGATGCCCCTGCAGTGTTCTCTCCAAAGGACTCAGGTCTCGTGTGTGGGCTTTGCCCTTGTGTTGCTACACTTTGGCCCACGGCCAAATCGTTAATACGTAAAATGTGCAGGACTGATTTCTTCAGTTGTCCACTGCTGTGTATATAGACTTTTTAAATGTAAATATTCTTGCTAGTTGACCAATACTTATCGGAGGCTATTTTGGACATAAATATTTATTAACAATTTAAAAATGTCATTGCATTTTTTACGGGGGTTTGGGTGGTGTCACTGTGACTTGTTGCTCTGCATTGGTGTGTACATATTGGGGGGGGGGGTCGCATATGTGTGTGCCCGTAACCTTTCGTCCTCCCCCCTCCCGTGTGTCGTAGGTGCTGTACTCACCGTTGACGTCTGCGCCGGAGTTCGTACTCGTGGTAGATGAGCAGGTAGACGAGAGCAGGTATGATGTTCAATTCGGGTTCCATGCTGTCCTCCGTACTCGTGGAGTGCGTAGAGGTGAGCGTTTTCACATTCGTAGTCTGTTTCCGCCGTGTTTTTATCGGCGCTGCTCCCGCCCCGGAAAAGGTGGCGGATTGGTGGGTCGTGATGGTGTGGGCGGTACATTGTCTGCCGCCTGCCTGTTGGCGGTGACCGCCGCGCTGTTTGTTTGTCCCGCCGTGGCGGTCGGAGTGTTAATGTGGCGGGCTTTGTTGGCGGTTCCCCCCAGGGTCAGAATTCTATTTTTTGGACCGCCAGCCTGTTGGCGGGTTGGCCGCCGCTTTATCACCGACCGCCAGGATTAGAATCACCCCCTAAGTGCTTTTTTTCCTAGTTCTAAGGGACCGTGGGGGAGCCTCAAGGTCCCGTGGTCCCAGCCGGCTCCCTGCCTCCTTCCGAAGTCGGCATTGCTCCCACATGCCGCGTGCTGCTGTAAATGCAGCTCCCTTAGTGTGGAAACAATACTTTCGTCTCTTTCCTTGCCCGCATGACAACAGGCGGGGAAAGAGATGAAAGCTGTACTTTTAGCAAGTGGTAACTTATTTAACATTTCCGCTTGCTGAAAGAGAAGTGTTTGTGCCTGCCAAGCAAAAACAAACAGCTACCTCCCAAGGGTAGGCACCTCGGGAGGTAACAGGAGCCGGCCCTCAGGGGTTGGCAGCTCACAGGGCCTAATATGCTTCAGGAGGGGGGGTCGCATTGCCCCCTTCCTTCTTTTTTATTTCTATTTCCCCCCGGGAGGTGGTGGTCTCCGGGGGTCTGCGGATACCCCCTCCTCATTTGATATTGTAGCCCTAGTGAGGTGGTGGTCCCCAGGGCTCAGAGGGATCTGCGTGAACTCCCTAACAAATTTTTGACATTTGGCCCCGGGGAGGTGGTTGTCCCCGGGGCCCAGGGGGGTCTGCGTGTCCCCCTATTGATTTTTCTCTTTCTTGCCCCAGGTAGGTGGGGATCCCCAAGGTGAAGGGGGCATCTGCCTGGCCCCCCACATATTACAGAATTATAGCCCCGGGAGGTGGTGGTCCAAAGAAGTCAAAAATATAGGTAAGTCAAAAAACACTTTTTCTATTTTCTATGGAAACTAGGTCCTAACCATAAGTACCTACTGGCAACTGCCAGTAGGTAAAATATAAATATATATATATATATACTGGTGATCACCAGTTGGTAGTTATCGCTAGGACTTAGGATATATATTATCTACTGGCGGTTAGGATCTAGTTTCCAGAGAAAAAGCTGGTTTTGGTTTGCCTATAACTTTAGTGTTGTTTGACGAATCTTCACAAAATGTTCTAAAAAAAGTGCCCTTCTGTGTCCAGTTGTACATGCAAAGTTTTGGATGTTTCATCAAGTGGGGGCCGAGAAAAAGAGGGGTAAAAAAAAGTGCATTTCCAATGTTATTTCCCATAGAGATTTTAGACACGAGTACAACCTGAAACGCTGAACGGAATTACACCAAAATTGTCAGAAAGCTAGATCAGGGCTGTAAAGAAATGGCTCCCTGTTGCAGTTACCCCCCACTTTTTGCCTGATACTGATGCTGACTTGACTGAGAAGTGTGCTGGGACCCTGCTAACCAGGCCCCAGCACCAGTGTTCCTTCACCTAAAATGTACCATTGTGTCCACAATTGGCACACCCTGGCATTCAGATAAGTCCCTTGTAACTGGTACTTCTAGTACCAAGGGCCCTGATGCCAAGAAAGGTCTCTAAGGGCTGCAGCATGTCTTATGCCACCCTAGAGACCCCTCACTCAGCACAGACACACTGCTTACAAGCCTGTGTGTGCTAGTGAGAACAAAATGAGTAAGTCGACATGGCACTCCCCTCAGGGTGCCATGCCAGCCTCTCACTGCCTATGCAGTATAGGTAAGACACCCCTCTAGCAGGCCTTACAGCCCTAAGGCAGGGTGCACTATACCATAGGTGAGGGTACCAGTGCATGAGCACTGTGCCCCTACAGTGTCTAAACAAAACCTTAGACATTGTAAGTGCAGGGTAGCCATAAGAGTATATGGTCTGGGAGTCTGTTTTACACGAACTCCACAGCACCATAATGGCTACACTGAAAACTGGGAAGTTTGGTATCAAACTTCTCAGCACAATAAATGCACACTGATGCCAGTGTACATTTGATTGTAAAATACACCACAGAGGGCACCTTAGAGGTGCCCCCTAAAACTTAACCGACTATCTGTGTAGGCTGACTAGTTCCAGCAGCCTGCCACACTAGAGACATGTTGCTGGCCCCATGGGGAGAGTGCCTTTGTCACTCTGAGGCCAGTAACAAAGCCTGCACTGGGTGGAGATGCTAACACCTCCCCCAGGCAGGAGCTGTGACACCTGGCGGTGAGCCTCAAAGGCTCACCCCTTTGTCACAGCCCAGCAGGGCACTCCAGCTTAGTGGAGTTGCCCGCCCCCTCCGGCCACGGCCCCCACTTTTGGCGGCAAGGCTGGAGGGAACAAAGAAAGCAACAAGGAGGAGTCACTGGCCAGTCAGGACAGCCCCTAAGGTGTCCTGAGCTGAGGTGACTCTGACTTTTAGAAATCCTCCATCTTGCAGATGGAGGATTCCCCCAATAGGGTTAGGATTGTGACCCCCTCCCCTTGGGAGGAGGCACAAAGATGGTGTACCCACCCTCAGGGCTAGTAGCCATTGGCTACTAACCCCCCAGACCTAAACACGCCCTTAAATTTAGTATTTAAGGGCTACCCTGAACCCTAGAAAATTAGATTCCTGCAACTACAAGAAGAAGGACTGCCCAGCTGAAAACCCCTGCAGCGGAAGACCAGAAGACGACAACTGCCTTGGCTCCAGAAACTCACCGGCCTGTCTCCTGCCTTCCAAAGATCCTGCTTCAGCGACGCCTTCCAAAGGGACCAGCGACCTCGACATCCTCTGAGGACTGCCCCTGCTTCGAAAAGACAAGAAACTCCCGAGGACAGCGGACCTGCTCCAAGAAAAGCTGCAACTTTGTTTCCAGCAACTTTAAAGAACCCTGCAAGCTCCCCGCAAGAAGCGTGAGACTTGCAACACTGCACC
Source organism: Pleurodeles waltl (assembly GCF_031143425.1). Lineage (NCBI taxonomy): Eukaryota > Metazoa > Chordata > Amphibia > Caudata > Salamandridae > Pleurodeles > Pleurodeles waltl. The sequence goes on along the minus strand of NC_090446.1, from coordinate 1,372,416,742 downwards.
CGGCGACCCCGACTCGGCTGGTGGCGATCCAACACCTCAGGAGGGACCCCAGGACTACTCTGATACTGTGAGTACCAAAACCTGTCCCCCCTGAGCCCCCACAGCGCCGCCTGCAGAGGGAATCCCGAGGCTTCCCCTGACCGCGACTCTTTGAACCTAAAGTCCCGACGCCTGGGAGAGACCCTGCACCCGCAGCCCCCAGGACCTGAAGGACCGGACTTTCACTGGAGAAGTGACCCCCAGGAGTCCCTCTCCCTTGCCCAAGTGGAGGTTTCCCCGAGGAATCCCCCCCTTGCCTGCCTGCAGCGCTGAAGAGATCCCGAGATCTCTCATAGACTAACATTGCGAACCCGACGCTTGTTTCTACACTGCACCCGGCCGCCCCCGCGCCGCTGAGGGTGAAATTTCTGTGTGGGCTTGTGTCCCCCCCGGTGCCCTACAAAACCCCCCTGGTCTGCCCTCCGAAGACGCGGGTACTTACCTGCAAGCAGACCGGAACCGGGGCACCCCGTTCTCTCCATTCTAGCCTATGCGTTTTGGGCACCACTTTGAACTCTGCACCTGACCGGCCCTGAGCTGCTGGTGTGGTGACTTTGGGGTTGCTCTGAACCCCCAACGGTGGGCTACCTTGGACCAAGAACTAAGCCCTGTAAGTGTCCTACTTACCTAGTTAACCTAACAAATACTTACCTCCCCTAGGAACTGTGAAAATTGCACTGTGTCCACTTTTAAAACAGCTATTTGTCAATAACTTGAAAAGTATACATGCAATTTTGATGATTTGAAGTTCCTAAAGTACTTACCTGCAATACCTTTCGAATGAGATATTACATGTAGAATTTGAACCTGTGGTTCTTAAAATAAACTAAGAAAAGATATTTTTCTATATAAAAACCTATTGGCTGGATTTGTCTCTGAGTGTGTGTACCTCATTTATTGTCTATGTGTATGTACAACAAATGCTTAACACTACTCCTTGGATAAGCCTACTGCTCGACCACACTACCACAAAATAGAGCATTAGTATTATCTCTTTTTGCCACTATCTTACCTCTAAGGGGAACCCTTGGACTCTGTGCATACTATTCCTTACTTTGAAATAGTGCATACAGAGCCAACTTCCTACAAGGGCCCAATAGATCTCTTTGTGTGATTTGGTACAAATCTGTTCAGTAGTTTTTGAAATATTAAAGGAAAAAGAAATATAGCTATCTAGGGATACGGATCCTGCGCGGATCTGCCCCCCTGCTCTCCCATTCGCTGTTCCCCTCCCTCCTCCCTGCTGCCACTCCCTCCCACCTCCCCTCATATGGCAGCCGCGGCGCGGATGCGAGCAGCGGGCGTGCCACTGGCGCACCGAAGGAGCGTCGAAGGCAAGCCCGTCCGCGCCCAGACTGCGCCCAGCGCCAGTCCTCCTGGCCCACGCGCCCCCCACACCACCAATCACCCCTACACAGCCAATGCCCTCCACGCCCTCAATCCAGGACGCTACTCCATCTGCTTCCAGTCCACTCCGAAGCACACCAAAGGACCCTTCTCCTGCAGAGCCTGCAACGTCACCTACACCCTAACCACCAAGCTCCGATACAGAGCAGCAGACAACCACCTCAGCTGCATTCTGCTCAACACCCGCTCCGTCCACAAGCATGCAATATCGAACTCTGGGACCTACTGACCTCATCATCACCTGACGTCGCATTTCTCACTGAAACCTGGATGAATTCGGCCTCGGAACCAGACATAGCCATAGCCATACCTGAAGGCTACAAGATCACTAGAAGGGACCGCACCAACAAACCAGGAGGAGGAATTGCCATAGTCCACAAAAGCACCATCAGAGTCTCCACCAGCTCCCACGACACCATCAACTCCGCGAGCACCTCCATTTCAAAATCCACGTCAACGCCAACACCACCCTCAGAGAAACACTGGTTTACAGACCCCCGGGACCCGACCTCACTTCTGCGACGACATCGCCGACATCATCAGCGCCCAAGCCGTCGCCTCAACTGACTACATCCTCCTCGGCGACCTGAACTTCCACCTAGAAAACAACAACGATATCAACACCACCAACCTACTCGACAACCTCGCCAACCTCGGCCTCAAGCAACTCATCACGTCGCTCACCCACACCGCAGGACACACACTCAACCCCATCTTCTCAGCCAGCAACCACGTCTCCTTCAGCCACACCACCGAACTCCACTGGACCGACCATCGCTGCATCCATTTCTCCTTCCAGAAGCCGGTCACTCACCACCTCACCACTCAAACCCCTGCCGCTATTGGAACAGAATCTCGACAAAACAGCTGATCTCCACCTTCGCCCAGGCACCTCCTCCAAGGACCCGGGACCCCAACTAAGCCGCCACCAACCTGCATCAATGGATAGACGACTGCGCCAACACCCTCGCGCCACTCAAACAACCCTCGGACATCCACCACAGATCCAAGGCCAGCTGGTTCACCCCCGACCTACAGGCCTCTAAATGGGAATGCCGAAGAATGGAGAAGACCTGGCGTCTTGTACCTACCGAATCCAACCACATCACCCTCAAGACTGCCATCTGCAAACATCACCAGCTGATCCGCACCACCAAAAGAAGCTACTACAAAAGCTGCATAGACACCAACGCTCACAACAACAGAGAGCTCTTCGGCATCATCAAAGAACTCTCCAACCCCAAGCCCTGCTTCTACAAACCCCCGCCATCACAGGAGCTCTGCAACTCCCTCGCCACTTACTTCTGTCGAAAGATCGAAGACATCCACAACAGCTTCAAACCCCAGACCCACCAGCCAACCACAGACAGCCACAAACCCAATGCACCAAGCAACATCAACCCTCTATGCGCCTGGAGCCACGTCAACAATGAAGACACCATCAACACCATGGCCTCCATCCACTCCGGCTCCCCCTCGGATCCCTGCCCACACCAGATCTTCAACAAAGCCAGCGACATAATCGCCCCCCATCTCTGCGCCATCATCAACAGCTCCTTCGAGACAGCCACCTTCCCGGAGAACTGGAAACACGCCGACATCAACGCCCTGTTAAAGAAACCCAAGGCGGACCCAGATGATCCCAAAAACTACCGGCTCATCTCCCTCCTCCCCTTCCCAGCGAAGGTCATTGAGAAAATCGTGAACAGCCAACTATCCCGCTTCCTGGAAGACAGCAAAGTGCTCGACACCTCCCAATCCGGATTTTGCAAGAACTACAGCACTGAGACCGCACTCATTGCTGCTACAGATGACATCAGGACCATGCTCGATGAAAGCGAGACCGCAGCGCTCATCCTCCTGGACCTCTCCGCAGCCTTCAACACCGTTTGTCACCACACCCTTCGAACACGCCTCCACAATGCTGGGATCTGCGGCAAGGCCCTCGACTGGATCTCTACATTCCTCTCCGGCAGAACCCAGCGAGTCCGTCTTCCGCCTTACCTGTCCGAATCCTCCAAAACCATCTGTGGCGTCCCCCAGGGATCCTCCCTCAGCCCAACACTTTTCAACGTTTACATGGCTACTCTCGCCAACATTGCACAATCCCACCACATCAACATAATATCCTACACAGACGACACCCAGCTGATCATCTCCCTCACGAAAGACCCTACAACCGCAAGAAGCAAACTCCACAATGGACGTTACGCCATTGCCAACTGGATGGAATCAAGCCGCCTCAAGTTAAACACAGACAAAACAGAGATCCTCATCTTCGGCAGCAACCCCTCCGCTTGGAACGATTCCTGGTGGCCTACCTCCCTAGGAGCTGTACCCACACCCACCACCCAAGTACGAAACCTGGGAATCATCATGACTCAGCAGGTCAACGCAGTCTCCTCTTCCTGCTACAACACCCTTCGCATGCTCCGCAAGATTTTCAAGTGGATTCCCGTTGAAACCAGAAAGACAGTCACCCACGCCCTGGTCAGCACACGACTGGACTATGACAACGCACTCTATGCAGGAACCACGGCCAAACTACAAACGAAAATGCAACGTATCCAAAACGCCTCTGCCCGACTCATCCTCGATGTCCCACGCCGTGACCACATCTCTGCCCACCTCAGAGACCTACACTGGCTACCCGTATCGAAGAGGATTACCTTCAAACTACTCACCCACGCACACAAAGCCCTCCACAACACAGGTCCGGCCCACCTCAATGACAGACTCACCTTCTACACTCCCGTCCGCCAGCTCCGCTCTGCCAGCCTCGCCCTCGCCTCCGTCCCCCGCATTTGCCGCACCACCGTCAGAGGAAGATTCTTCTCTCACCTCACCGCCCTGACCTGGAACTCCCTAAATTTAAAATACCTGTAAATGAACTGTACTAAATATTTCAATATATATCAAAGTTACAAAAGTAATAATGAATCTTATTTTGTTTTGTAATTCTGAAGATTAATGAAAATTCAGATTTTAATAGGATCAAAACAAATCTTAGTGATGCACAAGTGATACATATTGTACTGCACATTTGTATAGCACTTACTACCCATATGTGTGGTACAGAAGTGTGGCAAGCTACGCCAGATAGGGTAGTATGTGGTTAGAGGGGTGTTGTTTTTGTTTTGTTATCAAATGTGGGATGACCACCAAGGTGTGGTTATCATATAATGCAATGCAGTGCGGCACAGTGCAGTGAATGATGAGGTGTGAGAAAGACAGATAGGCAATTTATGGTTTTGTAGTACACTGGCAGGTTTGAACAGCTCTGTGGGTCTCATTATGACATTTCTTATGATTATAGTCAACTTATCTGATTACTGCACTGGGTTGTCCAATCAGAAATTTGGAGCAGATTTACGCACATTTCACAGAAAAGAATGCAGTGAAACAACTTGCTGCACTGTGCTGCGTGAAAGGCAGAAAGCAAAAATGCATCATTTTTATAAAGCTATGACACATTTCTATTGTCTCCTAGCACTGGTGCATTTGTGCAAGGATGCCCGCATTACAACAGTGATAACTTGCTACACAAAAACAATCCATAAAGGCAGCACACATAGAATGATGAAGTGGCAAGAAGAAATAAAGACATTTCTCCTTGTTCTGCCTCACAGGGGAAGGCATACCATATTGACACATTCTCAAGTCTACTAGCTTTAGGAAATCTGGGACTGCATCATATCCTTCCCAATGTAAGGTAACTTAAGCAGCAATATGCACAGCCTTGTGTCACTTTGTATTTGCTAAACTACACAAAGCCACGCAAGATGGCTTCATATTGCTTAATAAATATTAACAATGATTTAGCATCGGGCCGCACCACAAAAATGACACAAACCCAACACAAAATCTTAGTAAATCTGCCCCACAGTGTATATTCTGGGCCAGAGCTGGAATTGTTGGAGGTAGAGAGAAGTGAAGAGATATGCTGGCTGACATTTGCATTGTTACTATCATCTCATATATAAAAGTCATTGTGAGATGTAAAGAAGCAGCCATAATGTATAGATACTTGGGACCTGCAGTCATGTACTAGATTAAAGTCCTTCAGTTAACCCACAGTGTATGACACATCACTACAGTTATTCGATGCATGTTCATTTAGTGATGGTTGATGTACTGGCTACAATACTGGTGATGGACAACCCTCGTAACAGATACGTCTTATGTGAAAGTAAGAGGCTGCCGACCACTGAGTGCTATAGTATTAATATTAGTATGGGCCAGAAATGTTATGTATGAACTTACATAACAATATCATACCCCAGCAAAGCATAGGTCAGCTCTCCTTAACTTACCTACCTACCAAAAGTAGCATGCTGTTTGGGTTGTTTCCAATCTATGGCTAATAAGCTGAAGGGTGCAACTGTCTCTCCAGGTTCTGTTGCAGGGATGTGTGGTTGTGTAATTGTCTTGGAAATAGCTATGTTTTCAACTGTCTTCTGAAGTGTATAGGCTCTTTGCTGCTTCGAATGCTGGCTGATAGGGTGTTCCAGAGCTTGGCGGCGTGTACTGAGAAAGCAGTGCCTCCTACGGATTTCTTATGTGAATGTGGTATGATAAGTGGTGTAAGCCTGGAGTGCAGTATCTTGATATGTTTGTATTCCTTGAATTTAGCTTGTAAGTATAGTGGTCCTTTTCCTCAGAGGCTCTATGAACAATGTAAAGTGCCTTGAATACCGCCTTCCTTGCAATAGATAGAAAGTGGAGTGATTGCAAAACTGCAGTTATGTATTCTCTTGGGTGAAGGCAGAGAAGAAATATTGCAGCAGTGTTTTGAAAATTATGAATGTGGGTGTGCCAAGGTAAAGGCTATTGGTATAGTCAAATTTGGGAATTATGGGTGTGAGAATGGCATGCAGTTTCTGTTGGTATCCAAGGTATGGGAGGATGCAACATAGTGTTTCCATTGCCTAGAAGGCACTATGGCCCGTATTTATACCTTTTTTGCGCCTCATTTGCGTCGTTTTTTGACGCAAAAACGGCGCAAACTTGCAAAATACCATTGTATTTTGTAGGTTTGCGCCGTTTTGCGTCAAAAAGCGGTGCAAATGCGGCGCTAAAAAAAGTATAAATACGGGCCTATGTTTATGTTAACATGTGGTATTAAATATGGGTCTAAATCCATGGTTACCCCTAGGTTATTGGCTTATCTTGATATTGTTTGATGGGCCTCATGTTTCTTAGGCCAACTGCGGTAGATTGGTATTTTATTCACTGCCCGCAGGTAATAAACTCTGTCTTTGCGGTTTTTAGCTTTAGATGGTTATTCATCATCCATGTGTTTATGAGTCAAAGCCAATGATCAAGTTTTAAATTGTAGAGGTCTTCAAGACTATCCATTTTTAGAAATGATTTGGGTGTCGTCCACATAGTTGTAACGAGTGAAGTTGAATGATTTAACCAGCTTGGGTAAGAAAGTTAGGTATATGTTGAAAAGTAGAGGAGATATGATGGGCCTCTGTGCAACACCACAGTGTTGTATGTGAGTAGCTGATAGGTAAACCAAACCTCCCGGTCATTCAGAAGCAATGTCCAATCAGGAAACTCCAGATTCCAATATTACAAGGCGCTTTCATTAGCCGATTGTGCTGGGGCAGTTATCACATGTCAGGTACGACTTACAATTGACTGACATTGCACCAGCCTACACTGGCCTGTTGTGAAGTATGCCCTGGTGAGATTAGGTATCTGCTCTACTGAATGCTATTATATTTGCAGGGGGCACATAGTTTATTAGGGTAATGTGCTTGCTACACAGGGGTGCAAATACACTATGAAGTAGTAGTCTGAATCTGACATAACCCAATATAGCCTACCATGTCACAAAGGGCTGCTATAACAGATTAGCTTTCAAAAACTGTTTAATATCTAGATAACCCTACCAGAGTGTAGTAATGTATTAGTTCGAATGTAAAAGAAGAATGCTATGACATCAGGGGCAGTGGAATGTTGGGGCAGGCTGTGACGGGGGATTGGAATGTTTTCATATGAATGGTCGGAGTTGTGATGGTTTGGGGATGGCGAGCGCATGTATCTCTGTCTGTACATTATAACTGGAAATAAACTTTTAACGGAAAGAACAAGAAGAGCCAGTGTACTTACTACACATGGCGACGAGCAGGATCGTAAAGCAGCAAGCATTGGACTGAGAAAACTGCAATTATTGGAAGGCAACGCAACAGACATCAGACTGAGGATTGGAGGGCAGCTATTTTTGGACCTGCTTTGTTAAAGGCAACTTATTTTAAGCAAGAGAGGGAATTTTTTTAAAAAATGTTTTTTTTTCTCTCTTTCTCTACTACAGTTGCCGTTTGTTTACTTTGTTTGAGGCGCGTGTGTGCTGCTCAAATTTTAGATTTTTCATCACGTCGGCCCTCGCGTGCACCCCCGCGTGGTCACTGGTTGCCTGGACAACATAATGCTTAATAACAATGTCTTGTGAACGTGCTGGTTCTTGCGCTGGAAGTTACATGGGAGCAGGAACAGTGCTCTTTTAATGTTGATTAGTACCAAGTATATGGTATTATTTTTACTATTCTTAACTTTTTAGCAACATCATTGCTGAAGTTTATCCGGCACAAAGGAAAATTAACAGAAATTATTATAACAGAGATACATGTCTTGCTGAAGAAGTAAGCTAAAGAGTTATATTTTACAGCTGTAATTTTTAGTACACTATGTCTTCGAGTGGAGATTCTTCTGGTACAGGGACGTCGCTTTCTTTGCAGTTGAGTACACCCAAGGAATTTTTAGCATCTCCTGGAGAACCAGCTGTACAATGGAAGGAGTGGAAGGAATATTTTTTTTGTTATAATTACATCGCAAATTTAGAAGATTGCAACGGTTTAATCTCTGCTGAAAGAAAAAAAAGGATCTTAATGCACTGTTCAGGTCCTTAAGGTCTTCGTATTTACAATCAACTACAAAAACACGATAGAGGCGATGAAGATGTGTTTCAAAGTGCTATTTTGGATTCAAGTGATCATTTTTCTCCTGCTGTTTGCATTGTGGTAACTCGTCATGTATTTTTCCACAGGAAACAAGAGAAACATGAGGACATAGAGAGCTACGTTTCTGCTTTAAAACATTTAGCTAGCTCATGTAGGTTTGCTGGTCTACATGATGAACTGGTACGGGACCAGATTGTAATGTATACTAAAATCAAATCTATTCAAGAGAGGTTGTGGATTGAAGGTGAATCCAGTCTAAAGGATATTATTGCTTTAGTGAAGAAAGCAGAATTATCCAAAAGATGTGTGAAAATTACTTTGGCACAGGATAAAAACTCTGAAGAAGTCATTGCCAAAGTTAGTGATTGGAAGCACAACAAATGGTCCATGGATAAGCTGGATAATGACTTTAAAAAAGAGAAAAATCAAACTTTTGCAAAGGATCAAAAATCTAACATGCCTGATCGATCCAGAAATTAGTGTTTCTGTTGCGGGAGTTCCTATCATTCTGCAAAATTTGATGGGTGTCCAGCTAAAAATGCTAAATGTTTGGAATGTGGAATTGTAGGCCATTTTGCTAGGGTGTTCAGGAAGAAACAAATGAAGAAGGTGAACAGTAAAGTGGCCTGCATTAAGGAAGTGGTGGAAGACTGTTCTGATGACAGTGATGAAGACGTGAATTATAAACTGAGGGATCACAAAACTGTGGTTTTGAACATTTCAGGACAAACGTCAAACAAACCCTTGTGTTGGGTATCATTTGGGGGAGTTATGCTGCAAGTGGCAGCAGACTCTGGTTCCTCATACACTATTGTTTCAGAAAGCACATGGCAAAAGCATTTTGTACATAGTTTAGGGGAACATTTAGAAACCTCTGACATTTCTCCTGAAAGTTACACTGGTTATAGTATAGATATTATTGGTTTTAGATTGCTGGTATTCAAATTTAAGCAAAGACAAGCAGTATGTAAATTATATGTGGCTAAAGATGGTCCGTCGGTATTAGGCTGGAAAGACCAAAAGAAACTACATATTGTGCTAGATCCTAACAGTGTAGAGCAAGTCTTAGTAATGTGTGATGAAGAAGACACAATAAAATAGGTCACACAAGAGTTTCCAGGAGTGTTCAATGGGCAAGTAGGTCAACTGAAAGGCTTCACACATCAGATTAGACTCAAAAAGGATGCCAAACCAAAAATTCATAAGGTACGGAATATTCCGTTTATTGTCAGGGATGAGGTAAAAAAGAGTTGGACAGGTTACAAAATTCACAGATTATAGAACCAGTTGAAGCTTCTGAGTGGGTTTCACCTTTGGTTGTTGCGCGTAAAGCTAATGGCAAAGTGCGTTTGTGTGTGGATTTGAGAGGTTTGAACAATAATATCATAGTAGATCAGTTTCCTTTGCCTCGTATTGATGAGATGTTGTCTGCCACGAGAGATGCTAAATGGTTTTCCACTTTGGACTTGTTGTCTGCTTACCACCAGGTTAGGTTGGATTATCATAGCAGACATCTTACAACGTTTTGTACACCTTGGGGTTGTGTTAGTTTCAAACGTATGCCATTCGGTTTGGCGTCGGCGGCTGCCGTCTTTCAAAGGTCGATGGCACAGTTATTTGGACATTTGCCTAATGTTACATTCTTTCAGGATGATATTTTAGTTATGGGAAGTAGCAAGAAACATCATGATAAGGAATTGAGGAATGTTTTGAACATCTTACAAGAAAAAGGTTTGACCGCAGAAAGCAGTAAATGTAGATTTGCCCAGAGAATAGTAACGTATTTAGGACATGAGATTGATCATGAAGGCATAAGACCTAAAACAAAGTTGGTGGAAGCTATTAAGAATGCCCCATGCCCCACATCTAAAGATGATTTGAGATCCTTTTTAGGTCTACCCGAGTTTTATTCGAAATTTGTAGAAAATTATTCAGATAAAACCTACCAAATGAGACTGTTACTAAAAAACAAAGTGAAATTTGAATGGAATGTAAGTTGTCAGAAGGCTTTTCAGGAATTAAGAATGCAATTGTGAGTGCTCCAATGTTGCATGGGTACGATCCAAAAGCTTGTTCTATTATCAATACGGATGCGAGTGGTAAGGGCCTTGGTAGTGTATTAACACAGAGTGACAATGTGGGTAAAGAATATGTGGTTGCATTTGCATCCCGTTCTTTGTCTCCCACAGAGGAAAAATACTCTGTGATAGAGAGAGAAACTTTGGCATGTGTATGGGCATTAGAACACTTTCGGAAATTTGTTTGGGGGCAAAAATGCATCATACGGACTGACCATAAGCCCCTTACTAAATTGTTAACTACGGAAGGTTTATGTAGAGCATCTGCGAGAATAGCTAGACTATCTATGAGACTACAAGATTTCTTATATGAAGTGCAGTATGTTCCTGGGGTAAAAAATGTTACTGCAGATTTTTTAAGTAGAATGTCCTTACCTTTAAGAGAGCTGGATCAACATCCATGGAATGACTGGTGTGTAGCTGGTGTGTTTGATGAGAATACTTTAAGCTCATTGCAAAAAGAAGAAAGGATCATGGAGTATGAGAAAGATGAAGTGTTGAAAGAAGTTAAAAACAAAGTGATGTTCGGCTGGTATAATGACAAGAAAGTCAAAAGCAGTGATGTGTTAAGAGCATTTTGGGAAGTGAGAGATGAATTGAGTATTGAAGGTGATTATGTGTGTAGAGGTGGGAAGATTATTCCTCCCTGTGGTATTAGAAATAAACTTATCGCTATTGGACATGAAGGTCATTCAGGAATATCTCGCACCAAAAGAGGAATTAAAGTACTTTATTGGTGGCCACAAATTGATGTAGAAATTGAGAGATTTGTACTTGACTGCATGGAGTGTGAGAATAGTGACAAAGCTCAAAAGACACTTAACCCGCCGATTTCTTCTTCAAGTTGTCCTAATATACCATGGGAAGAAGTTGCTTTAGACATTATGGGTCCTATTACATGGCATGATGGGACTTCAAAGTTTATTGTGGTTTTAGTTGATTTGTTTTCAAGGTGGATTGAATTTTCCGTGTTACAAAAAATTGATACCAAGGCAGTGATTCATTTTTGGGAGGAAATATTTTTGAGGTCAGGATTTCCCAGAATTTTATTGACGGACAATGGTGTTCAATTTAAATCTGAGGAAATGAAAACTTTTGCTAAAATTACTGCTATTGAACAAAGGTTTACAGCTTTGTATCATCCCAGGGGGAATGCTGTAGTGGAACGTATAAATAGGATTTTCAAGGGCATCATTCAAATTGCAAAACATGGAAACAAAAGTAATATAGATTCTGAGTTAAGGAAAATGTTATGGGCTTATAGAGTGACACCTCATGAGACAATAGGTCAAAGTCCGTTTGATATAATGCTAGGTAGAATTCCATTTTCGAAGATTAACCTTGGTTGGATGCAAAGAAGCAGACAAGTACTTTGGAGCAAGGAACATGTAAGAAAGTCCATAAAGGGTTCACAAGAAAAGAACAAGAAGTATTTTAATAATAAATATGGCACTAAGGAAGTACATTTGAATGTGGGAGATTGGGTGAGAGTGAAATCCGTAAGGAAAGTGGCTAAAGGGGAGAGCAAGTTTGGCAAGCCTATAAGAATTAAGAAAGTGATGAGAAATACTGTCATTTTGGATGATGGCAGTGTATGTCACATGAGTCGCGTTGCTATTGCTAAGCCTTGCAAACAGCAATTTGTGCAGTATGATTTGCTGGAAGGTAATAATAACAAATATTGGTGGTTGGAGTGTGATATTGATGGTAACAAAGATTCTAGAGTCATTGGGGAATTGGAAGCTAGGGGCTGTCAGGAAGGTGCTCAGACAGAATAATATGGGAGAATTTGAATGTAAAGTGAATGAACGTGAACAGAATAAAAATGTAGCTTGTGGTGAAGTGAAGAAAAGTTGTTTCGGCAGGGTTCTGAGAAAACCTAAGGTATTAGAAAACAATTGTGTGATTAAATAAAAATATATATATTTATATATATATTATTATTTTTTTCTTATTGGTTTTTTTTGTGATTTTTTTTAAGGGAAGGGGATGTGTAGTGATGTATTAGTTTGAATGTAAAAGAAGAATGCTATGACATCAGGGGCAGAGGAATGTCGGGGCAGGCTGTGACGGGGGATTGGAATGTTTTCATATGAAAGGTCGGAGTTGTGCCGGTTTGGGGATGGCGAGCGCATGTATCTCTGTCTGTGCATTATAACTGGAAATAAACTTTTAACGGAAAGAACAAGAAGAGCCAGTGTACTTACTTCACAGAGTCAACACACTGAGGATTCAGCTCCTTGAACCAAATAATGAGGAAACCATAATCAGGGCATTTGAGGCTGAGAGCATTTGTATTATAAGTGACCTCTCTAGTTATCTCTGCAGAACATCAACTAATATTTTCTGATTTTTGTATAATATAATTTAAGATATGTGTAGTATGAATCTGCTTTTTTGAACTTTATTGACTCCTTTGAAATTCTGCTTTATCTAATTTATAGCCATAGCAGATAAACTGCTGTTATGAGGTACAATGTAATTAATGTTATAAATGCAAAATATTTGGTGAATGTTTAGGGTAGTGTTTTTATTGACAGAAGTGTGAGAACGCTGGGTGGTAGGAATTTTATGTATCGTCACAGATTCAGAAATTTTCCTTCACAGAAATATGAGGAAAAACAAACATTTAGCCAAAGTTTGGAGTTTGCAGTCCATTCTGGGTAAGAAAAAGTATTGTAATCCACCCAATCTACACTTCCCAGGACTTCCCTTAGTACTTTATTTTCAAAAAGGTTTGGGCCTGGAAGGTTTCTTTGGGTGCTGAACAATTCCTGTCCTAAATACTACAGTGACCCACATCGTCAGAATTGGTCAATTTGCAAGCCAAAATCTTGATCGTTCCTTGTGGCTTAGTAGCCTTAGGGAGCCTTTCATTTCATGGGCGATAGCTCAGACTTACAAGTGACAAGTACGGTACTTCTATTATCTGAAGAACTGTAGGAACGCTGGGTATCCAGACACTTGTGGATTCCCGCATATTGTTTTAGTGCAATCTGCTTTCAGTTTCCTTTTTTCCTGCGCAGTACAGCAAAATAAAAATCAAACTTGGGGCTCATGGGAAGCATTTCCCCCTTACTTTCTGACTTAGATTTTGGGAAAGAAAACGTTTCTGGTGTTTTTACCATAAGCATTTTCTTTTCCAGTACTGTGGATGACCTATTGAAGTCCACCGCATTGTGAAAATAGTCTGGTAGATGTCAACAGGTCATCTGCTCTTAAGCAGTTAAAATTCACAAAATTCATGCAGCCTGATGTCCTGTCCAACAAGAATTGACGGCAAGCTGCGGGGATATCATGGGCATATTGCATTAACATATTTGTTTCATGATCACAGGGGCTACTGCAGGGGAACAGTGAAAAGCACAGCGGTCAATGAAAGGGTGCAGGTGCTGCAAATAGCTACACAGAGCCAAGAAAAAGTCCCAATTGCTAAACATGGTCTATGGGGAAGAGGTCTAGAGAGAGAATAAAAAATATTGAGAAGTACAAAGAAGATAGAAGAGAAGATAGAGAGTAGAAGGTCTAGAAAGAGAGAAAATATTAAGAGAAAAAAGAGGAAACAGAAAAAGCAAGATGAAGCTGGAGAGACAGAAATGGGCCGGTAGATGCAGCAGCAAACTGAAAGGGATAAGGGGAAAAGGTTGAGAGAAGCAGCAGAGGCACAGATTAGAAGGAATAGAGCAAGTAAGAGAGAGCATAAACGAGCGAAATGATAGCTAGGTACATGTAGACAAATGGTGATTGTGATTTTAAGTGGAATTTATAGCTTATCAGGTGTTGTCCAATACACCTGGCACAATGTGACGTCAAAGCACAAACTTGCACTTTATTTTCTAAAAGGGATCTTAGTGTAATATCCACAAATCACCTTGCATATTATTCTTTAAAATTATAATAAGGTCTAACCATTGTTACTTGAGCCACATTGCTTTTTGCAAAGTGCTTAACAATGGCACCCCCTTGTTGTTTGTTAATATGTGCTCTTTGTGAGAAGTGCTGACACCTTCGCTTTTGATGTATATCAGGCATGTCTACATTTGCTGGTATCGCCACTGAAAAGTACAAATTTGATAAGCTTTACATTATACAAAGGTTGAACATTTTAGAAGATACATAAAGCGGCCAGCCAGCCTAATTTACAACTTTACTTCCGTCTACTTTAAATCTCAACTAATTGATAGGACTTAATGTTGGATTGTGAAAAACTCACTGAGTGTGCTTTAATGTGTACCTCAAAAAATCCAAATATTCCTTCCCATAGAATCATATTGTGTGCACCCTGAATTTCAAAACCAGAATACTGATGAGAGAATATGGAATCAAAGATATTGACAGGTAAGTAAGTATACCTTGCTCTTGGGAAATGTCCAAGTGCCGGTCCCCAAAAAATGAGTGCTGGTGGCCCCCACCAGCAACCAGGACTAGCTTAAGGGCTGTGCAACCAGTGCAGCTGCACCTGGCACTTAACTAGAAGGGGTGGCTTTGTTTCGAAATATCATGTGTTTAAAAGCACCTACTACAGAGTTCCATGTTCCAAAAATGTCAAGATAATTCTGGTGGTTAATGTTCCTGTTGAAGAGAGATGGAGTTTTGTGTAGTGGGAATTTAGACTCATTCTAAAGTAGCACAGTTAATGTCCCTGCTGCAAAGAATGTGTATCACAGAACTGTATTTTAAGTGGCTAGCTCGGTGGGTTACTGCTTTTGTCACAGAGATTATATTGTCACACGCAGTTCATAAATTGCAATCCTAATACAGCACAGTAATGTATGAATATCATCAAAGAGCTGCATGCAAGCTGCATGCATAGGTTAGAATATTATGTTTTCCACCCATCTTTCATTATCCTAATGTTGCTAAAAAGTTTTTTTTGGGTAGAAATAAATTCTTAATAGTAAAGCCAACCACTGGGGTACGATTGAAATCCCGAGTTTGTGCTTCTCCAGACCATTCTTAAAATAAACTGCTTACTAGTATGGGTGAAATGTGATCCCTACACCTTGCAATACTCATTATTGTACTTAACATTATCGCCTCATGGGGTCCTCCTCGCCCCAGTCCCAACAGGTGTCCCAGCCCCAAAGGCATAGTTTGTAAGTATTTATTCTATTCTTTTTCTTCTCTTTTTTTTAAATAGCTTCTTCCCCCTAGTCTCCTGCTGTTTCTTTTTCCTGTCGAGGAGCGGTAAGCACGTATTTTTTGTTGTTTAAAAACTCACACCTCGCATCGGATTTGGCTTTGCTAGACCACGTTGCTACAGCGTGTGGATTTCTGTGGTGTGCTGGCCTCGGGCGTGCTCCCTGCTCATTTGCTGAGCTCGGGCAGGGAGGCGATGCTGTATCGGGGCCCAGGCCGTTCAGGACCCAATTTGTGCGACTTCCTGAGCCCCTGCCGATGGCTTCTGTAGACGCTGTTGGGCAGGGGAAGGCAACAATGTTATCAGGTAGCCAGATCTCTCGATAATTGATCTGGTAACCTGGTAACAGTATAAAAACAGGAAGCACACGATGCAATTAGAGCATTGTGGTTCTTCTTGGAGGATATGAGGGAAAAGCATATGGAGAAGTAGAAGAATATTGAGCCCTTTGAACAAGGGAAGGCTGAAGAATTGTTACACGTTTCTAGAGGGGACCTACAGTCCCTCATTAAGGAGTCTTTGGATACGGCCATTAAGGAGAGGGAGCTCCCTCCCAAAAGAACAAGGTTGGAGGATGATACAGAGCAGCCATAAGACTCTAGAGGCAGATATATTCAGCCTCACCAGTTGAACGAGGTCCTGGCTCATATTCAAGAATTGTTTTTGTTTTTTGTTTTTTGATGAAGAAAAGTTTCTGGCAAATGCTTCAAAAAGAGTGGAAGGACATTGATAAGGCTGCTATTCCACACTTACTTCACAAAACACTATTTACTGGAGAGATTTGAGGATCATTTCCATCAGATTCCAAAAATCGAAACAATTTTGGCCTCTATGTCTTCTTTATCCTCTTTGAGGATGCTGTGTTGCCTGACCTGTTGGATAAAAGGGTTGAGACAGCCTTAACAAGAGCATAAGCTCCTAAGAACTGTGGTATCGGGGCCAACACCTATGCAGCATATGCTACTCAGTCTCTTCTTAAGCATTTTCATGCTATGTTTGTTTGTAGCAGGCATAAAAAGACCCTACTACTTTTTTAGCCAATATGGAAATGGTTTCTCAATTTCTGTCCAGTTCAATATTTGACACTCTTTGGGCTTCTACGTCTGCAGCAGGTGCTTCCATTTCAGGAGGTAGAACTCTGTAGTTAAAATCATGGAAGCTGGAGGTGAGTCTGAGATAATAATTTATAAACTGCCCTTCTCATGTCCCAAATTGTTTGGTCCTGAATTGAATGATATGGTAGAAAAAGTGGCAAAGGAGAAAAGGTTCTAAAACAATTTAAGCATGTTACAGATAAAAAGCAATTTGGGTACAGAAATGTTGTTTTTCAAACCACTGAAAGGCATCCCTTTTGAGGACGGTCCTGTAGTTGAAGGGTGGAGGGGGGGAGGGGGGGAGAAGTAACAGACGCATGTGTCCTTTTGATAGTAGATCATGTCTATTGAAAAATATTCAACTTGCGCTTCAAAGTTACATCTTCTCAAAAGGACCCTTTAAAACGTTAAGAGTCTAGAAATACAGACACTCTTGCAGAATCAAGCAATAATCACAGTATCGATGCATCAGAGAGGATTGGATTTTCACACAAACATACTTCTGGTACCAAAGCCAGACAGTTCCTATCGCCCGATTTTCAATCTAAAGGACTTAAACACTTTTGTTCTCCTCGAACATTCCAGGATGATTTTACTCCTTAATACCCCTGCTCATGAAAGGAGATTATTTAGCAACACTCGACCTACAAGATGCCTACTTTCATGTGCATCTGCATGTGGAGAGCCAGACCTTCTTGAGAATTGCAGTGGACGACCATCATTTTCAGTTCTGAATCCTGCCATTCGGCCTACCAACTTCTTCTTGTGTCTTCACAAAGGTATTGGCTCCAATAATTGCTGTCTTACAATTGAAAGGTGTTGTTGTGTATCCTTACTTGGATGATTAGTTATTGACTTCCTCCTCTTTATTTAAGGCTTACCAAGATGTGGATGTGGTTCTTCAGTCTCTGAAGGATTTTGGACTACTGGTGAATTTTTAAAAATCTCATTAGACTCCATTTTAAGAAAATACTTTTACTGGAGCTTGTTTGGATACTCAGACAGGAGCAGCATTTCTTCCTATCAACAGCATGCACTCTCTTCAGTCAGGTGTGAGAGACTTGTTGACACTCTCACTGAGTTCTTCAAGATGCTAGTTAAGAGTGCAAGGTCTGTTAGCTGTGTCAACTGTTGTGGTTCCGTGGGCAAAGTTTTATTTGAAGCCAATTGTGAACCACATTTTCAAGCACTGGAATCCCAGTTCACAGAATTACAAACTGATCATACCTCTTATGGATCAGATTTCTCAGGATCTCTCATGGTGCTGATTCAGTACCATCTGTTGAAGGGAGTACCTTTCCAGGTGCCACCTCCTGTTCTCCTCACCACAGTCAGTATGTGGGGTTGGAGAGCGGTGTTGGGTCAACAAGAGAAGAGGGCTTCCTGGTATATGGGGAAAGTTGCCAGTCCTTGAATTGGAAGGAACTGATGGCTATCAGAATGGCCTTGATAATCTTTGAGGACATTTTAAGGGGAAAACATTTAGTGGTATGGATGGACAATCAAGTTGCAAGGGTATACATGAACAGAGACGGGGATAAATGGAGCAGCTCTGTCAACCAGATTGCATCCCTGATTTGTTCTTTGACAGAGGTGTAATTTCTCGATTATACATTTGGGGGAAGATGAATTTCTGGGAAGACAGCCTCAGCAGAAATTTGCCTTCCTCAGTGACATACCACCTGTCCCTTCCTCAGTTCAATCTTGTTTGTCAAACATTTGGAAGTCTGTGGTTGGATCTGTTTGCCTCCCATAGAGTGCACATTGCCTTCTTCATTTTTTTCACAGAAATACCATCCCCTCTACCATGAGCAGTAGACGATCTGTCAATCTTGTGGCCTCCCAGGTTGCTGTATGCCTTTCCTCCAAGTCCTCTCTTGCCAAAGATCCTCCAGAAGATGATAATGGACACGGCCCAAGTGATCATGATTGCACCCTGCTGGCCCAGATGTCTTTGGTTTCCTCTCCTTCTAGCGTTATCCGATGGTTGTTTTTTACATCTCTTACATGACCACTCTCCTCTTCAGTACCCAATGCTGCCTCATCAACAGTTAAAACGGTTGAGTCTGATGGCTTGGCTGTTGAACGGGTAGCGTTAGAGAATTTAGGCTGTTCTTCCCAGGTAGCTCTGGAGATACAATCATCTTGAAAACAATGTACCCAGAAATCATGTAAAAAGCACTGGAATTCATTTTCGAAATGATGTTTCACTATATCCGAGGATCCTACTGTTATTGATTCCTTTAAGATTTTTAAGATTATTGATTGCTTACGGGATGATTTTATGACAGGATTGACTCTTAACAATCTTTCCACTCACTGGGCAGCAATAAAATCTTTCCGTACTCTTTTTGATGATTTCACCACTCTTTCTCCTTTGGTATTAAGGTTATTTTAGAGTTTCAGGCTGCAGAGACCTGCTATCAGAAAAAAGATTCCTTCTTAGGCTCTGTCTATTGTTTTATGTGGGTTACAGGGTGTTCCTTTTGAACCCCTTGAAGAAGCAGAATCAATCACTCAATCAGGAATTTGTAAAGCGCATTACTCACCCATGAGGGTCTCAAGGCGCTGAAGAAGGGGGTACGGGGGGAGGTGTTGCTACTACTCGAACACCAGGTCTTGAGAAGTTTCCTGAAGGTAAGGAAGTTTTTGGTCTGACGCAGGTGGGTGAGAAGAGTGTGCCACGTATTGGCGGCGAGGTGCAAGAATGATCTACTGCCGGTTGTAGTTCTGCAGACACGTGGGAAGGTTGCGAGGGTGAGGTCCGCGGAGCGGAAATGCCTGGTCAGGGTGTACAAGGAGAGCCACCTGTTGAGGTATTCTGGTTTCTGGTCCGGTGTTGTGCAGTGCTTTGTGAGCGTGGGTGAGGAGTTTGAAGGTGATTCTCCAGTTGACTGGGAGCCAGTGCAGGTTTCTCAGGTGGTCTGTGATGTGGCAGTGGCGACGATGTCCACGATGAGGCGTGCGGATGCATTCTGGATGCGTTGCAGCCTCTTCTGGAGTTTGGCCGTGGTTCCTTTGTAGAGGGCATTACCATTGTCCAGTTTGCTGCTTACGAGGGCTTGGGTGACTGTTCTGGTTTCGGTGGGTATCCATTTGCAGATCTTTCGGAGCATGCAGAGGGTGTTGAAGCAAGAGGAGGAGATGGCGTTGACTTGCTGGGTCATGGATAATGAAGAGTCCAAGATGAATCATAGGTTGCGTACGTGGTTGGTAGGAGTCGGAGTGGCTTCGAGAGTGGAAGGCCACTAGGAGTCATCCCATTCAGAGGGGGTGGAGCCGAAGATGAGGACTTCCGTCTTGTCGGAATTCAGCTTGAGGCAGCTGCTCCTCATCCTTTCGGCAATGGCCTTCATTCCTTCGTGGAGGTTGATCTTGGCAGAGTCCTTGGTGAGGGAGAGGATCAGCTGGGTGTCGTCAGCGTATGAGATGATGTTGAGGATGTGAGACTGGGCGATGTTAGCGAGTGGGGCCATGTAGACGATGAAGAGGGTCGGGCTGAGGGACGAACCCTGGGGTACGCCGCAGATGATTTTGGTGGCCTCCGAGCGGAATGTGCGGAAGCAGACTCTCTGGGTTCTGCCGGTGAGATAGGATGTGACCCAGTCCAGGCCTCTGTCACGGATTCCTGCATTGCTGAGGCATGAGCATAGGGTGTGGTGGCAGACGGTGTCCAGGAGGATGAGGGCCATGGTTTTGCCATTGCCCAGTATGGTTCTGATGTCATTGGTAGCGGCGATGAGGGCAGTTTCGGTACTGTGGTTGCTGCGGAATCCGGATTCGGAAGGGTCCAGGGTGCAGTTCTCCTCGAGGAAGTGGGTTAGTTGTCTGTTGACAGCCTTCTTGATGACTTTTGCCGGGAAGGGGAGCAGGGAGATAGGCCGGATGTTCTTGAAGTCCTTTGGGTCTGCCTTAGGTTTTTGAGGAGGGCTTTGATCTCGGCGTGTTTCCAGCTCTCCGGGAAGGTGGCAGAGTCGAAGGAGCTGTTGATGATCTTCCGTAGTTGGGGGTGAGGTGACTAAGCTTGTTTTTTTGGAGGTTTTGGTGAAGGCAGGGGTCAGATGGAGAGCCGGAGTGGATGGTATTCATGATTTTGATGGTGTTGTTGTCTTTGACGGGGGGTCCAGGAGAGCAGGAGGTTTGTCGGAGGTGAATCTGTGGTGTTGGTGGTTGCTGGGGGGGGGAGTCTGGGTACTGAAGCTGCCGTGGATGTCTGTAATCTTGCGGTGAAAGTAGGAGGCTAGGGAGTCACAGAGGTCTTGAAATGGTGGGGTGTTTTTGGCGTTGGAGCTGGTGTTGGAGAGTTCCTTCACGACGTTGAAGAGCTCCTTGTGGCTGTGTGCGTTGTTGTTGATTAGGTCTTTGAAGGTGGTTCTCCTGGCAGCTCAGATGAGTTGGTGGTGTTTGCGGATGGTGTTTTTGAAGGCTGTGTGGTTGTACAGAGTCTGATATTGGCGCCACTGTCTTTTGAGTCTTCAGCAGGTTTGCTTAGATTCATGGAGGTCGGCGGTAAACCAGAAGGCCTTTCTTTCGGTGCGTCTGTTGGAGGGATTCTTGATTGGGGCGAGAGTATTGCATAGGTGGCAACCCATTGCCTGAAGTTGCAGACAGCTGCATCAGTGTTGGTGGTGTTGATGGGTGGGTTTTGGGAGAGAGTCGCAATAAGTTGGTCTTCGTGACCTTGTTCCAACTGTGGTGGGGGATCCGTTGTGGGTGGTGGTATGTTGTGGGTTTCTTGAAGGAGAAGTGGATGCAGCGGTGATTTGTCCAGTGGAGTTTGTCGTGTGGCTGAAGGAGATGTGATTGCTGGTGGAGAAAATAGGGTTGAGTGTGTGTCCAGCGGAGTGGGTCGGTGTCGTGATGAGCTGTTTGAGGCCGAGGTTGAAGAGGTTGTCAAGCAGGGTGTTATTGTTGTTGTTGGTGTTGCTGATGACTTCGGTGATGGAGTCGCTGAACTGCTGTCGGGGGCTGGGGGGCTTGTAGATGAGGATCCCTCGGAGGGTGGTGTTTGGGTCAGTGTGGATCTGGAAGTGCAGGTGTTCGGCGGTGCTGAGGGTGTCTTCGGTGCTGGTCGTGATCCTGAGGGTGTTCTTGTGGATGATGGTGATGCCTCCTCCTGGTTTGTGGAGCGGTCCATGCGGGTGATCTTGTAGCCGTCCGGGATGGCTATGGCAGGCGCTGAGGAGCGGTTTATCCAGGTCTCGGTCAGGAAGGCGACATCTGGGGAGGCCGAGTCGAGTAGATTCCATAGCTCTACTGCGTGCTTGTGGATGGAGCGGGTGTTGAGGAGGATACATCTGAGATGGTTGTGTCCTGTCTTGGTGGGTGGGTTGTTGACATGACGGCTGATGAAAGTGCAGAAGGGTCCGCGGGGAAGCTTGAAGGCAGGCAGGAGAGCAGCCGGTGTTGAGGGCGCAGAGGGTGATTGTGTCATAGTGAAGACGTGGGTTGGGGGGACGAGAACCAGAGGTTCTGGCGCTGGGAGTGGTCTAGGCGCAGACGGGCGCAGATGGGCTTGCCTTTCATGCACCTTTGGCGTGCCAGCAGCCGCCATTAAGTAGGGAGGTTCGGGGGGGAGAGGACAGCTGGGAGGCCGGAGCGGGGGCGAAAATGGCGTGAAAAGGGTGCAGGGCTGCAAAAAGGGGGCGGGCCATGAGGGATGCAGCAGTAGGGGAGAGAGAGGGGGAAGAGCGAAAGTGAGTGAGAGAGAGAGAAAGAGCGGAGTGAGAGAAAAACAACAAAGAGAGTAGCACGAAGCAAAAGGAGCACAAAGGAACAGAAGTGAAGCAGAACAGAGAGCAAAGTACAGAAAAGGAGGGGAGAGGCAGAAAGTAGCCTAGAGGGAAAGCAGAGCTCTCCCACTAGACACCAAGGATGAGGCGCAGGCAGAAGCCTGCGGGTGGAGGAGGGCCTCAAACTCCTGATAGGAGTCAGGAGTTCAGAAGAGCCAGGGAAAGGGCTCTACTTGCAAGGTGGAGCTACAGGAGGCAGAGCAGTGCACTGACTAGAATTGGTCTTGTTGTCAGCCAGTTGTTCCAACTGATGTCCATGGTCAATCAACTAGAGCAGTTTCCACTTCCTGGGCAGAGGTAGAAGGAGTTTACTTGTTGGAGATTTGTAGAGCGACCACTTGGTCTTCAGACACACTTTCACTAATCCTTATTACCTTCCTGTTTGTGATGATTTGGATGGTAGTTTTGGATCAAACGTTCTGGCTACGTCAATGAAGTAATTGTTGTTTTTATTTTTCTAATAAACATTTATTAGCATTTATACTGTGTGCTGCAACCTTACTTTTTTTAGGTTGAGCGTAAGCATACGACCTCTTGTATACTTTTAAGTATACTTCTTCTGTGAGCTTCCAACTATTTATTTTGTTAGTTTCATTGTCATTTAAAAATCATTGCTTGCTGGTGGTCAGTCATGCCTCTTTGTCCCTCCTTCTTCTGTGTGGGAATAGGGACCAACTACTGTATAATTAAGCTTTGTCCTGTTTATCTGGTCTGTAGTGGACTTTTTTCACTTTGTTTCCTGCTCCTGTCCAAGGACGTTTCCCTTTTCATTTGCAGAACATTCTTGCTCTGAGCTTAGCTGTAAACAAGGCTATAAATCAGGCTGTTATCT
Source organism: Pleurodeles waltl (assembly GCF_031143425.1). NCBI lineage: Eukaryota > Metazoa > Chordata > Amphibia > Caudata > Salamandridae > Pleurodeles > Pleurodeles waltl. Next base: position 1,372,393,392 of record NC_090446.1, on the reverse strand, counting down.
TGGTCGCATTTGGTCTTTGTGGGCTCTCTGCACCCTCTTTCAGCTACCTGGCTCCCGCCCTTGGCTTGGATTTTCTTTACTAAATGTGCCTGCCTGTGGTCCGTAGGGCGGAGGATCACTTGTAATTGCTTATAGCCTAGGTACCCAGCTCTACCAGGGCTTTGCACTCCTTAGAGACAATGCCCACTTCTGCTTCATACTGGGATCCCACTCGCAGCTCCATCAGTGCACCTCAGTTCACACACTTCAAGTCCCTCAGCCGTGCCAGAACCCCACACACGCTGTCTGCCAGAGCACTTCAGTTCTTACAGTTAGGACACACTGCTGTTCCAGTACTGGGACCTCGGGTGCAGCTCCATCAGCGCACCTAAGTTCACACACTCTAAGCCCCTCAGCTGTGCCAGAACCCCACATACGCTGTCTGCCAGAGCACTTCAGTTATTACAGTCAGTACACACTGCTATTCCAGTAGTGGGACCTCGGGCGCAGCTCTATCAGTGCACCTCTGTTCACACACTCCTAGCCCCTCAGCCGTGCCCATACCACAACCCCACACACACTGTCTGCCAGAGCTCCTCAGTTCTTATAGTCAGTACACTCTGCTGTTCCAGTACTGGGACCTCGGGTGCAGCTCCATCAGTGCACCTCAGTTCACACACTCCAAGCCCCACAGCTGTGCCAGAACCCCACACATGGTGTGTGCCAGAGCACCTCAGTTCTTACAGTCAGTACTATCTGATGTTCCAGTACTGGGACCTTGGGCGCAGTTCCATCAGTGCTCCTCGGTTCTACCCCGGAGAAATCACCTGCTTTCCTATACTGGGTCCCTGCACATACAGTTCTGTTACAGCAGCTCAATTCTAATATTCAGTCCCACTGTCAAGCCAATACTGGACCCAAAAGAGCAAAACACAGCTCAGCCAGTGCACCTCAAGTCTAACATCCAACGCCATTGTTGATGGGAACCATGACAGCCCTACCAGAATCCATTAAGTCTAAAATTCAGTGCATGTTTCTTCTGATTACTAAGGCTCACACGCACGCCCCTCGCAAAGCAACTCCCATGCTGAGCCCCATTCGCAACTTCACCAGGGCACCTCCAGGCTAACACTCTGCAACACTGGCATGCCATTTCTAGGTTCCACACATAGCTCCATTAACATACCTCACTTCTGACCCTGTGCTTTTTCCCCGTGCCATATTTACAAAGTGGCACAATACATGGATTGCGCCACTTTGTAACCCTGTGTGCTACATTATGCCTGCATAACGTATGTAGAGGGGGTGTTCCCCCGGTTAGGGGGGCTGAAAAAATGGAGCAAAGAAATCTAAGAGGTTCCTTTGTATCATTTTTTTCGGCACTTTTAGCTCCTGCTCAGAGCAGGCGTTATAAGGGGGCACACCATTGTTTACAGTGGGCTCTTACGTACTGTTCAGGGGTAGCGACAACATGTTGGTGCTAACCCTCAACAGTACATCAATAGCGTCATAAATTCTGACACCATTGCCCCCTACCCTGCGCCATAATGCGCTGCATTTTAAATACGGCGCACACATTGTGGCGATAGGGGGACGCAAGAAAAGGGGCACTACATGTAATGTAGCGCCACTTTTCATAAATCTGGCCCTTTGTATGCTGAAACTGAACTGACTAAACTCCCATACTGCACAGTTTCATGTCTAGCAGTGTGCACATTACCTCTTCTCTCCGGTCTTAAACACAGCAGCAGCCAGATAAGAGGCTCCTAAGTGGATGAGGCTTCACTAGGGGCCAACCTCATGACGTCATGAAGAACAATAGGGTGTGTCAAGTCACTTCGACTACCCATCGCATTTCGGTGAATCTGCGTGCATAGGAACTGCCAACCGCAGAGACTGAAGTATACATTGATTTTAACATTAGGTATTTATCACTGAGAATTTGCACAGCTAGGCCTGCCGCTCGCGCTTTTATTTTGACATACATGTCCTGCTGGAGAAAAGCGTGCAAGAATGTCTCTTCGCTGTGACCCAGTGGGAACAAACTCTTGGGATTATAGCAAAAGAACCCTAAATTCCTTCCCTCCAGTCATATGTGCATATACTGTGTGACTCAGGCAAAGGTTCCGGAGGATTAGTGCTCTGTTAGCGGGAGGCGTGGCGCCTGCTCGAGCTAATGATCTGGCCAAACTGGAACGGGCTGTGACTGTGAGCTCGGACTCATTTCTTCCCCCTCAGGGTGACAATAAAAAACCTGGGCATGAGGTGGTTATCTTTATATTAAACTGCATTCCTGGTGCAGAGCACGACTTATTGACCGAGGTTGTCCGTGCACATATTTCTGTGTGAATATCTTGTGGGAGGTGGGTGCTTAATAGCAGCGTTAGACTGCCCTCTAGGGCAATCAGACGTGCCCGAAGGGCTGATCTCACAAGTTAGTGTGTGGGACAGTTTTGTTGAAGTTTATGGGCCTGTTTTATGGCCAAGTGGGGAGTTTTTTCCTGTTAATTTCACTGATACTGTCACACACATTGCCTACAGCAGACACAACTGCATGCGGTCTCCAAGCCTTGCAAAATCCTCACACAGTGTGTTTTTACCAGAAAACTGGCCTGATTTGCAAAGGCGGGCAACTTTTTCAGCCATTTGGGGCCACATGTACAAAGATCCGGTTATTCGCAAAACCGGATGTACAACAGTGTACTTTACACTGTTTGCGATTCCCAATGGGGTCGCAAGTGACCTACCTCATGAATATTCATGAGGTAGGTCGCAATTTGCGGCCCCATTGGGAAAGGCTGCCCTCACAGGGATGGTGGCCTGCTGGAGACAGCAGACCACCATGTCTGTGACTGTTTTTAAATAAAGCAGTTTTTTTTTAAAATGCAGCCCGTTTTCCTAAAAGGAAAACGAGATGCATTTCAAAAACAAAAATAAAATGTTTTCTTTTCATGTTTTCAGAGCAGGCAGTGGTCCGTGGGACCACTGCCTGCTCTGAAAAAATATTTTCGCTGCCATTCACAAAGGCGAATGGGTTAGCACCAGTTTGAAACTGGTGCTAACTGCGATTGTTGTGCGACCGCATTCGCGGTTACAAAGCAATCATACATACCATTTGGTTTCGGTATTAGGAAGGAACACCCTTGACACGCCCCTTCCTAATACCGAATCACAAAACCGAATCGCAGTTTGGGCTTTGTACATCCCAAAAAGCATTTTTCAAGTCGCAAACGGGCCAATTCTGTGAATCGGCCCCTTTGCAACTTGAAAAATGCTTCGTACATCTGGCCCCTGGTTCGCTAATAGGGGCCACTTTTATTTTGGTGGACGGGCCTTTTTGTTGTCCCAGTCCGACCCTGGTTATCAGCATCTCAAACTGTGGGCCTTTCATAATAGAGGGAAAATTGCAGAATGTAGTGCTGGAAAACTCGGCGCTACAAAGTGACGTTTTTGAACTGTAGGAGGGTATAGAGTGAGACTCGATATGAGGGTTAAGGTTGCCGGAAAGGGAGAGGACAGAGGGTGTAAGGAGAAAGAGAGTATTTTGTCGGGGGAGTGTACTATGAGGAAGCTTTGTTTTTTCTTCTCTCAGCTGACGAACTCGGCCAGTTTCCTCAACCCCCAGTCCATAATGACGCAGCCATTTGACAATCTCGTTTACGGATGTCAGTACTTTCCAATTCCTTCAGGTTGCACCAACACCGAATATGTACTCACTCTTAGGGCCAGATATAGGACATTTTGTTTTGTGACTCGCAATTTGCGATCCTTTTAGAATCGCAAATTGCGTGTCGCAAAACAAAATGTACAACAGTGTAAAGCACAGTGTTTGCATTTCCCAATGGAGTCGCAAATGACCTACCTCATCATATTCATGAGGTAGGTCGCAATTTGCGACCCCATTGGGAATGGCTGCACTCACAGGGATGGTGGCCTGCTGGGGACAGCAGACCACCATATCTATGGCTGTTTAGTTAAACCAGTTTTTTCCCTAATGCAGCCCATTTTCCTTAAAGAAAAACAGGATGCATTAGAAAAAAAAATGAAAAGTTTTCTTTTGATTTTTTCGGAGTAGGCAGGCACTGAAAAAAGTTTTGCACCCTCATTCACAAAGGGGAAAGGGTCCCTTCCCTTGGGGACCCATTCCCGTTTGCGAATGGTTACCACCAACTTGAAATTAAACAAGCCACTTCCTAAAACCGAATCGCAAAAGCAAAATGCGATTCGGTAACCAGTTACCGAATCGCATTTTGCCTTTTGTACATGGAAAAAAGCATTTTAAAGGTCACAAACAGCCCGATGGGCCGTTTTGCGACCGGTAAAATGGTTCATACATCTGTCCCTAGGTCTAGGTCTAGTAAGATTTTGCTATACAGCTCCTTCCACGGTTTGTGATTTGTGGTTACAACATTTGGCCACATCAGAACAGCCCTTTATGAAACTCCCTGAGTCTCGCTGGAGGCTAGGGCCAAGTTCAAGACATGAAGCATGCTGGGGCAAATGTCTTGCATACCTACAGAACTAAGTTGGAATGGGGGGATGTTCAAGGACGAGACTATGAAATGGTCTTAGGGCAAGATGTACGAAAATGCAATTTTGCATTCCTTAAGTAGCGACTTCATAGAAATTGCTGTTTAAGAAATGCAAAATGCTATGTACAAAGATACCGATTTCCTGATAGCAATTCCTACAAAGTAGGAAATCGGTATCAATAAATCCCATTGAATTTGAATCAATGGGCCAGTTTTGCATTTCCTAAATAGCAATTTCTCATTAAGAAATCACTATTTAGGAAATGCAAAACCAGGGATGGCAGTGGGAAAAAGGCTCCCCATGGTGCACCATACAAATAGGGGTGCACATGTAGAGAACACATATGCCTAAGGGGCATGTGTGTGCTCTATTGCAATTTAAAAAAATTGCACCTGGTTACCTCTGACTTCAAGTCGGTGATAATTGCATCTCCAAAATGCTCAAATTGCATTTATGAAATTCATGGTACATCAGAATATAAAATGCAAATAGGAAATCCCTACCTACAGGGTAGAAATCGCAATTTGTGATTCCTTAAAGGGCTTTGTACATTAGAATAGCCCAGTTTGCATTTCTTAATGGCCTGAAAATACCGATTTGGACCGTTAAGAAATGCAAACAGGCTTCGTACATTTGGCCCTCAACCTAAGATTCGAGCCAAACACATGAAGGTTCAGGAAACTACTGAAAACTGAACGCCTCACACTTGTTTTCTACAGAAGTCAGGGTCGTGCAGCTGCACATACTGTATACAAGGTCGGACTGGCCTGTGGAGCAATCAAGCAGTGCCCAAGCGGCTGGTCTGACATTTTTGGACATTTTTATGGTCTGTTGGACTGGCTTTTACTGTTCTCTGTTATTACCATAACCATTTGCTGCTTCAAACACAAATCCACGCAGTCCACCATATCTTGAAAGATACCTGCACAGTGTCTTTGCAAGTTCAAAACTGCCCCATTTTGCAAACATGGGCCACTTTTTAGGGTCAAGCCTTCGTTGCATGCGCTCGCGCATGCGTATCGCAGCGAGACGCTTTTGTATTTAGAAAAGGGCTCGGAGGCCTGTCAACTTCACGTCAGTGTTTTTTATTGGTTTGTGGGCTTGCCTAATAAAATCTGCTTGCTTTCATTAGTCGAAGGCATGCATACGTCATGCCTTTTCCATTGGCTAGCCCTCCTCCAGCGCAGCGACCAAGTACAGAAAACATGCGAGGCTCGCTGTTTTCCATCGGGCTCGTGGACTTCTTTTTCTCTAATTTACGAGCGCGATTTCGCTTGGCAGAAGTCGAGCGCTTTACATAGTTAATTTCACTTTTTCGGGTTATGTACATAAATGAACTTTTACCCGATAGGTGAAAAGTCGGGTTAGAAGTTTACAACGCGATCAACATTAACATGAGCAAACGCGAGACCCGTTGCCTTGTAAATGCTTGTTTAACTTTCTAGTTCGCTAAGGGGGGGACCTTTCAGTTTAGTTTCCCGGTTTATTTTCTGTTCAGACCCTGACAGTCTGGGATCTTCCAGGGGAGAAGTCTGCCTAGCACCATCCTTCTCCTTGCTCTCACTTTTGCTTTAGGACCCTTTCTATTTCTCACTTGTTGCATGTTGCAGGGAACGTTTATGTTTTTTAAAGTTCTAGGTGCCTTCAAGATTGGGATGTACAAATAACCGAGTGGGCAGCGCTTTTGGTACAACAACTTCGCTGTGTTGCTCCGTGTAATATTTCGTTCATATTTTTGAGCTACATCTTTACAATAACGTTGTTTCTTTTTTTAATGTTTTTATTGTTGAGAGCGCAGACAAGGAAGAAAATAACAACATATACCATCATAATGCATAATAGTACCTAAGTCATACCAGCCTAAATAATAACATTTGGTTCGAATTATTCAAATAGAGCGTTTGCAATGAGGGATCCAATAGATCGCATACCATAATAAACAATCCCTAATCTGACATCATTCAATCTGACAAACTCCCCCAAATACAACAGAATTTCAGGGTGGCTCATCTCACCTTAGCTATCTGAAGTCTACTTCACATGCTTCTTTCACTTCTTTCCACCAGTCCTCATATCATATTTTGTCGGGGATAAGGGTTTGCAATTCCTTACAATGATAAATCTAGCTATATCAAGAATGTAAAGGACCCAGTCAGTAACGCCTATACCCAGCAGAATCCTTTTTCGCGTAAGTATCCCTTCGTGAGATTGAACCTTAGGAATCTGTCATTGGACCAAAGACCAAAATGGTATCAATTTCGGACATGGGACAATCATATTTATATGTATGTTATCAGACGCTTCAAGAGCTCAGCGCGGGCAGCTAAACAATCTTTCATACCAACTGCACAATTTAAAGGGGCTAAAGTAAAAATCAAAAATTGTGCGATAGATCTGGCCCCTTCGTCTAGTAGGAGAGACAATTTTACAATAACGCATACGAATATTAGAAAGTTCTTGTGCCCAGACCCTCTCCTTTAAGCCGGCGGTCCATTTACCTGGCCAAATCCTCAGCTCATTAAGAGAGTGTTGGGTAAGACAGCTATATTTTTCTGAAATACTACATTGCTGCTTACCACATATCAGTCGTACCATATCGGATTGAACCAATGGGGCAGTAATATTGCTACTCTCATACAATAAGGCAGTCCGAATCTGCACATACCTAAAAAAGTCACTGCAGTGTATGTTAAATTCTGCCTGTAAATCTGTAAAAGATTTAAGCCCCATTTGTTTATTTCATTTCTTATACAGCAGCCATCCCTCCTTTTTCCTACAGTGGCTGTATTTCAGGCTGTGGAGTAGAACATCTGGACCAGAGGGCCCCCTGAAGGCTGTGTGCATTTGGGACTGGGAGTAAGAAAGTTTTAAACAAGTTGAAAGTGACGCTTTACCTGTATGAACCTCAGCTCTTTAGCAAATTTGTCTTTCTCTTTTTCTGTCTCTGTATTATTTCTTCTATTTCAGTTAGACCTGAAGTCTTGACTGCATTGAGGTTTAAACAGTAAGCATTGTTCTTTAGATGTTGAAGCAGTAAAAGATGACAAACCAGTCCCCCATGCCAGTGTGAAAAGAGAGCAGGGTTAAGGTATGCAACTGTGGAACTGCACATCCTATTCAGAAGAAGCCTATAAACAGCATATAGCATACCAACAGCACCAGCACCCGGAGGGACCGGTTTGCTGCTGAGGTTCCAGAAATGTAATTAAAAAGACCTACACAAGCACCACCTCAACCACCGCCTATCTTTCTACACTCCCGCCAGACAACTCCGATCTTCTCAACTTGCCCTCACCGCCACCGCTTCAATCAGAAAGAGCACAGTGGGAGGCAGATCCTTCTTCTACCTCGCAGCACAGACCTGGAACATGCCACCAATCCACCTCAGACAGGCCCCCTCACTGAACCAGTTCAAGAAGGACCTCAAGACCTGGCTCTTTGACTTACCGGCTCCCCCTCAACAGCGCCTAGAGACCCGATGGGTGATAAGCAGCGCTATACAAATTGCTGATTGAGTGAAGCACAGTTGTTATCTGCCACAAGACCAGAAACACCACCACTGCCACCTCTACATTGAGAGGCACTGACCACTCAATGGCACTAACTTTAAAGATGAAACTCTCAACCATCCAAGCTACCACGCTGCTCCATGTTTTTTCTTACTTTGTCCACAGGTTAATAACCAATGAAGTCCATCATTTTGAAAATAGGTTCAGGTTACTATATGCAGTATGCAAACCCTAATAGGTCAGTGAAAGCTATAACTTGTCAGAGCACAACCTCTCACCCACCAGAAGGTAACGTGCTTCATCACTGGGTTGTGCTATTCGTTGGACAGGCTCTGCAATGTCTAACGTGTTCGTCAAGGAGGCTCTTTGGTGGAGATCTTTTTCTGAATAATGGCCATAGGGGTTGCAGTTGAGTGAACCAGTTACCTACAAAGTGTTAGCTGGAGGAAAAGAGATGATATGCAGGAAGATTGGTGAGGGGTGTGCAGAATAAAATGAACTATTATAGCCCTTATTTTACTCCATTTATTGGTGGAGCCTATCTTAAGGATTAAAAACAAATGAGAATATCCCGGAGGATAATGTTCCATATATCCTCAAAGTGGTCAACCTGTTTCTTGCCTGTCCATTCCCTAAGGATCTATACACAATTCACCAGGACCTTGAAAAGTACCTAATCTTCTTATGTGAGGGTATCCTATACTTTTAGAGAAATACTATGGGCTCCCACAACCATGTGATTTTCATTCAATTATGACAAAACAACAATTATTATTGTCTTTAAAGGCTTACATTCCTGATTTAGGAGTGTAGTCTCAAGCAATGCTTATGACCCAAATCCCTTGGTGAATGGATCGTTGGGGTTCATTGGAACCAGACTATCCTGAGGCCACTGCCCAGTAATGAAGCCCTTGTGTCTCCAACTACCTGTCTCCATGCTCCTGGAACAATAGAGACCCCTGAAACCGCAAATTGGGCTGTCCCCTTGGACATCCCGGGTGTATACTAGTTTAGGCAGACCATCTATTGGTCGACATACCATGGAGTCTCAAGGGGCAGCCTCTCCTCCACCCTCTATGCACAAGCTGTGGCAGGTGGCAGAATTACAGTGTTTTAGGGTGCAGTGAATTCAACCAGGGGACATGCCAATCATTTTACATGGACTCCAGCGGTCTAAGGACCCATTGAGTTTATTTATGTTTATGAGTAAAAATATTCTCAAACTTTGGGTTCATAGGTTTCTCAAAGATGACCGTGAACTTTGAAGTGTGTGCACAGCTAGTGAAGTTTCCCTTTATCTATCTTTGAATCTGTTATTAGCACTAGCTGATTGTGAGCACCACTGAGGATGGCTGTTGCCACCTACAGCCACATCCTCCACTTCTTCCTTCCATGCTTTCTTTGTCTCGAGGACCTGTCTGAATTGAATACCTGCTGTCACAGGTCCTTGTAAGCAGTAGATAGTCTGCTGCACACAGGCACTGGCCAATACAGTGCATTGGTGAGAAAGGCATGACAAGCTCTTGCCCTTAATGTCTGGTTGGATTTTTAACCGCAGAGATACACTGACTATGATTGTCACTGGGACAACCACCAAGAATGAGTGAATTATAGCCCCTATTTTGCAAAGCACTTTAAGAGGACTCATGGAGCAGTTTATAGAAGAGGTATCTCTTAAGTGCTTTTCTGAAGGTGTTTAGATTGGATGAGTGTCTCAGCTGCTCTTGCAGTGGATTCCTGGGTGCACCTCCAGAGCAACAGGGGATTCCCACCTCTGGATTTGAATTCATTCTGAGGGAAACATAGCAACATGTTTTTTTGGCACCACTAGAGCTCTGGCGAGAGGGTATAAATATAGCCGGTTTGCCTAGTAAAGTGACGTTAAGTTGTTGACTCATTTATACATCTAGCAGCTTCGTTTGAATTGGAGCCTAACCTAACCGGATGCAAAGTCAGTGACCTTCCGGTCAAACACATGTAATCTTGCCTGCTTAGGCCTGGTGGCAATATGACTCCCACATTTTGAGCCTATTTAAGATTCCCTCTTTGCTAAATTGGGAGCTCTGGAAAGAGGTAATGTGTAAAGATTACATCAGCCTTTAGATGTAAACAGAATAACCTTGATTTTTAGCTATTAAGTTGAAGCTGGTGAGAGTGTGTGCAATGTTCCACCGCCATCTTCTTTCTTTGCTGATCGGATATTGAGGTGACATCAGTAGAAGGTGTAAAAGGAGGGGTGGAGAACATCAAATAGTGCAACAGGATGGCTCCTTTGAGACTACTCAGGAAAGTGACAGTTTCCTGGACACAAAATGACCCAGAGAAACCTTGAATTAGCTAATGGTGAAGTTGCCAGACAATGCCAATGTAACCTACCTACTCAGAATCCTCTGATGGTCCAGAGTGTCAGAAGCTGCAGGCAAGTCCAACACGGCCCGGTCTGGTCACATGACTGGAGTTTCTTCCAGTTCAAGGAACACAACACCATTTGCCAGACCTCTTTCGACCCTGTTGTGGTGCATTCAAAATTCCCCACTTTGCCTGTTTGTTTAATAGGAGCATTGCCTGAACTTTATTATAACTCAGCTGCAAAAAGATTCTACAACTATCAAAAGGTGCCCTGTACTTGTATTTATGGGCATGTGGACAAATGCATAAAGCATGCACTATGTGACTGACAACCCACTGGGTGGCTTTGCTTCAGACCTAATAACAACTGCTTCACATCGTTGAGTAGTTTTGTCATACCAGGGCCCAGATACACAAACAGATTTTACTCACACAAAGCCCGCACTGCTCAAAGTTGCAGACTTTGGGCACACACAGCAAATCACATTGCAATCTGCAAATTACTTTGAGAAGGGTTGTTTCAACATAATTAGTCTTTGCAGGTTGTAGCAGGAAGTGTGTGGTGTAGCAAGTGTGAAGGGGGAGAAGTTTCTTCTTGTGAATCACAAGGGAATGTGTGAATGTTTTGCAGACACTCCTGCAGTAACAGAGCGTTGGTGTGAGAAGACAATGGTGCTATGGACCACTGGCTGCTATCCCCTGTCCTGCATTTTATAATGGACTGTGCACTTTGGATTGTGACACCTACCCCTTTAAGGGATGTGGTTGCATGGCTGACACATTACAAAAGTTTTGGTCTGCTGTACCTTGTAGACCTCCGTCTTCTTCCACGGCAGAATCACAAACATCTACAACAACTTTGCTCACCAACCCAACCTGAGAAAACTTGTTCCTAACCTACCCGCCACCAACCAAGACTGCCACCTGACTGAATGGACAACCTCCACTATAAAAGACATAGCAGCAATCATGCGGACCATTCACTCAGGGGCCCTAACAGAGGAATGGAAAATTGCAGAAATGATTGCCCTCCTCAAGAAGCCCACAGCGCACCGAATACATGGAGCCACTTCCAACCCATCTTGTTGCTTCCCAATCCTGCCAAATTGATTGAAAAGGACATCAACAAGCAACTCACAGCCCACCTCGAACATTACCATCTCCTAGACAACACTTAATCAGGATTCAGAAAGAACAACAGCACTGAAACAGTACTCATCGTGGCCATTGATGACATTCAAATCATCCTGGACCAAGGAGAAACAGTGGCCCTAATCCTGCTTGACCTATCTTCGGCCTTTGACACTGTCTCCCATAACACCCTTATCAGAGGACCCCATGAGATTGGCATTCAAGGATCTGCTCTCAAATGCATCTGTTCGTTCCTCACAGGAAGAATCCCAGGGTCATACTGCCACCCTTCACACCAGAGACCAAGAAATTGACATATGGAGTCCCAGAAGGATTGTGTCTTAGCCCCGCCTTTTTCAACATATACATGACACCGCTCGCCAACATCATCTGCTCACAAGACATCACCGTCCTCTCCTACACCAATGACACCCAACTCATTCTCTCCCTGACGGAAAAAACAACCACAGCCAGAACCAACTTCACCAACTGCATTAATATGGTAACAGACTGGATGCAAACCATCTTCCTGCAGCTCGACTCCAGTAAGACAGAAGATCTTCTCCACCTTGGACTCCACCTAGTGGCCGTGGGAGCTAGGACGAACACCCACTGTCACAGACCATGCAAGAAATCCAGAGATCATCCAAGAAGACAAGCCCAACATGACGGCTGAAGTCAATGCAATGTGCACCTCCTTCTTTCACAACATAAGTACGCTGCAAAAAAATCTTCCAGTGGTTGCCTCAGAACACCAGATCATCAGCATGCTAGACTACAGTATCAGGCAACCCTCTCTATGGCAGAATCTCCGAACAACTCCTACACAGACTCCAGGCCACCCACAACACTGCTACAAGGCTCAAACCCGACCTCCCATGCCGCACCCACATCACACCACTCCTCAGGAAGCTTCACTGGCTTCCCATGCACAAGGGCAACATATTCAAACTTCTCGGGCACACATACAAAGCCCTACACAACACAGGACCAGAATACCAGAACAGCCGCATACACTTTCATCAGTCCACACCTGTGCTGTGCCTCACTCCCACACATTCCTCGCATCTGCAAAAGCAAAACTGGAGGTCACAGATTCTCCTACTTTGTACCCAAGACATAGAATGACCTCCCTATGCATATCAGAGCCTCCTCCTCACTTCTTGAGTTCCACAAGAAGCTGAAGACCTGGCTTTTTGTATAATCTTGGGGACCACAAACCTAGACACCTGCCCAAGTGCCTGGATACCATCTCTGGTGATTAGCACACTATACAAATCAATATAACAAAACATAACATGACAATCTCTACTCTGGTAGAAGTTTGCAATGAGGCACAGATACTTACTCTGCTTCATAGATATTATTGAGGTATACCTGCTGTAGCTTACTCTGAAAAGCCCCTGGTTTGATTCATCCAAAGCTGTGCTGGATTGGTGCATCAAGTGCTGTGTTCCAGACAAGCCAGTTGAAATTTCTGGCCTCATGTGTCTATGTTAAATTAAGAGCTCTTATAGACAAATACAGAGGAGCATGTAATCAAAAGGCTGGCTTGGTTTCAAAGCACAAAACAGTGAAATTGGATCAGTTCTCATATTAGTAGCTGTAGCCCACATTCCTGGTTTTGTGTATGAACTTAATCTAGTGGTGACACACTTCCTGGAAAATTGCACCCTTAATGACATTCCAGTGCGTGCAAGATCTGCACGTACTCTCTCTGATTATATTTCACACACAATCCTTTGACAGGGGACCAAGAAAATCATCATATTACCCAGCAAGAAAGAAAGGTGGAGAAAGTGACACAATGATTCACTTAGACGTTATACTTCCTGGATTGAGCCATCTTGAAGTCTTGCAGTATTGCATGGAAACATACCAAGCTAAGGCCTTTGGTGATTCTACCTGAACAAATTAGTGGCATGTAATTAGCATTCTACAATGTTGTTGTGTTTGATAACCTCTGTCTGACCTTTGAGATATATTGTGGCATCACTCACTGGATGATCTCTTGGAAAACCTTTCAAAATGTCTTGCTTGTTTAAAAAGGATCTATCACATAATGTCAATGAAGGGCAGGGGTAACTGTACCATCAACATATTTGTATCTACCGCCATTAGGGCTGACTGTTAGTGTTCTATGGGAAGTGATCTCTGTCAATGAAGGCCAGCCACTGCAGATCATGCAGCTGGCCAGACTTTTAGGCAGGTAGGTAGGTAAGTAATAGTTTACTAGTGAATAAAAACCATAAACATTGTCAAGACATACATTTACTATATCACAGTGATTATTACTAAAAAGGATTATAGAGGTGATATGAAAGGATAACATCACTTTAAAAAACACCCCAGGTCATAAAACTGGGGAGCCTAGTCCGCTACACATCTCTCCCCCATCCTTCTGGCTCCTATGTCCCAGGGAGTAATATAAAAAGAGCAGATATCATGTTATGAAAAAATCTTTCTTAATCATAAGCCCATGGTAACTACTACATGTAAAGTGCCAAGGTGCATGTATAAGGCCTGCAAGTAAACCGGGTGCTCAACAGGGCGGAATAGGGGTTTGACTTACTACATCTCTAACAGCCTGCTTTGAGCAGGATTAACGAGTCACTACCATGAGCGCTGAAGCACATATAAGATGCCCAGGTGCGTGTATAGGAACTGCAAGTAAAGCAGGTGCCCAACAAGGCGGGATAAGGGTTTGGAGTATCCTAAAAATACATCCCCAGCAGCCCATCTTGGCCTAAGCAGGGTTAACTAGTCACTGCCCATGAGCGCTGAACGTCATGCTATAACGCCTATGGTAGCCGGTCCTTAGCATTGGCAGGGTGAGGGATTGGATCTCCTTGTCTCACTAGTCCCATAGCCACCCGCCTTTGGCCTACAGCGGGATAGGGAGTTATTATTCCTTCTACATCCCTTTTCGAGTCATCTGTAATCTCTGTCAGTACACCTTGGGACATTAGCCTTGTGCCACACAACAGCATGAATGGAGTATTTGGTCTTAACCAATTCCTTAAAATGTCCATAAACTGCACCAATCAGATTTTAAGAACCAGCCTTGGGCCTGCTCTGAATAGAATTTGTGGCCTTAACAGGGTCCTTAAAAATGTCCATAAACTGCACCAGTCGAATATTAAGCATCATGCTCTGTGGGTTCAATGACTCCGTTGCTACTGATCTACATGTCCTAATTCCTGTTGCCTTAAACTCATTTCTCAGCAAGGTCCTCCACTGCGGGCCTACATGAGGCAGATACAAAGGACATGTAGCAGTGTCTCATTTGTCTGGTGGCACGAGTGGCATTTCATGTCCCCACGTTGCTCCTCTTCCTGCCATTTCGGCATGAAGTCTAGGGTGGGAAGCTCTCCCAGTCTCATTGACAGTAACTTCTGCTTGACTTTAAGAGAATAGGTGGCTTCTAGTAGAGGGCAGTCCTTTTGATCATTGTAGGAGCTCAACACCAGCCACCAGTGTGCTCGTTTGGCCACCATTCCTTTATCCCTTACCCAGCTCTGCAGTTTAACACTTTTGTTTACCATTCTCCTGAACACCTGCTTGGTTGTGTCTAGCGTCTACAATTCACGCAACCCAAGTTTTTCTATGCTGTCCTCAAGATACTTTTTGTAGTCCGCTTTTCCTCTTTGAAGGTTAATTTCGGACCAGACACAGTTGGCTAATGACCTCTTAGCAGCAGTTCTCAATTTGTGACAGATGCTGAGGCTTCCGAGGGTCTGCCTCACCAACGAGAACTCAAGCCGAACTTCAGCCAGCGATGCTGATCTCAGTAGTTGGAAAGCTTGCTTAAAGGTTTTTGTTGCAATTTTATCCAGTAAGCTGGCACCTAACCCCAAAACTATTTCACCTCCATATGAGAGTATGGGTATCAATTTTGACGTGATTACCACGGCCACAAGTTGGAGGTTCTTCCCTAAAGGGTTCTCGCTAAAGTTGAAAACTCAAAGTTTAGAGCTAGGGCTTTCCCTTTAATTGCTTCCTTTTGAGGTGCAAACAAGGCCCTTCAGTCTATCTTGACACCTAGGTAAACAAAGGTGGCTGTTTTGTCTATCAAGGCTCCATTAAGGTGCCATTTGTGCCGATTGGAGATATGCTGGTTTAGCAAATTACCTTATTTTTCATGAGGTTGATCCCTAGCTGATTGTCAATTGCATATGACGCTATGCGATTGATTAGTCTCTGCAGCCCTACTCTGGTGTTGCTGAGCAGGAGCAGGTCATCTGCATAGAGAATGTTTGACAGTGAGAGGCCACCAAGTCTCAGGGCATGGGATACCAGCTCATCAAGTGCCGGGGAAAGGTCCAAGATGTATAAATTGAATAAAGGGTGCAAGGACACACGCCTGTTTGAGGCCATTCCATGCCCTCACCTCTCTCAACAGGCATCTCCAACCTTAATCTTGACCAAGGTGATTGCATAGACCAGCTTAATTGCCCTCAATATGTTGTGAAGGATTCCCCAACGCTGAAGCTTTTCCCACAGTTTGTTGAGCGGAACCAGATCAAATGCTGCTTTAAAGTCAACAAAGCACCAATACAGTGGTGTGCCAGTGTTGTTTGCTCTTTTCATAACTAATCCTACTGCCATCAGGTTTGTTAGCATCTCTAGACTCTTCGTAAACCCCGTCTAATTTAAGGATAGCCTGTCTGTATCAAGCACCTTTAGGAAAGTACCCTCTTGTTGGCATGGTTACCCCCACTTTTTGCCTGCTGTCAGTGTGTTTTGACTGTGTTCAATGGGATCCTGCTAACCAGGACCTCAGTGACTATGCTCTCCCCCTCCAAATTTGGTTATTTCTGACTTTGTACACCCCACAATCGGTATACTTGTGCTCCCATGCAAGTACAGAGTATATGGTACCTAGGTATCCAGGCCATTGGGCCATTGGGACACCAGGTGTTCCCCATGGGCTGCCCCATGTATTATGCCACCCATGGGAGGCCATGCAAAATGTGTCTGCAGGCCTGCCATTGCAGCTTGCGTGAAAAGGTGCATGCACCCTTTCACTACAGGTCACTGCACCAGGTCACTGTAAGTCACCCCTATGGCAGGCCCTCCTAACCCAAAGGGCAGGATGCAAGTACCTGTGTGTGAGGGCACCCCTGCATGAGCAGAGGTGCCCCTATGAACTCCCGCTTCATTTTCCTGGACTTCGTAAGTGCAGGGAAGCTATTTTACTTGTGTACTGGACAGACGTCACTACCTCTGTCCAGCTACATAACGGTAACTCCAAACCTGGTCATGTTTGGTATTGGTTGAATGATTCCATGCACACTGGGGGCTCCTTTGACGAGCCCCAGCTTTGCTCCTACCAGTTTGCTGGGTTTTCCTGGGCAGCCCGCGATGCTGCCATCCTACAGACAGGTTTCTGCCCTCTGGCTGCTTGACCAGCTCAAGCCCAAGGATTTCCTTTGGGAGTGGGAGGCAACACCCTCCCCCTTTGGAAATAGGTGTTACATGGCTTGGGAGGGGTAGCCTCCCCAAGCCGAAGGGCACATTTGGTGCCCTCCTTGCATAAACCATTTTGCACAAGTCCAGGGATCCCCAGTTCCTGCTCTGGCGCGAAACTGGACAATAGAAAGGGGAGTGACCACTCACCTGTCCATCACCACACCAGGGGTGGTGCCCAGAGCTCCTCCAGGTGGCCTCTTGAATCTGCCATCTTGAATCCAAGGTGGGCAGAGGTCCCTGGGAGCATCTGAGTGGCCAGGTCAGAGAGGTAACGTCACAACCCCCTCCTGATAGGTGGTCACCCTGCTAGGTGACCAATCCCCCTTCCTGGGCTATTTAGTGTCTCCCTCTTGGGTGGGTCCTCAGATTAGATGTGCAAGATTCCAGAAGAACTCCTCTGCATTGTTTATTTAATCTTCTGGCCACTAGGACTGCAACTTGACCCGCCAGGCACCGACAATCTGCAACTCCATCGACGGCTCCACTTTTCAACATCGTTTCTCCAACTCCTTCAAGCAAGTGCAACATTTCCTTGGCTGTGCATCCACTGAGGGCAACGAGTCTTCAGCCTGCACAAGAAGCAAGAAGGAAACTCCCTTGGAGTGAAAGAGTCACTCCCCTGCAACGACAACCGGGTGCGTGGATCTTCTCTCCTGGAGAACTGCGTGGATCCTGCAACACAGGTGGTAGTCTGGAGCGGTCCCTTTGGTCCTCTCTATCAGCTATCCAACTTGGGAGATGGTAAGCCCTAGCCTTTCCTTGCAGGACAGTACCACTGTGCACTGTGACTCTTGCAGCTACCAAGGCTTCTTCCAAGGGATCTTCAGGCTCCATGTGGCTCCAACCTCCAGCACCCTTCCCTGCAAAGCACAGTCCCCTGCCAGCTGCTCCAATGATGTGGGACTCCTCTCCAGGTGTGCTTAGTGGGCCTAACTGCGACTCTTGTGCCTGCTGCCTGTGAGTTGCCCGTGGGGGCTGCATACTCGATTTTGGTCTCCCCTCACTGCTGAGGGTTGCCTGGGACTCACCTCCTTGGGTTGAGTCCCTCCGGACCTTCCTGGTCTCCAGCAGCTCTACAACTCTTCTTCTGCAACTCTTGCCTTTGCCAAGGCTTTTTGGTGGTTTTTCCACACCACTGACTGACTGTAACTCTTCTTCCAACATGAGACATCCACTGCATCACTTCTGGAACTCTTCTCCTGCTCCTGTACTGCATGGCTGACTCCTGGTCTTCACCGTCAACCTTGTCTTGCATCTCCAGAAGGGTGGGTAGTGTCTCCTGCCCCAACCGGACACTCCAACTGGAACTGGACTTGGTCCCTTCCTTTGCAGGTTCTCTTCTGTCAGGATCCATCTTCTGTTTCTTCCAGCCTTGCTTGGGTCTTGCACAGTCCTTTTACAAAGTTTACCTGTGGGTGTGGGGAAAAACCAGCTACTTACCTCTTCTCTCCTGGTTGCTGGGGGCACTCTGGTACTTACCTTTTGGGGTTCCTAGTTCCTCCATCTCCCCTCTACAGATTCCACTTCCTTGGGTGGGGGACTGGTTTCACATTCCATTTACTTGGTATATGGTTTGGTTTCCCCCTAGGGTCTCTATTATTTTCTGTTATTTCACTGTTTTCCATTGCTTTCTATGCCCATTCCTGATTACTAATGAGTATATAATAGTGTGTTTAGTGTGCTAGTGGAGTATTGCCTATACAGTATCTTAGTATTTGTGTTACCCTAATAAAGTGCCTTTATTTTTGTAACACTCGGTGGTTCTTTCATGTGTGTAAGTGAGGTGTGATTATAGTGTTATTGTATGAGCTTTGCATGTCTCCTAGATAAGTCTTGGCTGCTCATCCACAGCTACCTCTAGAGAGCCCTGGCTTCCTAGACACTGCCTACACCTCACTAATAGGGGATACCTGGACCTGGTATAAGGTGATAACCTCAAAGGTGCTCACCACACACCAAGCTAGTTTCCTACAGCACCCATGCCACTAGGTCTTCAAGCAGCAATGATGAAAAGTACTTCAGATCTACATGCACTTAGACAGTAGTTACTGGAGGACGAGGCAGCTCCTCCTTTAAAGACTGGGTGGATGATTGAACCTCTCGAGCTGTCTGGAATAATCCCTTCCACTAGTACAGTATGGTCCTGAACATCTCAGCCAGAAAGCTTATCCACACAGAACCATTTTGTTTGAAGAGAGCTTAGGGATTCCATTTGGTCTGGGGGCGCAGTCACATCGCAAATTCTCAGTGATCTTGGTTATCGCTTAGGGTGTGTACTCCAGTGGGATGGAGGCAGTGCTCACCTTGGAATCTTCCATGGGTTGCTCTGAGCGGGCTACATCAATCAAGCTTCCTGCAAGATGTAACTTTATGTACTCTATCCAACCATCCTCACTAATATTTGCATTATTTGCTGCCCTTGTGCCTTTGTTGATGTTGTTGACCAGCTTCCAAAACGTTCTTGAATATTTTTGCTTTGAGCAATGGGGACTTAGCCTATAGGATTTCTTGTCTGTTTCTTTTGAAAACCCATACCTCTCATTTTAATGCCTTTCTGTCCCTCTGCAATGATTGTAGCAGCTCTAGATTTTGGGGGAGACATCGTGGCTGCCTGAGAGTTCGACCAGTTTTGGATCTCATCAGGCGGATGGATCTCAGAATGAATAAGCTCTTTCGGAGCATGATGCATGCCTCCTTGTTTGTGCATTTGGCCGGATATTTAGCCATCAAACAATCGGTGAAACATTCCTAAGGCGCTATAGGGTTGGGCTCCATAGGGGCAAAAGATTTTAGGATCTCCACGGCGGTGTCTGAGAGATCATTGACGGTACTTGAGCTCCACTTCAGACATTTAAAATTTTCAGAGTAGGCATCTTCCCGCAGGATCCTTGCAGGATCATGTTTGCTCTTGTTGATTCCGATCAGTATTACTTGAGGATGGTGGTTGCTCTCTGATCAATAGGTGATGCTGAAATCCACTATCCGGCTATATACAAAATTATTTGCCATGGTATAACCCAAGTATGAAATAGTTTTATTGGACAACCTAGTCCATGATGGGGGTACATCACCTGGAAAGGTGCCATTCAGGACAATAAGACTGGATAGCTCACAAACTCTTAGCAGTTTTTGCACAATCTTATCCTGCTGCTCATAACAGGGATGCCATTGATCTGGGAGTGCTCCAATTATCTTGGCATGCTCCTCGCTTGGCTGATGGAACACATTTGAGTGATTAACAGGTACGATGTCCGACATATATTTTTTAGCTGCAACATATTTGTAATGAACTTGTCCACTGTCACAGATTTCCTCTTTGACTTGACATAAACATTTACAGACAGCCAGCTGGTGGGCCCAACCATTCAGACGCTGGACCAGTAACCAGGGCTCATGTATGTCCAGAACTGTAATACTTGCGGCTAGATAAAAATTTACATAGACTGCCATAGGCTGCCATGTCGCCCTTTGCCCTT
This sequence comes from Pleurodeles waltl, assembly GCF_031143425.1. NCBI lineage: Eukaryota > Metazoa > Chordata > Amphibia > Caudata > Salamandridae > Pleurodeles > Pleurodeles waltl. The sequence continues at coordinate 1,372,372,943 of NC_090446.1, read as the reverse complement.
CCCTGCCGGTCTACTACACCTCAACGAACCTAGTAAGGGAGATACTGACTTGGACCCATGTTTCTTGCACTGCTGTTATGCCAAATGCACTCAGGTATTTCACTACGGATGCATCTTCGATTTTTAGCTGTAATCCTCCCAGGTTCCATGAGCATTTGATTAGACCCCTCCATTCCTTAGCATTAGATTGCATGGCTATTCAATTTTTAACTGTAGTCGTAGATAAGACAGATGGTAGCCAGATCCAGCAATCCTGATCGTTTTGCCTCCTTAGCGTCCTTCACTGCTCTGCAGGCTCCCTCTCTGGGTTTACCTGAATTGTAAAGTTGGGGTACTTGGTGAAAACAGGTGATGGGGCAGCGAGTGGATGGCTCCCCAACGTTGCTTCTTGTCCTTGAAGAACCTGTTCCCATAACAAAGTGTTGTTGCTGTGCAAATGGGCAGAATATCGATCTCTCTGGAAGACTACCACTTCTATTCCCCAGCTCTCATCAGCCTTTTGCTCTCTAAAATTATTGCTGTGAGGCCCAGTGTAGAAAATGTAATGAAAGTGGGTTCCGAGACCTGCCTTGCTCTAATTGGAAGGAACTTGATGGAAAAGATGTCATCTGACACTACGTGTTCCAGACCTGGTAGCGCCCTTTTCAGTTTTAGGATGTTTGCACAATTTAAAACATCCTGCATACCCCTGCACTTAAATGCTGGGATCCATAGGAGCCGATGCACCTGCCCTGTCTGTTTCACTGAGATCTGGTTTGGGTCAGAATGCCAAGCTCACCCCCTTTCCTGGGAAGGAGGCCCAAATTTCAGAGTGAGCAATTTCTGTAGGGCACAGCAATTTCTCTTTCCTAATCGATTAATTCTGGGTTACTGACTCGATCTTGATTGGCCTTCTTGATGCCACACCACACCTACAAGGAGTGGCATCCCCATATAATGATGGACTTCGATCCCTGGGATGGGTGGTACCTTAGTTATTTATGATATGATTCCCCACTTCGCTGGGCTTTGCTGGCGGACTGCTGCTCTCTTTGCCTTTTGTGGTCACATCAATTGCTGGAGCAGTCCCTGCTGGCCCGGGATAGTCCGCCGGTGAATTGGTGGTTTTAAAGGGACCCTTTTCCTCCCTGGCGTCCTAATTGAGATCGAGATTAGATTCCCAGAAGCTCTGGGGTGAGCCTTATTACGGGCGAGTACAAAACGCTCAGTTCTGTGTTGTTATCTCTCTTTGGGCTTCAAACCACGCTCATGTCATGTCAGTGTCTTTCATTGGTTCGTGGGCTTGCCTTTTAAGATCTGTTTGCTTTCATTAGTGGAATGCATGCATACCGGTGGTTAGCCCTCCTCGAGCGTAGCGACCAAGTGATGAAAACATACGAGGCTCGCTGTTTTCCATCCGGTTTGTGGACTACTTTTTCTCTTTTTTCGCAGCGCGATTTCTCTTGGCAGAAGTCGAGCGCTTTGCATGACATCGACCCTGTTACATAGTTAATTGCACTTTTGCCGGTTACGTAGATAATTGCACTTTTGCCGATAGGTTTCACTACGAGTGAACTGTTATTTCCGTTTGTGTGTCTGCTTTGCACTGATAGCTGGTGTCAGCTCGCTTATGTGAAACTTTCACTTTTCAGTTTATATGGCAAGAAGAACGAGTTACTTACCTTTGGTAACGACTTTTCTGGTGGATACATTAGCTACCTGTGGATTCCTCACCGAATGAATAGAGTGAGGAATCCACAGGTAGCTAATGTATCCACCAGAAAAGTCGTTACCGAAGGTAAGTAACTCGTTCTTCTGATGGATACAACTACCTGTGGATTCCTCACCTAATGAATAGAGTCCCAAAGCAGTACCATGCCCGGTGGTGGGTGCCGAAATGGTCAAACCAAGAAATCCTGCAGCACTGACCATGCAAAATGGCCGTCCCTTCTGACCTCAGAGTCCAAACAGTAATGTTTCGCAAAAGTATGAAGGGACGACCAAGTTGCGGCCTTGCAGATGTCGACCACAGGAACACCCCTGGCCAAGGCCGAAGTGGCTGACTTAGCTCTGGTGAAATGAGCTCTAATGCCATCAGGAGGATCCTTCTTTGCCAAAGAGTAACAGATTTTAATGCAAAGAACAACCCACCTGGAGAGTGTTCTCTTGTGGACTGCCTTTCCTCTCCTCTTGCCCACGTATCCGATGAACAGCTGATCCTCCAGCCTGAAATCCTTCGTTCTATCAATGAAGAAGCTTAACGCCCACTTTGGGTCCAAGCGATGTAGTCTCTCTTCCTCCTTAGAAGGATGAGGCGGAGGATAGAACGAGGACAAAGTAATTGTCTGGGCCAAATGGAAAGGAGAAACAACCTTCGGGAGGAAAGCAGCCTTGGTCCTCAACACCACCTTATCCCCATAAAAAGTTGTATAAGGGGGTTTTACCGATAAGGCTTGCAACTCACTCACTCTCCTTGCAGATGTTATAGCCACCAGGAAGACCGTCTTAATAACTAAATACCTTAAGGGGCAAGAATTCATAGGCTCAAAAGGGGACCCCATAAGGAAAGTGAGGACCAAGGACAAATCCCATTGAGGCATAACGAATGGTTTTGGAGGATATTTATTTAGAAGACCTTTCAAGAATCTGAGAACAATAGGGGATTTAAATAATGATGGTTGGTCTGGAAGACAAATGAAGGCTGACAAGGCAGACAAATAACCTTTAATGGTAGCCACTGCACAACCTTTCTGCGCTAGAGACAGAGCAAAAGACAAAACATCTTACAGATGAGCATGTAAGGGATCAATCTGTCTCTCTCCACACCACATAACAAATTTAGACCACCTATTAGCGTAGATAGATTTAGTGGAGTGTCGCCTGGCCGCTAATATAACATCCATTACATCATGCGGGAGAGAGAAGGAACTCAGGTTGCCCCGCTCAATCTCCAGGCATGTAGGTGCAGACTCTGGAGGTTGGGGTGTAAAACCTGCCCCTGCGACTGCGAGAGGAGGTCTGCCCTGAGAGGGAGACGGAGCGGAGGGCACAATGAGAGTTGGAGAAGGTCGGAGTACCACACCCTCCTTGGCCAATCCGGAGCTATTAAGATGACTTGGGCCCGGTCTTGGCGAATCTTCCTTAACACTCGAGGAATCAAGGGTTTGGGGGGAAACGCGTAAAGCAACTGGTCGCACCAGGTTATCAGAAACGCGTCCCCCAATGCTCCCTGCACCGGATACTGGAGGCTGCAGAATAACGGACAATGCGCGTTCTCCAGAGTGGCAAACAGATCTATCCGAGGAAACCCCCACATCTGGAAGATTAAACGGACTTGATCTGGATGGACACGCCACTCGTGGTCGGCCGAGAATTGGCGACTGAGACTGTCCGCACGTACATTCAAGACCCCGGCCAGATGATTTGCTACCAAGCAAATCTGATGGTCCTTTGCCCAGGACCATAGTCAAAGAGCTTCTCTGCAGAGAAGGTACGACCCTACTCCTCCCTGTTTGTTTATGTACCACATCGTGGTAGTATTGTCCGTCAGGACCTGTACCGACTGACCACGAAGGGAAGGGAGGAAGGCCTTGAGAGCCTGACGTACAGCCCGTAACTCTAACAGATTGATATGAAACATCTGTTCCTCTGGAGAACAAAGTCCTTTGATCTCCAGATCCCCCAGATGAGCTCCCCACCCTAGAGTGGAAGCATCCGTTATGACCGTGGCCACTGGTGGCGACTGCGCGAACGGCTTTCCTTGTGAAAGATTGTTGCTCGCAATCCACCACTTCAAGTCCACAGCAGCATCTCTGGAGATCTTGACCACACCTTCTAGATCTCCTTTGTGTTGAGACCACTGCCTTCGGAGGCACCACTGAAGAGCCCTCATGTGCCAGTGAGCATGCGTGACCAACAGTATGCAGGAGGCAAACAGACCGAGCAGACGAAAGACCTTGAGGACTGGAACTACCGCTCCATTTCGAAACATTGGAACCAATTCCTGAATATCTTGAATCCGCTGAGGCGGAGGAAAGGCTCGATTCAATGTTGTATCCAGTACTGCCCCTATGAACAGGAGGCGCTGAGAGGGCTCCAGGTGAGATTTGGGCACGTTCACCGAAAAGCCCAGGTCGAACAACAACTGGGTTGTTGACTGCAGATGATGCGACACAAGCTCCGGAGACTTGGCTTTGATCAACCAGTCGTCCAAGTAAGGGAATACTGCTATCCCCTTCCTTCTGAGCTCTGCCGCAACCACCGACATCACCTTCGTGAAGACTCGAGGTGCTGAAGTAAGACCAGACGGGAGGACCGCAAACTGATAGTGCTGCGACCCTACCACAAACCGGAGATATTTCCTGTGCGACTTGAGTATCGGGATATGAAAATAGGCGTCCTGCAAGTCGACAGACACCATCCAATCTTCTTTGTTCAACGCCAAAAGCACCTGTGCTAGGGTCAGCATCTTGAACTTTTCCTGTTTGAGGAACCAATTCAAGATCCTCAGATCCAGGATCGGTCTCAACCGACCATCCTTCTTGGGAATCAGGAAGTACCTTGAGTAACAACGTCGACCCCTTTCCTGCTCTGGGACCAACTCCACCGCGCCCTTTGAAAGGAGGACTTGAACCTCCTGTTCTAGCAACAGGAGGTGTTCTTCTGAACAATAAGATGGGCGGGGCGGGATGGGGGGCGGAAACTCCCAAAAGGGAAGGGTGTAGCCTTTTTCCACAATACTGATAACCCAAGTGTCCGTTGTAATAGTCTCCCACTTGTGGAGAAAATGCCGTAACCTTCCCCCTACAGGAGAGGAGTGAGTGGGAAATGGTGGAAGCCTAAGGCTGCTTTCCCTGCTGCACCCCTCCAGAGGACGAGGAAGAGGCAGAGTGCTGTTGAAAGGCTCCTCTGGTGCGGGCCCTACCTCTCCCTCTAAATGATCTATAGGGGTGGGAAGAGGCGGGTTGCTGAAATCTCCCCCGAAAGGAAGAGGAGGAAGAGCCACGCCCAAATCCACGAAACCTCCTGAAAAACCTGGAAGAGGCAGAGGAAGAAGGAGCTTGCAGCCCTAACGATTTGGGTGTGGCCCGGCTCTCTTTAAATCGCTCCAAGGCCGAATCTGCCTTGGCTCCAGTTAGTCCCCATCAAACGGGAGGTCCAATAGGGTCGACTGCACGTCCGCAGAAAACCCTGAATTACGGAGCCAGGCCTGTCTCCTTGCCACCACAGCCGTGCCCATCGCCCTAGCCACCGAGTCGGTCGTGTCCAGCCCAGACTGGATAATCTGGGTTGCGGCAGCCTGGGCGTCCGCGACAACATCCAAGAGTCCCTGGGGAAGCTCCGTAAATGAAGATGAAATATCGTCCATAAGAGCATGGATGTATCTCCCCAGAATGCAAGTTGCGTTGGTGGCCTTCAACGCCAAACTGCAAGATGAAAATATTTTCTTGGATTGTGCATCCAGCTTTTTGGAGTCCCTGTCTCCAGGTACCGTCGGGAAAGATCCAGGCGCTGACTTCGATGAACAGGAGGCTTGCACCACCAAGCTCTCCGGCGTAGGGTGTCTAGAAAGAAAGCCAGGGTCAGATGGTGCAGCTCGATATCTCCTGGCCACAGTCCTATGAACCGCCGAGGAATATACTGGCTTCTTCCACACCTCTAACACCGGATCAAGCAAAGCCTGATTAAAAGGCAAGAGAGGCTCCGCTGCAGCAGAGGCCGGATGCAATACCTCCGTCAATAAATTCTGCTTCGCCTCTGCCACCGGCAAAGGCAGGTCCAGAAAGTTAGCTGCCTTCCTTACCACAGCGTGAAAGGTAGCAGCCTCCTCCGTATACTCCCCTGGAGATGAAAGGTCCCACTCAGGGGAAGTATCCAGCCCACTGGCCGTATCCAGACCATGCAGTCCATCACCAGAGTCCTCCACCTCTCCTTCCTCCAGGACTCGTTGGTACTCCTGCTCTTCCAAAAGACGGAGAGCACGCCTCCTCGAATGTAGTCTCTGCTCGATACGCGGAGTCGACATGGCCTCCACCGAAGTCGAAGATTGGCGCCGATCTCCAGAAATATCCGACGCCGCGTCTGGCGCCACAGGCAGCTTCGTCGCCGTTGAAGGAGCAGGACGAAGAGATCTTGGAGCCGATGGACCCACCGGAGTCACAGGACGAAATCCTGATGGAAACCTCCGGGGCCAATCCCTCTGAAGCCACCGGAGCGGCCACCGGCGCCGACCCCGGCGCCGAGCCCACATTCCCAAAAGGGAGAAAGGGCATAAAGGGTGCCGGCCGTAGAGGCGCAGGATCACCCAATGAAAAGGCCAAAGGCCCCGAAGGACCTGCCGGAGCACCCCCTGGAGCCATCTGTTGAAAGATGGTATACATTGCATTAAGAAATGCGGTACTATCGGCTCCAGGGGTGGGAAAAGCCGGATACTGGGGTGCCTGGATCGAAGGCGACCCCGACGCCGGCCTCGACGTCTGTGACGCCGGAGACAACACCAGAGGCTGCATCACCTCAATCACAGACGCCTGTCCAGGCGAAGTCGGTGACGCCGGAGAGGGCAACGGCGTCGATGGATGCGGCGTGACCGTTAGACTGACCTCCCAAGTTCTCCGACGCCGAGCCAAAGGCGACCTCGTACGAGTCTCCTTGCTGGAGTGACGCCGTGAATCTCTACGGCGCCGGGAGTCTCGATGACGCCGATGAGACCTTGGCGAAGAAGTCTTTTTGTGATGTTTTTCCTTTCTCTTCGACTTCGCCATGAATAGCTTGGCCTCACGTTCTTTGAGGGCCTTCGGATTCATGTGCTGACATGAATCGCAAGTCGCGACGTTGTGCTCGGAGCTCAAACACCATAGACAGTCGGAGTGAGGATCTGTAACGGACATCTTGCCCCCACACTCTCGACAGGGCTTGAAACCCGACTTCCTCTGAGACATTATTACCGCAGAGAAGAACTACGCAGCAGAAAATACACTGTAACTATTAAAGTAACAGTAGCTCCCTCGAAGATAACCGTTTCGAATGCACGGAAAAAAGGGAACTGACGTCGGCACGTCGGCGAGGACCTCTTATTGCCTGTATGACGCCAGACGGCGTCGCGTGGGCTAGAGTGACGTCCTCGTCGACGTGCAGAAGCTAGGAAGAAGATTTCCGTCGAATGCTGGCGCCATGGGAGTATTCATTAGGTGAGGAATCCACAGGTAGTTGTATCCATCAGAAAAGTCCAGTTAGTTATGTGAAACTGTTTTATTTTCATTTTCAATTTATGTCGCAATAAAAGTCCGGTTAAGAATTTTCAATGCTAATTGTTCGAGCTCAAGCAAACGCGAGACCGTTTGCAATGCAAATGCTTGTTTTACCCTTCCTGGTACATTTCCTTTCTCTCTTCATCATGTGGATGTGCTTTGAAGCAGCGTCCATGTGCAGGTTGGATTCTTGGATTTGCCTCCCACCACTGCCCACAAGCTCCCACCTCTGTGGCAAGAGGGTCCTGATACCCCATACATTTCATGCTGGAGCACCTAGGTATTCACCCTTTGGGGTGATTTTAGTTTTTAATTCCCCAAGATTTCTTCAAAGAACACTGGAAGCTGCACTAGCTTATTGCCCACTTCCTTGCAAGAACATACAGTGAAGTTAGTGTCCTTGTTTGCTTGCACTCGAGTGATAAGAGTATTTAGTTTTTCTAGTTTCTCATCAATATCTTACACGAAAACTACCATGGTATTGAGTTAGTCCACCTGAATGTCCATTGTGTTGGCACGTTGATTAAGAGCCATAACCGTGGCTTGCATAAACTCAGAAAGGCTGCCCACAACTTGTTTGTGTCTGGCAGGCCTTGAGCATCGGAGATGAGCTCTTCTATCCCAGTCATGTCCTGTAAATTCCAGGCCGGGAGGTCTTTGGGCTCCCGGTGTCCAGATTCTGCATTAGACTTGAAGGGCTAAAACTGCTGTCTGGTGAACCCAGGCCTGTCGCTGAGGTGGCCTTGAATGCTGGAAATGTACAGTACGCAAACTGGGAGGTTTTTCGGCACTTAAGAAGAATTTACATTCTTGTGCATGGGATGCCTGGGCAGGTTGCCAGTCTACTGTGATATCCACAATCATTACGTGGGGGGTATCCCTGCCAGGACCTTCTAAGGCGGGTTAGTCTGGGATGAAGAAAGGGTAGAATTGATTCTTTGTAACCACTACATTAGGGGACAGAGAAAGCAGAAGGCCTCGCCCCAGGTCCAAATGCAACATGGCTTTGCAGATGCGGCTTCAGTGACAGGGTTGTCCTCCATCCCAGTGTACTGGCTACAGCTTGCTCTGCTGATGGTCGTTCCTTCTCTAGCTCTACCTAATGACTGAAAAAAGTTTGATATTTTTGATGTTTCTAAGGGTGGAGTCTATCCTTGGAGCCTTCCAAAAGCCTGGCCAGCTCCTGAGCTCCCCTTGTCCAGTGGGCTCCTCACTGCATCTCTGCCCCACTCTGAGACAGGCTCGTGCTTGACCAAGGGGGAGCTCTTGGCCGTTATGCTTTTGACTTTTCTTTTAGGCGTTGCCTCCCCTGGGTTTGACCCCCCTTCCTTTTTTAAGGTCCTGATAAGGCCTGAGCTCTGTTTTTGCCTGACCTCATCCTGATGTCTCTGTGTAAGGGCAACGGCTGCACTTGCCTACTTAGGAGAGTAGCCTGCGGATTTATTGGCCACACTGGTGAAACTGGTTGGACCAAGGTTGGAAAGTAGGCGCTAAACTACAACTTTCTTAGGTGTGGGTGTACAGGCCATCTCCTCAGTATAGTATACCAGCAATGAACAGTTTCTTCAGCCTTTCCAGCGCTGCCTCACCCCTCTCTGAGTGTCACTTGCTTGCTTGTGTTGCTAGAATGAGTTAACTGGAAAGGGGGCATGAGAACACTGATGACTGCTCAGTTGATGAACTGGGATATAGATATGGTTGGTCTTTGTTTGGCTGACACATTTTGTGAGGTTTCGTACCTGGGGAGGGATGGGAACACACCCAGTCGCAAGCCGCACCATGACCTTGCCTGGCTGATTCTGTGACACGGGGCTTGACCAAGCCCCGTAGTGGGGTCTAATGCCACTGGTCCCACCCAGTCGCAAACTGCACCCAGACCTAGCTGTGCCACTTCCATGACATGGGGCTTGGTCACGCCAAGCAGTGGGGTCTAACACCACTGCCCACCCTTCTGCAGCTGGCAATGCTTTTATATGCTTTTGTCTTGCACAATGCCTCACATAATGAATGAGGAGGTTTGGCCCTCCGTGACCAGCTGCTGGAGGTGGAGGGGCAGTGAGAGGACAGCTAGAGACAGATAGGTGGGGGTGGTGTCAGTGAGCTGGGGCAAAAGTACAAGGAGAGGTGCACACAACACAGAGCTGGGCCTAAATAAAGCCAGCACCGCGTCCCTGCTGCAGCACCAGGCAGCACTGCACAAAGCAGCACAGAATGACATGTGCACCATGGGCACCACTGCCACAGCCCTCCTCCCCTGCTTACTTGCTCACTTGACCACTGCCCCCACCGAGCGAGTCCAATGTCCTCACGGCCCCCTCAGCCTCTCAACGAATCCTCGCTACAGTGTTTTCCACAGCCGCCTCTTCCCTCAGCTCCTCAACTCTGCTGCTTTTGTCTGTGGCCGCACCCCTTAGAGCGGCGTGGCACAATAAGGTACTACCATACTCAATATACAATCATTTTTAAGTTTGTGGCAACTAATTGCAGTCGTGGAAGCTGCGAGGAAGGGGTGGAAGCAGGGGGCAGCGAGCGGAGTGGGGGCTGCTGGGGGCAGTAAAAAAAAAAAAACGTACCTGCCGCCTCTGTGTTCCACCGCTCCAGCTGCCTCTCGTCTTCTTCATTCCTCCCCAACCAATCCCGATGCCTTTCCCATGCTGTTACACAGCATTAAAGAAGTGCTGGGATTGTCCTGCGTGGGCAGAAATGCCTCTCAGGGAGGGAGTGGGACATTGCACTTGATCTCCACCCAGCTGTAAAAAGACAGCTGGGTTGAGAGTTCTAAGTGCGCATGTCAGTTTGACCGGCCTCGGACAGCCGGCCAAGCTGACATGCGCACTTAGAACCACATCACCATTCCTCCTCCACTTGTTGATGTGAAGGATGGTGACCTCGCCCCACCCTACAAAAGCAGAAAAATAAAGGGATAATAAAATACTTTTATTATCCCTTTATTTTTCTGCTTTCAGCAGTGGGGCGAGGCTCCTCTGCCGTAGTGGAGGGGCCGACCCTGACTAATTGTATAGCTGTTTATGGTGTAGCTGGTAGTGGCGGAAGTGGGAGTAGCCGGGTATTTATGGATGGAGCAAACTTGTTGTTTTGATCACCTATTTAAGTTAGGCCAGGGTAGCAGCAATATTACCGCTCTGCTAACATGATGCAGCTGCCCCTGAGATAAACAGGGGATATGTACAGTACAATAACAGATAGAAATACACCTCTTCTTGTAAAAAACAACATTTATTGAATGTGCACACAAGAAATGTGCTTTGTACTGTTAAAGATGGCTGTATCCTTTCCCAGGGTGTTTGCACTCACTATTTGCATCTGGTGCAACCTGGAGAAGACTGTGCAGGGAAAACAAAGTGCACCAATGGGGGTACCATGTGGGAAAACACAAAGGTAAAATATTTTTGCTAGTTGTACCACATTGCACTGTGTAAAACTTGATATTGGGCAAAATCTGACCCGATAAATGCGAGAACTGTGTATCATGTGAATTATAGAAGCTCTATTCCATTGACCAAGCACCTACCTTAATCTCGTATCAGTGACATGTACCCCAAACAACTAACACTACAAAGAACCATACTTTGTACATTGTCGACATGCTGTATTCCCACAATAGTAACCGGTAATTTTATAGTTAATTCTGCGTTAATTCTAGCAGTTTTGAGCATGCGTCTTGTGAGCGTACACAAGAGTTGGGCTACATACATTGGAGTTGCCATGGGCAGCAGGACACACTGAGACCAAACAACCATATAAACACGCTCACACAGATGCATCGCACTGTTATGCACAAATAACAAAGCTGCAGCAGAAACAGGATTAGACACATGCTCTGACGCAGTCTACATTTACCATTCCCAACTTATTTTTTAAGTAATTCTGTACCTATTAATCCATCCAGCCTACCTCTGCTTGATATTCTCCCCGAGAGTTTTGGTAAGTTCAGAGAAAATAATTTTTGAACAACAAGGACAAGAAGCAACAGACCAGCACCATCTCCATCTGGCACCCAAACATACCTCCTCAAAAGCAGACCCTTCTGTAAGTACTACAGCAAATGAAGGCTCTCCGTCCTATCTGTTACATGAGTCCCACTCTTCAAGCAGTAGAACATATCTCTTACATTAGCTCTGCTCCCAGCACAATCAAATTTACAATTTGCATGAACCCCACTCCCATGTATGTCGATTCATGAAAATGCCACGGGGGTGTGACATCACGTGCCCTTTGACCACAGTGACATCACACGAAGTTGCATATTTTGACTTTTGACCTTGGTGATGTCACAGGAAACAATGTCACACAATCATTGACCCTGTTATCATTAACGAAAGTGACATCCCTGCAAAGTAATACATTTAAGAGTAATAAACAACAAACGTATTCTAAAGTAGGTAAAAATGTACTTTAGTTATCAGCCACACTTTGACTAGGCTGTTGTGATGATGTTTCAGGGGAGCAATCACTAAAACACATCAGCATAGACCAGGGAAACGTCCAACATAGAACAGCTGCAGCCATCTTCCCACTGCAGAAGGCTACAAGTGCTCAGGAACAGACTTATATACCATCATCTACCTAGGCACAGCCATAGCACACCGAGAATAGCCTCAATGACCAAAATACATTCTTGAGGGCCCAGGCAGATTCTTAAGACAAGACAAAACCAGTAGATGTCCAAGCATAATCCAATATGCTGGTGCTGACTTATAATAGCATCAGCATTAACTGAAGGTGGACCCAGGGCGGTCGATATGTGTACGTTTTCTTCATAGAAGCCAATGTGAACACAGATTGCAAATATACCCAAACAAAAACGCAGTCACTCTCCTCGCATATTACATGCACTGGAAATTCATGTGCCTATTCAAAGAATTTTAGTTTCATCACTTATAAGTGTAGCATTTACCTATATTTGAATGCTAAAAATCATTATTACAGCAGAAAAAATCCAACATATGTAAAATATTTCAGAATAGCCACTGAATTTGTAGCGGAGTTGCATTCATTGAAATTTATTTTATGTGGATGCTAAGGATCCGACATTTTGCAGCCTTCCTGGGCCTGCTTTGGACACCCATGAGATACGGATTCTAGCCATTCATATATAGTATCAACATTTTTAGGTCTAGCGTGCAAGTGCTTCTGACCTATTGTTAGTATTGAGGGCTTTTAACCACGTCCATCACTTTCACTCATTCGTGGGCTTCCCTTTCAAAAACCCGTTGATGCAATTGGTAAATGCTTTACGTTTGTCCAGCCTTGAGGCTGCTTTGTTACCACTTTGGGAGACTGTCCCTGTTTCATCGATAAATGCTTTACTGTGAGCAGACTGCTTTTTTATTTATTTTGTCTCTCACCTTCTGGACTACTTTTTTTATTTATTTTGTCTCTCCCCTTTGTGCTCCATGGCACTTTCAAGTCTTACACAGTGCAAACTCAATCTGCAGTACTGGAACGATTTGCATGACTACCAGTCACTTCACATTGTTTTAACTTTGGAGGCTTTACCTTATACTATACCAGCTACATTACACAAGGACATAGTCACTTTTTTTAGGCACAGGGAGATTAAATGATGTTGTGCGACATTGTGACTCGAACCTAGGTCCTTAGTTTCAAAGTCGGTAGCTCTAGTCCTTGCCCCACATCTTATCCCTCTTTGAGCAGCTTTCTGTGGAGCACATGAGGCATTCCAGCTGCTTTAATTCTTGCCGGGTGGCACCCCGCGTTTACAGATGGCGGCCGCACCTTTACAATGTGCCCAGACCACGGACTCTGGACCGTAAAAAACAAGCCATGTACAATGCTAAGAGCTCTAACTTTGAAAAAAGAGAGGCCGATTGCATTGCAAATGCTTGTTGGGATTGCTATCTACTGTCCTTGCCATTGTGTCTAATGTTTTAGTGATCACATTTATAGAAGTTGTTCAGGAGCCCTCTGCTAATTTTGTTATAGGCCCATTCAAAATGTTCTTTATGCAAGTGTAATCTTGTGTATATTTTACATTTTCGCATTACGCTTGCCAAGCAAAATACCTGGAATAACACCCAAGTTGCATAGTTAGGCTACTTTCAGAAAACACAGGAGCACGGGAATAATGCGAACAGAAGGTGAGCAGCTGCTGTTCGCATTGCTTGTAAGTGCTAGTTTCAGTGTAAACTGTGTCGTTGGATACAGAATGGAATCGGGTGGGCTGGATTAGGGTAGAGTAGGGTCGATTGGAGTGGAGTGAAGTGGGAGGATTGGAGTGGGATGGATTGGAGTGGGGATGAGTGGATTAAATTGGGGTGGAGTAGACTGGAGGGGTGGACTGGATTGGGGTGGTGTGGATTGGATTGTGGGGGTTGGACTGGGATTGGGTGGATCGGACTAGGATGGATTGCATTGAGGTGAGGTGGATTGGACTGGCGTGGGGTAGGGTGGACTGGAGTTGGATGGATTGGATTGAGGTGTATCTGATTGAGGTGGGGTGGAGTGGATTGGAGTGAGGTGGATTAGTTTGATTGGGGTAGACGGGTTGAAATGGGTGGATTAGGGTGGATTGAGTTGAATTGGATTGTGTGGGGTGGATTGAATTGGGATGGGGTGAATTGGGTTGGGGTGGATTGGAGTGAGGTGAGGTGGATTTGAGTGGAGTGGATTGTGGCGGATTGGACTGGAGTGGGGTAGAATGGATTGGAGTGGGTTCGACTTGATTGGATTGGAGTGGGGTGGATTGGATTTATTTGGTTTGGTGTGGAGTGGATTGAATTGGTGTGGGGCGGATTGATTGGAGAGGGGTGGACTGGATTGAAGTGGGGTAGATTAAGGTGGTTTTGAGTGGGGTGGGTTGGACTAGAGTAGGGTGGAATAATGTAGATTGTATTGGAGTGGGAAGGACTGGGGGTATGGGTGGATTGTATTGGAATGAGGTGGATTGGACTGGAGTAGGATGGGTGTGATTGGAGTGGGATGGGGTGGGCTGGAGTGGGGTGGGGTGAGTTGGAATGGAGTGGGTTGGATTGGAATAAAGTGGGATGGATTGGAGTGGGGTGGGATGGACTGAAGTGGGGTGTATTGGACTGGAGTGGGATGAATTGGACTGAAGGTGGGTGGATTGGACTCATGTGGGGTGGATTGGACTGGAGTGGAGTGGATTGGACTGGAGTGGATTGGGTTGGTTTTGATTTCAGTGGGGTGGATTGGATAGGGGTGAGGTGGATTGGAGTGGGGTAGATAGGACTGTGCTGCATTTGGGTGGATTGAATTGGAGTGGAGTGGGGTGGACTGGATTGGTGTAGGATGGATTAGGTTGGGGTGAGGTGAGGTGGATTGGATTTGAGTGGGGCAGGGTATAGTGGTGCAGGTTGGAGTGTGGTAGGTTGTTTTGAATTAAAGTGCTGCAGATTTGTTTGGATTTGAGTGGGGCAGACTCTTTTGGATTGGAGTAGGGCAGATTGGAGTGGAACAGATTTTTTGGTTTTGAGTGGGTCAGATTGTTTTAGACTGGAGTGGGGCAGATTGTAGTTGGATGGATTGAAGTGGTGTCGAATGGTTTGGTGTGGGCTGGATTGGATGAGCGAGGGGTGACTTAGAGTGGGATGAAGCGTGATGGAGTGGGGTGTATTTTATTGGGGTGTGGTGGATTGGATTGGAATGGAGCCTATTGTTTTGGATTAGAGTGGGGCAGATTGGAGTAGGGTGGATACAAATGGGCAGTTTGTTTTGGATTGTAATGGAGCAGATGGGAGTTGGGCAGAATGGAGTGGGGAAAATTGTTTTGGATTAAATTGGGGCAGATTGGAGTGAGATGGGCTGGATTGGGGCAGATTGTTTTGGATCGGAGTGCGCAGATTATTTTGGATTGCAGTGGGGCAGATTAGAGTGGGGCAGATTGTTTTGATTTGGAGTGCAGCAGATTGCAGTGGGGCAAACTGTTTTGAATTGGGGCAGATTGGAGTGGGGCACATTGTGTTGGATTAGAGTGGGAGCAGATTATTTTGTATTGGAGTGGGGCAGATTGGATTGAATTAGAGTGGAGCACATTGTTTTTGAGTGGTGCAGATTGTTTTGGATTAGAGTGGAGTGAAATGGAGTGGGGCAGATTAGAATGGAATGTGTTAGGAGGGTTGGAGTGGGGTGGGGAGGGTTGGACTGGATTGGTGTGAGTGGTTTGGATTGGTGTGGAAAGGAGTGGTGTGGGGTAAAGTAGGGTGGATTAGGGTGGATTGTAGAGGGGTGGATTGGAGTGGGGTGGATTGGGGTGTACCACATGATTTAATGTTAAAGCATAATTTCATAAATAAGTTAATCAATCTTTCTGTATTTGTAAATTGCGGCTTGTCATCCGGGCGGGTATCCAGGCTCTTGCTGCCTTTTTTTTTTCAAAAAGCCAAGTCTTCAGCCCCTTTCTGAAGTGGATCAACGATGATGCAGAGATGCAGAGGGAGATCTTTCCAGGCCTTGGCGTGAGGTGGGAGAAGGAGTGCTCTCCGGTGTGGCAGCAGCATATTTGAGGGATTTTCACGAGGGCGAGGAATGCAGAGCAGAGGTTTGCAGCCATTGATTGAGGTAAGTGGGCTCAAGGTTGTGGAGGGCTTTGTAGGCGCAGGATAGGAGCTTGAAAAGGTATCTGTTGTGGATCAGGAGCCAGTGGCGGTCCTTCAGGTGTTGGATGATGTGAGTTCTCTTAGGTAGGTTGAGGATCAGTTTGGCTGCTGTGCTCTGGATTGTTTGGAGTCGCTGCAGAAGTTCGGTGGTGGTGTCAGCATAGAGTGAGTTGATATAGTCTAGGTGGCTGGTAATGAGGGTTTGTGTCACTGTCTTCCTTGTTTCGAGGGGGAGCCACTTAACCATCTGGCAGAGTATGTGGAGTGTGTTGAAGCGGGTGAAGGAGATGGCGTTGACTTGTTGCCTCATAGAGAGTTCACTGTTGAGGATTAAGCTGAGGTTCCAGGCATGGTCCTTCGGGGTTGAGGCTGGTCCTAGATCTCCTGGCCACCAGGAGTTGTTCCAGAGAGTTGAATTTCTACCAAAGATCAGCACCTCCGTTTTGTCCCTGTTGAGCTTCAGGCAGTTGTGCCTCATCCAGTTAGAGACACTTTTCATACAGTTACAGAAGTTTGTCTTCATTTGGGTGGAGTGTGTTGAGAGCGAGAGGATGAGCTGAGTGTCATTGGCATAGGAGACGATGTTGATGTTGTGAGCTCTCACGATGTCTGGTAGGGGTGTCGTGTAATTGTTGAAGAGGGTAGGGCTGAGCGAGGATCCTTGGGGAACTCCACAGATGGTGTGCCTGGTTTGTAAGGTGAAAGGGGGGAGGCGCACTGTTTGGGTGCATCCCGTGAGGAAGAATACCATCCACCTGAGTGTGTCATGAAGGATTCCAATCTGGCATTGTCAGTTGATGAGTGTGTTGTGGCAGAGGATGTCAAAGGTGGCGGATAGGTCCTACACGATCAGGACAGCTGTTTCTCCTCTGTCAAGCAGAGTGCAGATATCATCAATTGCGACGATCAGAGCTGTCTCATTGCTGTGATTGGGTCTGAAACATGATTGGGATGGGTTTAGCAGGTTGTTTCTCTCCAGGTGTTCAGTGAGTTGGAGGTTGATGGCCTTCTCCAGGACTTTAGTGAGAAACAGTAGCAGGGGAATGGGGCGGTCATTTTGCAGCTCACTGGAGTCTGCAGAGGATTTCTTGAGTAGAGGCCTGATTTTGCTGTGTTTTCAGGCTTCAGGGTACGTGGCTGTGGTGAGCTATGTGTTGATGATGGTGGTGATCTGGTGGCTGATCTGGCCTCTTCTGAGGTTGAAAATTCTGTGGTGTCAGGAACCTGTGGGAGCCCACGAGTGGATGGAGCTCATGATGTTGGCTGTGGTTGGTGTGCTGAGCTGTTCCCATGTGGATAGTGGGTGGTCAGCAGTGGTTGTGGAAGGAAAGAGAGGAAGTTCCGGGGGCTGGATTTAGAACTTTTTGTAGAATATTTCTATCTTGTTGTGAAAGTAATTGGCTAGGGTCTCGCAGAGGTCTTGTGAAGGGGTGGTGGGGTTTTTGACTGCCGATGGCTAGGCAAACTCTCTGGCAATGGAGAAGACTTCTTTGGTTTTATTAGTGCTGGATTCAATCTGGTGTGTTAGGGCGCCTATATTGGCAGTTCTGATCTGGCAAAGGTAGGCGTTGAGGGCTGATTTGAAGGTGGCTCGGTTGGTGATGCTTTTGCTAGTGTGCCATCTTCTCTCTAGTTGTTTGCATTAGCGCTAAGCCTCGCTGAGTTCTGGTGTGTACCAGCTAGCTTGCTTTGTGGTTTTGTGGGTCATAGCTTTCTTGAGAGCGGCGACCTGATCGGCTGCTGTAGTAATCCAGTTTGTGAAGTTCTGTACAGCCTGATCCACATTGTCAGTGACGTCGGGTTGTGAGTTGCTGAGGGCGTCAGTCCAGTGCTGCAGGATGACCTTGGACAAGCCACAGGATGGGGGGGGATGCTGATTCACAACTATACGCCGGGATATGGCGATGGTGAGGTGTGCGACGAAGTGGTCCGACCAGGTGAGTTCCGAGGTGTGGTTGTATTTGACTCTTGCTGGAAGTGAAGATAGGGTCCAGCGCGTGTCCTGCTCTGTGTGTGGGGTTGTTAACCAGTTGAATTAGGCTGATATTGTGTAGTCTTTCCAGGAGGTTGGTGGGGTTGGCGTCTGTGGTGTCGTCAAGGTGAAAGTTGAGATCTCCCAGAAAAATGTAGTGTTCAGATTCAATGGCGAGCAGGGTGATGAATTCCGTGATGTCGTGGCTGAGGCCGGTTCTCAGGTCTGGAGGTCTGTAAGCAAGGGTGCCTTTAATTGTGGTGCTGTTGTTGGTTTGGAGAAATTCATGTGTTCCATGAACGGCAAGGTTTTGTTGTTGGTGACGGTGCAGGCGATTGATTCCTTATGTATGATGACAATGCCCCCTCTCGGTCTGTTGGAGAGGTGTTTCATTTTGTAGCCGAGGGCAGAGCTGTAGCGATGTTCCAGGTTTTTGTGATGAAGGTAACGTCAGGGGCGAGGGTGGAGATGGTGTCCCAGATTTCGGTCGCATGCTTGCATAATGATCTGGCGTTGATCAGGAGACATCTGAGACGTTCTCGGGTTATCCTGGTGAGGGCTGGTTTCAGGGCATTGGTGGTGGCTATGTCTGGGCTTGCAGTGAATCGGTAGTGTGTGCAGGAGAATGGTCCCTTTGTGTGCTGATGCGATGTGACAGTTGGCGTTGAGTCCTGGGTTGAGTGCGAGGAGATCAGTGGATCAGTACTTCTGGGGTGGGTTGGACCAGGGATCCTAGTGCTGAGAGTGGTCCAGGCATAGACAGGCACAGACGGGCTTGCCTTGGGTGCACCAGCAGCATACCCGCTGTGCACGCCTGCTGCCCTGTCTCGAAGCAGCCTCCATAAGTAGTCCTGGGAGGTGGGAGGGGCTAGCAGCGGAGGAGGAGGGATGGGAAAGCAGGACAAAAGGCACAGGGAGCAGGAGCGATGGGAGTCAATGGCAACCGTCAACCACTTGGCAACAATTAACCTATGGCAGCAATAAGCATAAGGCAAAAAACAAAATGTCAAAAAAGGTAAAAACCAATGTCAAATAAGGCAAACACCAATATGTCAAATAAGTTTACCCATCAGACTATGACAACAACAGGTTGACAGGTCGGGATGACCATGAACGAGTGGCCTAGTGAGCTGCAACAAGGCAGTTACCACACTGAGCTGGAGCGGGCAGCGGGAGGGAGCACTCGGACTTGGGTCTAGGCTACTCCTACATACTAAAGAAACAACATCGCACTGCAGTATTTTAAACAAGATAATCTTTTGAGAAGTGCCCCCATGAACAAAAACAAAATAAAATATGAGTTTTGTTTGTCCTGCTGGGCATGTTTTTGCCAGTCACAAACCTTCCGTTTGCAGGGCACTAAAAGTTAAAAAGAACAAAATAGTACCTCAATCACGTAGGGAGCAGCAGACTGATTAAGTTGAATCAATCAGTGCTTGGTCCCTGCGCCACAGAGAGGAACAGAAATTATGCTATGCCTGAAGAGGACAAATTACAAGGCAGTAAAGAAGAGTGCAATGCAAGGCAACAAATGGTGAGTGTTAGAAATGGGGTCTTTGGTTGGCAGTCAGGTTACCTCTTGTCCAAGCAAGGACCCTCACTCTAGTCAGGGTAAAAGAGAATCACCCTCAGCTAACCCTCGCTTACCCCCTTGGTAGCTGGGCACAAGCAGCAGGCTGAACTTCAGAGTCCTAGGTGTAAAGTATTTGTACCAACACACACAGTAACTTAATGAAAACACTACAAAATGACACAACACAGTTTAGAAAAATAGAGATTATTTATCTAAACAAAACAAGACCAAAACGACAAAAATCCACAATACACAAGTCATCACTAAAAATGCAAAAAAAACTTCATGTAATTTTAAACACAATGCTAACGCTGTTAGCATGAAAATGTACCTTGGGTGAGTCAAAAGTAACCCCGCACGGGCAAGTGGCTTGCGATGCATCGATTTTGCTCACTCACGAGACCTTGCTTTGTTTCTCCTTTAGTCGGGTTGGTGTGCATCGTTTCCTCTCTCCGCAGGAGAGCAATGTGTCGATCTGGTCAGCACTCTCGGGTCTGGGCAGGCCTTGCTTCATTTTTACACTCCTAGTCGTGTTTGCGTCAGAAATCCTGCTGCATGATGATCTGAAAACCACGCTGCGCGGGTTGCGATCTCACCAACCCCGCCATCAATGCTGCATGTCATTTCTCCAGCCTCGGGCGTCGTTCTTCTGGTCGCGTTGCAGGCGAGTGTCGCTTTTCAGCTGCGAAGCCAGCAGAGCATCGATTTTTCAGCCGCAGATCAGAGTCGCGTCGATCTTTTCCCCGCACGGCAGTCGGTGCGTGGATTTCTCACTCTTGGGCTGCCAACTTCTCCTTTCAGGGTCCCAGGAACTGGATGGGCACCACTTGGCAGAGTAGGAGTCTCAGCAGAGGCTCCAGGTGTTGGCAGAGAGAAGTCTTTGCTGTCCCTGAGACTTCAAACAACAGGAGGCAAGCTCTAAATCAAGCCCTTGGAGAGTTCTTCATAAGATGGAAGGCACACAAAGCCCAGTCTTTGTCCTCTAGCACAGGCAGAAGCAGCAACTGCAGGACAGCTCCACAAAGCACAGTCACAGGCAGGGCAGCTCTTCCTCAGCTCTTCAGCTCTTCTCCAGGCAGAAGTTCCTCTTGGTTTCCAGAAGTATTCTAAGGTCTGTGGTTTTGGGTGCCCTTCTTATACAAATTTTGCCCTCTGAAGCAGGCCTACTTCAAAGAAAGGTCTCTCTTGTTTGTGAAATTCTGCCTTGCCCAGGCCAGGCCCCAGACACACACCAGGGGGTTGGAGACTGTTTTGTGTGAGGGCAGGCACAGACCTTTCAGGTGTGAGTGACCACTCTTCCTCTCCCTCCTAGTACACATGGCCCATCAGGAAATGCAGACTACACCCCAGCTCCCTTTGTGTCACTGTCTAGTGAGAGGTGCTACCAGCCCAACTGTCAAACTGACCCAGACAGGGAATCCGCAAACAGGCAGAGTCACACAAATGGTTTAAGCAAGAAAATGCTCACTTTCTAAAAGCGGCATTTTCAATAACACAATCTTTAAATGAACTTTACTAAAATATGTATTTTTAAATTGTGAGCTCAGAGATCCCAAACTCCACAAGTCTATCCGCTCCCAAAGGGAATCTACATTTTATTCATATTTAAAGGTACCCCCATGTGTGAGAAAGTAGCCTCTTTCTAGCCTTGTTACCCCCACTTTGGGCCTGTTTGTGAGTGTATGTCAGGGTGTTTTCACTGTCTCACTGGTATCCTGCTTGCCAGGGCCCAGTGCTCATAGTGAAAACCCTATGTTTTCAGTATGTTTGTTATGTGTCACTGGGACCCTGCTAGTCAGGACCCCAGTGCTCATAAGTTTGTGACCTAAAGGTATGTGTTCCCTGTGTAGTGCCTAACTGTCTCACTGAGGCTCTGCTAACCAGAACCTCAGTGGTTATGCTCTCTCATTTCTTTCAAATTGTCACTAACAGGCTAGTGACCAATTTTACCAATTTACATTGGCTTACTGGAACACCCTTATAATTCCCTAGTATATGGTACTGAGGTACCCAGGGTATTGGGGTTCCAGGAGATCCCTATGGGCTGCAGCATTTCTTTTGCCACCCATAGGGAACTCTGACAATTCTTACACAGGCCTGCCACTGCAGCCTGAGTGAAATAACGTCCACGTTATTTCACAGCATTTTACACTGCACTTAAGTAGCTTATAAGTCACCTATATGTCTAACCTTTACCTGGTAAAGGTTAGGTGCAAAGTTACTTAGTGTGAGGGCACCCTGGCACTAGCCAAGGTGCCCCCACATCGTTCAGGGCCAATTCCCCGGACTTTGTGAGTGCGGGGACACCATTACACGCATGCACTACATATAGGTCACTACCTATATGTAGCTTCACAATGGTAACTCCGAATATGGCCATGTAACATGTTTATGATCATGGAATTGCCCCCTCTATACCATCCTGGCATAGTTGGCACAATCCCATGATCCCAGTGGTCTGTAGCACAGACCCTGGTACTGCCAAACTGCCTTTCCCGGGGTTTCACTGCAGCTGCTGCTGCTGCCAACCCCTCAGACAGGCATCTGCCCTCCTGGGGTCCAGCCAGGCCTGGCCCAGGATGGCAGAACAAAGGACTTCCTCTGAGAGAGGGTGTTACACCCTCTCCCTTTGGAAAATGGTGTGAAGGCAGGGGAGGAGTAGCCTCCCCCAGCCTCTGGAAATGCTTTCATGGGCACATTTGGTGCCCATTTCTGCATAAGCCAGTCTACACCGGTTCAGGGACCCCTTAGCCCTGCTCTGGCGCGAAACTGGACAAAGGAAAGGGGAATGACCACTCCCCTGACCTGTACCTCCCCTGGGAGGTGCCCAGAGCTCCTCCAGTGTGCTCCAGACCTCTGCCATCTTGGAAACAGAGGTGCTGCTGGCACACTGGACTGCTCTGAGTGGCCAGTGCCACCAGGTGACGTCAGAGACTCCTTGTGATAGGCTCCTTCAGGTGTTGCTAGCCTATCCTCTCTCCTAGGTAGCCAAACCCTCTTTTCTGGCTATTTAGGGTCTCTGTCTCTTGGGATTCCTGAGATAACGAATGTACAAGCTCATCCGAGTTCCTCTGCATCTCTCTCTTCACCTTCAGCCAAGGAATCGACTGCTGACCGCGCTGGAAGCCTGCAAAACTGCAACATAGTAGCAAAGACGACTACTGCAACTCTGTAACGCTGATCCTGCCGCCTTCTCGACTGTTTTCCTGGTGGTGCATGCTGTGGGGGTAGTCTGCCTCCTCTCTGCACTAGAAGCTCCGAAGAAATCCCCCTTGGGTCGACGGAATCTTCCCCCTGCAACCGCAGGCACCAAAAAGCTGCATTACCGGTCCCTTGGGTCTCCTCTCAGCACGACGAGCGAGGTCCCTCAAATCCAGCAACTCTGTCCAAGTGACTCCCACAGTCCAGTGACTCTTCAGTCCAAGTTTGGTGGAGGTAAGTCCTTGCCTCACCTCGCTAGACTGCATTGCTGGGAACCGTGACTTTCGCAGCTACTCCGGCCCCTGTGCACTTCCGGTGGAAATCCTTTGTGCACAGCCAAGCCTGGGTCCACGGCACTCTAACCTGCATTGCACGACTTTCTAAGTTGGTCTCCGGCGACGTGGGACTCCTTTGTGTAACTTCGGGTGAGCACCATTTCACACATCCTCTTAGTGCCTGTTTCTGGCATTTTTCTGGGTGCTACTTGCTGCTAAGAGGGCTCCTTGTCTTGCTCGACGTCCCTTCTACGTCCTGGTCCAATTTGTGACCTCCTGGTCCCTCCTGGGCCACAGCAGTGTCCAAAAACGGTAACCGCACGATTTGCAGCTAGCAAGGCTTGTTGGCGTTCTTTTGGCGGGAAAACACTTCTGCACGACTCTCCAAGGCTAGAAGGATCCGTCCACCAAAGGGGAAGTCTCTAGCCCTTTTTGTTCTTGTAGAAACCTCCGCTTCTTCTGTCCAGTAGAAGCTTCTTTGCACCCGCAGCTGGCATTTCCTGGGCATCTGCCCATCTCCGACTTGCTTGTGACTTTTGGACTTGGTCCCCTTGTTCCACAGGTACCCTCGACTGGAAATCCATCGCTGTTGCATTGTTGGTTTGTGTCTTTCCTGCCTTATTCCCCTATCACGACTTCTTTGTCCTTTGGGGAACTTTAGTGCACTTTGCACTCACTTTTCAGGGTCTTGGGGTGGGCTATTTTTCTAACCCTCACTATTTTCTAATAGTCCCAGCGACCCTCTACAAGGTCACATAGGTTTGGGGTCCATTCGTGGTTCGCATTCCACTTTTGGAGTATATGGTTTGTGTTGCCCCTATTCCTATGTGTCCCCATTGCATCCTATTGTAACTATACATTGTTTGCACTGTTTTCTAAGACTATACTGCATATTTTTGGTATTGGGTATATATATCTTGTGTATATTTCCTATCCTCTCACTGAGGGTACACTCTGAGATACTTTGGCATATTGTCATAAAAATAAAGTACCTTTATTTTTAGTATAACTGTGTATTGTGTTTTCTTATGATATTGTGCATATGACACTAAGTGGTACTGTAGGAGCTTCACTCGTCTCCTAGTTCAGCCTAAGCTGCTCTGCTAAGCTACCATTATCTATCAGCCTATGCTGCTAGACACCCTATACACTAATAAGGGATAACTGGGCCTGGTGCAAGGTGCAAGTACCCCTAGGTACTCACTACAAGCCAGTCCAGCCTCCTACATTGGTTGTGCAGCGGTGGGATAAGTGCTTTGAGACTACTTACCACTCTTGTCATTGTACTTTTCATAAGAGAAAAATATACAAAACAAGTTCAGTGTATATACACATAACCAAAAAGTTTTGCATTTCCTCTTTTCACTCTTTTCTAAAGTGCTGAAAAGTACTTCTAACTTTCTAAAAAGTTCTAAAAAGTTTTAAAAGTTTTTTTTCCCAGTCTTTCTAAAAGCTCTGACAAACTTTTTTCTCTTTTTCTATCACTTTAACTCTCTCTAAAAATGTCTGGCACAGGCCAAAATGTTGATCTGTCCAAACTTTCATATGATCACCTTAGCTGGAAAGGAGCAAGGAGTCTCTGTATAGAGAGAGGTTTGAGTGTAGGGAAGAATCCTTCCTTGGAATTGTTACTTAACATGCTTAGAGAACAAGACAAGGCTAAAAGTGCCCCATCTGTTGAAAAAGTAGCTAATGGTTCCCAATCTGATCCAGGGACTCCCCCAGGAAAAGATTCAGGAAATAAACTTCCAAGCCTGCCCATTACTAGACAGTCTAGCATAGTTGGTACTGATGTTGAGTCACACCATACAGATAGTGTTGTCTCTCATCATAGCAAGAGCATTCATTCTCATTACAGTAGAAATGATGTTTCTGTTAGCCAAGCTGTTAGGGTGCCCTCTGTAAGGGACAGGTCTCCTTCTGTCCATTCTCATCATACTTCTGTTTCAAGACATGTCCCTCCCACCCACCCTGATGACAGATTGTTAGAAAGGGAGCTCAATAGATTGAGAGTGGAACAAACCAGACTGAAGCTCAAGAAGCAACAGCTGGATTTGGATAGACAGACTTTAGAAGTAGAGAAGGAGAGACAGAAACTGGGTTTAGAAACCCATGGTGGCAGCAGCAGTATTCCCCACAGTCATCCTGCAAAAGAGCATGATTCCAGGAATCTGCATAAGATAGTTCCCCCTTATAAGGAGGGGGATGACATTAACAAGTGGTTTGCTGCACTTGAGAGGGCCTGTGCTGTACAGGATGTCCCTCAAAGGCAGTGGGCTGCTATCCTATGGCTATCATTTAGTGGAAAAGGTAGGGATAGGCTCCTTACTGTAAAAGAAAATGAAGCTAATGATTACAAAGTTCTTAAGAATGCACTCCTGGATGGTTATGGCTTAACCACTGAACAATACAGGATAAAGTTCAGAGAGACCAAAAAGGAGTCTTCACAAGACTGGGTTGATTTCATTGACCATTCAGTGAAGGCCTTGGAGGGGTGGTTACATGGCAGTAAAGTTACTGATTATGACAGCCTGTATAACTTGATCCTGAGAGAGCATATTCTTAATAATTGTGTGTCTGATTTGTTGCACCAGTACCTGGTGGACTCTGATCTGACCTCTCCCCAAGAATTGGGAAAGAAGGCAGACAAATGGGTCAGAACAAGGGTGAACAGAAAAGTTCATACAGGGGGTGACAAAGAGAACAATAAGAAGAAAGATGGTGAAAAATCTCAAGATAAGCATGGGGATAAGGGTAAAACCAAAGATCCCACTTCAAATCTTAAACACTCTTCAGAGGGTGGGGATAAAACTAATTCTTCTTCTTCTTCTCAACCTGCACACATTAAAAAGCCTTGGTGCTTTGTGTGTAAAAACAGAGGCCATAGGCCAGGGGATAAGTCCTGTCCAGGTAAACCCCCTGAGCCTACCACCACTAATACATCAAGCTCTAGTGCCCCTAGCAGTAGTGGTACTAGTGGTGGGACTGCTGGCAACAGTCAAGCAAAGGGTGTAGTTGGGTTCACTTATGGGTCCATCATAGAAACTGGGGTAGTCAGTCCCAAGACAGTTTCTGTCACACCTAGTGGCATTGACCTTGCCACACTGGCTGCTTGTCCCCTTACAATGGATAAGTACAGGCAGACAGTTTCAATAAATGGTGTTGAGGCCTTGGCCTACAGGGACACAGGTGGCAGTATCACTTTGGTGACTGAAAACCTAGTGCCTCCTGAACAACACATCATTGGACAACAGTATAAGATTATTGATGTCCATAACTCCACTAAGTTTCTTCCCTTAGCTATAATTCAGTTTAGTTGGGGTGGAGTTACTGGCCCTAAGCAGGTGGTGGTATCACCTAGCTTACCTGTAGACTGTCTCTTAGGTAATGACCTAGAGGCCTCAGGTTGGGCTGGTGTAGAGTTATATGCCCATGCAGCCATGCTGGGCATCCCAGAGGAATTGTTCCCTCTCATTTCTACTGAAATGAAAAAGCAAAGGAGAGAAGGCCTGAAAACTCAGGATCCCTCTCCATCAACAGGTAAAAAGGGTATCACAGTATCCCCTAACCACCCTGCCATTCAGGATACCATTCCTGTGGTGGGAGAAACCTCTCCTGGAGTGGCACCTGTTCCAAGGGAAGCATCAGCTGGCAAAGCTGTACTCCCTGAGGTAGAAGTACCTCTCTGTGGGATAACTAACATTGGTGAGAAAAAGAGCACCATTTTAGTTAACATGGAGCATCCCTCCAACCCTCCCAGAGAAACTTTAGTGCAGAAACTCTGCACTGCCTCACAACACTTAGGACAGCATCCCTGCCCTAGTGTGGAGCTGATAGGACAGCATCCCTGCCCTGCTCCAACCCAAGAGAAACAGCATCCCTGTTCTCTCTTCCAGCCATATGGACAAAGTTTTTGCCCAGCTATGGCTTTTCTGAGACAGCATCCCTGTCTGGCATTTCCATCACTACAAATAGGTTCAGTGGACAATTCCCACTGCTCTAAACTAAAACTTACTGATAGAAACTCAGAAAATACATCTTCACATTGTTGCTTAGCTAAAAAACTTCAAACAGGGTGGTTTACATCCCCACAGGGAAGTAACCATATAGTGGATGATAAAGGGAGTAACCAGTCTATTGCAGAGCTACTCTCTACTTATCACCACTTAGACAATAAAGTCTCAACTGGCCAAGGTTAGCCTTATTGTCCTTCGTTTGGGGGGGGGGGTTGTGTGAGAAAGTAGCCTCTTTCTAGCCTTGTTACCCCCACTTTGGGCCTGTTTGTGAGTGTATGTCAGGGTGTTTTCACTGTCTCACTGGTATCCTGCTTGCCAGGGCCCAGTGCTCATAGTGAAAACCCTATGTTTTCAGTATGTTTGTTATGTGTCACTGGGACCCTGCTAGTCAGGACCCCAGTGCTCATAAGTTTGTGACCTAAAGGTATGTGTTCCCTGTGTAGTGCCTAACTGTCTCACTGAGGCTCTGCTAACCAGAACCTCAGTGGTTATGCTCTCTCATTTCTTTCAAATTGTCACTAACAGGCTAGTGACCAATTTTACCAATTTACATTGGCTTACTGGAACACCCTTATAATTCCCTAGTATATGGTACTGAGGTACCCAGGGTATTGGGGTTCCAGGAGATCCCTATGGGCTGCTGCATTTCTTTTGCCACCCATAGGGAGCTCTGACAATTCTTACACAGGCCTGCCACTGCAGCCTGAGTGAAATAACGTCCACGTTATTTCACAGCCATTTTACACTGCACTTAAGTAACTTATAAGTCACCTATATGTCTAACCTTTACCTGGTAAAGGTTAGGTGCAAAGTTACTTAGTGTGAGGGCACCCTGGCACTAGCCAAGGTGCCCCCACATCGTTCAGGGCCAATTCCCCGGACTTTGTGAGTGCGGGGACACCATTACACACGTGCACTACATATCGGTCACTACCTATATGTAGCTTCACAATGGTAACTCCGAATATGGCCATGTAACATGTCTATGATCATGGAATTGCCCCCTCTATACCATCCTGGCATAGTTGGCACAATCCCATGATCCCAGTGGTCTGTAGCACAGACCCTGGTACTGCCAAACTGCCTTTCCCGGGGTTTCACTGCAGCTGCTGCTGCTGCCAACCCCTCAGACAGGCATCTGCCCTCCTGGGGTCCAGCCAGGCCTGGCCCAGGATGGCAGAACAAAGGACTTCCTCTGAGAGAGGGTGTTACACCCTCTCCCTTTGGAAAATGGTGTGAAGGCAGAGGAGGAGTAGCCTCCCCCAGCCTCTGGAAATGCTTTCATGGGCACATTTGGTGCCCATTTCTGCATAAGCCAGTCTACACCGGTTCAGGGACCCCTTAGCCCTGCTCTGGCGCGAAACTGAACAAAGGAAAGGGGAGTGACCACTCCCCTGACCTGTACCTCCCCTGGGAGGTGCCCAGAGCTCCTCCAGTGTGCTCCAGACCTCTGCCATCTTGGAAACAGAGGTGCTGCTGGCACACTGGACTGCTCTGAGTGGCCAGTGCCACCAGGTGACGTCAGAGACTCCTTGTGATAGGCTCCTTCAGGTGTTGCTAGCCTATCCTCTCTCCTAGGTAGCCAAACCCTCTTTTCTGGCTATTTAGGGTCTCTGTCTCTTGGGATTCCTGAGATAACGAATGTACAAGCTCATCCGAGTTCCTCTGCATCTCTCTCTTCACCTTCTGCCAAGGAATCGACTGCTGACCGCGCTGGAAGCCTGCAAAACTGCAACATAGTAGCAAAGACGACTACTGCAACTCTGTAACGCTGATCCTGCCGCCTTCTCGACTGTTTTCCTGGTGGTGCATGCTGTGGGGGTAGTCTGCCTCCTCTCTGCACTAGGAGCTCTGAAGAAATCTCCCGTGGGTCGACGGAATCTTCCCCCTGCAACCGCAGGCACCAAAAAGCTGCATTACCGGTCCCTTGGGTCTCCTCTCAGCACGACGAGCGAGGTCCCTCGAATCCAGCAACTCTGTCCAAGTGACTCCCACAGTCCAGTGACTCTTCAGTCCAAGTTTGGTGGAGGTAAGTCCTTGCCTCACCTCGCTAAACTGCATTGCTGGGAACCGTGACTTTCGCAGCTACTCCGGCCCCTGTGCACTTCCGGCAGAAATCCTTTGTGCACAGCCAAGCCTGGGTCCACGGCACTCTAACCTGCATTGCACGACTTTCTAAGTTGGTCTCCGGCGACGTGGGACTCCTTTGTGTAACTTCGGGTGAGCACCGTTTCACGCATCCTCTTAGTGCCTGTTTCTGGCACTTCTCTGGGTGCTACTTGCTGCTAAGAGGACTCCTTGTCTTGCTCGACGTCCCCTCTACGTCCTGGTCCAATTTGTGACCTCCTGGTCCCTCCTGGGCCACAGCAGCGTCCAAAAACAGTAACCGCACGATTTGCAGATAGCAAGGCTTGTTGGCGTTCTTTCGGCGGGAAAACACTTCTGCACAAC
Organism: Pleurodeles waltl; assembly: GCF_031143425.1. Lineage (NCBI taxonomy): Eukaryota > Metazoa > Chordata > Amphibia > Caudata > Salamandridae > Pleurodeles > Pleurodeles waltl. The sequence goes on along the minus strand of NC_090446.1, from coordinate 1,372,343,629 downwards.
TCTCCAAGGCGAGAGGGATCCGTCCACCAAAGGGGAAGTCTCTAGCCCTTTTTGTTCCTGCAGAAACCTCCGCTTCTTCTGTCCAGTAGAAGCTTCTTTGCACCCGCAGCTGGCATTTCCTGGGCATCTGCCCATCTCCGACTTGCTTGTGACTTTTGGACTTGGTCCCCTTGTTCCACAGGTACCCTCGACTGGAAATCCATCGCTGTTGCATTGTTGGTTTGTGTCTTTCCTGCCTTATTCCCCTATCACGACTTCTTTGTCCTTTGGGGAACTTTAGTGCACTTTGCACTCACTTTTCAGGGTCTTGGGGTGGGCTATTTTTCTAACCCTCACTATTTTCTAATAGTCCCAGCGACCCTCTACAAGGTCACATAGGTTTGGGGTCCATTCGTGGTTCGCATTCCACTTTTGGAGTATATGGTTTGTGTTGCCCCTATCCCTATGTGTCCCCATTGCATCCTATTGTAACTATACATTGTTTGCACTGTTTTCTAAGACTATACTGCATATTTTTGGTATTGGGTATATATATCTTGTGTATATTTCCTATCCTCTCACTGAGGGTACACTCTGAGATACTTTGGCATATTGTCATAAAAATAAAGTACCTTTATTTTTAGTATAACTGTGTATTGTGTTTTCTTATGATATTGTGCATATGACACTAAGTGGTACTGTAGGAGCTTCACTCGTCTCCTAGTTCAGCCTAAGCTGCTCTGCTAAGCTACCATTATCTATCAGCCTATGCTGCTAGACACCCTATAAACTAATAAGGGATAACTGGGCCTGGTGCAAGGTGCAAGTACCCCTAGGTACTCACTACAAGCCAGTCCAGCCTCCTACATTGGTTGTGCAGCGGTGGGATAAGTGCTTTGAGACTACTTACCACTCTTGTCATTGTACTTTTCATAAGAGAAAAATATACAAAACAAGTTCAGTGTATATACACATAACCAAAAAGTTTTGCATTTCCTCTTTTCACTCTTTTCTAAAGTGCTGAAAAGTACTTCTAACTTTCTAAAAAGTTCTAAAAAGTTTTAAAAGTTTTTTTCCCCAGTCTTTCTAAAAGCTCTGACAAACTTTTTTCTCTTTTTCTATCACTTTAACTCTCTCTAAAAATGTCTGGCACAGGCCAAAATGTTGATCTGTCCAAACTTGCATATGATCACCTTAGCTGGAAAGGAGCAAGGAGTCTCTGTATAGAGAGAGGTTTGAGTGTAGGGAAGAATCCTTCCTTGGAATTGTTACTTAACATGCTTAGAGAACAAGACAAGGCTAAAAGTGCACCATCTGTTGAAAAAGTAGCTAATGGTTCCCAATCTGATCCAGGGACTCCCCCAGGAAAAGATTCAGGAAATAAACTTCCAAGACTGCCCATTACTAGACAGTCTAGCATAGTTGGTACTGATGTTGAGTCACACCATACAGATAGTGTTGTCTCACATCATAGCAAGAGCATTCATTCTCATTACAGTAGAAATGATGTTTCTGTTAGCCAAGCTGTTAGGGTGCCCTCTGTAAGGGACAGGTCTCCTTCTGTCCATTCTCATCATACTTCTGTTTCAAGACATGTCCCTCCCACCCACCCTGATGACAGATTGTTAGAAAGGGAGCTCAATAGATTGAGAGTGGAACAAACCAGACTGAAGCTCAAGAAGCAACAGCTGGATTTGGATAGACAGACTTTAGAAGTAGAGAAGGAGAGACAGAAACTGGGTTTAGAAACCCATGGTGGCAGCAGCAGTATTCCCCACAGTCATCCTGCAAAAGAGCATGATTCCAGGAATCTGCATAAGATAGTTCCCCCTTATAAGGAGGGGGATGACATTAACAAGTGGTTTGCTGCACTTGAGAGGGCCTGTGCTGTACAGGATGTCCCTCAAAGGCAGTGGGCTGCTATCCTATGGCTATCATTTAGTGGAAAAGGTAGGGATAGGCTCCTTACTGTAAAAGAAAATGAAGCTAATGATTACAAAGTTCTTAAGAATGCACTCCTGGATGGTTATGGCTTAACCACTGAACAATACAGGATAAAGTTCAGAGAGACCAAAAAGGAGTCTTCACAAGACTGGGTTGATTTCATTGACCATTCAGTGAAGGCCTTGGAGGGGTGGTTACATGGCAGTAAAGTTACTGATTATGACAGCCTGTATAACTTGATCCTGAGAGAGCATATTCTTAATAATTGTGTGTCTGATTTGTTGCACCAGTACCTGGTGGACTCTGATCTGACCTCTCCCCAAGAATTGGGAAAGAAGGCAGACAAATGGGTCAGAACAAGGGTGAACAGAAAAGTTCATACAGGGGGTGACAAAGAGAACAATAAGAAGAAAGATGGTGAAAAATCTCAAGATAAGCATGGGGATAAGGGTAAAACCAAAGATCCCACTTCAAATCTTAAACACTCTTCAGAGGGTGGGGATAAAACTAATTCTTCTTCTTCTTCTCAACCTGCACACATTAAAAAGCCTTGGTGCTTTGTGTGTAAAAACAGAGGCCATAGGCCAGGGGATAAGTCCTGTCCAGGTAAACCCCCTGAGCCTACCACCACTAATACATCAAGCTCTAGTGCCCCTAGCAGTAGTGGTACTAGTGGTGGGACTGCTGGCAACAGTCAAGCAAAGGGTGTAGTTGGGTTCACTTATGGGTCCATCATAGAAACTGGGGTAGTCAGTCCCAAGACAGTTTCTGTCACACCTCGTGGCATTGACCTTGCCACACTGGCTGCTTGTCCCCTTACAATGGATAAGTACAGGCAGACAGTTTCAATAAATGGTGTTGAGGCCTTGGCCTACAGGGACACAGGTGCCAGTATCACTTTGGTGACTGAAAACCTAGTGCCTCCTGAACAACACATCATTGGACAACAGTATAAGATTATTGATGTCCATAACTCCACTAAGTTTCTTCCCTTAGCTATAATTCAGTTTAGTTGGGGTGGAGTTACTGGCCCTAAGCAGGTGGTGGTATCACCTAGCTTACCTGTAGACTGTCTCTTAGGTAATGACCTAGAGGCCTCAGGTTGGGCTGATGTAGAGTTATATGCCCATGCAGCCATGCTGGGCATCCCAGAGGAATTGTTCCCTCTCATTTCTACTGAAATGAAAAAGCAAAGGAGAGAAGGCCTGAAAACTCAGGATCCCTCTCCATCAACAGGTAAAAAGGGTATCACAGTATCCCCTAACCACCCTGCCATTCAGGATACCATTCCTGTGGTGGGAGAAACCTCTCCTGGAGTGGCACCTGTTCCAAGGGAAGCATCAGCTGGCAAAGCTGTACTCCCTGAGGTAGAAGTACCTTTCTGTGGGATAACTAACATTGGTGAGAAAAAGAGCACCATTTTAGTTAACATGGAGCATCCCTCCAACCCTCCCAGAGAAACTTTAGTGCAGAAACTCTGCACTGCCTCACAACACTTAGGACAGCATCCCTGCCCTAGTGTGGAGCTGATAGGACAGCATCCCTGCCCTGCTCCAACCCAAGAGAAACAGCATCCCTGTTCTCTCTTCCAGCCATATGGACAAAGTTTTTGCCCAGCTATGGCTTTTCTGAGACAGCATCCCTGTCTGGCATTTCCATCACTACAAATAGGTTCAGTGGACAATTCCCACTGCTCTAAACTAAAACTTACTGATAGAAACTCAGAAAATACATCTTCACATTGTTGCTTAGCTAAAAAACTTCAAACAGGGTGGTTTACATCCCCACAGGGAAGTAACCATATAGTGGATGATAAAGGGAGTAACCAGTCTATTGCAGAGCTACTCTCTACTTATCACCACTTAGACAATAAAGTCTCAACTGGCCAAGGTTAGCCTTATTGTCCTTCGTTTGGGGGGGGGGGGGGGGTTGTGTGAGAAAGTAGCCTCTTTCTAGCCTTGTTACCCCCACTTTGGGCCTGTTTGTGAGTGTATGTCAGGGTGTTTTCACTGTCTCACTGGTATCCTGCTTGCCAGGGCCCAGTGCTCATAGTGAAAACCCTATGTTTTCAGTATGTTTGTTATGTGTCACTGGGACCCTGCTAGTCAGGACCCCAGTGCTCATAAGTTTGTGACCTAAAGGTATGTGTTCCCTGTGTAGTGCCTAACTGTCTCACTGAGGCTCTGCTAACCAGAACCTCAGTGGTTATGCTCTCTCATTTCTTTCAAATTGTCACTAACAGGCTAGTGACCAATTTTACCAATTTACATTGGCTTACTGGAACACCCTTAAAATTCCCTAGTATATGGTACTGAGGTACCCAGGGTATTGGGGTTCCAGGAGATCCCTATGGGCTGCTGCATTTCTTTTGCCACCCATAGGGAGCTCTGACAATTCTTACACAGGCCTGCCACTGCAGCCTGAGTGAAATAACGTCCACGTTATTTCACAGCCATATTTCACTGCACTTAAGTAACTTATAAGTCACCTATATGTCTAACCTTTACCTGGTAAAGGTTAGGTGCAAAGTTACTTAGTGTGAGGGCACCCTGGCACTAGCCAAGGTGCCCCCACATCGTTCAGGGCCAATTCCCCGGACTTTGTGAGTGCGGGGACACCATTACACGCGTGCACTACATATAGGTCACTACCTATATGTAGCTTCACAATGGTAACTCCGAATATGGCCATGTAATATGTCTATGATCATGGAATTGCCCCCTCTATACCATCCTGGCATAGTTGGCACAATCCCATGATCCCAGTGGTCTGTAGCACAGACCCTGGTACTGCCAAACTGCCTTTCCCGGGGTTTCACTGCAGCTGCTGCTGCTGCCAACCCCTCAGACAGGCATCTGCCCTCCTGGGGTCCAGCCAGGCCTGGCCCAGGATGGCAGAACAAAGGACTTCCTCTGAGAGAGGGTGTTACACCCTCTCCCTTTGGAAAATGGTGTGAAGACAGAGGAGGAGTAGCCTCCCCCAGCCTCTGGAAATGCTTTCATGGGCACATTTGGTGCCCATTTCTGCATAAGCCAGTCTACACCGGTTCAGGGACCCCTTAGCCCTGCTCTGGCGCGAAACTGAACAAAGGAAAGGGGAGTGACCACTCCCCTGACCTGTACCTCCCCTGGGAGGTGCCCAGAGCTCCTCCAGTGTGCTCCAGACCTCTGCCATCTTGGAAACAGAGGTGCTGCTGGCACACTGGACTGCTCTGAGTGGCCAGTGCCACCAGGTGACGTCAGAGACTCCTTGTGATAGGCTCCTTCAGGTGTTGCTAGCCTATCCTCTCTCCTAGGTAGCCAAACCCTCTTTTCTGGCTATTTAGGGTCTCTGTCTCTTGGGATTCCTGAGATAACGAATGCACGAGCTCGTCCGAGTTCCTCTGCATCTCTCTCTTCACCTTCTGCCAAGGAATCGACTGCTGACCGCGCTGGAAGCCTGCAAAACTGCAACATAGTAGCAAAGACGACTACTGCAACTCTGTAACGCTGATCCTGCCGCCTTCTCGACTGTTTTCCTGGTGGTGCATGCTGTGGGGGTAGTCTGCCTCCTCTCTGCACTAGAAGCTCCGAAGAAATCTCCCGTGGGTCGACGGAATCTTCCCCCTGCAACCGCAGGCACCAAAAAGCTGCATTACCGGTCCCTTGGGTCTCCTCTCAGCATGACGAGCGAGGTCCCTCGAATCCAGCAACTCTGTCCAACTGACTCCCACAGTCCAGTGACTCTTCAGTCCAAGTTTGGTGGAGGTAAGTCCTTGCCTCACCTCACTAGACTGCATTGCTGGGAACCGTGACTTTTGCAGCTACTCCGGCCCCTGTGCACTTCAGGCAGAAATCCTTTGTGCACAGCCAAGCCTTGGTCCACGGCACCCTAACCTGTATTGCACGACTTTCTAAGTTGGTCTCCGGCGACGTGGGACTCCTTTGTGTAACTTCGGGTGAGCACCATTTCACGCATCCTCTTAGTGCCTGTTTCTGGCACTTCTCTGGATGCTACCTGCTGCTAAGAGGGCTCCTTGTCTTGCTCGACGTCCCCTCTACGTCCTGGTCCAATTTGTGACCTCCTGGTCCCTCCTGGGCCACAGCAGCGTCCAAAAACGGTAACTGCACGATTTGCAGCTAGCAAGGCTTGTTGGCGTTCTTTCGGCGGGAAAACACTTCTGCACAACTCTCCAAGGCGAGGGGGATCCGTCCACCAAAGGGGAAGTCTCTAGCCCTTTTTGTCCTGTAGAAACCTCCGCTTCTTCTGTCCAGTAGAAGCTTCTTTGCACCCGCAGCTGGCATTTCCTGGGCATCTGCCCATCTCCGACTTGCTTGTGACTTTTGGACTTGGTCCCCTTGTTCCACAGGTACCCTCGACTGGAAATCCATCGCTGTTGCATTGTTGGTTTGTGTCTTTCCTGCCTTATTCCCCTATCACGACTTCTTTGTCCTTTGGGGAACTTTAGTGCACTTTGCACTCACTTTTCAGGGTCTTGGGGTGGGCTATTTTTCTAACCCTCACTATTTTCTAATAGTCCCAGCGACCCTCTACAAGGTCACATAGGGTTGGGGTCCATTCGTGGTTCGCATTCCACTTTTGGAGTACATGGTTTGTGTTGCCCCTATCCCTATGTGTCCCCATTGCATCCTATTGTAACTATACATTGTTTGCACTGTTTTCTAAGACTATACTGCATATTTTTGGTATTGTGTATATATATCTTGTGTATATTTCCTATCCTCTCACTGAGGGTACACTCTGAGATACTTTGGCATATTGTCATAAAAATAAAGTACCTTTATTTTTAGTATAACTGTGTATTGTGTTTTCTTATGATATTGTGCATATGACACTAAGTGGTACTGTAGGAGCTTCACTCGTCTCCTAGTTCAGCCTAAGCTGCTCTGCTAAGCTACCATTATCTATCAGCCTATGCTGCTAGACACCCTATACACTAATAAGGGATAACTGGGCCTGGTGCAAGGTGCAAGTACCCCTAGGTACTCACTACAAGCCAGTCCAGCCTCCTACACCATGTTAACCTATGAGAGGGACAGGCCTTGCAACAGTGACAATTGAATTTAGCAGTATTCACTGTCAGGACATATAAAACACATTACTATATGTCCCACCTTAACCATACACGGCACCCGGCTCTTGGGGCTTCCTAGGGCCTACCTTAGGGGTCTCTTACATGTAAGAAAAGCGAAGGTTTAGGCCTGTCAAGTGGGTACACTTGCCAAGTCGAATTTACAGTTTAAAACTGTACACACAGACACTGCAGTGGCAGGTCTGAGACATGATTACAGGGCTACTAATGTGGGTGGCACAGCCAGTGCTGCAGGCCCACTAGTAGCATTTGATTTACAGGCCCTGGGCCCTGGTCATCTCTAGTGCACTGTACTAGGGACTTACTAGTAAATCAAATATGCCAATCATGGATGAACCAATTACATACACATTTTGTATAGGAGCGCTTGCACTTTAGCACTGGTTAGCAGTGGTAAAATGCCCAGAGTAACAAAAACAGTCCAGCACACATCAACAACTTGGGAAACAGAGGCAAAAAGTTAAGGGAGACCATGCCAAAGATGAAAAGTCTAACATGTGTCCCCCCCCCAGCTGGAAGTGGGGAGCAACTACCTAACCTCATTGGGAGTTCTCATCACTAAGGTGGAAGAACCTGCACAGACCATCAGCATTGGTGGGTTCTGTACCAGGGCGGTGTTCCGCCATAAAGTCCATCCCCTATAGGGAAATGGACCACCTCAACAGTTTTGGATTCTCACCCCTGATCTGCATTAACCATCTGAGGGGCCTGTGGTTGGTCTGAACCCGGAAGTGAGTCCCAAACAAATAGGGTCTTAGCTTCTTCAGCGCCCAGACCACAGCAAACGCTTCAGGTTCTGTGGCACTCCACCTACGTTCCCTGGGAAGTAACCTCCTGCTAATGAAGGCTACTGGTTGATCTAGGCCCTCTTCGTTAAGCTGTGAGAGTACTCCAATACCATGCTCTGAGGCGTCTTTTGCACAACAAACTCATTGGAATAGTCAGGTGCCTTCAGCACAGGTGCTGTGCACATGGCAGCCTTCAGGGCATCAAAAGCAGTCTGGCAAGCCTCTATCCAGATCACCTGCCTGGGTTGCTTCTTAGAAGTCAACTCAGTCAAGGGGGGTAGCAATGGTACCATATCCCTTGACAAACCTCCTGTAGTATCCTGTGAGACCTAGGAAGACTCTCACTTCAGTCTGGGTCTTGGGAGGCTCCCAAGCCGGAATGGTATCAATCTTTGGCTGTAGGGGTGCCACCTGGCCACTCCCTACCTGGTGTACCAAGTACACCACAGAACCCTGCCCTATTTGGCACTTGCTTGCCTTAATAGTGAAGCCTGCCTTCTGCAGGGCCTCTTACACTCCCCTGAGGTGTTGCAGATGTTCCTCGCATGTGGAACTAAACACAGCAATGTCATCCAGGTAGGCGGCACTGAACTCTTCCAGCCCAGCCAACACCTGGTTGACCAACCTCTGAAAGGTGGCAGGGGCATTCTTCAACCCAAATGGCATCACTTTAAACTGAAAGTGTCCATCTGGGGTAGAAAATGCTGACCTCTCCTTGGCCCTCTCAGGTAAGGCAATCTGCCAGTACCCAGACATTAAGTCAAGCACACTGAGGTACTGGGCAGCTCCCAACTGGTCAATGAGCTCATCAGCTCAGGGGATGGGGTGTGCGTCAGTCATGCTGACCGCATTGAGTCCCCGGTATTCCATATAGAATAGGAGTTCTGGAGTGGCACCAGGTGCAGCAGCCTTTGGGACCAATACCATTGGGCTGGCGCAAGGACTGCTGGAATGCTCAATAACCCCTAGGGTTAACATCTTGGATACCTCATCCTTAATGCTAGCCTTGACCCTGTCAGTCACCCTGTAAACATTTTGTTTATTAGGTGGGCTGTCCCCAGTGTCCACATCATGTGTGCACAAGTGTGTGACGCCTGGGATCAGGGAAAACAGTGAGGCAAACAGTCCCAACACCTGGTGACAGTCACTCTGCTGTTCTTCAGTCAGGGAGGGGGAGAGGATCACTCCCTCCACAGACCCATCTTTCTCTCCTGCAGACAGGAGGTCAGGAAGAGGCCCACTCTCCTCCTCCACCCCAGCATCTGTCGCAAGGAGCATGGACAGTTCAGTCCACTCAAAGTGCGGCTTGAGGCGGTTGACATGCAGGACCCTTAAGGGGTTCCTTGGAGACTGTAAGTCCACCAGGTAGGTGATTTCACTCTTGCGCTCCACCACCTCAAATGGCCCAGTCCACTTATCCTGGAGCGCCCTAGGCTCCACTGGCACCATCACCCACACTTTTTGTCCAGGTTGAAACTCAACCAAAGTGGCATTCTGGTCATACCAGCATTTTATGTCCTCCTGGCTTGCTTCCATGTTCTCCTGTGCGAGACTCCTGAAGTGGACAGTCTGGTTTCTCAGAGCCAGCATGTAACTGAATAAATCCTGGGGGGGGGGGGTTACTAGGAGCTTTTTCCAAAGCCTCCTTGACCAGACTTAAAGGTTCCCTCACAGGGTAGCCATAAAACAGCTCAAAGGGACTAAACCCAAGTCCCTTTTGAGGCACCTCCCTGTAAGCGAACAGAAGGCATGGCATGAGGATGTCCCACTTCCGCCTCAAGGGCTCTGACAGGCCCATGGTCATGCCTTTCAAGGTGCGGTTGAATCTCCCAACCAAACCATTACCTTGGGGGTGGGAAGGGGTGGTGAACTTGTAGGTTACCCCACACTCCTTCCACAGAGACTTCATATACGTGGATATGAAGTTGGTACCCCTATCAGACACCACTTCCTTGGGGAACCCCATGTGGGTAAAACTCCCCATCAAAGCACGACCCACCACAGGGGAAGTGATTGACCTCAAAGGAATGGCTTCTGGGTACCGAGTGGCATGGTCCACGAAGACCAGGATAAACCTGTTGTCCATGGCTGTCTTGGGATCCAGAGGCCCCACAATGTCAAGCCCTACCCTCTCAAAGGAAGTACTAACAACAGGTGAAGGTTGGAGGGGAGCCTTACATTTCCCCCCACTCTTGCCACTTGCCTGACAAGGTTTGCAAGACCTGCCATGTGCATCTGAGTGCCTGCGCATTAGGGGCCAGTAAAAGTGGGTGACAAGCCTCCCAAAGGTCTTGTCCTGCCCCAAATGTCCAGCTAAAGGCACATCATGTGCCAACCTCAATAGGAAGGCCCTGAAGCACTGGGTTACCACCAGCACACGGACTGACCCAGGCTCAGGAACCTTAGGCTCACTATACAGGAGGTCATCCTTCCAATAGATCAGGTGCGATCCTGGCTCCTTGCCAGCCACTTGGTCTGTAGCCTGCTGCGGCAAACCCTCCAGAGTAGGGCATGTCCTCGGTGCTGCACAGAATGCTTCCCTGGTGGGCTCCCCTTCTAGCTGCCACTGTGACAGCTCAGGGCCGTCTCCCAGTTCAGCCACCTGTTACCCTGTAGGCTCTGGGGCGTTACCCTCAAGCTCCACCTCCTCCCAGACTGTGGGAACTTCTGGGGCTGGTTTCCCGCACCCCCTGCCCTTCCTCTTCTTGGTGGTCCCCTGGGCCACTGTTTCAGGCTCCAGGGGCTCTTGACCACCCTGATGGGCTGCCATTGACCGGGTGGCTATGCATACCCACCCAGGCAGACCCAACATCTCCAAGTGAGACCTGTGTTCCACCTCCTTCCAAGAGGAATCCTTCAGGTCATTGCCTAGCAACCAATCTACAGGCATGGTTAGACTCACAGCTACCTTCAAGGAACCTGAGACCCCCCCACCCCATTCAAAGGGAACCTGCGCCACTCTGCACAGGCGCTCTGAGTTGTCCACTGCAACAGCTTGGTGAAGTACTCTGGGATCAATTTGCTCTTCAGACACCAGCTGAATCCTCAGGGTAGTCACACTGGTTCCTGTGTCTCTCAGAGCCTCCACCCTCTGTCCATTGATGGTCACCCACTGCCTGTACTTTTTAGTGTTCTCAGGTACGAGGGTTCTCTGGACCATCTCACTGTCCCCAGTGAGACAAGGCTCCCACCCACCTGGAACCAACTCCTCCCCAAGCTCTACACTAGCCAAACCCTGGGGCGGTGCATCAGTGGGTGCTGGTGTACTCTTGGGGCAATTGGGGTCCCCCCTCACATGACCCACTTGGTCACATGCATAACACTTAAGTGGGGGTCCCCCTGCCACTGGCTTCCCTTTGGAGAACCATGGCTTCTTCTCACTGGGGGGTTGGAATTCTTTACCCTGGGAATCAGTTTGGGGCCCTTTAGAGAACTCCCCTGTTTACCCTTACCCCCCTTTCTTCTGAGAGGGACCCTGCCCACCCTTGGCATGGTCCCCCCCATACCTCTTTTGGACCCTGGGGCTCTCCCAGCTGTCCACTTCCTGCGCAAGCTTCTTGGGATCAGTCAGCTTGCTGTCAATCAGGTGTTGGCACAGCTCTGGAAAACATAAACTGTACAAGTGCTCCCAAGCATTCAGATTGTAAAGCCCCTCATAAGTAGCTACCTTACTGCCCTTCACCCAACCATCCAGTGTCCTGCAATAAGAATCAACACATTCCAACCATGTTTGGGATTCCTTCTTCTTAGAGGACCTAAACTTGTCCTTATACTGCTCAGGGGTGAGACCATATCTTGTGAGTAGGGCATCCTTCATGGTAGTGTAGGTGAGATTCTGAGCATCCCCTAAGGCTGTCAGTGTATTCCTCCTGTCTACCTCAAAGTGCTTCCACAGAGCGGCCCCCCAATGAGCTTCAGGGACCAGATTGATGTGGAGAGCAGATTCATACCCCTTGAACCACAAGTATATGTCATCCTCCCTTTTGTAATCCTTCACTAGGTCTTTTGGGATGTGTACCCTTCTTTCAGGCTGCACTGTACTGTTGCTGCCACCATTTCTACTGGACTGGCACCTATGATCTAACTCTTTTAAGCTAAGCTCATGAGCCAGCAGTATCTTCCTTTCCTCAATGGCCATCCTTCTCTCTTCCATCTATAGTCTGAGCTTCTTCAGCTCCAATTGGTATTCTCTCTGTGCCTGTCTGTCCTGTACGTCTTCAGGTGTCAAACCCTTGGAGAACACACTGCTACCTGCCTTGGAGACTCTCTCCCTAGACATAACAGTCCCACAGACTACATCATTGTGAGTGACTTGCACCTCCTCCTCCTCCTCTCCTTCCTGCTCAACATCTGTGTGCCCCTCAGCTTATTTGGCTGTCACCCAGGACCTCAGCGCCTTTTGCAGCTCCTCCTTCTTGGATCAGCTCTTAATGGGACAGGCAAAATCCTTGCAGAACTGCTTCAACTGAGCCACTGTGTAGCTCTCCAGTTTCTCTATGTCAAAAGCAATTCCAGCTGATGCATCTCCAGATTGTGACATAATGAAGATTTTAAAAAGTGCAATGTTCCAAAGACAGAAAAACAAGTTCCCAAATGAAGTTTACAAAAAAAGTCAATCAAGGGATCAGTAAGAAGTAAAACAAAAAGAAGTCCCAAAGAGAAAAGCAAAAATCACAAGACAAGTAGTATGTGGTCATGTAGTGGTCTGAACTCAAAACAGTAGTGTACAATTAATTACTGTATGTCAAGAACAAATACAAGTCTGATCCCACAGCTGCCACCAATGTTAGAAATAGGGTCTTTGGTTGGCAGTCAGGCTAGCCCCTGTCCAAGCAAGGACCCTGTACCAGGCCGCGGGGATCCGGGCTGACCTGGAGATACCCCGGGGGTACCTCACAACATGGCGATGTAGAGGTTGAACCTCTACCACAAACCGAATCTAAAACACCGCCAGGGATGAGGAAAGAGAGAGGAAGAAGAACACGGAGACGAGCGGCAGGAGGAAGAACGCGGAGACGTGAAGCAGATGGAACACGGAGATAAGCGGCCGGAGGACGGAGGAGACGAGAAGTGCAAGGAACCCAGAGACGCGGTGCAGGAGAACAGAGACGCACCAACAGAAGACACTAAAGTCAGGCCCCTAGGACCAACAGAGTGGAATCCGCACCCAGGAGATTGAAGGGGGAGAAGACGCGAAGGAGCCAGCCACGTTCCAGGAAGAATGTGGCCATACCAGGTACGGGGTACAGACAGGGGGAAAGGGAAGAAGACTCATAAACGGGGCACAGAAGAAGGGAGCATTATGTTTGTTTTGTGCATGGTAAGCCATATGAGTAAAATGTCACTGTAACATACCGAATAAAGAAATATATTAAATAGAGGAAAGGCACTGGGTGAGAGAAGACAATACTAATCAAATGAAAAAGAGAATATATAGATAAAAGAAGGTAACCTAGAGGACAGTAAGATAGTAAGAAGGCTCCAGACTAAAGGAATAGCGGAGAACCCTCTGGAGACTAACAAAAAACTGGAAAAGGGTCCAAGAGAAATGAATAAAGCCATAGGGAGGGAAAGAAAGCCACACAGGAAAGAGAACATTAAAAACCATAGAGACCAACGTACCTTCTAACAGACTTCTTGTTTTTCTCCCTCTTCTGGTGCATGGTCTTCCCATCCATGAGGAGCTCACCTACAACAGACTGAAAAGAGAAATAACAAATCCAGAAAGAATGAAAAAAAGAGTAACAGACAGACTTACAAAAATCCAAAATACAAAACAACAAAAATCCACAATACACAAGTCGAAGTTATCCCTAAAAATGCAAAAAGAGTCTTCATGTAATTTCAAACACAACGCTAACGCTGTTAGCCTGAAGATGTACGTTGGGTGCGTCAAAAATAACCCCACACGGGCAAGTGTGCATCAAAAAGGGCTTGCAATGCGTTGATTTCACTCACTCACGAGACCTTGCATAGTTTCTCATTTAGTCGGGCCCGGCATGCGTTGTTTTTCTTCTCTCCGCAAGAAAGCAATGCGTCGATCCGGTCAGCACTCTCGGGTCCGGGCAGGCCTTGCATTACTTTTACACGCCCAGCGGTGTTTGCATCAGAAATCCAGCCGCACGATGATCCGAAAACCACGCAGCGTGGGTTGCGATCTCACCAGCCTCCATCAGCAATGCTGCGCGTAATTTCTCCAGCCACAGGCGTCGATCTTCCGATCGCGTTGCAGGGAAGCGTTGATTTTCAGCCGCAGATTGGAGTCGCTACAATCTTTTCCCCGCACGGTGGCCAGTGCGTGGATTTCTCACTCTTGGGCTGCCAACTTCTCCTTTCATGGTCCCAGGAACTGGATGGGCACCTCTTGGCAGAGTAGGAGTCTCAGCAGAGGCTCCAGGTGTTGGCAGAGAGAAGTCTTTGCTGTCCCTAAAACTTCAAACAACAGGAGGCAAGCTCTAAATCAAGCCCTTGGAGATTTCTTCACAAGATGGAAGACACATAGAGTCCAGTCTTTGTCCTCTAGCACAGCAAGAAGCAGCGACTGCAGGACAGCCCACAAAGCACAGTCACAGACAGGGCAGCTCTTCTTCCTCAGCTCTTCAGCTCTTCTCCAGGCAGAGGTTCCTCTTGGTTTCCAGGAGTGTTCTAAAGTCTGTGGTTTTGGGTGCCCTTCTTATACCCATTTTGCCCTTTGAAATAGGCCTATTTCAAAGAAAAGTCTCTCTTGTTTGTGAAATCCTGCCTTGCCCAAGCCAGGCCCCAGACACACACAAGGGGGTTGGAGACTGTACTGTGTGAGGGCAGGCACGGCCCTTTCAGGTGTGAGTGACCACTCCCCCCTCCCTCCTAGCACAGATGGCCCATCAGGAAATGCAGACTACACCCCAGCTCCCTTTGTGTCCCTGTCTAGTGAGAGGTGCAACCAGCCCAACTGTCAAACTGATCCAGACAGGGAATCTACAAACAGGCAGAGTCACAGGAATGGTTTAAGCAAGAAAATGCTCACTTTCTAAAAGTGGCATTTTCAAACACACAATCTTAAAATTAACTTTACTAAAAGATGTATTTTTACATTGTGAGCTCAGAGACCTCAAACTCCACATCTCTATCCGCTCCCAAAGGGAATCTATTCTTTAATCATATTTAAAGGTAGCCCCTTTGTTAACCTATGAAGGGGACAGGCCTTATAATAGTGAAAAACACATTTAGCAGTATTTCACAGTCAGGACATATAAAACACAACTACTATATGTACTACCGTAACCATACACTGCACCCTGCCCTTGGGGCTACCTAGGTCCTACCTTAGGGGTGTATTACATGTAAGAAAAGGGAAGGTTTAGGCCTGGCAAGTGGGTACACTTGCCAAGTCGAATTTACAGTTAAAACTGCACACACAGACACTGCAGTGGCAGGTCTGAGACATGATTCCAGAACTACTAATGTTGGTGGCACAACCAGTGCTGCAAGCCCACTAGTAGCATTTGGTTTACAGGCCCTGGCATCTCTAGTGCACTGTACTCGGGACCTATTAGTAAATCAAATATACCAATCATGGATAAGCCAATTACATACACATTTTTTAAAGGAGCACTTGGACTTTTGCACTGGTTAGCAGTGGTAAAGTGCCCAGAGTAACAGAAACAGCAAATCAGAGTCCAGCACACATCAACAACCTTGGAAATAGAGGCAAACAGTTAAGGGAGCCCATGTCAAGGATGAAAAGTCTAACAGGGGTGATAATGGTATTTTTAGGTTTTAGGGTGGGTTTGGGTTTTAGGGTAGCAAGGGCATTTTTAGATTTTAGGGTGGGCATGGGTTTTGGGGTGGTAAGTGGTGTTTAGGTTTTAGGGTGGGTATGGGTTTTGGGGTGGTAAGAGCATTTTTAGGTTTTGGGTTGGTAAGGGGTGTTTAGTTTTTAGGGTGGGTATGGGGTTTGGGGTGGGAAGGGGTGTTTAGGTTTTAGGGTGGGTATGGATTTTGGGGTGGTAAGGGCACTTTTGGGTTTTGAGGTGGGTAAGGGTTTTGGGGTGGTATGGGCATTTTTAGGTTTTATGGTGGGCATGAGTTTTGGGGTGGTAAGGGTATTTTTAGGTTTTAGGGTGGGTATGGGGTGGGAAAGGGTGTTTAGGTTTCAGGGTGGGTATGGGTTTTGGAGTGGTAAGGGGTGCTTAGTTTTTAGGGTGGGTTTGGGTTTTTGGGTGTCAAGGGCATTTTTAGGTTTTAGTGTGGGTATGGGTATTGGGGTGAAAAGGGCATTTTTAGGTTTTGGGGTGGTAAGGGGTGTTTCGTTTTTAGGGTGGGTATGTGGTTTGGGGTGGTAAGGGGTGTTTAAGTTTTAGGGTGGGTATGGGTTTTGGGGGGGTAAGGTAATTTTTAGGGTTTAGGGTGGGTAGGTTTTTGGGTGGAAAGGTGTGTTTGTGTATCTATGTATATATATAGTATTGTATACTTACCTCTAGTTTTTACCATGCATATGCCTTTATGAACTATGCCTTTACTACGAAATTTTCGTGGTAAAGACATTCGTGATCAATGCATATGCATTGTAAAAACATTTTGTGGTAAGTGCATGCGTGGTAATGACCATGCATTGTACTTACCACGTTGTAAAGGCATGCGTTGTTCCATCATACAATCGATTAGTGACTGTGCATCCATGCTACTCGCGCTCAGTGTCTGAGCGCGCTTTGAGCACCGACACTTATAATTTTACAAATAAAGCACTAGGGCCAGGTATTTCAGGAACGTCCATGATGGGGGTGCATTCTTGAGTTATACAACTAAGAACATCCATAGGTGGAAATCTAGATATTTCCTGAAAGGCTGTGCCTGCAGTTTTTGGGTAGGGATCTGCCACAGCGTTACCAGCTGTACAAAGTAATTTCTCTTTCATGCGTATAGCAGGATTTTGAAATAACGAGGCCTATTCATGTTTGGGTCTGGCCCATTGTATGTCAGGGCTTTTGACTCTGATCTGCGGCTCATGAATCGCTGTTGCTTGATAGATGCATGGTTGCCTGTGCTTCAAGTGTGGTGTGCAATAGTTGACTCATGACAGAGTTATTGTTTGCCATGCACTGTTATACCTTCATTATCTAAATCCCATCGTAAGTAAATATTTGAAAACCGGGCCTTTTGCGGCATGTGTAAACCTGACATCCTGTTTCCTTTAAAACCGGTTTTCAGTGTTTTCTTCCTTGCAGTGTTCTTGGGAATCACTCTGTACTGCTCTGGTAGCTTCCTGCTGCAAGGAACCAGAACCCGTGGCAGGTCGTTGAGATTGCTTTGCGCATTCTAAGGGCACGCGAATGTTTTTATTTTGGGTGTATTAACTCGTCTATTCTGAAAATTGTTAGTGTGCATCTTTAGTGCTGTATGCTGAAACATTCGATATTCCGCAGCTCAGTCCACTCGACCCTTTGGTGTATGCGCATTGTTGTAAGCAGTGCTTTAAATGGGCCGGTACTGTCCGGTACTGAGTACCGCCACTTTTTTATTTTGAGAGGGAGAGTACCGGCACATCTCAAGAAAAACGTAATACTTTTAATTGGACAGTACCGGCACTTCTCAGAAACAAGCAGGTGCTCTGGCACAGAGTACCTGCACTTTATTTTTTCCATTTCAAGCACTGGTTGTAAGTATGTGCCGTGCCCAGCAGGATATGGGCTCTTTAATGGCGAACTAGGGACCCGAGCCGCTGGGAAATTCCCCTCCACCTGTCTTTCCTCAAGCTGGGAGACGGGGGCAGCACAAACCAACTTCCGGCCCGTGGCAAGGCTATAAGGGTCAGTACAAAAAGTGAGAATATCACGACCTTACCCTTTGGCAAGTCAGGACAAAGGCCATAATAAATATGCCCACTCGCAGCCCTAGGCAAGGTAGGATGGTCTAAACCCATAAATAATTGCCCACCCCTAGCAATGGCTGAAGCAACAACAACCATCCCCTGGTTGGCCCTTGAGCAGGGACCTGAAGGTCTATTAAAACATAACTTCCTCTCACACTTGGGTCCGGCAGAGATCAACAAGAATCATTCCAGCTCTTGTACAAGGGGATAAGGGGGTATAAAACCAAGTATGGGCACTTTTTCTCCTCACCCATGGGTATGTCAGAGACACATGAAGAACCCAGACTAGCGCTTAGGAAAGGCTGAGGTGGGAAAAGGAAAGAATACTCGTCCTTGGAAAGGCGGTGAGTGACGTGACATCCATCACTGCCACATGCGAAGATCCAGAGGGTTATTTTCAAGTAGAGGCAGCTGTCAGGAAGGGGTGGGGGACAGCGTGCAGAGCGGAGGGCGCGAGGGGCAGCGCATGGAGTGGGAGATACAGGGGTGCAATAAAAAAATAAACGTACCTGTCTTCTCCGTGTTCTGCAGCTCCAACCGCCTCTCGTCTTCTTCCTCCTTCCCCACCCAATCCCGAAGCTTCTCTCATGCTGTAACCAGCATGAGAGAGGCACCAGGATTGGCCTGAGCGGGTAGAAATGCCACTCAGACAGGGAGTGGGACACTGTGCTTGGTCTCCACCCCGTTGTGCAACACAGCCAGGTGGAGAGTTCTAAGTGTGCATGCCAGTTTGGACGGCCTCAAACGGCAAGCCAAACTGACATGCACACTTAGATGCACACCACTACTCCTCCTTCACCTGTTCACATGGAGGATGCTGGCCCTGCCCACCCTGTGAAAGCAGAAAAATAAAGGGATAATAAAATACTTTTATAGCACTCATTGTGCCACTCACCAAAGTAGCCTTTTAAAACATGTCTCATGCCTGCCACTGCTGCCTGTAGTGCAGTTTTAAACTCCATTTTGACCTGGCAAAGTAAACTTTCTTCCACGCCAAATTTTCCTTTTTCGGTCGAGCCTAGGCAGCGCGCATGTACTGTCTCTCAACATGCTGTAATCTATTCTGTGGGCTTTCACCATGCCCATCACATGCCCATCACTTTAATTAGTTCCTTGACCTGCCATTCAAAATTCCTTTGGTTTGTTACGTAAATGCTTTAGGTTTGTCCGCCTTGAGGCTGTTTTGTTCTCGCCCTAGATACTGACCCTGTTACATGGATTATTGCACTTTCAGCTATATACACCACTTTTTTCATTTGCCTCTTCTTTCTTGCTCTTGGCATATTGTTTCTTCCTCTGACATCTCACTGATTCTTTGTGTGTCTGTGCCCGAAAAAGGCTGCAAGCTGGAGGGGGATTTTTATTTATTTATTTATATAGTGCAAACCCGACCAGAAGGTTGGAGTGCTTTACATGAGCACTGGTTAAATCTGCTGCCCCATTCCTAAATTTTTTCCAAGTTTAGCAGTTGAAAAATATACAAAATGGAACCTTTTAAATAGAAAAAACACACAGTGGGAGAACCAATACTACAATATTCACTACACTTAGGAAACTTGGCCCATTATGCTTAAAAGGGAATTCCTTTTACAACACATTTTTGCCCATAACTCAGCCTGTGGCGGTCCTAGGACAAAGGGACTACCATCAAAAGTTCAGCACAACATGCTCTTTCTGTTCAGCTCATCTTATGGGTCACCGCACTAGGTTGGGGGCGCAACTTCACGACCTCTCTCACCATTCAGTGTCTTTTTTTAACTCTTTCATGGCTGGAGTTTTGCTTTACAGCTGGTGCTCTTAGGGCCTTGTTTGTAATAATGTTCTAGCAGGCCTGCTAGGCCTGAAAATGTGTATTGCACTATGCTCTCTAAGGGCTGAATATATGGCTACACTGCAATGCTCTTTTCTTTTCATGTGGTTATGCTCTATGGGGCCTGACTATATCGTTACATGACCCTGTTTCTCACAAATTCTATTTTTATTGCGCCTCTATCATATACAATATTTTTGTCAAAAATGTTACTGCAAATATTACATTGTTGTTATCAATGATGTCATGAGTGCCGTAATTTGTGGGGTAATTGGCAGTACATGGCGAGGGCGCAATATATAGTATTACCTTAGGGCATGAGTTATAGTTACTTGAGATACCTGTAACTATAACAGGTGAATTTATATGGTTTTATACATTCAAAATGCGTACCTAACTATAACGTCCCTGCAACCTTTGTTTTTTTTAGGTGACTTTCTATTTTTTTTTAATTCTGTTTCCTAACTACAACGTCCCTGTAACGTTTGCTTTTTTCAGTGAATTCTGTTTTTTTTACTTAAAGTAATTTTCATTACTATACAATAATCCAACCACCACCGCGCACAGCCTTTTGTCGTGCGCGGTTAGATGCAGGGCCTGGCATGCAGCCAACCTCTATAACCACCCAACCCCGTGCTGCGCACAGCCTTTGGCCATTCACAGGGGGGGTTGATCGCAGGGCCTGGCCTCCTGTCAACACCCCTAATCACCCAACCCCATGCTGTGCACAGCCTTTGGCCATGCACAGCAGTAGCTGGCCTCAGGTCTGTATGCCCCCCTCACTTGGCCTATTTCGGCCACTGGGAACACACTACCCGGGCCTGACCATCTAAAATGTATTTTTTTGGGGGAAGGGGGCTGTGTGGCCCACCTCCCCAGGCCAATCTCAGCCCCAGAGACCCCATTACCTGGGGAACTGTCTAAATATTTATTTGGGGCAAGGGGGTGGCGCAGCCCCCCTCCTCATGCTGATATTGGCCCTAGGAACCCATACCCTGGTGGGTCCCTCTCTGTGAGAGCAATGCTTCCTCTGTTTCCCTGCCTGCATCTCCTTGGGGAGGGAAACAGAAACTGCCAGCGGAGTGTTTGCTGTAACTTTGTGGGAGCTGTCAGCTCCCACCAAGTCAAAACAAACAGATATGTCCCGGAGGTGGGCACCCTGGCACATAGCAGGAGCAGACCTTGGAGGGTGGCAGTCCCAGTGCCATCTGTGGCTCCTCGAGGGGGGCCTACAATGTTTCAAATAGCCCCTGGGGATGAGCCAGTCCCGTGGGCTGTGGGGTGCTGCACAGCCCCCGCAATGTATTTTAATTGAGGCCCAGGGAGGTGGTGGTAACCAGGGCTGCGGGGGGGGGGGGTTGCCCCCTACAGTGTATTTGAATAGAGCCCCGGGGAAGTGGTGGCACCAGGGGCTGAGAGAGGGGCTAGGTGGCCCTCCTGCACTGTTTTATTTTGGTGCCCCAAGGAGGTGGTAGTCCCTGGGGCTGAGAGGTTGCCGGGCAGCCCCTGCAATGTATTTCAATAGAGCCACGGGGGTGGTCCCCAGGAGTTCGGGGAGGGGGCAGACAACCCCTCCGCACTGTTTTGATTGGCGGCACGAGGAGTTGGCGGTCCATATGGCCATAGGGCTGCGGGGGGGGCGAGCAGCCCCTGCAATATATTTGAATAGAGCCCGGGGGATGTGGCGGTCCCCAGGGCTGCGGAGGAGCCTGGCAGCTCCCCAACATTGCTAATTTCAATGCTCCCGGGACCTGGCCCGCCCAGGGCCTCGCAGAAACAAGCAAGGGAGCCCATGCTAGTATTTGTTTTTTTATATTTTCAGCGGATCCGCCATGACTTCTGCCAAAATTGTTTCAAAAAATGCAAGTCACAACAGACAGCTATGTCCTGAGGGTGGGAATCCCGGGACATAGCAGGAGCAGACCCTGGAGGTGGAAGTCCCCAGGGCCATCTGTGGATCCTCAAGGGGGTCGTGACGCCCTCTCCAATGTTTCAAATATCCCCGTGGAGGTGACGGTCCCCTGGGATGTGGGGCTCCACGCGCCTGTACTAGTTTTGAATAGAGCCCTGGGGAGGTGGTGGTCCCCAGGGCTGCGGGAAGGGGGGGAAGGCACCCCTCCCCCATGTATTTGAATGGAGCCCCAGGGAAGTGGTGGTCCTAGGTGCTGAGGGGGGCTGGGCAGCACCCGCACTGTTTTTAATTGGTGCCCGAGGAGTTGGTGGTCCCTGGGGCTGCGGTGGTGCCGGGCAGCCCCCCACAATGTATATTGAATAGAGCCCTGGGGAGGTGGTTGTCTCTGGGACTGTGTGGGGCCAGATGAACCCTCTCACTGTTTTGATTGGTGGAGCGAGGAGGTGGCGGTGCCTAAGGCTGCAGAGATTGGTAAATTCAATGCCCCCGGGACCTGGCCCACCCAGGAGCCTTGCATAAACAAATACATGAGCCCATGCTTGTTTTCTTTATTTAATTTTCAACGGATCCGCTGTGACCTCTGCTGAAATAAATAAAATAAATTAAAAAAAACTTTTTTGTTGGGGGGGGGGGGGGGGGGGGTGGAAGGTCCCTCTGGGACCCCAGCACCAGAGCTAAGGGGTCAGGGTGTTTCTACCCTGGCCCCTTTTGTTTTTTCTCTTCATTTTTGTTCTGGGACTCGGCTGAAGCTGAGTCCCAAGATTACCCCAAAACATTACTGACAGAAGCTCACATGAGCACCAAATTTATTTTTAAATATTTTGTGAAGAATCGTCAACCGGCGCCAAAGATATAGGCAAGTATATATAGGCACAGTTTATTTCTGATAAAGGTTTAATGTGTTGCATAGCTAAATACTTATAAGGTCCCAAACACACTTTATTTCTGATAAAGTTTTAATGTGCTGCATGACTAAATACTTATAGGGTCCCAAAGGGGGAAACTATTGGCTAAACCAATGCTTGTTATTACTTATAAGCTACCCATGAGGTAGGCCCTAAAGGCTCGTAGAGTAGGGTGCATTGTGTTTAAAAAATATAACATGTGTATTTAAGCTTTACATGTCAAAACTCCTAAAGTCACTTTTCACTACTGTAAGGCCTATCTCTCACATTAACTAACACAGGGTGATCTTATTATATTTAATAAGTGGACATGCAATGTAGCCTTATCAAGCTAAATACCTACAATGAAAACAATAAGCGTGTGGCCAACGCTGAAAAACAAAGGTGATGACCTTCAGGAAAAACAAGAATAAATCAAAACTGCGCTGGAGGTTAGGGCACTTAACTATTTAGCACACATCAATTTACAACTATCTATGCGTATGGTTTACAGAAACTGATAAATCCAGCTTAACTTTAGAAAAAATTTCCAGGAACTCTTCAACATTTCTACTTGTTCTCTGCAAATTAAATTCCCAATTTTACTCTCCTTTGGCGGATGCTATGCCTCTAGTTACACAAACCAAGCTATTACCAAATATGTATGTCCACCAGGCCTACTCAGGAAAATTCCCTCCTTTATTGGACAAACTCCAGTGAACAGCCGACAGAAGATTGTTACATCTTCCACAATACATCTGTCATTCGCTGCTACTACTGGAGTTTGGTCTGACTGGTCAGGAAGTTGAATTTAAGACCTCTTTCCTTGAATACTATTACTCAATCGAGCAAGCCAGACCTGACATCTTAAAGAACGCCCTTCAGGAGATCTACATCAAGCTGGACAATCCAAGGTCTCAGGACCTACTAATGGCTGTTAAAGATCTAAATGTTGGAGGTGGCACGTTCTGGTTGGCTGAGGCGACGCCCTAGCCAGGCAAAACCTACCACTCCCATCAGGGGTGTGTGATTACACTCACTGTATAACCTGCACTCACCCTTGGGGAGCTTGGCACACAGCAGTCAGGCTTATCACAGAGGCAATGTGTAAAGCAATGGGCCAGCACTTCCACACAACAATTACACTGAGTGTCACAAAAGAGACTTCACATGAGGTGTATGTAAATAACATTTGTATTCAACACACACATTATTAGCACAGCATGATCATCATGTAAATCTGGGCATAAATCCCATTTAAAATTATTACTCGCAGTACTAGGCCCAATTGTGTTAAATACCATAAATAGTTTGTACCCGTGAAAAAACATAATACTTTCCCTCCCAGCACCTGCATGCAGTGCTGAACGTTCACAGCACAAGACCCACCCTAGAGATTACCCCAATTCCATAACACACTGTTGCAGGGTGCATCCCAGTTCACAACGTTAGCAGCAATATGTTCATACAAAGATTTGCGGCACTTTAAATTAGCTCCGCAGCCTGGTGTGCACAAGTAACACTCAATGTCAACCATGAGAGGCCTTTGTCAACAAATTACATGTACGGTAATACTACTGTGTTGTTCTATCAATCACCCGCACTCATTCCCTTACACTCACTCTGCACTGCTATGCCATGGCTATGAGGCGGCTTGTACACGCACACCTGCATGCACTCGCTCCTAGCACCCTAATGCGGTGCACTAATCTCCGGCCGGTTAATGTCATTGTGTTCGCAGACACAGAGGGCCCGAAAAGTGCCTTCCACCCACCAACCAGTTCCTGCTACCCCGCCCCCCACAAGCTGGAGATGAAGCAACCTTTGCCTGGATGTTAGACCGCTCGCGGCAGAAGTCACACTTCTCAAGATCCCAGGGAAAAGATTGGGGGAAGACAGAGATAACGGCTAATCAGGCAACAGTTAACATATAGACGTTTAGGCACCAATCTGGAGGTTCACTCAGAGGTCTGCAAAGCATGAAGGAGAGTTGCTGGGGCCACACGCTAGTCACAGCGGCAGTCAGCCGAACCAGGCACTCCAATACCCAAATACTTACCAAACCCTCACCTCCTGGGAAGGAGGCACATGTCTGGGGCATGATGACTTGAGCCACCGTGACAATTCCAGTTGTAGACGAAGAGTTACCAGGTCCATACCTTCGGGGAACGAAGAATAATGTCTGGTGCATGATGACTTGAGTTTCACCAGAAGATTCCAATTGCACATGTGAAGTGCTCAGTGCCATGCCTCCTGGAACGAGGCGCAATGTCTGTGGCGCGTTGACTTGAGTCTTCTCAGACCATTCAATCATGCATGAAAAGGTTTCCAATGCAGTATCTCCCCGGAATGAGGTACTAGTTGGGTGTGCGATGACGAGTCACACCAGACAATTCTGGACAATTCCAAGAAGAACTGTGATGCTGTACCTCCCTGGATTGAGGCACAACCCCTGGTTGACTTGAGTCACGCCAGACAGGCCAGTCACACACAAGGAACTCCAATGCCGTACCTCTCTGTAATGAGGCACAATATCTGGTACACTATGACTTGATTTGCACAAGACAATCCAGACAAAAAAAAGGAATGCCAATTCCGTGCCTCCCTGGAACGAGGCACAATGTCAGGTGTGGGATGACAAGTTGCACCAGAAAATCCATTCACACACAAAGACACAAGTTCAGCTGTGCCACACAAGGTAGAATGTGGCACTGCTCCAGATGCACCCCCAAGTCCGGGGGTCGCAACCTATGAATCGGGCAACACACACAATGAGCATGCGGTGGAGTGTTGCATGAGAGAAATGAGATGCACTCAAGAAAAGGGGCAACGCGGCCCCGCAACCGGTGAACCCGCTCAGAACACACAAGAAGTTGATGTGTGCAGTGGGCCTGTGATGAAAGGCCATACTCCATAAGTGCAGGCAGTACTTTAAAAAACCCGAACCAGACAATTCAGGTCTCCAGGCTCAATACTTATTCTACTCTCACACCGCTGCTACCAGGTGGAGTCCAGCAGATGATGTAGGCCTGGAGGAGAGCAACGCTTTCCAGATGACTCCATAGATAGTGTAGGTCCCTCCCAGGAGGTCTTTGATGTCCGTGATACCTCCAGACAGAAAAGGGGCAAGTCAACAAACCCTTGGAGAGCACACTTCAGAGTGTCACAAATCAGCAGGCAATCTGCCCAGGCCAGCCACGATGCATGAAGGGTGCACGGATCCCTTCCAAGGACAGTTAATACTCCTATGCACAACAGACTCCTCTGCCAGTGTGCACCACGTGGTCCAGCAGTACCGGTCCCACGTCCATGCTAGTGTATTGCTATGTTGCTGAAGTGTGGTACTCATAGTTATTCTCAAGTGTGCCTTTGAAGTTGGGGGTAGTTCAAAGTGGTCGCCTTTGAACCACAGATGTCTCCCCTAAATGTTAGTCCTGTCTGCCATGGGGCTGTGGAATGCAGATCTTCTTTTTTAGTGCTGCCATGATCTGGCTCTAAGAGGCCAAGTGTCAGAACCTCTCCCTCAAATCTATCCAGCCAGTCCCTCAGATGACAGAAGTCTGTTGTTCCAGTTGCCTAGGTTTTATAGCTGTCACTGGGGAATGCAAAGATATGCTGTTCCTCGCTTCCATTGGAATGAAGCTGAATTAAAATTTATTGACACAACTACCTTTACCATGAAAAGGGATTTGTCATTGTGAATCCAATGATTGTAAACATCATGAGGCTGCTCCACTGCAATCCACTACTGCAGCCAGTATTAATTAAAAACTTCCTCTCATGTTAACCTATGGGCAGAGCAGTTGACATGGGCTGTGAGAACACACATGGGAATTCTGCATTTCCTTGACACATGTGCCCTGGCACGTGCACAAGCCTGAAGGGGAGGTTAGACACAAGATTAGGATCACCAAAAAGGTGCAACTGTGCCTATACAGGCCTGCTGTGACAGACTCAGTATATATGAAAATGTAATTGTGCAAGTGTGCACATATTGGCTAGTGCCACTTTCTAGTGGATGTAGGAAGGGCTTGTGCACTTTCACACTGTACTGTACAGTGGTAAAGTGCTCAGAGCCAATAGGCCACTCACAGAAAATCAGCACAACCTCCTAGGAAAAAGCAAACAAATTTGGGGAACCACTACCACAGCATGTCAGGGCTAACAGTTAATACTGATATTCTAGCTGCCACCACAATCTCCTACTCAGGCATAAAATAATTTCGAAGAAACAGGCTCTGTCTGTCTCAAGGAAGGTTGATCTGGATGCCCCTTGAGCAACAACCTTGCTGGCCTAGTTGTAAAATCATACAAAGGAATTAAAATGTACTCATATATAAAGGCAGCACTAAGCAGGGAGTCTTGACTTTTATTTTTTTGAGTGAAGCTTATGGTACTCCCAATCAGTATTTGGCACAGGCCCTTGCAGGTTCTGTGATTACAGGAGAGTGTCTATGCTTCATTTCCTCTGTTGGTATCCAGAATTTATAACCACATGATGCGCTGTACTAAAACCAGAGGGTCATATTTACAGGTGACATGCGTCGCTGGTGTGTAACTTTTTGTGGTGCACCAATGGCACAGACTGCAGCCCATATCTACAAGGCCAAGCAAAGTCACATTGTGTGGCTTTCCATGGCCTTGTAGATATGGAGTAAGACAAAGCTGCGCATGTCGCGTTTCATGGGTGTTGAGGTGGGTGTTCCCATGCAACACCCATGGATTTGGATGCCTTCCCAAATTTACAAGGGTTTATAAACCTGAGAATGTGTCAAAAGCCTACTCCTCCCCAGGAGAGGCTTCAGGAGGAAAAATAACTTTCTCCTTATTTTTTTATCCTCTTTGTATGTGTGCTGCATTCTGCAGCACATAGAACTAGGAAAAGGCCTCCATTGATTGTTTTTGTGCAGGAAGGGGTCCCTTCCCGCACAAAAACAATCACTCGTACAAAGTAGACACCCTTGCACCATGGTGCAAGGGAGCCAGTGTTGGCACATGGCAGCCATTTGTGAACTAACACAGTGGAAGAGGACAGGAATGCGCCCTATCTTATTCATATGACACATTCCTCCCCTTTCTTTTGACGCAGGGCAGTGCAGCAAGAAGCTTTGCGTTGCTGCCCTGCGCCAAAATATTGTAAATAAGCCCCTTTGTTCTTAAAATATGGGTTCTTCATTTATATAGATGCCTTGGATTTTTGCATGACAACCAGCGTCCCTATGAACTTGGCATGTTTAAGCAAATATGTTAGCACAATATTCAAAAAGCAGCAGCCATTGTTTAAATCCAGAATCATCAAACTATATAGTATATAAGCTGGCAGTTTTAAATGTCCCATTCTCTCCCTCTGGCTTGAAGCAGACTATATATTAATATTTATTGTTGTTCTGCTGTTTTATTTTTTTATTACCCATTTATTATATAAGTTGACAGTTTTGAGTGCTCCACTCTTGCCCCTGACCAGGACCTGCTTTTGTATGTTGTACCTTATCACTGCTCAACTCTCTCCCTGGTTTTCAATAGACTATACACTGATATTTATTATCAGTCTGTTGTTTTATTCTTTTATGTCATTGTACCATTTTGAAATAATTGACAATAATTATGTACTTACTTACATTTGATAAGTGATAAGTTTTGATTGGGAGCAGATAGAAATATGGTGTTTACACTCAAATTAATTGTAATTTAAGATACTCCTTAATGATGAGGTCAGATTTTGAGTCATGATTCTGAAAATGCCTGTTTTAGAAAGTTGGCATGTTCTTATCCTAACCATTTGTGACTCCTAGTGTCCTGGGTCACATAACTAGGAATGGTTCTGCAAATGGTGTTTGTGTATTCTTTCCAGACAGTAACATAAAAGGGACTAGGTGTGGCAGGATGGGCCACCTTGCCAGGATGGTTGGAGGTGGAGCTGTGCCTTGCCCTACTTACACTTCAAAGACCTTGCCTCCGGCATACAGAAAGAAACCTGACACTAGTCTTTTGTCACCCTAGACTTCTTGGAGCCTTGACAGGGGAAGGGAAAAACTTTCCAGAACCAGATGTAGGGATAGTATAGTTAACCCCCCCACTTCAAAAGTTGTCATTAGGTATGAATACTGGACCTCCAGAGCCACTTTTCACTACACTCCTGGACCTGTGTGCGTTATAGAAGGACTGCCCTGCTGCTCGGTGACTGCATTGCTCTGAGAAGTAAGACTGGACCTGCTTCCTTCATCCCAGGCTAACATGAGTGACTCCAAGTTTCAGTTGGCTGATCTCCTGTCTGAGCTAGAGGGACACAACAAGCTCCAGAGATCTTCCTGCAACTGCCCAGCTGACCTGCTGCACTGGACCTGCCTGGACCTGCAACTAGACCTTCCTGAGCACTGCTGGTCTCTGTTAAAGTGAGTTCCTGATCCCCAAGAGGTGTCTCACCATGTCCGCGACCCTTGTTTGATATCAGACGAGCTCCTTCTGTGAGGAAAGGTGAAATCCTGAAGTTTTGGGCTTTTACAACAGCCAACAACCCTGTTCATATCATGACTCAGCTGTCCATGATGCCTGCCAGCACAGAGCTCTGGTGAACCCGTCTCTACAACGACTGCCATCGATGACCGGCAAAGTGAGATCTGCATTTCATGCTACACTAATAACAGCCAACATTAAGCTCCAGCAACAACCATCTGGGGCACTCAACCGGATCTTCATGCTACAGAGATGACCACCTGTGACGCTCACATTGTTCCTCGCGGCCTCCTCCAAGGTGAATGGAACTCTTTGCGCCATATTTTGAGAAAGTAACTTTTTCAGCTAGACAAACCTGGTCCGAGTATTCAGCCTGCTCTCCATCACAGTGGACCTGAAATTGTGATTTCCCCTGGTCTAGCATTACCAGATGACTGTGAGTGGTGCTTCTGCTTTTAGGTGCTATATATATCTAAACATTTAATGTTGCTTATCTCTGGTTCTACACTTTGTATCACAGATAATAATTCACACATTGCCTTTAAGTTAAACATTACTGCTTTGTGTCCCACTACCAGAGAGTTAAGCAGAGGTTAATTTAATAACTTTTGAGGTTCCCCCGGACAAGCATTGTGGTTGTTACCTAAGTAGGGCGTCCAACCCTCTCAACCAATAACCCGATTTCTTACAAAAACCATCTATGGGAAAGGGATACTTTTTCTAATGTAAAGTCTTGCCTGTCATCCAGTGGCGGCCCGTCCTTTAGGGCGGAGGGGCCACGGCCCCTCACCCCATGAAGAGTGTCTGTCAGGCTGAACAAAGGTCAGCCTGACAGACACTCTTCATGTTCAGGTCAGGCAGCCAGGAGCGAGACAAGCGCGATTTGCGCAGACTCCTGGCTCCCTGAGCTGAACTTTGCTGGGCTGAGGAGATTACAGCTTCTATGGGCGTGACCTCCTTGGCCCAGCAAAGGTGCCTGGAGGCCCTCCACTGGGTGACGAGGAAAGCGTCACCAATTGACACTTTCCCTGGGCGCTTCAGTTTAAGCCCTGAAGCGCCCAGGGCGAGTGTCAATCTGTGACACTTCGTCACAGAGTGGGGTGGGATCAGCAGTCTCACTGACCCCATCCCATTCTGTGACGAGGCTGGGACTGCTGCTTTCCCTCATTGGCTGACCTCGGGTCAGCCAATGAGGGAAAGCAGCAGTCCCAACCCTCCTGGGACCTGGAGGCTAAAGGTAAGTGTGTGTGTGTGTGTGTGTGTAGGTATGTGTGTTATGTTTTACATTGAATGTTTGGTGCGCACGTGCATGTTTGAGTGTTATGAGTGTTGTTAATGGATGTGCATGCGTGTGTGTGTGTGTGAAAGAATGAATGTGTGTGATCTTGTAAAATGAATTTTTGGTGCGTGCGTGCATGTTTGAAAGGAATGAGTTTTGTTAATGGATGTGCGTGCGTGCGTGTGTGTGTGTGAAAGAATGAATGTGCGCGATCTTGTAAAATGAATGTTTGGTGCGTGCGTGCATGTTTGAATGGAATGAGGGTTGTTAATGGATGTGCGTGCGTGCGTGTGTGAAAGAATGAATTTGTGTGATCTTGTCAAATGAATGTTTGGTGCGTGCGTGCATGTTTGAATGGAATGAGTGTTGTTAATGGATGAGCGTGCGTGTCTATGTGTGAAAGAATGAGTCTGTGTGTGTGTGTTTGTGTGTCTGTGTGTTTGCCCTGCCCGCCCCCTCCCAAAGCTGCCGGCCGCCACTGCTGTCATCTCCAAGCCCTAAACATCCAATCTGTAACTCACTCTACCTATACAATGCCACAACCACTAAGTTCTGCATTGGGTCTCTTGGGGTAGTGCCTCTAGGAATGACCCTGTACAAATCAGGAGTGGTGAAAGGATTAATGGAGGCAAAAATATATTTGTTTGCATGTTGTGATCTCCTCCCAAAGTAGGGCCGATTTACCACCTCCCAACTGCAATACAGCAATCTGTGTTCCTCCTTGCTGGTGGCGCTGTAGAGAAGCTGCCCTATCCTGCATTATGGAGGCCGACCAGCCGACCTGCTGACTTATAATCATATACCTATTTACAGCCCCTAATTCAAGTGTGCCTTGAAGCACACTTGTTGCAAACAGAGCACCACGGCAAATAAATAAATCTCTGAAATTTAATACCACTACTGGATCCTCAACTATTTTCTAATAATGTACATATTTAATGTGCTCAATGTACGTAATGCTATTGTCCAAGCCTAATTAATTGTGCTCGTCTCTATTAACAATGCCATCAAATTTACTGATCTAAAGTCGTTGCTCTTTACATAATCTGCATTAGAAATGTTACTATGCCTGATATAAACAAATGCAGATTAATAAAGCTGATTGAGGAACACAATGAGCTGTACAGGTAGAACACACTTTCATTTAATCTAATTGTGAGTTCTTAGGAAGATGAATATTGTCAAAATATGCAATCTAACTTAGTTTCACAAATAGTTTGAAAACTTTTCCGTGAGGCAGAAGAGCCTCAGGAAACATCCTGAGTTAGTTTGGTGATTCCCAACAAACTGAGGACGAAAGATAACAAGCAAACCAAATCTTAAAAGAAAGGAAGGAAACAATATTTGCACAGAATGCAAAAAGGCCAAGCTGGAAAATGTTTGTAGGTGAGAAGATGAACGAATGTATGAAGGTGGCCAAATACTTCCTGGTAATTCAAGCTTTACTTCTCAAGCTTGTAACATGATTGGTGCTCTTGTTAGATAATTTTGTATGGTCACAAGCTTTATTTAGTTAGGATAATGCATGAACAGCTTCACACAAAAGTAATAATAACTGACAATAATTAACCATATCAAATGCAGCATTTATTAATATAAGAGGAATTAGATTGAAGAAAGAGGCTATTGCCATTCTCCTCACCGTAGACAAAGCTGTTTTCACAGTTGCATAATTATTAGAAATAATGTTTGAAATTAGGGTGTACAATGTCACACTACTAATAATGTCTTGTAATTCTTATGTATATCTAATAGCCAAATTTGTGTGAAAGAGACACAAGGCAACATGTATAGTTTTATACAGGGATAACTGTATTCATCATCTATTCAGTAGAAAGGAGCCCGGGCAGGCCAGCACGTTCCCACTTATCCCGATGTATCACAAGCATTGAATCAGAATAGGGTGGGAAACCATGTCCTACACTGTCCAGAGGTCCAGTAGCAATAAGCAGGTGACTTTCTTCCTGTTGTCCACAGCCAACTTAATAGCATCAGAGACCTCTACTACAGTAGATTTAGTGCTGTGTCCTGGATGAAAGCCCGATTGTGACAGATACAGCAATTGATTAGCATCTAGATAACTAGTAAGTTGGATATTTATCAATTTTTCGAGGGTCTTTGAAAATGCTGGCAGCAAAGAAATTGGCCTGTAGTTGGCCAGGATGGTCTGTTCAGCCAAAGGGTTGTTTAGCTGTGGAATGAGCATAGCATCCTCCAGCAACTAGGAACAGTGGCCTGGTGAACCGAGTTGTTTAGCAGCGCATTCAGAGAGAGATTAATGGCCTCGGCGTTGGCAACCAAAATTGGGAGTGGGGGCAGGGGTTGTCGGGCAGCCGGACCTACAAGCTTTGAGAGCTTTCTCAGAGGCCTCCAACTAAATGGTTGAGAACTCTGTCAAAGAGCAAAAGTGTAAGGAAGGAACTATCAAGGGCAGACCTCCAGACTAATTGAGCTCTCTACTATTAATAGTTATAGGTTCATTTTGGCCTTCTAAACCATATTGCTCGTTCCTGCTGCCTTTAAAGTCTCTACAATGCCCAGAAGATTTTTCTCAAAAAAGTCAGAAAGTTGAAGATAAACTTTTGGAGAGGCACCCAAGAGCTGAGAAAGAGCAGGATTGACAAACTTCTTAGTGATTTAAAAAAAAAAACTCATTAGATGAATACTTATGCCATTAAGCAAAAACACTCATTTGTGGGCGCACAGTAGACCAGCTTAGTAAAGATGACTTGACTAGATAAAGGTGTACTTCAGCTGTGGAAAATACAAGGAGGCACGGGTAAGATACCATGAGGACTTAAAAAAAAGGGAAAAGGGAAGAATACATTAAAAGAGTGAGGAGGAATGGGATGGATTATCACTATCAGATTGAACATATTGAGAATAGGGTAAAAGAAAAGAGAAAAATTTAGTTGGTGTAAAACCAGCACCGTTTAGCTGGCCAAGAAGGTTGTTGTCTGGTAATTGCAAAAAACAAGGCCACTTACACCTCTTGGAACGCATTGCATGATCAATGAATGACTTCTTTGCTTGGTGGCAAATGTTTTATTTATTACACAGGCTGACTTCATACTGAGTCAAATTCCTTTACTACTTCTTATCTGCTTCTGACATGCTTAATTTTAGTGGGCAATACCCACTTGGCAGGTTAACGAAATGTTATTTACACTCAAGACTAACTTCAGCCCAAAACTAGCAAAACCTTTAAGAAATTAACTTTATAAAAATGTAATGTAACACTATGGAACCACCAACTTCCCATCCTGAGAGGAAAGATCGAATGAATATTTCTGTAAAAACATCTATGTTATTGACAAATTGAACTGACAAATACCCGCAGCTCACGGTCATGGCATAATTTCACTGAACATTATTGTGTGTACCGTAAAAGACTAGCTTAAGAAAACTCTACATGCTTTCTAAATGTACAGATAATTGGATAGCGTTCAATACAACTGCTTTATTTTGACAGTTATCTTAAATACTTGATGAAAATGAGCTTTAAAGAAAATAATAGAATAAAATTCACTAGTTAGGCAGGAGATAGATCAGACACCCTTGAACATCTTCGTCAGTGCATGAAGGTTATGTCAATGCCCACTGTTCAGCCCTTAGTACTGCCAAACAACACTATTTCAGGGCCTCTTATCTCTCTGCTACTTTCATCTGCAAGAAGTATCATAAAGAATTAACTACTACTGTCCCTCTCTAGGACCACCATAACTCATTCTTGCCATTCTTGTCTCTCTGCCTCCGATGCGACCAATTCTGTGCTCCACAATCTGAACTACTCTTCACTGTTCTCTTCCCCCACTGTTACATACACTCTACCTCCTTCCATCTCCTCTATATATCTCTGTCATCACATCACTGAAGTATCTAATTTCTCTTATGAAGTCCACTACCCAATCTTGCTGGCTGTCAAACCCTTTCAGCCCACAAACTATTCATTCCTTGGTTCTCATCTAGAGATGCTTGTCCTGCTAGGTGGCCTTCTTCAGACACCTCCCCTCCCCTGTCTGGCAAGAAATCAGCCATAGTGCTACCACCACTCAAACAGTAACCAATTTCCTTCCATCTACTGTCCTGACTCTAATTTTTCTTTTTTCTTTAAAACGCAGGGCATCCTATATTTATTTGTGCCACTTTCTGTCAATGCACAGTCTTCTCAATTCTCTCCAATCTGGTTTCAGTGTCATTTAATCCACTAAAATGTCCTTACCACGTGTCTAAATCAATCACCTCTTTCTAATGCTCCTTGACATCTCTCTGGTGTTACGCATGCTACACAGTCCCATCCTGCTAACAACACTTGGTGCAGCGCTTGACTAATTTTCATCTTATCTCTCTGTATCTCTTTCTCCTGGCATTCATCACTTTGTTCACCAACTCCTTTATTAATCTGCATTTCTCACTGCTGTGCCCTTGGTCCACTCTTTTTCTCCATATACACCAAATACCTGGGCAACACCATATTCTCGTTATGTTCATATAACCTCTACATAGGTTCCAAACAGAACTTCACTTATCCCCATTACTGCCACCAGAATTTAATTTCTGACTGTCAAACTGCAATTCATCGCTCAATGGCAATCCTCTTCAATCTTTTCTCCGTAAGACCCAAAGTAGATAGCTCTCAAGCAGGACCTTCAAGTGATCTTTAAGTCCGAGATGTACCTCCAATCCTCCTTCTACGCTGCTGCTCGAAAAGAGAAAATATTAAAACTAAGCCCTCACCTCTTTTTTTACACATCTAAACTTGACTTGTAGTCAGCAGTAAATTAGAGTATTTCAACAGCCACCAGGATGGTCTACGCCAGTGCCCTTTCTCACCAAGTGACAAAGTAATCCACATCAGCACATATGTCCCCTTCAGTCTCCCCAGGGGCACACTTACCACTTCTTGGTCAGACGGGTTGTGAGGCAAACAGCTTTATTCCTACTGCTCACTGTAACCTTTAAAACTATGGACGACAAAGTGGTAGCTTATCTAACGCAAAGTCTTGCTTGTCATCTCTAAGCCGTAAATCCTCATTCTGTACCTCACTCAGCGGCGGCTCCTCTGCTAAAGTGGAGGAGCGTGATAACGCGTCCAACCCTTGTAAATTACCTGTATCTGGACACATTGGAGGTCGGTGGATCTTTTAGCCAACTCGGGCTCTCCTCATCCTAAAATAGTCGGGTCATTCTGATCAATAATCAATAACTACTGTAATCGATAATCAATACTCAATTAATAGATCAATATAACACATCAGGAATCAATAGCAGTTGGTATTTCAGCGCACCATGACCTTTCAGTCATGAATAACCACACCAGTTTATTAAAAGTTAGTGCATTTATTTCCCTATATTAACAAAGCTAGCACGATGTATATAAGTCTCAAAACCAAATGATATATGTATATGAACATTACTAGTTGTCCATAACGGCGGAAGAAACGCAATCTACGCAAAATCTGAATAATGATACACTCAGTTATGGCAATGCAAATCACTAATATGACTAACTGTATTTGACTAATTTCATACATTGGTCAGCATAACAAGATTTCAAATTAACATGGTGCATCGAATGAATCCCTCGACTAACCTCTAATTAGCATTGGCATGTGGGACTTCATGCAAAACTAATTTAGTCAACACAAATTTGGAAAACCTCTAGCTTGGGCCCTATCAAAATAGCAGTTGGTACCTAAAAGGAAAAACATTATGCATAATACATGTATCCTTTTATATTTACCAAATACAATCAGCATTCAAGAAAGTCTTCGTCCCTCAGGTACCGGTTCGAACAGCATGGGGCAGATTTCAAAGGGGGCAAAGTTAAGGGCAAGCTTCCTTGCAATAGCAAGGAGAATGGGGCAAAGTTACTTCATGGGCAAGACGGGGCAAATCAAAGTTAAAGTCTCTAGGGTGAGAATTCTTAAAGTCTCTTTCTCTCGGATAGAGAAAAGGGCATCAGGGTGTCGTCCAAAATGGAGTCTGGCATCTGGCTTCAAATTGGCATTGAGGAAAATGGCTGACTTCTCTTTGTCCAGTGGGTTTAAGTAAGAAACATTCCAAATTCGGCAGGGTCTTCCATTGGAGGGTTCATAGGTTGGCTTCAAATTGTCCAATGAAAATTGTCTTTTTACTAGCGCTCATTTATGCATACACTGTCCTTGGAGCCTTGGAACACAAATAGTAACATGGTTTGCCAATTATTTTACTATCTGTACCTTCATTGTCTGCACCTGCAGAGACTGACCTTGTATCAAAGGGGATGAAACCGGCCTAGTACGAAACCTTGGAGATAAGTGTATTAGTCATCTCTGCTGGAAAAATACAACTTCAAGCAAGAATATATGTTTCATTAGTTCAAGGAAAAGCCACACAGTTAGAATTTGAGACCAGGCAACTAGGCCAAAGCCTCTACTAAATTTAAGCTAAGCAAAACAGTTTCAAACAAGAAATCATGGCATACATTTGCAATTATGACAGATTACTACAATTTTCAATTCTTCATGATTAATAAAGCTCGTTTACAATGATGGCGAACTACCCCGAGGGCACAATTTCCCTCGTACATTATTTTCTTTGCTAAAATCACACTACATGATACGCTTTTGATTATACAATATGTGAATATATGTTGGACCCTCTTTCTCTGCGTCATCAATCCCTCCTCTGATGACTAATTATGTCATCACATCAAATCTACCCACAAATTTTATTCCATTAAAATTCTGTATAGTAATTTGGCACTTCAGTCAATTCCCTTTTTCTTTTAATCCCTTTAGATTTTTCTCTATATATTTCTACCATTTTTGCTTGTTCTTTTTCTTCTCTTTTTCTTTTGCGCCTTGTTTTCAATATTTTGATAGCTTTCCATACTCCCCAAGAGCCTAATAAACAAATTAATATTATTAATATCCCCTTTACTATTTTTAGTAACAATCCGTTCCAAACGTTGCTGAGCCAATTTCCCACAGAAGCAAATCCTTTTCCAACTTTATCCCAAACTCCTGGTTCTTTCAATTCCTTCAAATCTATACTTTCATTAGTTAAATTTGAAAGCATTGTTCTAATTTTTCCACTGCTGTCTGGTATATATGTACAACAGTGACATGTACCAAGCATTTTGCAAACGCCGCCATCCTTTGCTAAAAGAATGTCTAAGGCAAGCCGATTTTGAAGAGTCATAGCTCTTTCTGCAGCGAGTTCAGCATCCATCAGTATTATAGCTCCTGAAAACTTTGTCAACATGTTATCCACAATAGTAGACAACTTCCGTATTTTGATTGAATTCAATATAACTCCTACTGAAGGAATCAGTGCTTCAAATATGTCTCCTACCACACCAGAAGCTGTCTCCCTTTTCTGAACATGATGTGATTCAGACAGCTTTGGAAATTTCTTTAAATCGTCCAGTTGGTAAATCTTTGGGAACACTATTCCCAAATAACATCTCCCATACCATCCTTTAGGAAGACGATAATAGGCGTTGAGTCCACAGATATAATATATCCCAGGAGTAACTGGGTCTTGTCCATTCAGCATGAACGTCCACTTAGGTTGAAACAAAAACGTATGTTTACATTCACTCGTTCCCACAAAAACTGTGTCATAATATGATTTATGTCTATGTATACAGAATCTCCCTACGTGCAATGTATCTAAAGCTATTTTCCCTTGTGTTTTTATTGCGGCAAAAGCATAGTTATCTACAGATGTCCTTTTGTGTAATTCCCTTTCTAATTCCTCCTTCATTTCTTTCCTCCTATCGTCAGTGCGGTCTAAGAAATTTATCTCTACCGGTGAAAGCAAGCATGTAAGGTTCTCTCTATGTGCGTGAGCTGTGTGAAAAGGTGACAATGGCTCAAAGAATTCTCTCATTCATTTGAAATAATAATCTCTAGCTATTTTACTCAGGTACTCGATTATGGGGACATATGCAAATGTGACATGATAATTGGAGTAAAAATAATGAATGTACTGTTGACCATAAAATCTGGACGTTATTATACTACATGTAATTCCGTACGTAAGAGGCATGCTATGATACGTCACCCCTTCCACTACTGAGGTAGGTATTTGTGTACACACATAACAATCTTTCGCATCCATGGTCTCAACATACTCACTCAGCAAGCGATAGAAAACGTTAGATGAAAGTTCCTTCTTATCATGCAAATGTCTCTCATCTTGTTCGAGTCTCTTCAGAGCTGTTAGTTCAGTAATAATAGTAGGTTTAGAAGTAGAAGCATCATTCGTCTCACTCTCATTCTTACCATGCATTCCAAGAACTATTGCTACAATGATTAGTACGCATGCGGTTATTAGACCTATACACATATATTTACAACACTTCATTTTACGACCCTGTGTAGTGTAGCCTGTCATGATCTGTATAGAATCAGAAAGTTGAAGACACTTTATCAAAGCGAATTTGCAGATATATACAAAGCTGAACGAGTTCAATGTTCACACAGTTTTCTTTTAGCAGCTTAGTCTCTTATCGGTTAGCAGCGTTGTCTCAAAATCAGGTTTAAAGTCAATCAAGTTAGCAATGTCTTAGCCGGTTGAAAAGTCAATCAGGTTATCAATGTCTCTATTCGGTAAAGTTCATGGAGTTTTACTCCTCAAGTGCCAAAGTGAAGTTCTGCCTCTTCGTTCTCGAGACTGAGGGATACGAATTCGTCTAAGTATGCCCACTCCGGACCAG
The DNA here is from genome assembly GCF_031143425.1 of Pleurodeles waltl. Classification (NCBI taxonomy): domain Eukaryota; kingdom Metazoa; phylum Chordata; class Amphibia; order Caudata; family Salamandridae; genus Pleurodeles; species Pleurodeles waltl. The sequence continues at coordinate 1,372,304,931 of NC_090446.1, read as the reverse complement.
AATATCTTTTGCTCGGTATTCTTTTTCTTTTCAATTTTGCATCTCTCTTTGACTCTCTCTCGCTCTTGCTTTCTTCCTTGGCCAAGTCTTTCTCTTCACTTGGTGCTGCTATTGCGACAGACACTTCCTTTCTTTTCTCTTTGACCTTTGGCCCTTCACTGTCGGTCAACGTTTCTCTGATTCTTAATTTTACTGGCGATATGCTTTGTCTTCTTTTTGCACTGTGTCCACTTGATGGACCTGCAACCTCTTCCGAAGGAGTTTGAACAGCTTTGTTCTGTCCTGTCTTGTCTTCTCCCTCTGGGAAGTCAATCAGGTTTTCCTTTTCTTTTCCTGTATCGTCTGCTTCTGGGAAAGCCCTCCTCTGATCAGGCTCTCCTGCTCCTTCACCCGTTTCGAGCTCTTTGCGACTGTTACCTGCTTCAGGCTCTTTGTCACCTTCAGCTGTTTCAGGCTCTTTGTCACCTTCAGGACCTTCGTCACTTTCTGAGGCTCCTCCTTGGTCCTCCCCAAATGAATCAGAAAATATTTCTCCTTCCTCTATTTCTACCTGTTCGTCTCTAGGTCCTCTTCGCTCTGTCTCGGCACTTGGTACTTTGTTATCAGACACTGGTGATTTCAGTGCTTCAACTTCCTCATCCGTGGGGCACGTCACCCTCTTCGTGTGACTGGCGTGAATCCAGTTGGTAACGCCCGCACACTTCACAGCGATGGTAGTTGTCAGAATCACTTGAAAAGGTCCTTTCCAACGGGGTTCCAAACACGACTTCCTCACGTGCTTCTTTATCACGACCCAGTCACCTGCTTTCAGGGCGTGTCCTGGACCTTGGATCGGTGGCAAGGTGGTTGCCTCCACCTGGTGAGAGAAAGAGCGGACCACATCAGCTAGACCTTTGCAGTAGTCTAACACCATATCATCTGTAATATTCAAAAGAGCATTTTCAGGAACTGCTGGAAGTCTCATGGCACTGCCCATGAGGATCTCGTGCGGGGACAGTCCAGTCTTCCTGTCAGGGGTGTTTCTCATTGACATTAGCACCAAGGGCAATGCGTCAGGCCATTTTAAGTTTGTTGATGCACATATTTTCGCCATCCTTGATTTCAATGTGCCATTCATTTGCTCCACTAGACCTGAAGCTTCAGGGTGGTAGCTACAATGCAACTTTTGCTCAATGTTCAGCGCTGCACAAAGTAATTTTATTACTTCATTATTGAAGTGACTTCCCCTATCTGATTCTAAGGAGATCGGGAATCCGAAACGTGGTATTAGCTCTCTCAAGAGCAGTTTTGCAACTGTGAGACTGTCATTTCTGCGTGTAGGGTATGCTTCAATCCAGTGACTAAAAAAATACACACAACCACCAACACATACTTCAAGCCTCCATGCACAGGCATCTCAATGAAGTCCATTTGCATCCTGCTGAAGGGACCCCCTGCTCTTCCAATGTGGCTCAAATTTACTACGGTTCCCTTCCCTGCGTTCATCTGTTGGCAAATGACACAACAATGGCAAACTGCTTCAGCAACTTGACGGAATTTGGGGTTAAACCAATCAGTTTTAAATAGTCTAATCATGGCATCCCTTCCAAGATGGGCTTGTCCATGATATAATCTGGCTAACTGTGTCAAAAGACTGTTTGGCAGAACAAATTTCCCTTCACTTGAAACCCATAGTTCATCTAGTCTCTTTACACATTGCGATTTGGTCCATGAGAGTTTCTCATCCTCACTGACATCATTCTGTAAGGTCTTCAATTCATCCATTGTATCTACAACCTTTAGGGCAAAGATTTCACTTGGTTCAAGTTCTGGCTCATTTATCAAATTCCATTCATCCCTGAGCAATATACAGTTCAATGCGCAAAACCTTGCGACTTGATCCGCATATCCATTTCCAAGGGAAACACAGTCCTGTCCCTTCGAGTGTGCACTGCATTTTACCACTGCTACTTCTCCTGGTAATTGGATGGCATGTAACAATTCTCTTATTCTTTCACCATTTTTCACTGGTGATCCTGAAGAGGTCATGAAGCCCCTCTGTGACCACAATTGTCCAAAGTCATGCACTATTCCAAATCCGTACTGACTGTCAGTGTAGATGGTAACTTTCATTAATGCGGAAAGTTGGCAAGCTCTAGTAAGGGCTACCAGTTCCGCTACTTGTGCAGAGTAAACTCCTTGAAGCCAAGAGGCTTCCAGAACACCTGTTACCGTACATACAGCATATCCTGCTTTCAATATTCCCAGTGCGTCTCTTAAACATGAACCATCAAAAAAAATAACTTGATCATTTTCTTCCAATCGGGTATCTTTGATATCAGGTCTTGGTTTGGTGCAAAATTCAGTCACCTGAAGACAGTCATGCTCGATGTCTTCAGCGTTCTCAATTTCGGCATTTTCACTGGGAAACAAGGTTGCTGGATTCAACGTAGTGCACCGTTTCAGCTGCACATTGGGTGATCCCAGAATTATTGTTTCATACCTTGTGAGCCTAGCACCAGTCATGTGCTGTGTTCGGGAACGTGTCAAAAGTATCTCGACTGAGTGAGGGACCATGACTGTTAAAGGGTGTCCCATCACTATTCCTTCACTCTGGGTTAGGCTGATACCAACTGCTGCTATGGCACGAAAGCACCCTGGTAGTGCTGCTGCAACCGGATCCAAAGTAGCTGAAAAATATGCTACTGGTCTGTTTACGCCACCATGGGCTTGGGTCAAGACAGACAAGGAACATGCATCACGTTCATGACAAAACAATGTGAAAGGCTTCGTGTAATCAGGCATACCTAAAGCTGGAGCCCTGCACATGCATTCCTTTAATTCAATAAAAGCATCCATCTCATCTCCTTTCAGCTCAATTTCATCCAGTGCATCTTTCTGGGTCAGTTTCAGTAAAGGTTTTGCCAGAGTTGAGAAATTGGGAATCCATTGGCGACAGTAGCTCACCATCCCCAAAAACTTCCTCACCTCTCTCCTCGTCCTTGGGGGACTCATTTGGAGTACACTTGTTATTCTTTCATTCATAATTCTTTGTGACCCTTTCTCTATTTGGTGACCCAAATATTTCACTTTCTTTTGGCAGAACTGTAATTTTGAAGGAGACACCTTGTGTCCATTCCTTCCCAAATGGTTCAATAGGGCAATGGTGTCGGCTGTGCAGTCACTTTCGGTCTTGGATGCAATCAACAAATCGTCAATGTACTGTACCAGGGTTGACTCAAATGGTAACTCCAACGATTCCAAATCTTTCTTTAGGATCTGATTGAAAATTGATGGTGACTCAGAAAACCCTTGAGAAATTTGACACCAACTGTAAACCCTGTCTAGGAATTTGAAACAAAAGAGAAATTGGCTGTCCTCATGAAGAGGCACAGAAAAGAATGCTTGTGACAAGTCGATGACTGAGAACCACTCAGCATCACAAGGAACTTGAAACATTATCACAGCTGGATTTGGTACTACGAGGCAACATTTGATTATTGTGTCATTTATCTTTCTCAAATCCTGAACAATTCAGACCTTTCCACTTGGTTTTATTAGTCCCATGATTGGCGAATTACATGGACTGCTTAACACTTCTTTCAGTACTCCCTGTTTTACAAACTCATCAATGAGTTGGGCGACTTTTATGAGGGTGTCTTGTGCCATATAGTACTGTGGGGTCTGGGGAAAGGTTACATTGGGTTTTACAGTCACTTTCACTGGTTCTACTCCTTTGACCAATCCTACCTCTTTCCCTGTCATATCCCACACTTCCTTTCCGACTGTTTCCTGTAACTCAGCAGGAATATCTGCTTCAGTGAGCATTGGATAAAGAGTAATCAGAGGATACTCTTCATCGACAGTTTCCACTTTGTCCCCTCCTACACTGTCTTCTTCTTCCCCATTACTGTTTGTCTGAATTTTAATTCCATCATTTGAACACATAATTGAACATCCCAATTTGCACAATAGGTCTCTCCCTAATAGTGATATCGGGCTTGAGTCACACAACACAAATTTATGTGACCCTTGATAGTTATCAATTCTGACTTGAACTGGATCTGTGATTGGGTTCGTCAAGTACCTATTTGCTACTCCCACTACTTGGACTGTTCTCCCTGAAAGTGGCAAATTTGGTACTTCAATGCTCCTAACAGTGGAACGTGTAACTCCTGTGTCAACCAAGAATGAAACGCGATGACCCATAACTCTTCCCTCCACGTACGGACCCTTTTGATCAACTTCCAAAGATGCTGCAAGCATACAATTTCCCTCCTCATCTGAACTTTCACTCTCCCACGCATCGTTTATTCCATTCTCACTGTGTAAGGGGAATTGGTGTACTGTGTCACTTTGATTCATTCCTTGACCCGTAACCTGTTGAGGAAGCATTGCTTGCTGCTGATCCATTGGTGCTAAGGGTATTTGCATTTGCTGATTAGGTACCATAGGAAACTGCTGTTGCATTGGCTGCAATTGTGCCATTTGCACACGGGGCATTTGCACCTGTTGCGATTGCATGGGTTGTAAACCCTGCATCTGGTTTATATTGTTTTGAAAATTTGGATTCGGACCTCTCAATTTCGGTCCTCTCATAGTCTGAAATGCGTTGACATCATTGTTTTGCTGACCTACACCTTCCTGCACCATCATTGGGCACTCCCGTTTCCAATGCCCGACGATTCCGCACGTGTGACATGGCATCACCTTCTTCATTGACTGTATACCATTTGGAATCATAACGGTATTCAAATCAGGACCATTATTCACAAATCCTCCTCGGCCTCTGCCTCTCATCTGCGGCTGAAACATAGCATTTCCCTGCTGCTGCTGCTGCGGCATCTGTTGTTGAAAACCTTGCAAACCTGTCTGAGCTGCTCTAAGCTGCATCACCATCACCTTTTCTTTCAATCTTTTCTGCTTTGTCTCAATCTCATCACTGCAGTATTTTGCATAATTCAACACTTCATCGATCGACTTTGACTGCCAACAAATCAAATGCGTTTTAATCATCTGGCTGATTTCGTGTCTCAACCCTTCCACAAATCTGAACTCAAAATGGAGCATGTCCTTTGCCTCAATCGTTTCCGTGCCACTATAATTTTTAAACGCTTTCAACAATCTCTCATAGTACCCATGTATAGATTCTTTAACCTCTTGGGCTGTTCTGTCAATCCTCTGCCAATCCACATTTTTCAACGCAACCTTGGTTTTCAAGTGCTCGATCACCTTGTGGTACAAACTCATTACCGTAGGTGATGGCGCACCTGTGTCCCTATCTCTCTCTGGTTCACTCGTCTGCCAACCTACAGCCCTCTTACAATCTTCCCACAAATCTGCCGGAACCACAATCTCAAATAGAGTATTCAGGTATTCCCAGAGACATTTCGCGAGTTTCACAAATCTATCTGTTTGTTGATACCACTCAATCGGCTTCTCTCTCAATTTGGGAAAGTCATCCGTAAAGGATTGAATATCACATCTGTGCCATGGTACATGTACAAGTTTTCCCCCTGCTGTCTCTCTCATTGGTAACATAGTTATCAGGCCGTCATTCTGTTGTGCTTTCTCATTCCGCTCTGGGGTATTTTCTTTCTTTTTGTCCTTTTTCTTAACCCATCTGCTTTCCCACTTATCTAAACATCTCCAGACCTGTGAGCTCTGCAGTATCTCTTTAAGGTGTGTTTTTATCCCTGCGGATCTCATGTGTTCAAAGTCTTTTGTCTCAAAATCTAACCTGTAACTTCTGCTCAGGTGTTTAGTCTTACTTATATCGATCTCGTTCCTGTCTGCAATTTCTTGTAACTTCTTATGTATGCTGCTTACTTCTCTTGTAATCCTAGGGCACATGTATCTCAGCTCTTCTTCTGTGTACGATTCTAATCTGTTCAGACCCATTGTTCCCTCTACCAGTTCATCTGCTTCCATACCCAATCTTATTTTATTCAGGTATTCTTCCCCCTTCCCGCTGGATGTACTCTGTGGGCAGTTCAGGCTGTTGAACCATTGTGTTAACTGTTGCGCGTTCAGTCCCATCAGTGTAGCAGTTACATCAACTGCTACTGATGGTTTCTGTAATGTTTCAGTCTCTGAGGTTAACGGTACTAATAGTGGTGGATGTGACCTTACCACGGTTGACGGAGCACAAATTGGGATTGGACTAAATTCCGACAAGGACCCAGATCCATTTGGCAGTGCCGCTATTGGAGTTGTTTCTGGAGTGGTTTCTATGCATCTTCTCCCTGCCCCACTCTGTGTCATTACTACCCCTTGTTCGCATGCGTTTGGGTTTGCTTGTATGTACAGTGGTACTGGTGGACCTACAGTAATAGGCAGAGATATCGTGTCTGGATTCTGTCTGTTCCCCGAATTCTGTGGCATGTTAATCCCCACATTATGGTTCATCATTGCTGGCATACCTAACTGGCTCTCTGTTACTCGAGCATATGGCACTTCTTGTGTCTGCTTTTGAGGCATCAAGAACTGTGTTGATTCGGCTTGAATCAATGTTGGTCTTTGATAACTCTGTCCTCCCTGCGCCATTGAATCAGAAGTCATTCCCATGTTATGCTCATCACAGCAGTGCCTTTTGAACCTGTGGCTGATAATTACCAGCAGGTTTCAAGTTAGGCACGTCTGGATATATTCTCTGAATCTGTGGTATTTGTGGTAAGAAAGGCATATCGGAACTGTTCGGCCTCTGAGATATTCTCAAATTTGGTGTTACATTACCCTGTACTGGTTCTGGAGGGGCAGTACTAATGCTTGAGCCTTTTTCGCTTTCCACATATGGTGGCGGGCGATCATTCAGCAATTGTATAATGAACTCCTCATCGTCTGACTCGTCTCCCCTTTTCGAGTTTCTATTGTTCTCTCTATCTCTGGACTGACTCCTGTTTGTCTTATAGGTGGCTTTCCTTCCTTCCGTCTCCGCTTCATCAGTAATTGCTGGAAACAATTTAATCCCCTGCAATACGTCTGATCTCCAAACCTTTTGTGTGCTGTCCCATCTAGCATCCGCTAGTGTCTTTTCTACTTTTCTTATTCTGGTCTCGAACTTCTTTTGTTGTTGGTTTCTAGCTATTAGCTCCCAAATTTCTAGTGCCTCAAACTGTGCTGGTCTTGGAGGTACTTTCATGTTGTATAGCGCAAATCTCTGATTTTCCAAAACCCTTAGATTAAACGACCTATGGATAGGGAACGCTACACTTCTGTGCTTCTCTGTTAATTTGCACCATTGTTTTAACCAAAGGCATGGTGCTACACCCTTTTCTTCAATGACAATGTAAGCTGGTGTACCCTCAGGCGGTGTTTCTTCTCCTACATTTGCTTTAATGTAAACATCTCCCCTCATGGCACTCCTAAATGCTTTGAAAAATTTCATCTTTCCGTCTTTTATTTTCTTAGAATGTGTAATCAATAAGTGACTTTAATTCCCGGAATACTCTTCGCTTGCCTTTCCCCTATCAGTTGCGCTTCACGGACTGTGTCCAATCCGTGCGCGACCCTTCTCACCAACCGACCTATCCCAGCGCGGCTCCTAGTGAAGTCACACTCACACACTGCGGCTGACAAAGTCCTGTGGCTTGTCCTCTTTCATTCGGCTTTACTCACAAACTAATTTCTGCAATATAACGCGAGCACTAACCAAAAGAATAAACAGATCTGTCGGTTTACTACAGGAAGGGTAATACAATTGCTTCAGAAACCTTAGGGATTTTTCACTAGCCTCGGCAGTTATTCCATCTTTCTCGGTTTCCCGCTTTCGCAAGCAAAATTTGACCCGCAAAATTTACTTTCAACTGATCAATGAACTATTCTAGTGCACTTTAGAATTATTCAAATCTCAAAGTCAAAGTTTTCTTTCACTCCGCAACATTCATACCGACTTGTTGACCATGCCCGATCAACCTATTAAACCGACCAGATCACAACATCAAACAAGTGTCTCATACACTTTTCAACATACTCCGGAGTCTCTTGACCTCGCAGGGCCCGTCTCAACATCAACAACCACGTGAACAATTTTTTTTTCTGCACAAAGCGCTACACACATGTGAAGTTCGACGACTTCCCTACTCTCACACTTTGGAGTAACACTCCTGTAACCCCCTAAAATCCTCTCAAACTTCTCAATTAATCTGCGGCAATAAGCTATGCAAGCGCAAAATCCTAACTTCTCTCATACCGTCACTAGAAACGCCGAAACCATTCTCACACCTCCATGTCCTCCATTCGCAAGCTCCGAGATTCCGGGAAAGTCATTGGGGACTTAGGGCATCATCATCCCTCCAACTTGTTTTATCAAAGAAAATTCTAACTTAACTCCGTCTATTGCTCGGATGGGGTCCCAAAGGGCTAAACCATCAATCTCTGCTACCATCTACTGATAATGCGTCCAACCCTTGTAAATTACCTGTATCTGGACACGTTGGAGGTCGGTGGATCTTTTAGCCGAGTCGGGCTCTCCTCATCCTAAAATAGTTGGGTCATTCTGATCAATAATCAATAACTACTGTAATCGGTAATCAATACTCAATTAATAGATCAATATAACACATCAGGAATCAATAGCAGTTGGTATTTCAGCGCACCATGACCTTTCAGTCATGAACAACCACACCAGTTTATTAAAAGTTAGTGAATTTATTTCCCTATATTAACAAAGCTAGCACGATATATATAAGTCTCAAAACCAAATGATATATGTATATGAACATTACTAGTTGTCCATAACGGCGGAAGAAACGCAATCTACGCAAAATCTGAATAATGATACACTCAGTTATGGCAATGCAAATCACTAATATGACTAACTGTATTTGACTAATTTCATACATTGGTCAGCATAACAAGATTTCAAATTAACATGGTGCATCGAATGAATCCCTCGACTAACCTCTAATTAGCATTGGCATGTGGGACTTCATGCGAAACGAATTTAGTCAACACAAATTTGGAAAACTTCTAGCTTGGGCCCTATCAAAATAGCAGTTGGTACCTAAAAGGAAAAACACAATGCATAATACATTTATCCTTTCATATTTACCAAATACAATCAGCATTCAAGAAAGTCTTCGTCCCTCAGGTACCGGTTCGAACAGCATGGGGCAGATTTCAAAGGGGGCAAAGTTAAGGGCAAGCTTCCTTGCAATAGCAAGGAGAATGGGGCAAAGTTACTTCATGGGCAAGACGGGGCAAATCAAAGTTAAAGTCTCTAGGGTGAGAATTCTTAAAGTCTCTTTCTCTCAGATAGAGAAAAGGGCATCAGGGTGTCGTCCAAAATGGAGTCTGGCATCTGGTTTCAAATTGGCATCGAGGAAAATGGCTGACTTCTCTTTGTCCAGTGGGTATAAGTAAGAAACATTCCAAATTCTGCAGGGTCTTCCATTGGAGGGTTCATAGGTTGGCTTCAAATTGTCCAATGAAAATTGTCTTTTTACTAGCGCTCATTTATGCATACACTGTCCTTGGAGCCTTGGAACACAAATTGTAACATGGTTTGCCAATTATTTTACTATCTGTACCTTCATTGTCCGCACCTGCAGAGACTGACCTTGTATCAAAAGGGATGAAACCGGCCTAGTACGAAACCTTGGAGATAAGTGTATTAGTCATCTCTGCTGGAAAAATACAACTTCAAGCAAGAATATATGTTTCATTAGTTCAAGGAAAAGCCACGCAGTTAGAATTTGAGACCAGGCAACTAGGCCAAAGCCTCTACTAAATTTAAGCTAAGCAAAACAGTTTCAAACAAGAAATCATGGCATACATTTGCAATTATGACGGATTACTACAATTTTCAATTCTTCATGATTAATAAAGCTCGATTACAATGATGGCGAACTACCCCGAGGGCACAATTTCCCGCGTACATTATTTTCTTTGCTAAAATCACACTACATGATACGCTTTTGATTATACAATATGTGAATATATGTTGGACCCTCTTTCTCTGCGTCATCAAGCGTCACCCCACTACTTCATGCAGTGGACAAAAGGGAAAAATAAAATGATAATAACGTAGCATTATTATCATTTTATTTTTTCTTGGGGAGCCAGGTTAGGATGTGGCAGTGCTGGAGAAGGAGGAGGGCTGGAGACAGAATGGTGAGTGCACATAAGTGCTGGGTCGGCCGAACAGTCATGCGCACTTTGCATTTCTCCACCCGGCTGTATTGAACAGCCAGGAGGAGAAAGTGCACAGGGCCCTACTCCCTGTCTGAGCGCTGAAGCAGGGCGCTCAGACCAGTCACAATGCTGCTGTCATGGTGTTGACAGCAGCGTCGTGATTGGAGGGGAGTCTGGAAGCCTTGTGCTTAAGGGAGTCAGAAGAGGATGGAGGGATAGATGGAACCATCTCTCCCAACATAGAGGTAAGTTTTTTAAATTAGATTTTTTTTAATCCCCCTCCCCACCACCCCCATTGATAAGTGGTCGCCACTGACCTCACTCCACCTATATCACACCACAGCGACCCAGGTCTGCATTCAGGCTATTGGTGTAGTGCCTCTAGAAATGACCCTCTACCAGGGGTGTAGCTTGGTCAGTATGAATGGGGGTGGGGAGGGGTGCTAACTTCAGATTTCCAGACAATGATGTTAAAATACATTATAACACAAGCAAGTCGCACAAGAGGGGATTAAGGGAGAGAAAAGGGAAAGGAATGACGATTGGTAGTTGTACTAAGTGAGAGAAAAATTATTTTGTGTAATAACATTTTTGAAGACTTTTCAAATAGAGGGAGAGAGTGTGTGTGCGCATTATTGACTGTGTGTGGAAAAATCCTTGGTGAAATCCCACAGACACCGCACCATACCCGACTGAAAGCACCTGTTCCCAACTATTTGTCACAAAATACATTTTATTGGGGGGTGCAGCCCCCCCCATCCCTACCCCGAAGCCACGCCCCTGCGGCCTCTACAGATCAGATGAGGTGAAAGGATAACCAGTGCCATGAAGAGAAAACGTTTCTTTGCATGGTGTACTCCCCTGCCCAAAAGAGGGCAGAATTGGCACCTTCCAGCTGCAATAGAGCAATCCTAGCTTCCCCTGCTGGTGGCGCTGTAGGAGAGCTGCCTTAATCCGCATAATGCAGGCACCGGCCGACCTGCCGATTTATAACCATAGAGCCGCCAGCCTCCCCCTATTCAAGGCCGCTTTGAAAGGAGACGTGCTGCAGAGAGAGGGCCACAGCAGCTAAATGCATTACTGCAGTTGAAACCACTCCTGGATCTTATCTTCTCCATCTTCGATGTTCCATGTCTAATAATGTCAATATTTAATGTGCTCAAAGTACATAACGCTATTGTCTAAGCCTCGTTAACTGTGCTCCTTCTATTAACAATGTCAGTAAATTTACTCATGCAAACTGATATTTTCATTACGTATCTTGCGGTTGCTCTCTACATAATCTGCTTTAGAAATGATACAATGCCCAATATAAACAACCACACATTTCCAAAGCTGATTGAGAAACACAATAAGCAGTACAGGTGGAGCACCTTTTCACCTCTTCTAACTGTGACTCATTAGAAAGGTGAATCTTGTCAGAGTGCGCAATCTGGCTCGATTTAAGAAATGGTTTCAATAAATTCTCTTTGAGACTAAACAGCTTCAGGCCCTGGGATAATTCAGAAATTCCCCAGAAACAGTGGACAGCAGGTAACAAGGAAACGAAAAAACAGGTTTAAAGAAAGAAAGGAAACAGTATTTGCATAGAACGCGGAAGGGCGAAGCAGGGACATGTTTATAGGGGAGGAAAGGTGAGTAACATGAGGCCGGACACATACTTACTGGTGATTCAAGGTTTATATCTCAAGCCTTTAACACGATTGATGATCTTGATAGATATTTTGTAGGGTTAAAAACGTTAATTAGTAAACATAATACATGAACAACTTTCTCCAAAAGTAATTATCTCTGACATTAATTAACTATATCATATACAGCATATATTAGTAGAAAACCACAAATAATCATAATAATAATGATAATAATAAAAAAAAAACTTCTTCGAACACTTAAAGAAAACAAAATGTATAAAAAAGGCTTGTATAATATTACAAGTTATCCCTTGATAGATATAAAATGTAAAATGAGTTACATCGAGGCCGCATTCAGCACTGATAGGTCGAGGCAGCTCCAATCCATGGCAAAACAGGTCAAAAGGTGCAGAAACATGTTCCCATTTGTGCATTCCTGCATCAAACTACACTCAGTGTATTTAATTTCAAACTTCCTGAATGTTAAGGAAACAAGGGGAATTAAATGTTTAGATTATTCTTTCTTGGGTTACAATTCATGAGTTTTGTTGTCAAGGTTTCTAGGGGTCATTTAGACTTTGCTGGGGCCAGCTCACCATTTTGAGAGATCCACATGTGCCTAGCGGGAATCTTACTGACTTCGGGGAAAACACCAGCGCAGAGGTTGCTCTGAAGGCAGAGAGGATCGGTAAGTACACGCCATTTTGTTTTAGCTCTGCACGCTAACTTCGTTTTTCAGAAACAAACTCTCACAGGGCTTTGTTTCTAAAAAGAAAAACAAAAAAAAACAAATTTTCCTGATGTGCTGGCTTTTCTCCCAACATGTGAGGACTATTCACAATCTTTCCTGTTCACAAGCACCACAACTGGTAGATCCTAACAGGACAAATGTACATTACAATGATTGTTCTACACAGGGTGGTAGTTTTGACGTACATTGACAGCCTTGGTGGATAGGTCGCCATTTTAAGGTTTTTATCGATGGAGCCTGATAAGACACTACCTCCAAACCCTGAATGGGGCAGGCTGACTGGAGGTGTACTGAGGTAGGAGCCTTGAGGATTTACTGAATGGTTCCTACTCTGCAACACATGAGCTGGCACCCAGGAGTCCTGGTGGTCTTGGCCAAATGATAAACTTCTTATTTCAAGGCTTAGGAAAAGGGTGCTTCTCTATGGAAGTCTCTGAATCATACCTGTCACAGCTCAGATGTAGTTAGCAGATGAAGGTTAACTCAAGCAACGAGAGAATGCTGCTCATCTACCCATTCCTGTCCCTGGCACAATCAGAGACCATGACATCGTCTGTAATAATATAGAACTCTACACTGCAAAATTGTCTATAATAGACCTCCCAAAAAGAAGAAAGAAAGACCACTTGAAACTATTCCACATCAAATAGTCTTCACCATCCCAACATGACCCGTTAACAGAGGACTCGGTGGAGGAGTTGTAACAATCAAAATAAGTCAGTCGAAGAAGTTGGTGAGAAATTTGACAACCACAATACAATGCCATAATATTGTAAATCAAAACAACTTGTATCACTGTAGGTTATCACAGTGGTCTTGATACTAGGTTAGAAAGGTGTAACTGACAGAGAAGGGGAAGTAAAAAGCATTCTGCGTCTAGATTCAAAAATAGCATTCCGCATCTAGATTCAAAAGAGTACCATTTATTTACAAAATAATGATACAGGAGAGTGTAGCCTTGAGGGGCTACAGGATGCCACGAAAGCGGTTCTCAGAGGAACATATGTAGCCAATTGGCCAAACATAATATGGTACCCAAAATTACAGTGACAGAGCTAAAATAAATGCCCTGCAGAAACAAGAGGAAAACAACAGGAAGACACTGTCCCAAAAAGTCTGTGGCCAGTTAACTAATACACGAGACCAGGGCCCATATTTATCCTTTTTTTAGCGTCGCATTTCCGCTGCTTTTTGACGCAAAAACGGCGCTAACTTACAAAATACAATTGTATTTTGTAAGTTTGCGACACTTTTGCATCAAAAAATGACGCAAATGTGACGCTAAAAAAGGATAAATATATGTGCCCAGATGTGATTACTGGAACTTATTAAAGCAAAATATGCTCTTGCCAAAATGCAACAAAACATTATGAAGAAGGTAAGAAGTTGGGGAGACTACTGCCTGCTAAACTGTGGAGGAAGCAAACTCAGTATATTGATGACTACAACAATAAGATGGAACAGTGACTTCATGCCCGGGAGTGGTTGGGGGTTTTAAAGCTTTGGTCCAATGCTATCAGTCATTACACAAAGTCAAACTGTAAAATGAGTAGACGGTCAGCTAATAATCCAAAGCACCCAATTGAGCAGACTGACACTTAAACAACCAGAATCCCTAGAAGGCTTCATAGTGGCATACAAGATAATTAAATCAATAAACAACAATAAGCTAACCACGGCCCTGACGGCACCACCACCGCTTTTTACATGTCAATGTGGCCAGAGACAATAGAGGACATGTTCAAAGTTTTTAATGGGATTTCCAGGAAGGGAGCAGCGACGTATCTTAGTCAGTAAGATTATGAGATTATGAGCTTTGGGTTTGTCAACACTCATGCCTGCATATCATGTTAAAATAAATGGTTAGAGAAGTAGTGCAGATGGGGAGTTTAAGGGTCGGTGGAAAGGGAGTGGAGTACAGACTGGAAGGGGGGCTTAAAAAACAATATTTTGTAAAACAGCCAACATTGTATGCTCTTCAAAACAGAGATGACACACAGGGCCTCATTCTGAGGCTGGCGGGCGGCGCCTGGCGGGAACCGCCAAATGGCCGCTCTGCGGTCGAAAGACCGCGGAGGCCATTCTGGTTTTCCCGCTGGGCTGGCGGGCGACCGCCAGAAGGCCGCCCGCCAGCCCAGCGGGAAACCCCTTCCCACGAGGAAGCCGGCTCCGAATGGAGCCGGCAGAGTGGGAAGGTGCGACGGGTGCAGTTGCACCCGTCGCGAATTTCAGTGTCTGCTAAGCAGACACTGAAATTCTTTGTGGGGCCCTCTTACGGGGGCCCCTGCAGTGCCCATGCCATTGGCATGGGCTCTGCAGGGGCCCCCAGGGGCCCCACGACACCCCATACCGCCATCCTGTTCCTGGCGGGCGAACCGCCAGGAACAGGATGGCGGTATGGGGTGTCGGAATCCCCATGGCGGCGCAGCAAGCTGCGCCGCCATGGAGGATTCCGTCGGGCAGCGGAAAACCGGCGGGAGACCGCCGGTTTTCCTCTTCTGACCGCGGCCAAACCGCCGCGGTCAGAATGCCCTGCGGGGCACCACCAGCCTGTTGGCGGTGCTCCTGCCGACCCCGGCCCTGGCGGTCCTGGACCGCCGGGGTCGGAATGACCCCCACAGTCTCTGTGAGTGTGTTTATGTGTGTGTGTTTGTTTTTGACTGTGTGTATTTCCGCCTATTGTAAGAACAAATATTTTTTGATAAGCATTAATTATTAAATTAATGACTACATACTAATTATTAAATTAGTGATTGCATTACCAAAGATGCATTAATTATTAAAAGTGATATATAGAATTAAGTGAAAGCAATTTTATTATATTTTATTAAATGTGAAGTTACAATAATGTTTAAAATCTAAGACGTTTGTTAAAATATTTTATAATCAAATAATACATATGCTTAATTGCTTAGTGTTTAGATTGTAGCATGAAATTATATTTATTTATATTTTCAACTATTTTAAATAAATTAATTTAATTTAACATTATTTCCTATAGGGTTTTATTTTAAATCCCTACCTCCATTATTTTATATGGGAAGAAGTTGCATTGCCAGCGGTTGGCCGAGTGTGGTGCTGGACTAACTCCAGCTCTGCAATGGAGTAATTCACTACTGTTTTAGGTCCCTTTTTAGCTATAGTACCTTTAAAGCTCCAGTTTGTGAATAGCAATTACCTTTCTTTTTTGTGGGTGGGTGCATGTCCCTCCCTTAAGCCCTCTGTAAGCCCCCCCAGCCCCTCCTTACTGCTGCATAAACCCCTTCCTTTTAGAAGTAAGAATGCTCCTTTTCCCATCGACTTCTTCTGCTCTCTCCCATATTTAGTACTCAGTAGTAAACTTATATGTGTGAGGATCGCCCCACTAAAAAGATAGGAGAGGTGATGTGGAAATTTACACTCGTAGGTATATGAAGAGCATTTTGAGGCACTTTATTAATACAATTGTGGTACCACTAAACATACTACAAAATGCAATTTGTGTATAGGGTCCCTAGTGTCCAGGAGACACAGATTGATGCTGGGAAATCCATGACCAAGAGCATTGATTGGATAAGTTAGGGAAAAGCTATGGGGAGGAAACAGTGGACATTCATCTATATGAAAGTATATAGTGAGATTGTCAATGTCTAGGGTCGAGAAGCAGCCAGTAAGGCTCTCCTTTAATGGCATCCAACCACGCACAGAAAGTAACTCAAATCTATGCTGGAGAGGATGTGGCCAAAGAGAGGAGACAAAATATATCTTAGGAAAATACAAATATTTTGGGAGGAAATATTAAATGCAATAGATAGGATTGTGTGTATGAGAATCCTAAATGGCCCACTATTAGCAACGAAACAGGCAATTTTAGCCAAATCGGGCAAGGCAAGACTGCCCTCCATTAGAGACTGGTACGATAATATGTGGCGAGTAATAGGTATGGAAAATATATAATGGGCTCTACAGCAAAAAAAAAAAAGTTTTGGTAAAATATGGGAACTGATTCCAAACAACTTCACAAAAAAGAGTACTGGGGCCTTCATGTCCGGGATCTTGGAGAGCCTTACAAAGAGTCATATCGGACCCCATGGCCGGAGCCGTGCAAGACGAAGAGCAAGATCTGACAATTACTTGACCAACCAACTTGGAAACCAATGAATGTCAATGTCTGGGAACGGAGGAAACTGAGCTGGTTAGAAATTGACGTTCATGCACCAATGCTAAAATGTCATAAAGTGTACTGAAATCTAAATGAGTGCCATGTGTATATTCACTGCTGCTTCAGTATACTACCGAACTTGTAATCAAGATTCACAGGACAGCAAGTCACGCCACGAGTTTCCATGTTACAGGATCAAGAGATAGGGACATTGTTTTAAAATTTAAAGGAAGTAAAAACACCAAACTCCTGGAACGGCAAGTTCCCAGTGTGAGAGAGCAGGTTTCATGAAAAAAAGCAGGTGGTGACTGGTGATAGTAATCCGATTTTAAAATTGTGGGAGCCCTAGGAGTTCCTATTTTGCAAGTGTGAAGAAGGTGTCAAGGTTCTCACTTGGCTTATTCGTCTGTTTGCAACTTTAGAGTCAGAGGCTTGAATGATCAGGGGTTCTTTCCAAGTGGATGCAATGTTTGCATTTCTGCAGTTCAGCAATCACATTGAAGATGTTTTTGGCTCAAAATAATTTCCACACATGGTTGTTTCCTTTACTCGCCAGCATGTTTCTGCTTTTTAATCCCTGGTCTACCTGGGAATTGTTCCTTAGCACACGCCTTACTGTTGTCTGCTTCCCTTGCCTCAGAAGGTCTCTGTGCCAATTAATATATAGTGCAAAAATGCACTTAGGATCCACAGGTAGATGGCAATGCGGTACTGCTACTAAAATTTGGCATTCGCCCTCAAGTTCAGGGCTAGCCCCGTGTATTCTTCACTCAGGAAATACCTTAAATATTTTATTTTCCAAAGACATTTCCAAGCCGGACTGCTTTCTAGGTCTTTCAACATTATGTGTGACCCTGTAGTGACCTCTCTAAACAGTATTTCTCTCAACTTCGCTTTAGGAATTACTTTTCTCTTTTCACACCTTTAAGATATTGCCGAGTGTTAGTCCTTGTTTATAATGCATATATATTAAGGATGTGACTGGGCATTTTCTGCGCCTGTCAGCGGGCGCCCAGAGCAGGACTTGTGTAGGGAATGCGGGAGCCGCCAAATCCCCTGTAAACAATAGAGAGAAGATTCCATTCTATGAAGAAGAGCACTTGCACTCAGGCAGTGTGTTGCAAGTGTTGTTTATAGTCCTTGCACTCAGACAGCGTGTTCCAAGTGTTGTGTATAACACTTGCATTCAGGCAGTGTGTTCCAAGTGTTGTGTATAGCACTTGCACTCAGGCAGTGTGTTCCAAGTGTTGTGTATAGCACTTGCACTCAGGCAGCGTGTTGCAAGTGTTGTTTATAGCACTTGCACTCAGGCAGTGTGTTCCAAGTGTTGTGTATAGCACTTGCACTCAGGCAGTGTGCTGCAAGTGTTGTTACTTGCACTCAGGCAGCGTGTTCCAAGTGTTGTTTACAGCACTTGCACTCAGGCAGTGTTTTCCAAGTGTTGTGTATAGCACTTGCACTCAGGCAGTGTGCTGCAAATGTTGTTACTTGCACTCGGGGAGTGTGTTCCAAGTGTTGTGTATAGCACTTGCACTCAGGCAGCGTGTTGCAAGTGTTGTTTATAGCACTTGGACTCAGGCAGTGTGTTCCAAGTGTTGTGTGTAGCACTTGCACTCTGGCAGTGCGCTGCAAGTGTTGTTACTTGCACTCGGACAGTGTGTTGCAAGTGTTGTTTACAGCACTTGCACTCGGGCAGTGTGTTCCAAGTGTTGTGTATAGCACTTGCACTCAGGCAGCGTGCTTCAAGTGTTGTTTATAGTGCTTGCACTCAGGCAGTGTGTTGCAAGTGTTGTGTATAGCACTTGCACTCAGGCAGCGTGTTGAAAGTGTTGTGTATAGCACTGGCACTCAGGCAGTGTAGTCCAAGTACTGTTTATAGCACTTGCACTCAGGCAGTGTGTTCCAAGTGTTGTGTATAGCACTTGCACTCAGGCAGTGTGTTGCAAGTGTTGTTTATAGCACTTTTGTTGCTTATATCACTTGGACTCAGGCAGTGTGTTGCAAGTGTCGGGTATAGCACTTGCACTCAGGCAGTGTGTTGCAAGTGTTGTTTATAGCACTTGTGTTGCTTATATCATTTGGACTCAGGCAGTGTGTTGCAAGTGTTGTGTATAGCACTTGCACTCAGGCAGTGTGTTCCAAGTGCTGTTTATAGCACTTGCACTCAGGCAGTGTGTTCCAAGTGTTGTGTATAGCACTTGCACTCAG
This sequence comes from Pleurodeles waltl, assembly GCF_031143425.1. NCBI lineage: Eukaryota > Metazoa > Chordata > Amphibia > Caudata > Salamandridae > Pleurodeles > Pleurodeles waltl. Next base: position 1,372,286,084 of record NC_090446.1, on the reverse strand, counting down.
GCAGTGTGCTGCAAGTGTTGTTACTTGCACCCGGGGAGTGTGTTCCAAGTGTTGTGTATAGCACTTGCACTCAGGCAGCGTGTTTCAAGTGTTGTGTATAGCACTTGCACTCAGGCATCGTGTTGCAAGTGTTGTTTATAGCAGTTGGACTCAGGCAGTGTGTTCCAAGTGTTGTGTATAGCACTTGCACTCAGGCAGTGTGCTGCAAGTGTTGTTACTTGCACTCGGACAGTGTGTTCCGAGTGTTGTTTACAGCACCTGCACTCAGGCAGTGTGTTCCAAGTGTTGTGTATAGCACTTGCACTCAGGCAGCGTGTTTCAAGTGTTGTTTATAGGGCTTGCACTCAGGCAGTGTGCTGTAAGTGTTGTTTATAGCACTCGCACTCAGGCAGCGTGTTGCAAGTGTTGTGTAAAGCACTTGCACTCAGGCAGCGTGTTGAAAGTGTTGTGTATAGCACTGGCACTCAGGCAGTGTGGTCCAAGTGCTGGTTATAGCACTTGCACTCAGGTAGTGTGTTCCAAGTGTTGTGTATAGCACTTGCACTCAGGCAGTGTACTGCAAGTGTTGTTACTTGCACTCGGGGAGTGTGTTCCAAGTGTTGAGTATAGCACTTGCACCCAGGCAGCGTGTTTGAAGTGTTGTTTATAGTACTTGCACTCAGGCAGTGTGTTGCAGGTGTTGTTTATAGCACTTGCACTCAGGCAGCGTGTTCCAAGTGTTGTGTATAGCACTTGCACTCAGGCAGTGTGTTGCAAGTGTTGTTTATAGCACTTGTGTTGCTTATATCACTTGGACTCAGGCAGTGTGTTGCAAGTGTTGTGTATAGCACTTGCACTCAGGCACTGTGTTCCAAGTGCTGTTTATAGCACTTGCACTCAGGCAGAGTGTTGCAAGTGTTGTCTATAGCACTTGCACTCAGGCAGTGTGTTGCAAAATGCTGTCTATAGCCCTTGGACTCAAGCAACGTGTTGCAAGTGTTGTGTATAACACTTGCACTCAGGCAGTGTGTTGCAAGTGTTGTTTATAGCACTTGCACTCAGGCAGTGTGTTTCCAATCTTTCTTACCTAAGCAGACATTAGCCAAATGATCATAAATAAGCTATATATATATTCAATTTTCATAGTGTATTTATATTCCAAACTTCCCTATCACCCCTATGCACACTCTTAGGGATTAAGCAGCAGATTTGCTAAGCTCTTGTGTCATTTGTGTGTCACGCAAACCGACACATGGCAACACAAGGGCTGAAGTCATATTTACCAGGCCCCGTAGTGGTACAATTGTGATGGTTTTTGAGGATGCATAGTTCAAGTCCTGTGTTGATGTTATGTTGCGAGACTGCAGCAATCTTGTGGGTCGAGATATTGTGACCTCCGATAGGGGTGTTTTGGAATAGACCCCCTCTGTTGGAGTTTGCACTGGTTGGTGCCAGTAAGGTAGGAGGCAAGATAATAAATATAGTGGGGTGACCGCCTACCCATTTAGTCTGTAACCATCCTAACTGTGTGGTGTGTCGTTATTCCACGTGCTGAATCTAAGGCGCGCCGCATGTGGTTTAGGCCTTGAACATTCATCCTGGCATGGCTGCTCCCACATGCAACACTTGCGTCACACAGATTTAATTTTATGCAGGGTGGGTGTTCCCATGCAAATTGTAACGCATAACTAACACAGTGCTATTTACAAAGTAGAATTTGTGTGACGCACAGTCACGCAGTGTATCACAGTGGGAAAATGTATCAAAAATCTGCACTTGGCCTTAGAAGGCTCCAGTTGTCATGCTGACCCATTTTATAAATGGACATTGGTCGACAAATACATTTCACATCATTCCTAGACATTGAGATACTGCTTATTAGACTAAGGTGGCATCTGTGCAACAAAAGCAGCAAAGGAGGATGAATGAGAGGATATTTCGTCAGTGAAGCAGCCTCATTGATCAGAGGGATGATGAGGTTATCAAAATGTACTGTTTAAAGATGGATAACATTTCAGATTTGTTGCAAAAAATGGCTCAAAATCTAGAGCCATCAATTGCACGTTCACATGCTATTCCACTCCATGTGAAATTAATTGCTGTACTACATGTATTGGTTTTTGGTTCATTTCAGAGCACTACTGCCAGGGTAGTAGGTATATCTCAGGGAGAATTTTCTTTTCTTCTTTTTTACAACCAGTACTGGTTGCCATCATTGTAATAAAACCACAGCATATCCATTCCCCACAATCTAGGCCAGAGCAAATCCAGATGAAGCAAGCTTGCTATGAAATTGTGCAATTTCTGCATGGAGCTATCAGCTGCAGCCATGTGCAAATTGATCCCACCAGTGGCGTAACAAAGGCCCCCACGGCCTCCTGGGGGGTCCCCTCAGCACAGCACCTGGTCTGAGTGAGTCAGGGGGGTCCTCCATGTTATTGTAGATCGGAGGGGCTCCAGTTTCATTACACCACTTGATCCCATCAGCAATATCTGCTCACATTTACCGGAATCAGAAACATACCTGATCAATAAATGTTCAAGGTACTGTGGACTCTAAAGGAAAATTCATGAATGTAGTAGCTAAATATCCAATAAGCACACATGATGCATGTCTCTTTAGGCACTGCGAAATTAATCAATACTTCAAGGGTGGTGAATTTAGCAATTCCCTGATAGTAGGTAAGTGTATCCTATTATTTTGTGCACAATAAATGACATCATTTAGCCTTTAAAATCATGCTATGTAATGTTGTATAAAATATAGTTGTTGTTTGTCACAAGTTAAAACACTAATGTGCATGTTTGTGATATGTACAATAATCTATTTAATAACTCATATTGGAGCTAAATAATATATTTAAAGTTTCTAAATACACAATGTGCATAGTTTGTCTTGAATGTGGCGACACATTTGTAAACCTCATTTGCAATGGCGTTGTAATTCTCACAATATTTTTTGAATTTTATAATAATTATTTATAATTGTATGTCGGAAAAAAGAAGCTATAATTATTTTAAAAAACACATAAAAATATTGAGAATACAAGATTTCACTGCATCATTTTTTCCATAATTTTTAATGCCTGCACTTTCCAGACAGTAAAGTGACGGGCCCATAATAACCTATGGGCCTCCCTAGTGCTTTGCTGGACTAGCGCCATAATTAATGGCGCTAAACCAGCAAAGCACCACAAATCCCTGACAAGGGTCTGCTGACTTTGTAGGACGGCACGCAAAGTTGTACTGAAGGAGTCCATCATGGACTCCACATCATGATAGAAGGCCTGGATTGAGCATTTGATGTTTCCTAGTTAAGTGATGAGAATTTTTTCTGAGGCTGATTGTAGGAAGCTGGCTCTGTCTATACTGTATCAAAATGAGATATAGTGGGCACAGGGTCCAGGGGTTCCCCAAGAGGCTTGACAGAGGAAATAATAGATAATACTAATGCTCTATTTGTGGTGGTATGGGCGAGAAGTTAGGCTTATCAGAGGGTAGTGTTAAGCATTTGTTGTACACACACAAGCAATAAGTGAAAACACACACTGAATGACTTAACTCCAGGCCAATAGGTGTTTATATAGAAAAATATTATTTTGTTAATTTATTTCTAGAACCACAAGATTCATTTAGCAGGTGAGTACATTAAATGAAAGGTACTTTACACAGTAATACTTAGAACTTTGATTGGAATCAACAATGTACACTGTTTTCTTTAAAATGGGAAGAAGCTATTTTAAAAGTGGGCACTGCAATTTTCAACAGTTCCTGGGGGAGGTAAGTAAAGTACAGTTTTTGAGGTAAGTAACAAATATACGGGTTCAATCTCCGGGGCATAGGTAGCCCGCCTATGGGGGTTCAAGATAACCCCAAACATTCAGCACCAGCAACACAGGGCCGGTTAGGTGCAGAGATCAAACAGGAGCCAAAATAACGTGGGCTCCTATTGAGACAGGTGGTACTCCGGTTCCGGTCTGCTTGCAGGTAAGTACCCGTGTTGTCGGAGGGCAGACCAGGGGAGTTTGGAGGAATACTGGAGGGGCCCAAAGTAGGCACAAAAACCACACCCTCAGCGGCACAGGGGCGGCCGGGTGCAGTGTGCCAACAGGGCGTAGGGTTCTCAATGAAACTCTATGGAGGGACCCGGGGTCACTTATGCGCTGCAGGCAGAGCAGGGGGGCCTCTAGGGCAAGCCACCAAATTGGCAAGGGTGAGGGCCACCTCCTGGTCATTGCTGCACCAATGGTCTGTTTCCCTTGGGCCTGGGAGCTGCGGGTGCAGCGCTTCTCCGGGAGTCGGATATCTTTTTCCCAGGCAATTGCAGTCAGGGGGGGGTCCTCTGGATTCCCTCTGCAGGCGTTGTCGTGGGGGTGCAGAGAGGTCAGCCCAGGGTGGACACGTCATCGGAGTCGCCTGGGGATCCTCTCTGGATAGTTGGTTTCTCTGGACACGGGACGGGGGCGTCTGGTACAGAGTAGTTGGACTCACACTTCTGGAATGAAGTGGGAGTCCCTTTAAAATTTAAAGATGGTTTCTTTGTCTTCTTCGACAGGCCTGCTGTCCTCTGGAGTTTCATGGTCCTTGGTAGTGCAGGCAGTCCCCTTGAGGCTTTTCAGGGGCCGCTGGTCCTGCATAGCAGGTTGCTTCTTTTCTTGCAGCTTTTTGAAGCAGGAGACAGGACGGTAGGGCTGGGGCCTAGTCAGTTGGTGTCTCCTTCTCTTCTCTTCTCTGCTGGGTTTTCAGCTCAGCAGTCCTTCTTCTTTCTTGAGGTTGTCAGGAATCTGAAGAGCTGGGTTCATGGTCGCCTCTAAATACTAAATTTAGCGGTGTTTTAGGGTCAGAGGGCAGTAGGCAATGGCTACTGTCCCTGAGGGTGGCTACACCCTCCTTGTGCCCACTCCCTCTTGGGAGGGGGGCACATCCCTATCCCTATTGGTCCTAATCCTCCAAAGCAAGATGGAGGATTTCTCCAGGAGGGAGTCACTTCAGCTCTTGACACCTTAGGGGTGGTCCTGGCTGAGGGAGTGACTCCTCCTTGTTTTTATCATTATCCCTCTGGACTTGCCGCTAAAAGTGTGGTCTCGTCCGGGGGGTGGGCATCTCCTCTAGCTGGAGTCCCCTGGGGCACTGTAACACCAGGCTTGAGCATTTGAGGCTCACCGCCAGGTGTTACAGTTCCTGCAGGGGGAGGTGTGAAGCACCTCCACCCAGGACAAGCTTTGTTTCTGACCGCAGAGTACACAAAGGCACTCACCCCATGTGGTCAGAAACTCATCTGGAAGTGCCAGGCTGGCACAGACGAGTCAGCCTTGCACTAGCAGTTGGGCTAACATACGGGGGGCCCTTGGTATCAGGGCTGTGCCAATTGTGGAAACAAAGGTACAGATTTAGGGAAAGAACACTGGTTCTGGGGCCTGGTTAGCAGGGTCCCAGCACACTTCCATGGGGTGACCATGCCAACAGTGGCATTTTCCTACACTGATATTGTTGATGCTTGACCTCAGATATATCTGCTAGGGAATTTTAATTTCCCTGTATCCAAAAGTAGGTGTCTTGACTGGCACTTGTCATGCCCTCTGGACTCCTTCAGGATTGCCTGCCAGTACCTCTATTACTGACAGGACAACATCCATCATCCGCCATTGAAGCCCAAACACTTTACAGTCAAAGCTGACTTTACGGTCATCCTGTTGCTCTACAGCAGATGGAATCTGTGCAGGATTGGTCAGCGTCTGGAGAGGAGGGGTTCCTCTGCACGCCTTCTGTCCCCCAAGTCAGGAGGAGAGTCATTAAGAGTGAAGAAGATTTGATCAAAGGTGTCTTCATCCAAGAAAGACAGACTGGAGTCCATGTCAGGGGACACATCGTTGGCAGGCTGCAGCACAAGAGCAAATTGCAGCTCATCTGTTTAAATGGATGAATAATCAATTATTAAGATATTGTACTACTTCAAATATAAGTGATATAGATATTGACAAATAGACATGCAAATAACAGTATTGCACATTTTCTAAATGTAATGTTTGGGCAATTAACACTGATGTTCCATATAACATTATCATGTAAAATAATAACAATATGCAGTTTTTTTTGTTAGGATCGATCAAGATAATAACAAAAATAATTCATTGCCACTTACAGTAAGAATAAATAGCTTTGCAGGATCATTCAATAGTAAATTTACCCATAGACGAATTCACCCAAACATATCTAAAAAGCATTCGCCCCAAATCAAAGCAAACTTTTTACCACTTCCTACTCTGTTGGCATATCTCATTTCCTGATTCCTGACTTGCGACATTTTGCTCTGCCATTCTTGAGAAGTGGGAACCAGCTCAGATCGCCAGTTTCTGAACAAAAAGAGATCTAGCAACTACAGTGGCGATAAAAACTAGTTTCTCCCACCTGGAGGGGAGTCGTGCCTCAGGATCGAAGCCTAAGCACATCAGCCAAATACTAGGAGTTATGGGGACCTGCGCCATAGTTGTTAGGATCTTAAATATTCCAGCCCAGTATTCCTGTATACATCGACATGTCCCAATCACGTGTGTCCAACCCGTCACCCCTACTTCCTTACAGCGAAAACACAGATCACGGCAGCAGGACCCCATGCGAGACAAGGCCTGCGGGGATCGGTATAATAACCATTCGCTATAAAATATAATCCGATGCCAGTATGCCCCTCTGAGAACAGAGAAATTCAAGTGATTAATTCTCGCCCAACGTTCATTCGAAAGATCTAGACCCTCCTGAAGAGCCCATTTCCTCTGTACTTTTATCCCAAGATCGGCCTTATCCTTGTGTGTCAGTAGCCTTCTCCATGACCCCGCGGTCCTTATCTTAAGAGGATCCACCAGACCTGATATCAATGTTTGGGCGTTAATAATTAAATTGACATCCAAATCCCTTAAATTGTGTAGCAAAGTATTATAGGATCCCAGCAGAAGAAAGTCATTTTTGACAGAAGTCAGAATATTTAAGGGGGTTTACCAGTTGTCACTGGCGCAAAAATCCCCAATTTTACTGAAACCTGCGTGTTCCCATCTTCTTACTACGTCTACATTGAGCTGAGCGCCCGAGTGTAACGTAATCTGTGTGAGAGGGGTGTCGAAATGCAAAAATGGGATTAAGTATTTTCTGAGAAAATCTGATTTTCTCTTAAAAAAACATTTAAGAGTTTTGTAACAAACTTTTTTAGGGGATTTCGAAAAGAGTACTGGATTCTGAATATTATGCTCCCTGCATATTAATTCACAAAAATCATTGAAGAACTTACAGCCTACGGAATGATCCATTTTAAAGCTGGCGAAATAAAGCGCAGAAATAGCAAAATAATTCTCTTTAAAATTAGGCAAAGCTAACCCCCCCATATCTTTCTCCGCATATAATACACTGAATGGGGCTCGAGCCTTCCGATTTTGCCAGATAAATGGACGTAATATGAACTCCAATTTTTTGAAGAAGTTTGTGTTAAAGCGCACGGATGGCTGAAAACAGAAAATTAAATAATGGTAAAACTGACATTTTGATGAATGCAATTCGACCTAATATAGATAGGCGGAGAGACCCCCAGCGAGCCAGCAAAGCCTGAGTTTTCACGAGTAATGGAGCATAATTAAGATCGTACAAGTCTCCAATATCGGCTGAAAAGTAAATCCCTAGGTATCTCTTTGGCCTGGCATTCACACAGCATCCTAATTCAGGAAGCAGTTTAATAGGGGAGGTGCCACACAGAATAATATTGGTTATACTCATACTGATCTTATAGCCACAAATTTGCTCAAACTCAGCGAATACATTAAAAACCGCTTCCTGGGAGGTACGTTTTTCATCTAGAAACATAATACTGTCATCCGCGTAAAGTTTAATATTCCCCTTAGACTTTAAAGGAGGCTGAATCTGATTATGTTGTCTAATGTTAATGGCTAGAGGCTCAATAAAAAGAGCAAAGAGTATAGGAGACAAAGGGCAACCCTGCCAAGTCCCCCGTTGTACTTTAAGTTTATAATGTTATTAGCTTCCGAGGATGAGTACAGCCTTTGAATTAGTGCAATGACCTGGGGGGCACCTTATAGCTAGACAATATTGCAAAAAGTGTATCCCATACAACCAACTCAAATGCTTTTTCCGCGTCTAATAAAAGGATGATGGCGGGAACTCTATTAGAAGCGAAATAGTCAAGACCCTCGGCCAAAAAGTGCGTATTAGTGGCAAGTTGCTGACCGGCTATAAACCCACTTTGATCAGGATGCACCAGTTTATTAACTACCCCATTAAGCCTATTGGCCAGAAGTTTTGCAAGAATTTTATAATCTGTGTTTAACAATGAAATTTGATGATATGCATTAGGGTCTTCCCTGTCCTTATTCTTCTTAGGAAAGCTCACCACATTGCCAGGTCTTGGGAATTGGTTCGCCCATCAGTAAGCCATTGATTAAAGCCAAAAAATAATCAGCAAATGCTTTAATAAAAGCCTTATAAAATTTGGCCGGGAAGTCATCAGGTCGACAAGCCTTCCCCGTGGGGAGGTTCTTGACAACCTCAAGGAGTTCTAACTTTGTGAATGGCTGTATCAGAGCGTCGCTGTCTTTTTCTGTGATACTGGGAATATCCAGTTTCCCCAAAAATTCTCTAATGGATCTAGGGTCAATGTCAGAAGCGTGGCTATAAACTCGTCTGTAATGCTCCAGCATAATTTTCTCCACAACTCTGAGATCAGTATGTCTAGACCCAGTAACGGGACATGTTAAGGCGTGTATGATATTACCAGCAATTCGATCTCGAGCTTGCCATGCTAAAAATTTACCTGTAAAGTTACTTTCTTCGTAAACCTTTTGTTTATAAGTCCGATATTCTGTATCAGTCTTCTTAAAGAAATTATTGGCCAATGCCTTTTTAGCAGATTCAAAAGACTGTTATTTTCCGAGGGGGCATGTAGATAAGCAGTTAAAAACCTTTAGACTGCTTCTTCCAGTGTCCTGATTTGTTGTCTCAGATAAGATTTATCTGCTGCCTCCTTAGCAATTACCAAGCCCCTAAAAAAGGCCTTAAATGAATCCCAAATTACAGCTGGAGTTGAAGATCCCCGATTACGTTTGAAAAATTCACTTATTTCACCTTTGGAAATCTGTAGCCATCCCTTATCCATAAGAAGCTGCAAATTGTAAACCCACCTTCTAGTCTGAGTTCTAAGAGCCACAGAGTAAAGAGACACCTCCAGTACCAGGGAAGTATGGTCAGATAAACCAGAGTGCTGCACCGACGGAGTTTTAAAACACAGTGTTTCTGATATCAGAAAAAAATCAATACGAGAGGAGCTTTTGAACCGAGTTGAAACACAAGTATATTCCCTCGCACTGGGAGTGCTCTCTCTCCAAGGATCACAGAGCATCAGGACTTTAACATAATCTTTAAACATTTTTGCAACTCTAGGTTGGTGTTGTTTCTTACCCCAGACAGTAGTGTCCAGAACTGGATCCTGAAGGAAATTAAAATCTCCTCCAATTATCATTTTGCCTGTTGTTTGCAAAAGGGATTTAAATAGTCCTTCATAAGGAACTGGGTCATCCAGCAGGGGAGCATAAAAACTGATGAAGACAAATCTCTCTTTGGCAATTAAGCACTGCACCCAATACCATCGCCCTCCGGGATCAGAAAATAAATCAATAGGCTGTGCATTAAGACCTCAGCTAGAAAGATTGCTACGCCTCTCAGCGACCACCTTAAAATCGGCCATCTTTTTAAACATATGGAAACCCAGAATTTTATTAACAGGAATATGAGTCTCATGTAAAAGAATAACCAAAGGATTTAGAGCCGTTACCCTTTCCTCAATTACGGATCTTTTCCTACAGTTATTTAACCCATTAACGTTCCAGGAGCGTATTCTTAATGGAAAATACAACCTTGCCATTAATTTAAACCTTGACCTGCTTTGAGTAATAATGCCAACACCATGAACTTAAATATTCTATAAGAAACATAGCAGCGCTCTAGAATTGTGAAGACAGATCCTGACATCCTTACTTCCCCTACCTCCCCTCCTGACCCCTTCCCTACCTCCTCGTTCCACCCCCACGGCACCCCCGACCCCTCGCACCTCACCCCTCTCCAAATATCCCTACCCCACCCCATGGGTGGCCAACACCTGGGGCCCTCCCGTCTGGGTAATCCGGAGCCACCCCCCACCTCCTGACTCCCTTCTTGCCTAATCAGGTGCCTTGACATGGCACCCTAATGCCATTGACTACAGAGAACAGGAAAGTAAGGTGGTCATTACGACCCTGGCGGATTACTTCCGCCAGGGCCGCGGGACGCGGTGGCACCGCCGACAGGCCGGAGGTGCCCCGCGGGGCATTCTGACCGCGGCGGCTTAGCCGCGGTCAGAGAAGGGAAACCGGCGGTCTCCCGCCGGTTTCCCGCTGCCCCCAAGGAATCCTCCAAGCCGGCGCAGCTTGCTGCGCCGGCTTGGGGATTCCGACTCCCCCTCCCGCCATCCAGTTCCTGGCGGTTCTCCCGCCGGGAACCGGATGGCGGGAGGGGGAGTCGCGGGGCCCCTGTGGGCCCCTGCAGTGCCCATGCCAACGGCATGGGCACTGCAGGGGCCCCCGTAAGAGGGCCCCAAAATGTATTTCACTGTCTGCCTTGCAGACAGTGAAATACGCGACGGGTGCAACAGCACCCGTCGCACCTTCCCACTCCGCCGGCTCGATTACGAGCCGGCTTCATGGTGGGAAGGTCGTTTTCCCCTGGGCTGGCGGGCGGCCTTTCGCGGCCGCCCGCCAGCCCAGGGGAAAACTTGGAATACCCTCCGCGGTCTCTGGACCGCGGAGCGGTATTCCTGACGCGCAACATTGACGGGCGGCCTCCGCCGCCCGTCAATGTTGGAATGAGGGCCTAAGTGCCATAATAATAGGGCACTGAGCATTACGAAATCTCCCCTTCCAGGAAAGTCTCTGCCCTTAAGAGCCTGATATGTGCATCTTCTTTCATTCATATTTGAATCTAGTTTAGTTTAAGTCCCCACCCTAACTCCGCCTACCCACCCTATCCTAGTCTTTCAGAATTCTGAATTGAGTGCAAAAGAGTTTTAGCAGCTTCCACTGTATGGATCAAATCAGAATGTCCCTGGAAAAAAAACATTTAGTTTAGATTGTTGCACGAGTCCAGCCGGGGCCCCGGCTTATTGAAATGCGGGAATCATCCCTTTCAGTTCTCTCCTCCGGTGGGTGGCAGCCACTGACATATCTGGAAAAAGATTTAAGGCGTAGTCACCAGGGATCTGATGAATTTTACTTTTGATTGCTTGTTGTAGAATACGCTCCTTAATACGGAAATCACCAAAGTTGACTAGCACAGTTCGAGGATACTTTGCATTGGACTGTACTGAAGGGACCCGATGGGCCCGCATAATAGTTTAATCCAAATGTTTATCCTTTGGGTCTGGGAGAACATGCTGTAAAACAAGATCAGAGATTAAGGGGGTCATTCCTACCCTGGCGGTCATAGACCGCCAGGGTAGGTGAACGAGGAAGCACCGCCAACAGGCTGGCTGTGCTTCCGGGGGCATTCTGACCGCGGCGGTAAAGCCGGTTTCCCGCTGCCCCAGGGAATCCTCCACGGCGGCGCTGCTTGCAGCGCCGCCTTGGGGATTCCGACCCCCTTACCGCCATCCTGTTCCTGGCATGGGCAGTGCAGGGGCCCCCTAACAGGGCCCCATAAAGATTTTCAGTGTCTGCTTTGCAGACACTGAAAATCGCGACGGGTGCCACTGCACCCGTCGCACCCCTTCGACTCCGCCGGCTCCATTCGGAGCCGGCATCCTCGTGGAAGGGGGTTTCCTGCTGGGCGGGCGGGCGGCCTTCTTGCGGTCGCCCGCCAGCCCAGCGGGAAACTCAGAATGACCGCCGCGGTCTTTTGACCGCGGTACGGTCTTCTGGCGGTTCCCGCTTGGCGGGCGGCGACCGCTGCCCGCCAATCTAGGAATGACCCCCTAAATCTGTGACAGTCCGTCCATTTTCACGCCCTTCAGGGATCCCCGTAAATCTCAAATTAGACCTGCGTGAGCGGTTTTCCGCATCATCTAACCGAGTCTGTAAATCTACAAGATCAGCTTGACATTTAGAGACTGATGGATCCAAGGAAGATCGTGCATCTTTCAAATCGGATACTCGCTGCTCTACTTCTTTTATGCGTGAGTTAAGCTGTTGAATATTGCCAGATATTAAGTTTAATTGTGACTCAGTTTTCTGATTGGCCTTTTCTTGCGAAATATTCATAGTTCTTAGTTCTGATAGAATTTTAAGGAGCAGGTTTTCTGAAGAAGTGCCAGAACCTGTCACATCTTGATATTCCTGAGATGAATGCCGAGCTTGTAAGTTCTGCTGATCATGAGTCTCCTGAAGGGGTTTAACTGCGCCAGTAATCATGAAGGGCCTCGTCGCAGTATTATTCCTGGCGATATGAGCAAAGCCACAAGGTTCGCTGGGAGAAGAACTGCCCACCTGGAAGGCAGAGATGGCATTATTAATTGACAAGGGGACTACCTCTTTTAAGCCCCCCCGTCCCTCCGCTGAACAAGGGGTACAGCTGCTTGAATGCAGAGCATGTACCCTGTATTTTGCTGTCATAAGGCTCGGAATTTGAGCTAAGTGTTGAACAATCCCCAGGTGGGCGAGCCTTATTAACTGATCCTAAATTCGACTCAGGGTCTGGATCTGAGACCGAGATTAAGTCCAGCTCTCTGGCCATCTCCGAAGAAGAATCAGAACCAAGACGCTGAGCCACCGTATTGATGACTGTCGGCGGGATCTGTGAGGTAGGGTATTACTGTAAGAAGAGTCAGTGCTTAACAAAGCAGTAGTGCTAGAAGATAGGTCAAGATTTATATGGTTATCAGAGGGAGTAGGCCGCTTAGTTTTCACATTTCGTGCCATCTTAACCACCTTTGAAGCAGGGTGTCCTTTGCCCTGAGACTAATGCGGGGATCAATGCATTGTATTTTCTTTTCCTTTTCCTTCCCCCCTTCCTCTCTCCTCTCCCCCTTCTTTCCCTCTCTCTACGTCCTTCTGCCTGAAAAAATCCCCCCAAATTTCTGGGTGAAAAAAAATACTTGACGTAACACGAATAAACCTAAACACATTATATCTTAGGTAGTCAAATTAGTATCCTCTGATAAATGACTTGTCGGTGCAATGTCTTCAGCTTACAACTAGAGTGCTAAAGTACTATAAATGGTAGAGAGCACGCAGCAATTGGGAGGAAAAAAAAAACAGGCCTAGTAAGTTCCACACAGTTCACTTCTGCTTGATCAGGACCTCCCGGCTAGTCTCAGTCCAGAGTTTTATTTTTCAAAAAAGAGAAGGGGAAGAGAAACACCTGTATACTTCGAAATCTCCCCACAACACTCGAAGACAGCCAAAAATAGAATAAAGGTGAGTCCTAGTAACCCCTGCCTCACTTTCCTTCTGTGCGCTGATGAAATCTGGTCTAATGCAGGTTCTTCATAAAGCGAAGGTCCTTTCTGCCTCTGTTTCCAGCGGGTACCGCAGTTCAAACGCCGAACATCAACTGTTTGGGGGGGGGGAGAGAGCGGCGTCCGATATTTAATTGTGGATTTCATTTGAAAGCGCCACCTCCGAGAGCGTCTGTGCTCTGACGCGCGTCCTCTCCTCTGAGCAAACGGCTAGCTGCGGAGCATGACGGGAGCTTCTATGCGGCTGAAGCGTGTTCTCAGACACGTTGAAAAAAAAAAAAATTCATACTGCTTATCAGTAAAACAAATGTTGTGAAACTTGGATGTTCAGAGAATGATGACATAATTATTATTAAAGGAAAGATACAGAAATGATATACCTGCACGTAGAGTTCAAAAACCTTAGCAATGCCTTAGCATCACACAATGCAACACAGGTCTTCCAACTTTCATAGCAGGATTTAGCAATGCCTCACAAGACCTGTTTTGCATTGCCGTGCATGGCTTATTACTTAAATGTAACACAGCTGTGCTGCTTGTGCGTGTTATATAACATTTGAACTTTGGAGGGGTTCTATGGGTGGACCATGGGCATTCCTATCCACCCCATGCAATTTATAGCATTCACAAAATGTTTTAAAACTGTGAACATGGCAATGCATCAAAATGTTACACCTTCACTAGTGAACCATACAGAGGAACAATATCCAGTTATCTCAACATACCTTCATCTTCCCACATATGATGCATGCTGCTGCCCACATAAAAAATATGAAAATGATTGAACGCTTCATTCGCGAGCAGGAAGGTTTGTCTTCCTGTATTAAAACCATTCTGCACATAACACTTGCACCTTTGCAATATGGTGCAAGGATGCATGCTCAAGGAGCTAGGAAAAACACACAATAGCCTTGTACATAAGTAGATTTTCTACCCTTTACCTTTTATGCAACACAAGCCATCTGCTTACCTTGCTACCCTGCACTGCGTGAAAACATTTGTACATATGCTACAAATTGCTTAATCTGAGCAATGATTTGAGTTAATAGCTATAAAAGAAAAAAAATTATACTACCTTTTTAACAATGTAAAGTGAGAAAAAACACTTGTAAATAAAGCATTATGAATTGGTAAAACTACATTAAAATACTCATTTTGTAAACTGAGAAACCACACATTACTCATGTAGTGAAATTTCTATTGACTTCCTGTGATTAGCCTACCCTGAGCAACTGCCAATTGTGGGACACATATGTGTCTACACTGTCAACTCCAGAAACCATCCCCATGGATATTAGTGATGTCACCTGCTCCTCTTGCTCTTCAGGTCTACCTCACGTTGACATTGCACCCTTCAGGTTCCTGGCCAATTCTTCTTTAATCCATCATTAAAATCATGCCATGTTTTCTTTATTTCTACTACAGTCCCTTTTTGGTGCAACTGGTCCAATACTGAATGCTTTTAAAGATAACGGTACATCTGAGTTGACAAACAATACATTTTCATTTTAGTCACCTCTGAAATTAACATTTGGTTCTCTTCTTGAGTGAAGCACACTTTCCTGTTACGAGTCCTTTCTCTGCCAGCATCTGCTTGCCAAAAGACATCCTCCTGCCTGGAAGTATCATCCATTGTTTCAATTTTTCTTGTGTAGAAAACTGATGGATGAGATTGCGTTGTTTTTGAAGGAGAACACTGAGGCTTGCATGGTGCACTGCAGATTTTCATCAGAAATATCACTTTACGTGACGCAAATCAGCTGTAGGACACACAAGACAGAGTTGTGTCAGTTCATATTGCGCTAAAACAACTTTGAGTTGTTTTGCATCGCTGATGCATCACACTTGTGTGATGATGAGCTGTATAGTAAATATGGTTCTCAAATGACGCAAGACACCAGCATAACTCAGCACAGCGAATTCTGATGCAGCACTGTGCAACTATGCAACGCAATGCTACATCATTTTAATAAATCTGCCCCATCGTCTCTTGAATACTCTTGTCCTTCATAAAATTTGTGTACATGTAGGTCCACCGGATAAGTGAAACCTGAGTACTAAATGGCAGTTATGTGTTGTAACACTTGTTTGTCCCCCTGTAGGACTGACCAAACATATTTGTTTTTGGCATGAGCATGATAATACTATATCACATAATTATTTTGCAGTTTAGGGAGTTGCTTATTCATCTTGGAACTGTGGGGCAAGGTGTTTGTGTAAGTTTCCCACTCTATATTTGTTTACGTGCTTTAGATTTTTTATAATTTCTAAAAACTGTCTTTTTTTCCAATCATGCTGTTTTTCTCTTTAGAACCAAATCGCTAAAAAACAGATTACCTTTGGTGAATCTTGCATGTCTATATGTGGTCAATGGTCTTTTGGAAACATGTTGACCCTCATTATGACATTAGCGGTAAAAACTGCCAACCGCCACAGCGACTGCCGCCAAAAGACTGTCGCCGCGGCTATCACCCGTCCACCGTATTATGACCACAGCTGGATTTCCGCCACAAGAATGGCGGAAATCCAGATGTGGTCATGCCGGCAGATGGCGGTAAGGCGGCGCTGCCGCCAGCAGCAGAACCACGCCAGTAGAGCGCCGACAGCTGTATCATGACACATGATACGGCCTGGCGGTGTTCTGCTGGCGGACGCTGCTGCTAGCAGCAGCGCCCCATCCCGTCTCCTGCCGGAGGACCCCCTGACTACAGGTAAGTCGGTGCTCCGACAGGGGAGGGGGCGGGGGTGTCGTGTGTGTGTGTGTGTATATCTGTGCATGCGTGTTGTATGTGTGTGTGCATGTATGTTGTGTGAATGCGTGACTTCGTGTATATTCGTAAGTGTGCGTGGATGTGTGTGTGAATGGATGTATTCATGCATGGATGAATGTTGATATGGGTGTGTATACGTGTGTGTGTGTGAAGGGAGGGGCGTGTAGGAAGGGGGATCTGGAGAGGAAGGGGAGGGTGGGGGGCAAACCTGAGGAGGGGGCGGGGGTGGGAAAGACCCCTATCAGTGACAGGGAATGGATTCCCTGTCACTGATAGTGCCTACCACCATGGTTTTCGTGGCGGTAAGGTTGCCACGAAAACCATGGCAGTAGGCGGGGTCATAATCCCGCAGGTGGGCAAGAGACGGCCGCTGGGCTGGAGAGTGAAGTCTCCAGTCTGGCGTTCATTACTGCTGAGGCGGTCGGTGTAGTACACTGGCGATTTGGCTTTAGCCAAACCGCCAATGTCAGAATATGAAGGAAAGTACCGCCAGCCTGTTGTCAGTACTTTCCTCCATATTTACGCTGACCGCCAGGGTCATAATGAGGGCCATTCCATATCATTGGGTCGCTTCCTGGCAGTGTTTGTTCAATATTTTTCACAATGCAAGATGCTCCCTCCTATAAGGGGTGGTCAGTCTAAAAGGAATTGCATCTTTACTCTGAGACTTCTTTTTAAAGAATAGATTGTTCCCGTTTTTCATTCTAATCTTATGTGTTTGTCACTATTTCCAACATCAACTGTGAGTATCTCCTGGCTCTGAAACGACCCCTTGCTGTTCTTTCAGGTAGGATTAATTGGTACTACAATCTCCTCTTACTCGAAGAAATTCAATGGAGAAAATGCCTCACTTTAGAGGAATGGGGTATAAACTCCTAGCAGGTACTAAGCTATTCCCTGCTGAGGGGTTCCCATCTAGAGAGGATTTTATTCTGTTGCCCTAAATATCTAGTGTTAGATCCAAAAATGCAATCTTAGAAGTCTTAAAGGGGTTAATGTCCTGATAAT
Organism: Pleurodeles waltl; assembly: GCF_031143425.1. Classification (NCBI taxonomy): domain Eukaryota; kingdom Metazoa; phylum Chordata; class Amphibia; order Caudata; family Salamandridae; genus Pleurodeles; species Pleurodeles waltl. Next base: position 1,372,268,849 of record NC_090446.1, on the reverse strand, counting down.
TAACAAATTCAAGCTGTTGGTATCAAGTGTATCCACAAAGATTCAGACTTTGTCCTCACTACCAAACCAGATAACAAATAAATCATGAACATACCTCAGCCAGGGGGTGACCATCTGTGTGAAACATTCCATGATATGGACCACCTGTTTTTCATTACAGCCTATATGCAAATTAGCACAGCTTGCCGTAAAGCAGGTACTCTTTGGACTTCCTTGACACTGGTGCTATAGTGCATCATTAAATAAGAAAGTGTTTTCAGTTAGACACTATTCCCTTGTATTCAAAGACATCGGAGTATATCTGTACAGTCTTCAGGACCCAGAACGTTGAAGTGTCTACAATCATTCAACACATTCTGGTGCTTAATGCTAGTATGTAATGGTGTAATATCAACTATTATTATCAAATAGTCTTTTGTCCAATTGATATCAAAACTTCTTCAGTGAAAATCCTAGTTGTCTTTCATGAATGAAGGTGCAGTTTGTACTAGTGGTACTAGAAACAGCCTATACACATTGAGGTTTTCTGAAGAAGGCTACTTTGTGCAGAAATATTGTATACCCCTGGGGGGACTCAACATATTATGTTACTTTTGGTAACAAGAAGAATCTGCAATCTTAGGCTGGGTATTCTTGAGAAAAAGATACTCATCATTCTCTAGAGCTTTTGTTCAAACTAATCAATCAAAACAGAAAAGTGCCAATGCATCACATCTGGTTCTGTGCAACTTTTGAGGGTTCACATTTCTGGCATTCCTTGGAACATTCCTTCGATGCCAAGCAATTTGTTGTTGGCTTTTCCTTTCAGCTCTTCTTCTATCAAGACAAATTCATGTCTATGTAGTTTCTCATGTTTCCATGCTAGTTCATTCAGTTTTCTGTTCTGCATGAACCATACCCAGAAGAGTGATTAGACAATATAAGAAAAAATCAGAAGATAGGACAAGCATTGTCTAAGCCAACAGGCCGTGCGGTTACGAAATAACACAGAACCTTTTGCTAAGGCAATGCTTTTTAATTGTTTTTGTCATTATTTATGGTAAAAAACAATTCCAAAATACCATGCATGCACATGCACAGCAACCCTACCATTTTCCAATGGTTTTCTGCTTTCTGAAAAAAGCATATCGAGAACTTGTAACGGTTCCTTAAAACTATAAGAAAAACCATGATAAAATTGCTGCAGATGCTCAAAACAGACACTCATCCTTTACTAGCTTTAAGACAAAAAAGTTGGCCACTTTTTTTAGTAGCAGAGAATAGTAGTGATTGGGAGAGCAAGCATAAGCAAGGGGAATGTATGAAAACACAGTAAGGTGAGGGTAAACAAATAACAGCATTAAAAGATGAATACCCAAAACAGGCAGCAGCTCTGGGGTGGGTGAGCAAGCAGGTACAGGGGTTGAGTGGCAACTGTAAACACAAGAGCAGAGGGTGTTAAAGATAGGGAGAGCATTGCACCAGCTGGGAGAGGTAAATGATCTCTCATGCAGTGCAATGTAAGACCCTGACATCAGCAGTGGAAGGATACAACTAACCAGTAAATCAAAACAGAAATGCTCTTCTGGGTGAGGCAAATGTTAAAAAAGGGAGGCAAGCCAACAAACCAGAAGCAGGGATGTGTGATAGACAAGAAAGTCACTAAATCATGAGCGAGGATAAGACACAAAGTCCACTGTAGCACATTGGCTACAATTGGTCTACTGACAAAGAACTAAAACTGTTTGTAGGGCAAGATCTAAAAAGACTGAACATTAATAACATGGATCTACAAAGTCTCTATCAGTAAAAATAAGTGCAAATAAAGTCGCCTTACTAAAGGTTTCACAGATTCAGAAAGAAGACACAGATTTAAAAAGCAGACTTTTTAAGTAAAAACCGCATGCACATATTGTTTTATTTGTGTGTCTAAAGAATTCCCAAATGATGAAGGGAGATTTTTGTCAAAGTTATTCCACTGAAATCACATTGCCAGATACCTGGGGTTTTATTATCCACAGATTTCCAAATCAAACGATGTACTCTCATCTGAACCTATGCATCAACTCGTGGTCAACTAAGTGCATCTTTATAGTAAAACATGTTCACATTTTCTGATTCCATACAATACACAAATTACGCAGTTTAGGATGGCTACGGCCTCCATTTGCGGGATGTTTACATCGAGTGCTGTACATTAGTAAAGCTTTACTAAAACACTGCTTGAAGCAGCACTGTTATGTGACCAATGACTACCAATGGGTCCAATCAGATTCACTAAATGGTCATTCCTTCTTTGGCACAGCTGCCACTTGCGCTTCAAAGGTGAGCTACTAGTCAACGATGACCCCTACATTTGTTACTTTATTTACAAGTTCAGGACATGGGACCTCAAGTTGAAGGCAATTCAAATGACTTTGAGATCAAGTGAGTAGGGACATATAATAGGGTTTCCTTTTTTCTGGCATTCAAACAAAGAAATGGCGATCGTCCAAGACTGGATGGCCTAGAAGAACGAGTTACTTACCTTCAGTAACGACTTTTCTGGTGGATACATTAGCTACCTGTGGATTCCTCACCTGATGAATACTCCCATGGCGGCAGCATTCGACGGAAATCTTCTTACTAGTCTCTGCACGTCGACGAGGACGTCACTCTAGCCCACGCGACGCCGTCTGACGTCATACAGGCAATAAGAGGTTCTCGCCGACGTGCCGATGACAGTACCAACATTTTTTACGTGCATGAGAATAATAATAACCCAATGTAATGAAAGAGCAAAGCAACATCTCTTAATATTGTAAATCACACAACATTGCAATAAAATAGCTGTAGATTTAATATAACCTTCTTTTTTTTTTTTTTTTTTTTTAAACAAATAAATATATTTATACATACGAATCATGTATATACACAATATATATATAGATTTATATATAAATATACACATATATACAAATATCATATATGCAAAATGTATTGCAACTTTGAAGACCAAAAGGAGCACACTCAAGGATTGCTTGGAGAGACCAAAAAGGCAACGGGGAGGCGGGTGGGACCGTGAGGAATCCACAGGTAGCTAATGTATCCACCAGAAAAGTCGTTACCGAAGGTAAGTAACTCGTTCTTCTGATGGATACAACTACCTGTGGATTCCTCACCTGATGAATAGAGTCCCAAAGCAGTACCACGCCCGGCGGTGGGTGCCTAAATGGTCAAACCAAGAAATCCTGCAGCACTGACCGTGCAAAATGACCGTCCCTTCTGACCTCAGAGTCCAAACAGTAATGTTTCACAAAAGTGTGAAGGGACGACCAAGTTGCGGCCTTGCAGATGTCGACCACAGGAACACCCCTGGCCAAGGCCGAAGAGGCCGACTTAGCTCTGGTGGAGTGAGCTCTAATGCCCTCAGGCGGATCCTTCTTTGCCAAAGAGTAACAGATTTTAATGCAAAGAACAACCCACCTGGAGAGTGTTCTCTTGTGGACTGCCTTTCCTCTCCTCTTGCCCACGTATCCGACAAACAGCTGATCCTCCAGCCTGATATCCTTCATTCTGTCGATATAGAAGCTCAACGCCCTTTTTGGGTCCAGGCGATGTAGTCTTTCTTCCTCCTTTGAAGGATGAGGCGGAGGATAAAACGTGGACAAAGTGATTGTCTGAGCCAAATGGAAGGGTGAAACAACCTTCGGAAGGAAAGCAGCCTTGGTCCTCAACACCACCTTATCCCCATAAAACGTTATATAAGGGGGTTTAACCGATAAGGCCTGCAACTCACTCACTCTCCTTGCAGATGTTATAGCTACCAGGAATACTGTTTTAATAACCAAATACCTTAAGGGGCAAGAATGCATAGGCTCAAAAGGGGACCCCATAAGGAAAGTCAGGACCAAGGACAAATCCCATTGAGGCATAACGAATGGTTTTGGAGGATATTGATTCAGAAGACCTTTCAAGAATCTGAGAACAATAGGGGATTTAAATAACGATGGTTGGTCTGGAAGACAAATGAAGGCTGACAAGGCCGACAAATAACCCTTAATGGTAGCCACTGCACAACCTTTCTGCGCTAGAGACAGTGCAAAAGACAAAACATGTGACAGATGAGCATGTAAGGGATCAATCTGTCTCTCTCCACACCACATAACAAATTTAGACCACCTATTAGCGTAGATAGATTTAGTGGAGTGTCGCCTGGCCGCTAAGATAACATCCACTACATCAGGCGGGAGAGAGAAGGAACTCAGGTTGCCCCGTTCAATCTCCAAGCATGTAGGTGCAGACTCTGGAGGTTGGGGTGTAAAACCTGCCCCTGCGACTGCGAGAGGAGGTCTGCCCTGAGAGGGAGACGGAGCGGAGGGCACAGTGAGAGTTGGAGAAGGTCGGAGTACCATACCCTCCTTGGCCAATCCGGAGCTATTAAGATGACTTGGGCCCGGTCTTGGCGAATTTTCCTCAACACTCGAGGAATCAAGGGTATGGGGGGAAACGCGTAAAGCAACTGGTCGCACCAGGTTATCTGAAACGCGTCCCCCAACGCTCCCTGCATCGGATACTGGAGGCTGCAGAATAACAGGCAATGCGCGTTCTCCCGAGTGGCAAACAGATCTATCCGAGGAAACCCCCACATCTGGAAGATTAAACAGACTTGATCTGGATGGAGACGCCACTCGTGGTCTGCCGAGAATTGGCGACTGAGACTGTCCGCACGTACATTCAAGACCCCGGCCAGATGATTTGCCACCAAGCAAATCTGATGGTCCTTTGCCCAGGACCATAGCCGAAGAGCTTCTCTGCAGAGAAGGTACGACCCTACTCCTCCCTGTTTGTTTATGTACCACATCGTGGTAGTATTGTCCGTCAGGACCTGTACCGACTGACCACGAAGGGATGGGAGGAAGGCCTTGAGAGCCAGACGTACAGCCCGTAACTCCAACAGATTGATATGAAACACCTGTTCCTCTGGAGACCAAAGCCCTTTGATCTCCAGATCCCCCAGATGAGCTCCCCATCCTAGGGTGGAAGCATCCGTTATGACCGTGGCCACTGGTGGCGACTGCGCGAACGGCTTTCCCTGTGAAAGATTGTTGCCCGCAATCCACCACTTCAATTCCACAGCAGCATCTCTGGAGATCTTGACAGTACCTTCTAAATCTCCCTTGTGTTGAGACCACTGCCTTCGGAGGCACCACTGAAGAGCCCTCATGTGCCAGCGAGCATGCGTGACCAACAGAATGCAGGAGGCGAACAGACCGAGCAGACGAAGGACCTTGAGGACTGGAACTACCGCTCCATTTCGAAACATTGGAACCAATTCCTGAATATCTTGAATCCACTGAGGCGGAGGAAAGGCTCGACTCAATGTTGTATCCAGTACTGCCCCTATGAACAGGAGGCGCTATGAGGGCTCCAGGTGAGATTTGGGCACGTTCACCGAAAAGCCCAGGTCGAACAACAACTGGGTTGTTGACTGCAGATGATGCGACACAAGCTCCGGGGACTTGGCTTTGATCAACCAGTCGTCCAAGTAAGGGAATACTGCTATCCCCTTCCTTCTGAGCTCCGCCGCAACCACTGACATCACCTTTGTGAAGACTCGAGGTGCTGAAGTAAGACCAAACGGGAGGACCGCAAACTGATAGTGCTGCGACCCTACCACAAACCGGAGATACTTCCTGTGCGACTTGAGTATCGGGATATGAAAGTAAGCATCCTGCAAGTCGACAGACACCATCCAATCTTCCTTGTTCAACGCCAAAAGCACCTGTGCTAGGGTCAGCATCTTGAACTTTTCCTGTTTGAGGAACCAATTCAAGATCCTCAGATCCAGGATTGGTCTCAACTGACCATCCTTTTTGGGAATCAGGAAGTATCTTGAGTAACAACCTCGACCCTTTTCCTGCTCTGGGACCAACTCTACCGCGCCCTTTGAAAGGAGGACTTGAACCTCCTGTTCTAGCAACAGGAGGTGTTCTTCTGAACAATAAGATGGGCGGGGCGGGATGAGGGGCGGGAACTCCCGAAAGGGAAGGGCGTAGCCTTTCCCCACAATGCCGAGAACCCAAGTGTCCGTGGTGATAGACTTCCACTTGTGGAGAAAATGCTGTAATCTTCCCCCTACAGGAGAGGAGTGAGTGGGAAACGGTGGAAGCCTAAGGCTGCTTCCCCTGCTGCACCCCTCCAGAGGACGAGGAAGAGGCAGAGTGCTGTTGAGAGGCTCCTCTGGTACGGGCCCCACCCCTCCCCCTCCCTCTAAATGACCTATAGGGGAGGGAAGAGGCGGGTTGCTGGAACCTCCCCCGAAAGGAAGAGGAAGAAGAGCCACGCCCAAATCCCCGAAACCTCCTGAAAAATCTAGAAGAGGCAGAGGAAGAAGGAGCTTGCAGTCCTAACGATTTGGCTGTGGCTCTGCTCTCCTTAAATCGTTCCAAGGCCGAATCTGCCTTGGCTCCAAACAGTCTGTCCCCATCAAACGGGAGGTCCAGCAGGGTCGACTGCACATCCGCCGAAAACCCTGAGTTTCGGAGCCAGGCCTGTCTTCTTGCCACCACAGCCGTGCCCATCGCCCTGGCCACCGAGTCGGTCGTGTCCAGCCCAGACTGGATAATCTGGGTCGCGGCAGCCTGGGCGTCCGAGACCACATCCAAGAGACCCTGGGGGAGCTCCGTAAATGAAGACGAAATATCATCCATCAGAGCATGGATGTACCTCCCCAGAATGCACGTTGCGTTGGTGGCCTTCAACGCCAAACTGCATGACGAAAATATTTTCTTGGACTGCGCATCCAGTTTCTTGGAGTCTCTGTCTCCAGGCACCGTCGGGAAGGAACCAGGCGCTGACTTTGAGGAACAGGAGGCTTGTACCACCAAGCTCTCCGGCGTAGGGTGTCTAGAGAGAAAGCCAGGGTCAGATGGTACAGCTCGATACCTCCTGGCCACAGCCCTATGAACGGCAGAGGAAGACACCGGCTTCTTCCACACCTCCAACACCGGATCCAGCAAAGCCTCATTAAATGGCAAGAGAGGCTCAGCTGCAGCAGAGGCCGGATGCAATACCTCTGTCAGCAAATTCTGCTTCGCCTCTGCCACCGGCAAAGGCAGGTCCAAAAAGCTCGCTGCCTTCCTCACCACAGCATGAAAGGAAGCAGCCTCCTCCGTATATTCCCCTGGAGATGAAAGGTCCCACTCAGGGGAAGTGTCCAGCCCACTGGCTGTATCCAGACCATGTAGTCCGTCTCCAGAGTCCTCAATCTCTCCCTCCTCTAAGACTCGCTGGTACTCCTGCTCTTCTAAAAGACGGAGAGCACGCCTCCTCGAATGAAGTCTCTCCTCGATACGCGGAGTCGACATGGCCTCCGCCGACGTCGAAGAACGGCGCCGATCTCCAGAAGCATCTGACGCCACGTCCGGCGCCACAGGCAGCTTCGGCGCCGAGGTAGGAGCCGGAGGACGAGGTCTTGGAGCCGATGGACCAACCGGAGTCACAGGGCAAAATCCTGACTTCGACTGAAGGGCAACCTCCGGGGCCGAAACATCCGAAGCCACCGGAGCGGCCACCGACGCCGGCACCGGCGCCGAGCCCACATTCCCAAAAGGGAGAAAGGGCATAAAGGGTGCCGGCCGAAGAGGCGCAGGATCACCCAACGAAAAGGCCAAGGGCCCCGAAGGACCAGCCGGAGCAGCTCCTGGAGCCATCTGCTGAAAGATGGTATACATCGCATTAAGAAACGCAGTACTATCGGCTCCAGGAGTGGGAAAAGCCGGATACTGGGGTGCCTGGATCGAGGGCGACCCCGACGCCGGCCTCGACGTCTGCGACGCCGGAGAAAACACAAGAGGCTGCACCACCTCAATCACTGACGCCTGACCAGGCGAAGTCGGTGACGCCGGAGATGGCAACGGCGTTGATGGATGCGGCGTGACCGTGGGGCTGACCTCCCAAGTCCTCCGACGCCGAGCCGAAGGTGACCTCGAACGAGACTCCTTGCTGGAATGACGTCGTGAGTCTCTACGGCGCCGGGAGTCTCGATGACGCCGGTGAGACCTTGGCGAAGAAGACTTCTTATGATGTTTCTCCTTCTTCTTTGACTTTGCCATGAATAACTTGGCCTCACGCTCTTTAAGGGCCTTCGGATTCATGTGTTGACATGAATCGCAAGTCGAGACGTCGTGGTCGGAGCTCAAACACCATAGACAGTCGGAGTGAGGATCTGTAACTGACATCTTGCCCCCACACTCTCGACAGGGCTTGAAACCCGACTTCCTCTGAGACATTATTACCGCAGAGAAGACTACGCAGCAGACAATACACTGTAACCACGAAGGTAACAGTAGCTCCCTCGAAGATAACCGTTTCGAATGCACGGAAAAAAGGGAACTGTCATCGGCACGTCGGCGAGAACCTCTTATTGCCTGTATGACGTCAGACGGCGTCGCGTGGGCTAGAGTGACGTCCTCGTCGACGTGCAGAGACTAGTAAGAAGATTTCCGTCGAATGCTGGCGCCATGGGAGTATTCATCAGGTGAGGAATCCACAGGTAGTTGTATCCATCAGAAATAGTTTGTAATCGAACTAAAAGCAGCCAAACTCCTCCTGAAGATCCAGAAGGACCTGTGAATCTTCTGCATACATCTGAGACCGTAGAGCATGGCAAGCACAATCCAAGGCAGAGGAGGGATCACAGAGATTTTAAACAGGGCTGAGCAGCAGGGGAGACCCCACTTCAAAGACAAAAAAACTCCCAGAGGAACCTGTAAAAATGAGGTAATCCACTCTAGGGCTTTTCCCCACCCCTTAGCCTTGATCCATCAGACTTCAAGTCAGCCCACGGTCTACAACGGCGAATGCCGCACAGATCCAATCGGGCCAATGACTGCAGTTCTTCCAACAGGCATGGCCAGCCTCCACTCTCTTATATCTGCATTTTATTTCAGGGCGAGCACCTATCAGATAACCGACAATACCTTGTTATTTTAGTATTTATTATAGGTTTTTTTTAAGCCCGGACATGCGTAAAGGCAAGTGTTATGCTTCAACTCAACATTGCTCAAGTTATGGGCCTCAGAAGTAGCGGTAGTGTAATGAAATTTGAGAGAGGGGGGTCCTGCACCGTACAGGGTGGAGTCCCCTCTCCAGACTCACGCAGGAGGTCTCAGGCCAGAGTTCTGTGCTGAAGGGGGCCTCTGGACCTAGGGACCCCTCGCACCGCGAGGGCTACAGGGGCCTTTGTTACGCCACTCAGCAGTAGGAAATACCGAGCTCAGACCTCGAACATCAGCCTCCATTTTGATTGTGCAGAAGGGACTTGAGTGCAGTCATCTGTGTGAGCCGGATACTTGCGTGCTTAGAGTCTGGATTCTGGAATGGGGACTGCCAGGCCCCGGTATCTGAGCCTTCCGAGGAACAGACTCTTCGGGCTGAAGAATGCGGGTCTGTTTGGAACTCACCCTAATACAGAGAGCCTGTGGGGACAGAAGAACCGGCTCAGATCCCATCTGAGATAACCTGAGCATAGACATCAGAGATGGCAGCCTAGGGCTACAGAGCCAAGAAAATTACCATCAGGCGTGAGAGCTAGAACTGGTACTGCAGCCTCAAAAGCCGCATTTCAACGGGGAACCGTCATCCACTCATCCGGCTCGACCAGTGTCCGCTGCTTTGACAGAAGGAAAGAATCCGGCAGCCCCGGGGCTACGGCGCGAGCTCCCAGGGAAACGTTCCAGAAGTGGAAAGTATTGCTTTAAACGTAACCAGTGTCGTAGCAACGGTGCCACGAGCCCCAATGCAAGCACGGAAAATGTCCCCACATAACTCCCTCTTATCAACATTATGACATCAAAAACTGGAGTTCAGAGCAAGCTCGGATCTGGGATCCGTGCTGCGGGAGTGTCATAAACAGGGATGGGTGGGCGCCACGAAGATGCAGGAGCGTAGCTTCTACCATTGGTGCAGGAGGTGCCACCGGGACCCATTGGATCCTGATAATTGCTATATTTTATAAACTCAGCAGAAAGTGGCCATGTCCTTCCTTGCAACAGGGGCCCTGGCATCCTTGCTGTGCTACTGCGAAGATGAATGGGCAGTGGTTAAAAAAAAAAAAAAAAAAAAACTTAAACAATAAATCATTTCGGATATCTGATAAGGGGGGGTGCGGAGTTCTGTCCACTTTTGACATTTAACACAATACCACCAGCCAGTGATTTACACACTTTGCTACCCTGCTGTGCTTCCAGTTTGGGGGACGTGCAGGGGCGGGGGACACTGCTTATAGGAACTTTAAGATGTAGTTGGACTGCAGGCTGCTCATGGCCCTGTAGAGCAGCACAGGCGTTTCTGCTGCTACACATGCCTCCTTTGCAGCTTTCCATGTTTAAAAAAAAATCCAGGTAACTTTGCGAAACATTGAAGTTTAAATATTCGTTGCAACAAGCCCGCCAACAACTTTGCACACACCTGCCTAATACCATAATATACAATTTGCCATTATTTATCAGCTCTTTCTGCACACATTTTCACTGAAAACGACATGGTGAAATGGAGTTGTGGTTCTGCAAAGATGGAAGACCACTCAAACTCGCCAGTCATGGTTACCAAGGCACACAACACAGTTCAATTTACCAGTGGAACAGAAACAAAGACAAGAGAAGCAACAAGATGGCTATGGCACGTGGTGTGGGCATTGGTAACCCTAAGTGGGGAATTGCACTGGTTTCAGCATTTGAACCAGAAGAATAGCTCTGATGGTGAACTGCCTTTTCAGTAATGTATATGTGTATATTTCCAATGTCAGCCGTTCAAAAACACAACCCGATGCGTTTTGGCGTTTCATGGCCTTGACCCGCGACCAACCAGGCCGTGCAAGGACGAAATGGGTTGGGATCTCTTTCTGAACAGTGTTTGTTACACAAATAAAATAAAAATATCACTTTCGAAGGAGTGCAGCTGAATTACTGGTAAAATAATAGACATTGGATATATATAAATATATACATATAACATGAAAAAGATCAAAGGTTAAAGCTAAGCAGTAGTTAGGAATACTTTATTTATTCTTTCTGTACAACTATTTATATAGTTATAGATCCAAGTTAGATTTATAATTTACTCATTGTATTGGTGTAGAGTGGAGTGACACACAGTAGATTAGCGTAGAGTGAGGTGGTGTAAAGTGGAGTGGAATACAGTGCAGTGGCGTAAAGTGGAGTGGCATAGACAGTAATGGCGTACATTAGAGTGCTGTAGAGTGAAGTGGTGTAGAGTAGTATAGTGTACAGTGGACTACCGTGGAGTAGTGTGCAGTGGAGTGGAGTGGCGTACTGTGGACTAGGGTTGTAGCACACACTGGAGTGGGATACATTAGAGTGGCATATATTTGAGTAGAGTAAAGTGGAGTGATGTGCAGTGTAATAGCATACGGTGGAGTGTCAGAGAGTGCAGTGACATGTAGTCCAGTGGCATACAGTGGAGAGGCGTAGAGTGAAGTGATGTAAAGTGTAATAGTGTACATTGGAGTTACATAAAGTGGAATGGCCTAGAGTGGAATAGTGTAAAGTGTAATGTCGTACAGTGGAGTTGCTTACGGTGGAATAGCGTAGAGTGGAGCAGCATAGACTGAAGTTGTGTAGAATGGAGTGGCGTAAAGTGTAATAGTGTAGAGTGGAGTGGTGTAGAGTGGAGTTGCATAGAATGGAGTGTTGCATAGTGGAGTGGTTTAGACTTAGGCTTCAACCAGAAAAGCTGCCTCTGAGCTGTTAGCAGCGTCCCTGGGTACACACATCCTTTGGTTTCAGGACTATAACAATAGATGTACCTCTAAGAATGAACAATTCTTAGAGGCTCAGGTTCCAGGTAGTTGAACTATCCCTCATGCAACTTGGAGCTCAAATGCTAAATCTTCAAAAAGCAACTCTAGCCATCAATTTACACAGATGCTCCAGTATCAGGCTTCGGAAAGCATACGTTTCCCTTTGCTTTGCACATTTTTACATGCTGAGGCATCCGACTTAGAAGCAATCACTAAAGCTACCTGGATACCAAATGAAGAAGTGTCTATCTAGTCAAGGAAAAGGGCACTTCCCTCATAAGGAGGAAAAGTGAAGTGGGGCAACTAAGGGTGAGGATGGTTTATTAAATCTCAAATCACCAGAGTGACAGAGTTTCTGGATGCAATCAATATCATTCCCTACCTAGTTCTCTCGAGTCTCCTGTGTCATGAGTTTTTATCCCCTTTTGGCAATACCTTACCCCAAAATTCTATTGTATAGTCACTTCACCCCACTATCTGTAGCCTATCAAATTATACATTAAGTAATGTACTTGTCATTTTACGATAAAATATAGCACTTTGATTGGTCTTCATAATTGAAGTTTTTCGTAGATGGCACATCCGGGGTTACTTCATTTTCTGGCATCTTCTTCAGGTCAAAAGTTCTCTATTCCATGGTCGAATGTCCTTGAAAGTTATCAGATTTGTTGCAAAGCGTATAAAACTTTATAATAAAGCAGCTAGCATGAGGATGAGAAAGACTGAAAATGTTACAAAGCGTAGAAAAGAACAAATGCTGGGTCATGGCCTTTTGCGAGTCAGCACACTGGAGAAACAGAAAAATATGCTTTAATATGAGAGCTACATAGCCAGTTCTTCGGCTCACGCTAATTTAAGGCTTATGGATTCTAATAAATGCAATCTTCGTACGTGTTAACATATTCAATTAGTCACAATACAAGTAATCATTTTTAAGGTTGACATTAGTATATGCATGTGATGATTCTCCACGTTTAAAATACGTTTCAATGAATTTGATAATGCAGTGGTGTTAAGTATAAGCAATTCACGTCTAATATGTAATATTTAGATTACACTCTCTCAGGACCAAGGGACAGAAAACGGATTATGCTGTTATATGCCCAATGATGGGCAAGAATACAGACAGGGAAGGTCATCTCTACACAATGAAATATTGGTAGGGGTACAAAGCAAGGTTGCCCACTATCACTTCTCTTGTTTGTGCTGTAATTGAGCCACAGGGGTCTACACTGCGAATGGATGCTGAGGACTGAGGCTTGTCTCTGCCATGTCTCCTTATTTGCATATGATGCACTTTTGCTTCTGGAGGACCCTGTGACTGGCATACCAATCGTTAAAAACATCCTTGTATTCGGTACAGCAATCAGTCTATTAGTAAACTGGAGCAAATCGTGTTTGTCCCACTAACAAGCAAGTGCGCCACTAAGACGACTCAAATTAGTTTGATCGCCTAAAATGGGACCCTCGAACTTTCTCATATCTAGAGGTACAAATATATTACACAGATGAAAATGTGATGGTGGCCAACTTGGGCAGGGAAGTCATTGTGATATGGCAGTACATTCCCTTTAGGAATAGGTTTCCACTTCCCTCCCTTCACCTAGCTGCAATTGCGACACTGCCCCTATCAATCGAAGACGTTTTCTCAGGAACTTAGCTCACTCTTGTCTGGCCTGATATGGGGTGGATACCAAAAATAAGCATCAGTAGAGAGAATTCAATAAGTAGATTTGTTGACCTTACAATAGTGATTGCTAAAAGAAGCATCCGATAAATAAGAAAGCTACCAGGGCCCCAGGCCTGGAACCAGGGCTGAAAGATTTAATTAAATGGACCAGATTGAAAATATCAGCCCTCGGTTTCAATACAAAACAAATTGGCGCAGGCAATAAATATACGGACTGGAACGAAATACTGCTTAACCTATGGTGCATATCGGACACCAGATCTCAGCTACTCCATTTTTCTGATAGCTTGAGGTTCTACATGCATTTGGATGGCTTACTTCAATTTTTTTTATTTCGGTATAAATACATACTTGAAACGTAGTAGCTAAAACACCTAAAATACAACACTTTGAAGCAAACAGGTGCATAAAATCATTGCACTCAATAACTCCTAGCATAGGAGGGCGTTTAACAAGATGGAATGAGTAAACACATTAGAGAAAAACAAATTAAAACACAGATCATTTCTAGCAACAATTAAGCTCTACCGGATACCCATTATTGATACTGGGGCATTAAGAGGAAGAATGGGGCTTCAAGGGTGGAAAGCACCACACACAGATCGTATGAGGTACATCCTATAGACCTCATGCTAGGGCCATCACAGACAGTGGTTGGCACTACAATAAGATAAAAAAAATTATGCAGGCAGCACATTAATTATTCTCCAGTGCATACTGTGTTATTATCATTCACTCAATAGCAATGTGCGTGCTCAGTCTTATAAATAAAATGTTACAAAACATCAGCTAGCCAATTAAATGTGTTGATTACATTGAATATATTAATTTAATTTAGAAATATTCATTTAAAAATACTCCCACTCTCACTAACATTTTTATTTTATATGTAGTATATAGTGAATTTAGTTAAAACATATGTTCAAACATTCATTTTTGATTTTTAAATAAAGAGCTAAAATATTTTGGTTTTAATGCATGTTTATTATTAACTTTTAAAATAATACAATGTTTGTATAGTTTTTGAGCATTACTATACATATAAATTGTATATAATGAAATAATTTAATTATATTAACATTAGTTCCTATGGGGTGATATTCTACTTCCTTGCATTGTTTTCAGTGGGAGTGTGCTGCAGTGCCTGTGAGTGGTCATGTGTGGTTGTTAACAGTACATTCACATCTGTTTTATCTTCTCGATGGCTATATTAACTTTAGAATTGCACTTTGTGAATAGCAGTGGTTTTACTCTTTTGTGGGGGTGTGTTTGTACGAGCATGTCCCTTCCTAAATTCTTCCTACATTTTCTTGAAACCCTTCCATTCAGTAGTAAGTATTCCCCATTTTCTAGCAACTTTCCCTTGCCCATCCAAAATTGAATGCCTACATCAACGTAGATCTCATAGCCGGAGATCTGTGTGCAGAAAAGAAGAGAGGTGGAGGTGTTCACCCGTAGGTCTGTGAATAGCATTTAGTGGCACCAGAGTAGTAGTATTGTAGTACTACTTGAAGTAATACAAAATGCAGTTTGTGAATAGGCCCCATAGCCACTACAAACACTACAAAACAAAACACACAACATAGGGCATAGGGCATACATCACACACACACACACACACGTGTGGAAGGCACAGAAGGGCAGATCTACCATCATTTTGTGCTGGGGTTTGTGTCATCAAAGTGACTAAAACCAGTACAAAATGTTTTTTTTATTATTTGCTGTCCAGTTCAAAACTTGTTTTGTACTGGAAAATGATGAAAAGTAATGCAAAGTAGCGCAAAGCACTGCTTTGCATTACTTTGCATCAAGGGGGGCGTTACATGGGCATTCCCATGCAATCACCCACCCTTTTTGTCGCAAAACCCTATCTCCCAAAAAGTGAGACAGGGTTTTGTGTAAAAAATTAACACCTTTTAAAACCAGGCATTAAAAGGAGAAATGTTGTAATTTCTTCTTTCTTTTCCTACTTTGCATGCATGCTGCATTGTGCAACACACATAGAAAATAGGAAAAGTTTTAGAGGTTGTATAGGCCTAGTATTTTGTACTAGAAGGGTACCGTTCCAGTACAAAACCTATGCTAGACCCTCAGACACACCCTTCACTAAGGTGCAAAGGTGTGTGCTTGCAGCAGCTGAAATCAGTGCCAGCGCTAGGGAAAGGGGAAGAGAGAGCCATATTTCTGCAGATATGGCGCTCTCCTGCTCCCTTTGTCTTGCGCAAAGCAGATTTTTTGGCAGGTGTGCTGCGTTGCCGGGAAGGATGGTAAATCTGCCCCAGAGTGTCTTCCACACACAACGTTCCTTTGCTGATTGTTCTTTGTTCACTCAATTTGCAGGGAGCGGGCTATCTGGCACACTCTTGTTAGAAACACTTTTTAACATGCTATTCTGGATTTTGTTAAAGACATTGAGGCCCTCATTATGACCCTGGCGGTCTACTGACTGCCAGGGCCACAGTGGCGGTTTTACCGCCGACGTGCTGGTGGTGAAGACCACCACATAATGAGTCTAGCGGGTTGGCCTCTGCAAACCTGCCACATCCCCGCCTGTACCGCCAGGGCAGTTAGACCCTGTAGGAGGCTGGCCTGGTTTGTAGTGAGTACCAAGGGGTACTTACACTCTGCACCAGGTCCAGTTATCCCTTATTAGTGTAGAAGAGGTGTTTTTAGCAGCTAAGGCTGATAGAAGGTAGCTATGGCAAAACAGCTTAGGCTGAACTATGAGGCATGTAAAGCTCCTACTATACCACTGGTGTCATATGCACAATATCATAAGAAAACACAATACACAGAAGTACTAAAAATAAAGGTACTTTATTTTTATGACAATATGCCAAAAGTATCTCAGTGAGTACCCTCAGTATGAGGATAAGTTATATACACAAGATATATGTACACAAACCAAAATTATGCAGGTAATAGCAAGAAAAGTAATGCAAGCAGTGTAAAGTTACAATAGATTGCAATAGGAGCACATAGGTATAGGGGCAACACAAACCATATACTCCAAAAGTGGAATATGAACCAAGAATAGACCCCAAACCTATGTGAGCTTGTAGAGGGTCGCTGGGACTGTAAGAAAACAGTGAGGGTTAGAAAAATAGCCCACCCCAAGACCCTGAAAGGTAGGTGTAAAGTGCACCTATTACCCCAGAGAGCACAGAAGTCGTGATGGGGGATTCTGTAGGAAGAAAAAACACCAGCAATGCAACAACAGTGGATTTCCGGACTTGATTACCTGTAAGACAAGGGGACCAAGTCCAATAGTCGCAACAGTGTCATTCACTAGTACATGGTACCTAGGTACCCAGGGTATTAGGGTTCCAAGAGATCCCTATGGGCTGCAGCATTTATTTTGCCACCCATAGGGAGCTCAGACAAATCTTACACAGGACTGCCACTGTAGCCTGAGTGAAATAACACACATGTTATTTCACAGTCATTTTCACTGCACGTAAGTAACTTATAAGTCACTTATATGGCTAGCCTTCACTTGCTGAAGGTTAGGTGCACAGTTACTAAGTGTGAGGGCACCCTTGCATTAGCAAAGGTGCCCCCAAATAGTTCAGGGCCATTTAACCCGGACATTGGGACACGCGTGCACTACATATAGGTCAATACCTATATGTAGTTTCACAATGGTAACTCCGAATATGGCCATGTAACATGTCTAAGATCATGGAATTGTCCCCCCATGCCAAATCTGGTATTGGGGTGTCAATCCCATGCATCCCTGGGGCTCCACTATGGACCCCGGGTATTACCAAACCAGTTTTCTCTGCAGCTACCGCTGCTGCCACCCCACAGACAGGGTTCTGCCCTCCTGGGGTCTGGGCAGCCCAGTCCCAGGAAGGCAGAACAAAGAATTTCCTCTGAGATAGGGTGTTACACCCTCTCCCTTTGGAAATAGGTGTTAAGGGCTGGGAGGAGTAGCCTCTCCCAGCCTCTGGAAATGCTTTGAAGGGCACAGATGGTGCGCTCCTTGCATAAGCCAGTCTACACCGGTTCAGGGAACCCACAGTCCCTGCTCTGGCATGAAACTGGACAAAGGAAAGGGGAGTGACCACTCCCCTGTCCATCACCACCCCAGGGGTGGTGCCCAGAGCTCTGCCATCTTGGATCCAGAGGCGTGAGGGCACTCTGGAGGCCTCTGAGTGGCCAGTGCCAGCAGGTGATGTCAGAGACCCCTCCTGATAGGTGCTTACCTGACTAGGTGGTCAATCCTCCTCTGAGGGCTATTTAGGTTCTCTCCTGTGGGCTTTTCCTCAGATAACGACTTGTAAGAATTCACCAGAGTTCCTCTGCACCTCTCTCTTCGACTTCTGCCAAGGATCGACCGCTGACTGCTCCAGGATGCCTGCAAAACTGCAACAAAGTAGCAAGAAGACTACCAGTGACATTGTAGCACCTAATCCTGCCAGCTTTCTCGACCGTTTCCTGGTGGTGCATGCTTTGGGGGCTGCCTGCCTTCATCCTGCACTGAAAGCCATGGAGAAATCTCCTGTGGGTCGACGGAATCTTCCCCCTGCTTCAGCAGGCACCAAACTTCAGCATTACCTGTATTCTGGGACCCCTCTCATCCTGATGAGCATGGCCGCTGGAACACAAGTGGTGGACCCAAGTGACCCAGACTGTCCAGTGGTTTAACTGTCCAAATTTGGAAGAGGTAAGTCCTTGCCTCCCCTCTGTGTACCGCGTGAACTGCAGCTGCTAGGGCTCCTGTGCACATTTCCACAAAATCCCTCATGCACAGCCAAGCCCAGGTCCCCAGCACTCTGTCCTGCATTGCTCAACTCCCTGAGTTGACCTTCGGCTTCGTGGGTCCCTCTTTTGCAGTGTTGAGATGACCGCCATGTTCAGACTTCTTGAACCCTTGTTCAAGTGCTTCTGGGGGTGCTACCTTCTTGTGCATGGGCTCTCTACATTGTTGAGGGCCCCCTCTGTCTCCTCTCCCAAGTGAGGGCATCCTGGTCCTTCCTGGGCCCGGGCAGCACTCTTTTTCTTTAACCGCAACTCTTGCAGCTAGCAAGGCTTGTTTGTGGTCTTTTGCGCCAAAGAAACAACTCTACATCCTCCAGCACACCGTGGGACATCTTCTGCATGAAGGAGAAGTTCCTAGCACCTTTCGTTGTTGCAGAATCTTCAGCTTCTTCCATCCGGAGGCAGCCATTTTGCACCTTCATCCTGGGTTTAGTGGGCTACTGCCCTCCCTGAACACTTTCACTTGCACTAACGCAGTTTTGCACCAAAAAGTTTAGCATCAGCTTGCACCATTTCTGTGCATCAGCCAGGCACCATATTTATGGAATGGTGCAAGCCGGTGCAAAGGGTAGGCTAGCGGCAAAAAAAAACACTTTAGTCGGGTTGGGCTGGCAGTATGAAAGAGTGGGGTTTTGCACCAAAAAATGACATTAGGCAGGTTAGAGTAAAAAAAATGACTCTAACCTGCCTAGAGTCATTTTCTGACGTAAAACCATCCTTACCACATGACTCCTGTCTTAGAAAAGATAGGAGTCATGCCCACCACCCCAATGGCCAGCACAGGGGACCAGGGCCCCCTGGGCATGGCCAATGCACCCAGTGCCATGTAGGGGGAGCTCATTTCAGGGCCCCCAATGGCACTTTAAAAAATAAAATAAAATACTTACCTGTACCTATCTGTACTTATCTGGGATGGGGTCCCCCATCCTCCGCTGTCCCTCTGGTGTGGGTGGGGGCGTCCCTGGGTCCTGGGGAGGGCACCTGTGGGCTTATTGCATGGTGTTCCACCATGGAAATAGGCCAACAGGTCCCCTAACACCTGCCTTGACCAAGGCGTTAAAAAATGGGGCAAAGCAAGCTTTGCACCATTTTTTGACCCCTCCTCCCTCCCGTGCACCATTTTTGCACAGGAGTATAAATATGGCGTTAAGGCCATAGAGTCATTTTTTGCACTGGAATGCCTACCTTGCATCTCATTAGGGCAAGGTAGGTTTCCACTTCCAAAAAATGACTTTAACTCCATAAATTTGGCGCTAGACGGGTCTAGCGCCAAAGTATAAATATGGAGTTAGTTTTCCACTGAATTAGAGGAAGAAAAAAAAATTACGCTAATTTGGTGCAAACAGAGTATAAATATGCCCCTTTATCTTTCAGAGTGCAAATGGTACCCCAAATGCATTTCAAAGGGGGGCGCAGATCTAGAATGTGGGGCAGTGAGTGACTGCACCTGCTTGCAGGGGGAGTGCCTTTGAAGTAGTACAGTTAGTGCACCCAACGAAGGCCTCTCTTCCTCTGCGCCTGCTTCCATAAAATGACACAGGCAGAGAGGCAGAATATATCCCACGTTTGCCCAAGCCCCATGCAAAGAAGGGAATTCCCCCTTAAGATAGAACTACATGATATCAAATCAAATCAAATCATTAACATTTATAAAGCGCGCTACTCACCCGTGCGGGTCTCAAGGCGCTAGGGGAAAAAGGGGGGGGTTATCGCTGTTCGAACAGCCAGGTCTTTAGGAGTCTCCGGAAAGCGGAGTGGTCCTGGGTGGTCCTGAGGCTGGTGTGGAGGGAGTTCCAGGTCTTGGCCGCCAGGAAGGAGAAAGATCTCCCACCCGCCGTGGAGCGGCGGATGCGAGGGACAGCAGCGAGTGCGAGGCCAGAGGAGCGGAGGAGGCGGGTGGGGACGTAGAAGCTGAGGCGTCTGTTGAGGTATTCCGGTCCCTTGTCGTAGAGGGCTTTGTGTGCGTGGGTGAGAAGTCGGAAGGTGATCCTTTTGCTGACAGGGAGCCAATGCAGGTGTCTCAGGTGTGCGGAGATGTGGCTGCTGCGGGGTATGTCGAGGATGAGGCGGGCCGAGGCGTTTTGAATGCGTTGCAGGCGATTTTGGAGTTTGGCTGTGGTCCCGGCGTAGAGGGTGTTGCCGTAGTCCAGGCGGCTCGTGACGAGGGCGTGGGTCACTGTTTTTCTGGTGTCGGCGGGGATCCAGCGGAAGATCTTGCGGGGCATGCGGAGGGTGAGGAAGCAGGCGGAGGACACAGCGTTGACTTGCTTGGTCATGGTGAGAAGAGGGTCCAAGATGAAGCCGAGGTTGCAGGCGTGGTCTGTGGGGGTCGGTGCGGTGCCGAGGGCCGTGGGCCACCAGGAGTCGTCCCAGGCGGACGGGGTGTTGCCGAGGATGAGGACTTCCGTTTTTTCAGAGTTCAGCTTTAGGCGGCTGAGCCTCATCCAATCTGCAACGTCCTTCATACCCTCTTGTAGGTTGGTCTTGGCGCTGGCTGGGTCCTTGGTGAGGGAGAGTATAAGTTGGGTGTCGTCGGCGTAGGAGGTGATGATGATGTCGTGCTTGTGTACGATGTTGGCGAGGGGGCTCATGTAGACATTGAAGAGTGTCGGGCTGAGTGATGAGCCTTGGGCTACGCCGCAGATGATCTCGGTGGGTTCTGAGCGAAACGGAGGGAGGTAAACTCTTTGGGAACGGTTTGAGAGGAAGGAGGCGATCCAGTCCAGGGCCTGGCCTTGGATCCCGGTGGAGCGGAGGCGGGTGATTAGGGTGTGCTCTGTCACTATCTGTGATACAGACCAGACTGTACTTGCATCTTCTGTAATACTAAAGTGCTCCAGGGGCTTGAGAAACAGGCACACCCGCCCATTGCTCCTCCAGGGCACTTAATGTAATACAGCCCGTGGTGAATCACACTACTTGTCTGCTTGTAACTCAGGAAATCAAATGAATTGCGTTCTTTCTCAGTTGCTCTTCTTCTCTACATTTGTGCTTTAGCCCATGCGTGTTCCTTTATATTTTAAAATTGAAACTACTGATCCATATTGGGCAAAGCTTGCAGCCTCTCCATTACTTATTTTCATCAAGAAAAACTGTTCCAACATAAAACATATGCAGAAAGACCGTCGTTAGCAACACCCTGAGACACTGACACTGTTCTCTTGCATCTACAACTTGCAACCTCACACTTAAACCTCAGAAAGAAACTTCAACGTTTTCTTTTTTACCTCCAATCAGACCAATGACCTAATGTGACCAGTGCTCCCTTGAGGGTTCCTATCTAAAGAAAGTACACTCAGGCATAGGGTCTCACAAATTATTGCACAATAACCATATTCTCTCATGAGGCACATTGTAAAATGTATGGGGCTCTTGATGAAGGTGGGGTGAAGATATAAAACCCTAACAAAAAGTGAAATAAGCTACTGATGTTTGTGTTTGTATCTTTTCAGATATTTGAAATCTTTATGCAACAACTGGCCATTCACAGACAGCATGAGGTGGAGCATGCCTTAAGATCTGAAGTGCTAGAAAAGGCCTAAAGAAATCTCAGATATTGGAACTCCACGTTGAAGTTGTTTCTCCATTGATTCTTTTATTTGTATACTTGTAATGTTATTATTATGTATGGTAGCATGGGTCCATCTGGGCCTGAGCGCATGCTTTCCTAAAATAAATATAATGTTCACAACTCATTTCAGATGCATTTATTTTATTAACTCAACATAATTTTTAAAAAAACTTCTGTTAATGACGTGCCTCAAATGAAGAAAAGCAAACAAACACAAATGATGGACGGAATGCAGAACCAGTCAAACACTCACCCTAGTCAAAGATCGGGGATTGATCCATCAAATCTTTTGCTCACCCTACCACCCCAGTTTGGACCCACCCATTTGCAAATCAGTCTTGATCCTGTTCCCCATGGGAACAGTCTAGCCCAAACTACCTGGCCACATCCTCCCTGGATGAAAACAAGCATCCTGGGACCAGTTCCAGGGTATCACCCTTCATCAGCAGGCTAGCTTTAATCCAGTGCCATAGTGAGCCCGGGACCCACGTCTGGGTATACCCGGCGCACTTATGGCGACAAAAGCAAACAAACACAAATGATGGACAGAATGTGGAATGAATAAAACATTAACCCCTAGTCACAGATCTG
The DNA here is from genome assembly GCF_031143425.1 of Pleurodeles waltl. Lineage (NCBI taxonomy): Eukaryota > Metazoa > Chordata > Amphibia > Caudata > Salamandridae > Pleurodeles > Pleurodeles waltl. The sequence goes on along the minus strand of NC_090446.1, from coordinate 1,372,246,451 downwards.
GTTTAATCCATCAATTCTTTTGCTCAGCATGCCAGCCCAGTTTGGACCCAGAGAAATGCAAATCAATCTTGACCCTGTTCCCCATGGGATCAGTCCAGCCCGAACTGCCAGGTCACGTCCTTCCTGGACTGGAAGCAAGCATCTTGGAACCGGTTTCAGGGTAGCACCCTTCATCAGCCAGGCTAGCTTGAACCCAGTGGCATGGTGAGCCCAGGACCCACGTCTGGGCATACCCAGTGCACTTATGGCGACAAAATCAAACAAACACAAATGATGGATGGAATGCGGAACCAGTCAAACACTCACCCCCAGTCACAGATCTGAGTTTAATCCATCAATTATTTTGCTCACCATATCACCCTAGTTAGGACCCAGGCTTATGCAAATCAGTCTTGACCCTGTTCCCCATGGGAACAGTCCAGCCCGAACTGCCAGTCCACGTCCTTCCTGGACTGGAAGCAAGCATCCTGGGACCGGTTTCAGGGCATCGCTCTTCATCAGCCAGGCTAGCCTGAATCCAGTGGCATAGTGAGCCTGGGACCCACGTATGGGCATACCTGGCGCACAGTCTTGACCTTGTTCCTCATGGGAACAGTTCAGCCCAAACTGCCAGGCCTCACCCTCCCTGGACCGGAAACAAGCATCCTTGGACTGGTTTCAAGGTATCACCTTTCACCAGCCAGGATAGCTTGAATCCAGTGCATAGTGAGCACGGGACCCACTTCTGGGCATACCTGGCTGAGGAGGCGTGATACCCCGAAAGCAACCCCAGGATGCTTGTTTACAGTCCAGGGAAGACCTGTCCTGGCCTGGCAGGGTCAAGACTGATTTGCATATGACTGGGTCCAAACTGTAATGGCATGGGTAGCAAAAAAACAATGGATTTAGGCCCAGATCTCTGTACTCGGGGTGAATGTTTGATATTGTTCAGCATTCCGTCCATCACTTGTTCTTTTTGCATTTGTCACCCTAAGTTGGATGGGTATGTCCAGACGTGGGTCCCATGCTCCTCATGCCATTGGATTCAAGCTAGCTTCGCTGAGGAGGGGTGATACCCCAAAACCAGTCCTAGGATGTTTGTTTCTAGACCAGGGACGACTTTGCCTGGCAGTTCGGGCTGGACTGTTCACTTGGGGAACATGGTCAATACTTATTTGCATATGGCTGGGTCCAAACTGGAATGCCATGGATAGCAAAAAACACACTGGATTTAGGTCCAACTCTGTACTTGGGGTTAATGTTTGACATTGTTCAGCATTCCGTCCATCACTTGTTCTTTTTGCATTTGTTGCCCTAAGTGGGAAGGGTATGCCCAGATGTGGGTCCCGTGCTCCCCATGCTACTGGATTCAAGCTAGCCTGACTGAGATGGGTGATACCCTGAAACTGGTCCCTGGATGTTTGTTTCTAGTTCAGGGAAGACTTGACCTGGCAGTTCGGGCTGGACCGTTCCCATGGGGAACAGGGTCAAGACTGATTTGCATATGGCTGGGTCCAACCTGGAATTTGCATGGGTAGCAAAGAAACAATGGATTTAAGCCCAGATCTCTGTATTGGGGGTGAATGTTTGACGTTGTTCAGCATTCCGTCCATTGCTTGTTCTTTTTTCAAAAGAAGAAAAGGCCCAAGGAATAATGTATAGGGACATAAGCTGTAAGACTACCTTTTAATGCAAAATATTTGACTGTCTTGCATGCAGCTAATTTTGTTGCATATTTATTTTATACTACCTTCTGACTTTTACCATTGAGGTCTTTAAAGTATTCCGCTAAAGAATGAGTATCCGTTTGCCTGATACTTAATTATTTGGAATTCTTATTATGATGTAAAAAACAGAAACGTTTTGCACACTGCCACAATTCCCTTTTCTGCACAGAGGTGGCAATCTTCCTAGTTCCTACCTACCAGTGAACATGTGTTCTTAAATTCTGCTTGGGGGACCATGAATGGGAAAAATGACAATCACACAAACTTCAAAAAGTAAACCAATCCTATACTATGATATAATTTTTCTGGAACAAGTCCCATCAAGTACTGAAGTAATCTACACTATGCAGTTGACATGACATCAGAGGCATAGCTTGATCGTCAGTGAGAATCAGGGGGTGGGAGGAGTGAGCTTCAGATTTTCCAACAATCACGCTGGCATTTAGAGTTAAAATATATTCTACAACAAGGAGGACGCTTGATAGGGGCTTAACAGGCAGTTTAAAGGGAGATTGGTAGGGTCACTAAGTTAAGTTGTAAAAATAACCAACATTTTTGAAGACTTACAAAATAGAGACAGGGAGAGTGTGTGTGAGAGTATTTGTCTCTGCACATGTAGATATCTCTGGTGAAATCTGACAGGCATCTCACCATACCTGACTGAAATTTGTACCCAACTATTCATCAGAAAATATATTTATGGGGCTGGAGGTGTGAACCGCCCCTGCATGACATCATCTAACAGTAATTTATGCTTGTCCTGAAGTTGTCATGAAATCATGCTAAAGTAATCCACATTCACTAGGAAGTTGTTATCCAGGAGCAGTTTACATTCATCCTAAAGTGGAATCATCCATGAGTAACCTGCACTCATCCTGAAGTGATCACTTGGGGCCCAATTTTCAAAGGGACTCATGACTTGTTAAGTTATGAGTATGGAGTCTCCTCACTTGGAGCAGAATCTCCACACGTGGGGCGGAATCTATGCACAGAGCACTGTAGTGTGGAGATTCCTCCTTGAGTGCTGAGATCCCACCATGAGTGCAGAGACTCCGCACTCATAACTTTACAAGTCATAAGTCCCTTTGTGAAACAAGCCTTTAGTATTCCTGGAGAAGTAGCAGATAACCACATATTTTCAGCTGAAGTCACAAAGCCTTTTCCTGTGGTAGTTTTACTGATGACTCATGAGTCATATCATTCAACTATTTTGCCTTATTCACACTCTTCTGGATGGTTTTGGGAGACTTTAAGTGATCATTACAAGAATAGCCGAGCTGAAGTTATTGGGCTACGTGAGAATGAATTTGGAAGATCTTGCTTTTTTGACTTGGCTAAGCACAGATGCTTTTTCTGTGTTCAATTCAGTGCAACATCAAAAGGAACCAGGAGTTTGGGCCCTTTAAGAGCTGATGGTGCAATCTACTCAATCAGGCCTGCCACCACCCATCCGAAGCAGCTGCTTTGACTCTACCTATACTGGGTTTGCAGTGTATATGGGACCCATGTAAGCTGTCTTCTTGGGACTTTGCTGAGACAGTGGGTCACCCAGTTGGCAGCAGGCTTAGATGCTGTCAGTCTGCCATATTTTCATGGCCACCTGACCCAGTATTTAGTAATAAAGATTGATTGTTGTCACACAATTGTCATCAGATGCTCCCCTCAAGCCTCTAATGTGGTGTATGGCAGAATTAATGGATCATCAATAGAATAGGATTAGCTTTCTACAAGCTCTGGTCGTCACATTTACTGTCCTGCGCATTCGAGGTGAGGCTGTGCACAAGCCTCAGACCAGGGGAAGGAACCAAGACTAGCGCTAGCTGTATGGGTCTGATTATGACCTTGGTGGAGGGGATTACTGAACCACAAATGTGACGGATATCCCATCCACCATATTGCAAGATTCATAGGATAAAATGGAACTTGTAATCCGGCGGGTGGGATATCCATCACATTTGTGACGGAGTAATGCCCTTTGCCAATGTCGTAATCAGGCTCTAAGTCTGTGGTCTGACTCTTGCACTGTGGAACTGTCAGCCATAGCAGGATATGCCACAGTATCCTAGATGCTGCCATCGCTCCGTAATGCTGTTTTCAAAGAATAAATACAGCTTCCATTAATGGACAACGGCCAAGTAAATTTCGAATCAGCATAAACATAATCTGAACGTGTTCATTTCTGCTTTATACTTTTTCACTGAAATTGTGGTTCAAATTCAGAATGAATGTATGTCTTCAGACAAGCAGCACTTTTCTCTGGACAAGGCATAGTGACATGTAGCAGATGGACAGGATCCACCTGGCAGCTGAAGTTGCCGCTATACATGCTTCCAGCTCTCCTTACAGAACCTGTCAACCTGCAGCTTTACACATCTGCCGAAGGTAAAAGGTCTCCCACAAACGGGCTAAGACATGCAAGCAGCAGCACAGCTTTACAAACATTTTGCATCAGGTTTGCGTCACTATTTGACAAAGCACTATTACAAAAAGTCAAATTTGTGACTTTGCATGGCTTAGTAAAAACAAAAAAGGCGATGAAAGGCAGCGCATAGCATCGGCAAGGCATTCCATTCGTGGAGCATGAGCGTTCCCGTGCATCTATCCATAAATTTCGATCCAAGCCCATTTTTACTAAAGTCTGTAAACCTGGGTTTGCGCCAAAATGGTGCACCTACCTGAGGCTGGCACAACGAGGAGAAATTTATTTATTTCTCATTGTTACCGGTGCTGGATTTCCAAATAGGCAAAAGAGGCACTGGCCTATAGGCCCCACTCCTTTTAGGTGCCCTGTGACATTGGATCAAAATAATATTGATTTGATCTTGAAAGAAAATTACAATCAAGCTTTATTAAATTGTTTCCAAAAGATAGAAAAAAATGAATCAACTCAAAGAAACAAAAACTTTGCATTAATCACTCTATAGAGAAAATACTGTATTAATGTAATGTACCCATTAACAACTTGAAGTACATAAACCATAGACATCGGACTCACATAATAGCTTGTCTCTGAAAAGCTCATTTTCTGTCAGCTGTCAGTTTGTTAAAACAATTTGGTGGAAACTGCATAGGTGTAATGTTTAGTATTGTGAAATAAAATTGGTTTATTAAAATTGTTGGTCGGTAAAATAAAAAATGCATTAGGAGAGAAATTGGGAGGGCCCTCTCCCCCCCCCCAATTTTCAACTACTTAGGGGCCTCCACAGGGTTTAATCCAACACTGTTTGTTACTTCCTCTTTGCATGTGTGCTGCATTCTGCAACACATATTCAAAGAGGAATACGCCTCCAAGAATAGTTATTATTCTGGTGAAAACATAGGCACTCTTAAGTCAGAGGGCAAAGGTGCCTGCATTGGTGCTAGGCTGCCACCAGTGCAAGGAGAGAGCAGAAATGAGCCATATCTTTGTAAATAGGGTGCATTTGTGCTCTCTTCCTTTCACGCAACGCAGGGCAGCAAGTTCCCTTGCTGCATTACATAAAAGTTTACGAAATTTGGGCCAGCCTTTTTCATGTTCATATCTGCATGTACTAGCTCATTTCCTACTCAACCCATTTTTCTCATACCATTACTTACTATATTGAGGTGTCTAACCTCTACCCAGATGCCACGTAACGTAGCTGGACCAATCAAAAGTAAAACAAACACACACCCCCATCGCTCATTTATGCCCCTCCCACCACCATGGCAATAAAAGAGGGCCAGAACTCATCACACTTCGTCCTGTCCTGTTGTTTTTCTTCCCTCTCTTTACTCTAATATCCAAACTGTTAGCCTGATTGAGGAAGGAGAATGCCAACCTTGGCCTGGTAGTTCCCTTTTGACCAATAATGGGGTTGTTTCCTTCATTGAGAACAATGGCAAAGACTACAGAATGGTTTCTTCTGGTATATCAATGTTCCCTTCGGTCCCCATTGCTTCCCCTGACCACATGCATGGTTGTTGAGAGCAGCGGACCAAAGAATCTAGACTTTTTCTCTCCTACAGCCAGCTCTATTCAGCAGTTAAGAAGATTATCTACTTGAACATCTTATGATCGCCATTGGTCATCTTTCTCTAGATGGTGAACGGAGAAATCTTTAAGTCCTACTTATTGTAAATCTAGATGGATTCTTCCTTTTTTTGCAGGAAGGCTATGACAGGGTTTAGCAGTCGCTCCTTTGAAAGTCCAATGGGCCACAATAATGTAAGGGCACCTTGGGGTGTTCCTGAAATGAATTCTTGATGTTCAAGGTTGCTGTAGGTTTCTCTTTTACTAAGGCCAAATCTTAGATCTAGTTCTCTTTCCTGGGACACTTCCTCTTAAAAACTTACAATCTCACCTCTTGGAGCCTATGGAAGAGATTGATGTGAAACATTTTAGTTTGAGGGTTTGTTTTTAGTGGCAATAACAACAGCCCGTAGACTGGAAGAACTGGTTTCTTGGTCTATTCTTGGACTATTAAAGCCCTTTATTTAAGGATGTTTTCAGATAGACTAGTTCTTAAGTTAGCGCCATGCAGGTTTTTGTCCTACGTGTTGGAAGCTACCCGTTCTAGGTGGCTGTGGGGGTGTCACAGCCAGGCAGGTCCTTCAACTCATGCTTATCACAGAGGCAATGTGTATCACTCCCACAATAAATAAATTGAGGCCCTCATTATGACAATGGCGGCAAATGCCGCTTACTGCCACGGCGACGGCCGCCAACATACCGGCGCCGTGGCTACCAACCGCCAACCGCATTATGACCGTAGGCAGAATTCCACCAGAAGGCTGGAGAAATTCCGTTGACGGTCATGGCGGCGGACGGCGGTGAGGTGTGCAAAACACCGCCTACCGTATCATGTTCCATGATAGTGCCTGGCAGTGTTTTGCTGGTGGATGCTGCTGCTGGCAGCAGCGCCGCATCCCGTCTCCTGCCGGAGGACCCCCCAGCAAGCAGGTAGGTTGGGTTCTCCGACTGGAGAGGGGGTGGGGGATGTATGTGTGGGGGTCTGTTTTGTATGTGTGCATGCGGTGTGAGTCATGTGGAATGCATGTGTGAATGAATGAATGTGAGTGTACATGTATGTTGTGTGTTGTGAATGCGTGTGTGCTTCAATGAATGTTAGTGTGTGTTGTGGTGTGTGGGTATGCATGTGTGGGTGGATATGGATATGCATGTGTGGGTGTGTGTATGTCGGGGGGTCGAGAGAGGGTGGGTGAGGACTCTGGGGAGGGGGACAAGGAGAGGGGAGACTCCAATCAGTGCCAGGGAAGGAATTCCCTGGCACTGATAGTGCCTACTGCCATGGTTTTCGTGGCGGTAAGATTTCCATGAAAACCGTGTCAGTAGGCAGGGTCATAATCCCGAGGGTGGGATTGTGACGGCCGCCTGGCTGGAGACCAAAGTCTTCAGCCCTGCGGCTGTTACCACCCTGGCGGACGGAACGGTACATTGGCAGTTTGTCTTGAGCCAAACCGCCAATGTCATAAGTTGGCAAAAGGTACTGCCAGCCTGTTGGCAGTACCTTTCCCCAGTATACTGCCGTTTGCAAGGGTCGCAATGACCCCCTAAGTGTCACAAAAGACACTTCACACGTGATATGTAAATAATGGTTGCATTCAACACACACATTAATTTACACAATGTGAACATTGTGAACTTCTGGTCATATATCACACTCTGAAATATTACTAGCAATACTAGGCCCAAACCCAGGTTAAAATGACATCAGTAGTATGCACACTGGGGAGGGATCCTACGTTACTCCGCTAGCACCCGTATGCGGTGCGTAACGTTGTCAACTCCAGGCCTACCCTGGCAATTATTATAATGCAATACCACATGGTTTAGGGTGCACCCCAAATCACAATGATATCGGGAACGTGTGCACACAGATAGTGACAACACTTTTAAGTAGCACTATGGGCCAAGGCCACAAGGGTAAAACCAATGTCAAATATAGTATGCTGTTGGCAAGAAATCAACGTGTAAAGCAACACCGCTGGCTGATGTAATCGCTAACACGCAGTCCTTAGTCAGTCACTCACGCATGCACGCAGCACCGTAATGCGGTGTAACTGATATATGGCAGGTCAATTGATAGCACAATGCAAACTCCCGTGGCCCAAACACTCCTCCACCCTCCAGCGCACCCCGACTACCCAACACCCACAGGTTGGAGAGAAATCACCCTTCACCCTGATACTAGGCCGATTGCGGCTGGAGTCACACTTAGTCAGGATCCCAGGGGACTAGGCAGGGGCAGTTAGCAGGATTCATTAGGAGGCCGTTGGCAAATGATGGGGGTTGGGCCACCACTCACAAAGTTCACCCCAGGATGCATAGCAAAAGCAGCTGAGAGCAATAAATTGTTGAACTCAAGGATTCCGTAATGTGCCTTCCAGCACCAGTGCAATTCTGCAAAGTACCGGCGAAGGAGGTCGGCAGTCTCTTGACGCGCCTACGATTACTCTTAGAAGCATTCCTTCAGCCCAGTCAATTACTCTCACCACCCAGGCCCGGTCCAGGAAATACAACTGGCAACACAATGTCGTTGGGAGCCAGGTGAGGAGAGGACAGGTAGTTTGCAGCAAGGAGGGCCCAAAAGGAACTAACAATGAAGGAGAATGTAGCAGGGGAGCCTCTTGGAAGAGAGAGGTACCCCATCAGGTACAAGTTGATCAGAGTTGCACTCAGGCAATCCGGACACTATGCCTGGTGCACGCTGATCCCGGTCGGAACAGACAGTTCCGGTCACGCACAATGAAGAGTTACAAATTCCGTGCCTCCCGGGAAATGAGGCACAATGCCCGGTGTGGGTTGAGACTGATCGCACCAGGCAGTTCCGGTCATACACAATGAAGAATTATAAATTGTGTGCCTCCCTGGAAATGAGACACAACACCCATTGCAGGTTGATAGAGGTCGCACCAGACAGTTCCAGTCAGACACACAGGCGCACATTCAGCAGTGCTGCACAAGGTAGAATGAGGCACTACTATAGGTGCACCCTCACCTCTGAGGGTCACCCCCGTGAATCGGGCACCGCATGCAGTAAGCGTGTAGTTGGCGTGTTGCATGAGAGAGATGTTGCATGTTCGACTAAGCTGGTCCCTCAGGGTCCTGCAACCAGCAAATCCGCTCGCCACCAACTAGATGTTTATGCGTACTGGGGCCCCATGATGGGGGGCCAAACTCCTAAGGTGTGAGCAATGCTCTTGGGGCTCTGCACTAGACAATGCTGTCTCCAGGCACAGTTCCCAGTTCCAGGCTCATGTTGCGCTACATGTTGGGATTATGGAGACGATGTGGGCATTTATGAGAGCACTGCTCTCCAGGTGACACAAGTAGCTCGGTGTAGGTCCCTCACAGGAGGGCATTGATGTCCCTGAGACCTCCACAAGTAACGGGGGCAAGCCAACAAGCCCTTGGTGAGAAGATCTCAGGTTGCTACACAGCAGCAGGTTAGTCAGCCAAGGCCAGGCACTATTCAGGAAAGGTGTATGGTCCCTTCTAATGGCAGTAATCCTCTGTAGCAAGCTGGCAGTATTATGTGATATTACCATGTAATACTAGTATGTTATCCAGAAGTGGACCTTAGATTCACACCAGTAAACCTTAGCTCAGTCCCGGAAATGTGGCAAAGAGCACTTAGAGGAACATGTGTTAAGCATTTCACAACACCAACACGAATGAATGAATAAGTGAATGAATTAAAAGTGGATGATAAGTAATTGACACAATTCAAAAAAATCCGACACCAATTTATAAAAAATAAAGCAGATTTTTATATTAGTTTGAAACCAGAACCAAGTCGATTTGTTGCAGATAACTGAAGTTATCAATTTTGAAGTATTAAATAAATCAATACTTAGCAGAGTTGTCACAATCTATCATTGTGGTCAATGGGAGAAAACACAGTATGCAATCGGTCACTTGTGGGGTGAGTTTCGTGGAGCCTACCTGGGGTTAAGGTCTTGCAGGTCCCTAGACCAAGTCTCAAAAGACAGTATTTTATTACCTTGCCCAGGAAGTCAGGGTGCAGAGGTGTGCTGGCTGCCCTTGCTGCTGATGGGATCTGCAGGTGCTGTTAAAATTGCAGCACTTGACAAAAACACACTTGGAGGTGGATCTACATTCTACCCTTGGAGAGTAGAGGCCTTTAAGATCCTGGGACCTGGATTCCACAGCTGGAACTTCAATACCACTTCTGGTGGCTCTGGCTGCATAGATAGCCTTGGAGCTGTCAATCACTGGAGGGTCGCCCCAAGATGCTTTGCCACTTGGTCAAAGTCACCTTCTTCAGGATGCAGGATCTCATCAGTGGGGTTATTGCCTACAATGGTCACTATTTCTGGGAGTTTCTCTGGAGTTGGTGATGTCCGGGAAGGGGTAAATTACCGGGCTGGTGACCAGCAAGCCTTGGCAGCAGCAAGAGTAATCTTGATGGGTTGCACTTCTTTTGATGTAGCATTTTGAATTTTCTGCAGATTGCAGGTGATTGGTTCCACCAGTCAGGGGAGTCTGCTTCTGTTTCTGGCATCCACTGGAGCTCCTCTTGCTGGAAGCAACAAGCTTTTGCTACAGGCACACGTCAAACACACAATTTCAGTATATGGTCTCATCAGGGCACTTAAGTGTCCTATCTTTGCACTGCAGCTGAGTCCAAAGTCCTGTTGTCAGTGACGGCATCTTCTCTGTGCCTTTTCTCAGATTTAAAGTCAGAACTGAGGTTCTGGTGCAAGGGGAGCCCCTAAAAGTGTAGGGGGCATTAAGGGTGTGGGGGACAGTGGTCAATGGGCTACTGGTACCTGCAGCTAACCCGCCCCTGTAGTGCTGACTTTGTGTGGGAGTATGTCACTTTTCTACCCAGGACCCACTAATTCAGGGTTTGCCAAGATGGCAGAACCCTTCCTCGGCGGTACAGATCTCCTAGCCCACCCTAGAGGTGTGGTTACCCTTCCGGGGGTGTACACCTCCTGGATACCTAATTTTGCTGCTCGTCAGCTTGGACAGGGTGGGAAGGGTTCTCTCCTCAAGTGGGGGAGAAGAGGTCATGTATCATGGCTGGTGAAAAGCTTTTGAGGCTCACCGCCATGATTACTGTAAAAGCTAGCCATCGTGGGAGGGAGGAGGTGTGACCTCCTTCTTGCCCAAGTCCTTTGCCTCCATTCTGGGGAAGTGGTAGCACAAGCAGCAGGAGGGCAGATGCTTGTTGTGGTGGCAAACACTCGGGGAAGCTCGTCAAGGCAGGAGCAAGCTGGCAAACTTGGTGGGCATCCTCTGAGGATGCCACCTGTGTATATGCTAGGTAAACCTGAGCATGAGAATCGTTTTTAGGGTTAAAAAGCACAGTGTTTGACACCAAACATGGGGGAATTTGGTCAAGGTATCATGGAGCTTGACATGTGGGGTTTGCCCAGGTGCCAGCCCATATTATCTTATGGACTGCCGGTCACTTGCCGTAGCATTACATTTTTAATGCTATCACAGGGTCACATATGCTTGTGCATATATGTTCACACTCATAACACAATTCACCTGCCTCTTGGGCTAGAGGAGGCCTGCCTTAGGGATGACTGACCTGTACTATGAGTAGTGAAGGGACTCTGCCTAAACATGGTGTGGGCACTGTTGAACTCGAGCAAGCAAGCTGCTCGTGCAGGCTGACATGGCAGCTCTGCAGGCTTTGCTTTTACTCAAGTCAGGCAGTGTGGCACAATCAGTGCTGCAGCCCTGGTGATGGTTTTATTATCCCTGCCCTGGGTACCCCTGGTACCATTTACTAGGGCATTACAGGGGTGGTAAAGTCCTTGTCAAGTGGATTTACTAAATCACAGTACAATTTAAGGGAGAGAGCACTGGCACTGGGGTCTGATTAGCAGACCTCAGTGCACTTTTAGATAAAAAATGACAGCATCAGTAGTCTAAAGGGGGGCAAAAGAAACCAGTATCTTACACCTTCCTTGTGCACCACTGATTCCTCTGGCAATGTGCACCGTGCGGACCAGCTTCTCCAGTCCCATGTCACCACAAGTGTATCTTTGCCCTGCTGAAGTATGGCACCAGTAGTTATACTGTAGTTTGCCTTTGAAGTTGGGGGTGGTTCAGAAGTTCTCCCTTTGAACCACAGATGTCTCCCCTAAATTCCAGTTCTGTCCACTATGGGGCTGTTGAATACAGATCTTAATCTTTAGTGGGGCCATGGGTTGGCTTCCAGAGGTCAAGTGTGAAAACTAGAAAGGCCCACAATGAATTTAGAGCTGAGAAATGTCCACTTTCCAGAAGTGGCATTTCTAAACTATTAATAACAAAAACCCTTTGCTATATGAAGGGGTTTGTGATTGCGATTCCAATTATAGGAAACATTATAAGGCTGCTCCATTGCAACCCCCTTTTGCAGTTTGGAGTGATTTTAATCAGCCCCCCATGTTAGCTTTATGGGAAGAGAAAACTTTCAGAGGTGGGGAAAACACACATGGGTATTCTTCATTACCTGGGCAGACAATACCTCTGTGTACCTGCCCTGCCTTTGACCTACCACTCACTTCACCACTTCAGGACTTACCACAGGGGTGCCCTATTGATAGTGAAAAGCCTCCTCAGGGTTGGCTGGGGATTTAGAAGGGCCAACCTCAGCATACGTGCAACGGCGCTCACACAGGCCTGCAATGGCACGCTAGACACATGTTTACAACACCATAGTGCAAGCATGCACACTCAGGCCTGCAGTATCAGGCTTAGCACACATTTGAAAACACCCTTGGTACAAATGTGCACACACTAGTAAGCGCCACTTCCTAACATGTGTAGGAAGGGCGCACGCATGTTCGCATTGTAATTACAGTGGAAAGTGCCCAGAGCCCTAAGGCCACTAAAAGAGAATCAACCAAACCTATGAGAAGAGCCGACCTCCCATGTAGGAAAAAAAAACATGTGGGGGTTCTTCACTACCAGGGCATGGAACACCCAAGTGTACATGCCCAGCCTTTCATCTACCACCTGCTCTGCCCTTCAGTGGGTGCTCTAATGGTAGTGGAAGTTCCACTCAGGGTTGGCTAAGGAGTGAGTCATGCCACCCTAAGTACAAGCACAACTGACCCTCCGCAGGCCTGCATTGGAGGGCCTTATACAGGCTAATCTGGTGGTGGGCACACTCAGTGCTGCGTCACACCACTAGCCAGGGCCGTACCCAGCCCGGGTATGTGGTGTACCTTTTTAGAGGGCACCTCTGGATACAGCACATAAACCAATCACATAAGCACCCCTTCCTGGCATGTTTAGGGAGGGCGCACACACTTTCCCACTGCAATACAGGGGGAAAGTGCCCAGAGCCCCAAGGCAAATGCAAGGAGGGTAAGCAAAAAAAAATAGAAGGAAAACGCAAATTGTTTTAGGAAAATCCCCTAAGAAGGGCCATGTCCAACACTAAGGTACTATTTTCATTTTATCAGGAGCAGGAAATGGGTTTACCTTTTTTTTTTTTTTTTTTACAGTACCTACTACTCCTGAAGAAACAGCTGTTCATATATTGGATGTCTTAAGGGCTGTGAAGAAATGTATAGACACATTGAGAATTTGTCAGTGATGGTGTGTTTTGTCATGTGCAAAAGACTTCCACTCAAACCTTGAGCAGTTGGATTAAGTCATTCATATCCACTGCTTATGATTTACAGGAAACTGTTTTACTGAGTAAAATATAGGGTAGATTTACCCGGGAAATAGGTGCCTCTTGGGCAGAGGCTTCCGGATCTTCTATTATGGGTGTATGTAAAGCTGGGAGTTTGTCATGTTATATGAGGTAATCAGGTTGCACTTTATTGCTCTGGTATATCCTCACATAGTAAGTAGTGGTACGAGAAAAATGGTTTGAGGAGGTAATAATTCAATTCCTTCCAGTAATCTTCATTACTCCATTTTCTCCTACCAGTACTTACAACCTTTCCGTCTGGTCCGTTTCAAAACCTGGATTCCCTTCAACAGCTTTCCAGCTTGGGGATGTATAGGAAGTGTGATGGGATCTGACCTTCTTTTATTGCTGTGCTGGCAGGAGGGGCCTACAAGAGGAATGGAGGGTGTGTTTTACTTCTGGTCAGCCCAGCTAGATCAGGTGATGTGGGTAGAGGTTAGACACCCCCATATAGTAAGTACTGGCATGAGAAAAGGTATTCGGCATAATGACGATTACCTGTAAGTATTTGAATCATTAAACTAAAAGTATTGGCTTTGCCAACGATTCTGTCTTTTGTTGTACTTTGCTTTGGGAACTCACCTTTTTTTGTTCAAGAAAGGGGGCAGGGGTTAGTAGTGGGATTGTACCTCCTACCCCTCTGCACGGCTGCAGTGTCCACTTTAGTAATGACAGAGTTGTCCCCACTCCATACAGCCTGCTCCTGGATCTAGATGCTTCTGAGTCACAGCAGTTCCTCTATTGTCGTGCCTCGCCTCTCCCACACTGTGTGACATATGTTACTCTCCCTGCACTAGTTCCACACTTATTCTTCATAGACCATCTCTGGCCCTCTCAAAACTCCACTGTGTTAGTGACCTTTTGCCCACTTCCTGGCACAGTGTGTTCCACAGACTTTGTCTGCAGTCTGGCACCGGATGGGATTTCACCAGCAGGATGATGCCAGTGATGTTATCTAAAGTCTTGCAAGTCCTGGGCATCTACCAGGGGCGTGGCACTAATGGGTCAAAAGAGCCTCCAGAAGCAAGAACAGAGGTCTTCTTTCATGGAAATGTCACATACTCCTTGATTGGATAATGGATTGTGAGTGACAATGATCACCGTACCGAAGGGGACACCTAACTTGCATCACTGCCAGTAAGTAATTAAATAAATGGAAAATGTGACAAATCTGAAAACGCGCACACGGTATGTTCCGACATAAAGGCGTGAAGTTAAATATGCCAAAACCACAAAAGAGTCACATTTATTTAGAGAGAAAGCTCCTCTATTTTCATGACTCACTTGTTGGAATCAGGCGTGGTACTGTTTGCACATACTGGGCCTAGAGGAGCATGACCTTTCTGTATCACACAGTAACACAACAAAAAACACTGTTTCCATTTGGCAACATGTTTAGCCCTGAGGAATGATTCAGGTAATACCTGTCTGGTTGGCGTTCGCCGACTCCTCCCCGCATGCCCGCACACTCTCCATTGCTCATTCTGAGTCCTCTGCCTCTTCCTCGTTGGCCTATCTAGTGTCTCCCTTTCTAATCTAATTTCTCTTTTCCCTGTTTCTCTTTCTGCCCTACACCTTTTTAACTCCCTACCTAGACAAATGTGTCAGAGCCACTGTCCCCATCCCACCCAGCAGATACCTCCATCTTTACCCAAATAACTCAAGCACAGTGATAAAGCTTTTTTTTTTAAAACGACTTTGCTTCAAGTGTCTTGCATAAATCTGCCTTCCTTAGCACTTAATGTAATCTGTATTATATCTGCATGTTAGTGACAAACACGCAACGTCTGAGGAATTCTGTAGGGAAGAAAGGCGGAAGTAAATTGGCCGCCTAATGGGTTCCCTTGAACCATGGGGACTTTTTTTTTAGACAGGAAGTGTAATGATTTTGTTTTCTATTGTTTTGTTTTCCGTTAGAATATTTCACTAAATTCTGTTTATGCCAGAGACAGACTGGTCCTTAAGAGGGCAAGATCAAAGGTTTCCTTATGGTATGTTGTGATCCACACCTCTTGTATGTTAAAGATATTTACCTCCATTTTCAGTAAGGCCCACAGTTAGCCTTGTGGCTAAGAACTTAAAATGGACGACACGATCATGGCCGCAGGGGCAGAGTGACGTCATTAGCCCTTTTCTAACCGTGCACCCATCAAATTTAGGGGCATATTTATGAGCCCCTAGTGCCACCTTGTGCCACATTAGCGTCTTTAGAAAATCGGGGTCCAGGTGTGAAGTTTTACTCAACATTGTGTGATTCTGGGCAAATCACTTAAGACCTGATTTAGATTTGGTGGACAGGTTACTCTGTTTCAAACATGACGGCTATTCCTTCCGTCATATTACAATTTCCATAGGATATAATGGATTCGTAATAGAGCAGACGGGATATCCAGAGTTACCCCGTCCGCCAAACTCTAAATCAGGCTCTTAATCTCCATATGCATTAAAAGACAACATTGCAATGTGTTTGAATAACCTCTACTTGATGTACACAATCCATCGCCATCCATCCCACATAATGTACAGCACTCCCACTAATGTACAGCGCTCCGTTGCTTCATAGCTAAGTTTCTGCGATATAAATACCAACACATATGTTACCTTTGACAGCTCCTTTTTATTGATGGGAAGGCGCCATATGTTTTCATAGACATTTTCCCAGTGATGTCTTTTGGGATTTTATTTTTAAATATTTCTATCATCAATGAAAGTTAGGCCACAGACATGTTGCTATAGGTTCCTCGCAGGTTGAGGCTGGGCTCACGTTGAATCCAAAATTGGAAGGATGGACCCCTTGTAGTGTGGATGGGCTGGCTGATGGGATCCTGATAGGCAAAAGTAGCCTCACGGCAGAGTGTGTTGAGCTCAAGACCTGATTGCAGGCTCCTGGTAGCTCCAGGAAGACCACTTGTTTGTTGCCTGGACTACTACTAACTGGGTGGATTAAGGGGGCCGGAGTATTCAGATGCATCCCCAGTGACTTCAGGAGCAGAAGCAGAACTACGGTGGGTTTGTTTGGGCTACTTGCAGGCTAAGGTGTGCAGTTTGGGGCGGACAGCTAATGGGTTTAGCTGAGTCCTGGTAGTTTGGAGTGAGCTGCATTTGGGCTTGGTTGAGCGTTGGTCACTAGTGTGGGTTGCTTGTGTGCTTTGATGGGTTTCTGGAGGTCGCTAGGTTCTGGGTGGTTGGGAAAGGCTGGGCTGGTCTCTGGTTGGTTCAGCTCTTATTTTCTGGGGTGGATTGCCAGTGGGCGGCTAGTGCCTCTTTAACTGCCTGTTCTCTAATGAGAAATTGTATGGATGCCATTTTTAAAATGTCAGTGAATAGTAATGGTCCGGATGTTTTTCAACTATACGTTTTTTATGCCATTCTGAATGAGGGTTTGGAATGCCAGGGAGGTGGGCAATGCTTACACCAGTTGCCCAAATCACTTGGTTCGTGAGTGCTAAAATCCTCTAAAGAGGAAGGCCTCCACCCAAGAGGCAGCCATTCCCCCCTTGCAGAATGGGCACAGGCAGAACCCAGAGGATCTCTTCCAGAGTGCAAGAAGGCCAAGGAGATGACAGCTTGAAGCCTCTTTCCAATACCAAACTTAACAAACAAAAGCCCAGATTTAAGAGAGCTTATTACCATCTAACAACACAGTAAAGTCATTTTTTTATGCTAACGTGGCATTAGATGGCCAAAAACGCTGCACCATATTTACAAAGTGGCACAATGCATGCATTGCTCCACTTTGTATCCCTTGCGTCAGGCATAATGTAAGCAATGGGTGCGTTCCCCCGTTAGGAGGGCCGAAAAAATTACGCAAAGAAAACTAAGAGATTTCTTTGCATCATTTCTTCCAGCAATTTTAATGAATGCTCAGAGCAGGCGTTAAAAGGGGGCACACCACTATTTATAATGAGCCCCATTGTACTGTTCAGGGTTAGCACCAACATTTTGGTGCTAACCCTGAACAGTACATCAATAGTGTCAAAATTCTGACGCTATGCCCCCTACGCTGCCCCATGGTGCACCGTATTCTAAATACGGTGCACACATGGTGGCGGTAGGGGGTGCTAAGGGGCGCAAGGAAAGTGGTGCTGCACTAAGTGCAGCACCACTTTTCTTAAATATGCCTTGAACTGTCATAACATCTGAAACTTGCTGTCTTCTTTAGATTGACCTTTACAGCTCATACAACACTCAAGAGATGGATCAAGGAATCTGAATGTGAAAAAGTATGAGACACTAAAACAGAAAGAACAATTTCTTGATTTCTGTGAAAGATAGAATCAACCGACTGTAGGAAATATGGGTCCAAGGTCAGAATAGCGATATCCTCAAAATCCTCAGATAAAGGTGGCAACAATGTAAGGCTCCAGTTCTCCAATTCTTCACATCTTGCAGCAGTGATCGTGGCTAAAAATATAAAAACCTTTAGTGTCAGGAATGTGCCTGAAACCTCCCCCAACTGCTCAAAAGAGGTTTTAGTAATTGGAGGTCCCAACAAGCTAATTTATCTCTAACCCTTCGTCTTACTAATTCAAAACCTCTAAAAAATCTGGAACCCAACTATATCTCACCCCAAGAGGACCAAACAAAGAGTCTTATCAAAATCATCTTTTAGAAATTGCAATATGTTTTCAGATGCAAAAGGGACTGGGGAAACATTCTTGTGACAGCACAATTTAACAAGTTAACCCAAAGATGACTAGTTATGGTTGTAAACTTTATTAGTAGAAGGTCTCATAGAGGCATGTATTTATTGGGACACAGGAAGCAAAATCTCTTTTCGCAGTAGATCTGATTGCTCAACCTACAGATTGGCAGATTTAGCGGGCCAAATTAGGCTAAAGAAAGAAATGGGTCCCTCAAGGAAGGAGGGAACGAAGGAAGAATCCCTTCCTAGCCTATTGAGAGCCAGTGAAGTGAAGGAAATCATATCCTCCTTCTCCAAAAAGGGACAACCAAGAGTACCTCTGCCAGCTACCTCTGGAATTTCTTCAGAAGTTTTGGAGATGAGAGGAACTATAGGAGAAACAGATAAAAGAGTTTTTAGCCAATGACTTAAAATAGTATCCATCCTCATCGCCCAAGGACCTTGAAATCTCACAAAATATAGAGGAAGTTGAGTGTTGGTACTGTCTGCTAAAAGCTCTACCTTCAGTGAGTGCCCTTATTTTGAGGTCAGGGCCATATGTACAAAACATTTTTGGGTCAGAAATGACCGATCGGGCTGTTTCTGACCACAAAAATGCTTATATATTTACTAACCAGTTACCGAAATGCAATTTGTGTTTGCAATTCAGTATTTGGAAGGGGCGTGCTTAGAGTGTCCCTTCCAAATATCGAATCTGAATGGGATGTATGAATGTTTTGCAACTGAATTATGGTTGCAAAACATTCATATTTTACCGACTCCTCGAAGGAGGAGGTAACCCATTAAAATGGAAAGGATTCCCCATGAGACCACTTCCCCTTTGAGAATGGAAAATAAATATTTTTAATAGCAGACAGTGGTCCCACAGCCACTGCCTACTCTTAAAAAATGAGAGGATCGTTGTAAAAACTCTGATAGTTGTCTTTAACCCAATTGAGAGAACTCAAAACTGCCAGTGTTGTGCATCTAGAGAGAACTTGAGAAATTTCTCATGTGGTCTTGAAATCATTATGTGATGATTGGTGTCCTGTAAATCACTTTTTGTCAAAGTCTCCTTCTGATTTCAAAGGGTTCTGTGAAGTGCGACATCTGAGTAACAAAGAGAGCACTCCAAAGTCCAGTAGGTTAGCGTTGTGATGAAAGAAGCATTTATTCTTTAAGTAAGATCATGTAAAAGCCCCATGCCAGCCTCCAACTCCGTTCCTCCCTTCAACCGTCCTTGTCTCCCTGTACATTCCACTCCCAGTGTTCTGAATCACATCACCAGAATGCGAACCTAGAACATTAACAACATTGCTTAGATACCACAGGTTCACTTGTTGGAAAAAGTTCATTTTGAAGTGGACAGTCAACTGTTGAGAGACTTCAAATCTGTAGTCATTCTGTACTGACTGGTGGAGGGGGTGGGGTCTATAAGCCAGAGAATTCATGGGAAGAGCTACGCCAAAGCAGAGCCAGTGGTCTAGCTGAGCTCTAAAAGCCCAAGCTAGATGAGCCAAGCCTGGAAAGAAAAAAATAAGGATGTAGTGTCCATTTTAGCTTCGGTAAACAGGTTGTCTAACCTGTCTGCCCCAGCCTGCCCTTGAGAAAATCTTGTATATTCTGCTTGATAAAAATCACTGCTTAGCCAAGGTACCTCAACCCTGTGGCACTGCCTTAAGCAGCACTGTCACTCTACCTCCAGCCTGTCTTGCCATATGCTGTGCTATTGTGCTCTGGGAATCAGATACAGAAATGGAAAGGGGCATCAACCACACAGCACCCTTCTGCCTTTACACTGAGAACAACATTCCACTCTCACTAAGTACTGCTAGCTTTGGCCTTAAGCACCCCTGCAAAATTAAGGTGGGTTCTAAAGACTGTTGGACCAGGGCATAGCACCATGAAGGTGCAGTTCGATGCTAAATCATGGATGCTACAGACATTACATAGTTGCTGTTGTGGTGCCCTGATTCTGTGAGAGACAGAGGGGCTTATTTACAAGGCAATTGCACCGTGTTTGCATCATTTTTTTGGAGCAGCAGCGGTTCTCAGCTCCATATTTACAATGCAATGCATTTGGCCAAATACGTCAGGTTAAAAAAAGCCTGTGTGGGATCGTCCAGGTGTCAAAAAAACCTGTGTGGGATCGGCCTGCCACGCTCTTATTTGAATCTATGCAGAGTGGGTGTTCCGTCGGAAAAAGTCACTTACAGGTGATGCAATGATATTTATAAGATGTTCATTGTTTGACGCTTCTTCAACATGCATCACACATGGCCTGCAATGCGTCAGAATTCCTGACGCAGTGGCTTTAAAACAAGATTCTGACCATTTGAAGTCATTTCACACCCTGAAAGATGTCTGTTTTTCACCCCCCACTGGTTGTAGTAGGTCTACACATGTGAAAATCATGTTGTAGAGCCCCTTTACCAATCTGGGACCATGGCACATACAATTCCATCATCCACTACAGCAAGGCTGTGTGATGTTGTGTACTTTTTGTAAGGGACAGGCCAGGATTGTCACTTCTCCATGGAGGAAGGGGTCCCCAAGTCCAGTTCAGCATACTGCAAAGGACAACAGGTAACTATACACATAAGGTAGCCACTTCACATTCCAACATATACTTGTATCCACTTACATTACACTGTCACTCACTATGTCACACATACCATGGTCTCTACATACACATAAGTAGACTATGCCCACTATAATGTGACACATAGCCATACTGCATACATGATGTCCTACATCCAGGACCAATGTAAAAGTGTAGAAGGTGATATGCCACCATTTTACAGTTTTTTACATTGGTCCTCACACATTAGGCTCCGAGCATCAATCTAAACTGACGCATCACCCCAGACCTTTGACACAGAAGCATCAAGTTTTTGACAGTCAGAAGCCACAGCAAAAGTTAAATGTGTGCGATGCACTCTAGTTAATGCTAGGTATCTAGAGAAGCACTGCACTGAATTTGCCATGTTTGGAGAGACGTTTAAACCTACATTGGTGTTTAGAACAGAACCATGGGCAGATCCAACATCTGGCCTTGATTTGGTAAATGCTGTTCCTGCGGGGTATGAAATCTATGGACTAGACAGACTAATGGCTGGCCATTATTTACAAGGGTGTCATCCCAGCTATCTCTGAGCAAGTGCAGGCATCTGTGTGTGTAGACATTGCCTTTTCTATGGAATTATCTTATAGCCAGACTTTTAAAGGATTGTTACAATATCGGCCTCCTGGCCCGAGAATGACACTGGCCCAGAATATCAGTAATCTATAGGAGGTGAACTTTCTCTCCAATAATTATACAGTACTAGGGGACTTTAATTTTCACCTTCAGTCACATACAGGTATCAATACCACATTGCTTGCTTAAACTATGTCTGGGCTTGGCCTCTTACAGAGGGTTACTGAGTCCATTCATCAAGCTGGGCATATTCTGAATGGAATCTTCATTAATAATGAAGGGTTTTACTATTAACTTAGTTTGATCATAAGGCCATGATCATACGGCCATTTTATTTGAGGTTATTGGCAAACAACCAGACCAAACGAGTAGATGCTCTAATCCCACATTATCTACTTGTGCATGGCATAAAATACAACCTGAATCATTTAGATTAGCTCTCAAGGAATCCCTCCTGGTGTGCTCAGATGACATTGATAAACCCATCTTGAGCGATTCCAACTGGCAGAATGTGACTGTCAACAAGCTGGTGCCAGTGAGGGTAGTTAATCCCCAAATAGGCACATTCTCTGCCCCCTGGTACTCGGAGGGTCTTAGAAATCTTGAACAAAGCTGCAGGATGCAGGAAAGAATTTGGGTGAAATATTATGATGACTTAGAGAAAATAAATTATAAGGAATGTCTGGAGGAGTGCACAACTATGATTTTAAAAGTAAAAACCTCAGTTTTTACACAAAAGGTCGAATCAGAAAAACACTCCACTAATGAATTATTTCCAAACCAAACCAAATTGACAGTGCTCCCGACTTATAGAGTGGCAGGTAAACCTTAAGACTTCTGTAACACCTTAGCAGACTTTTTCCAACAGAAAGTGGAAGAAGTTTATAACAGGTTCTCCACCAGAGCCCTCCCCCTAGCTTTTGGAGGGACAGACTGCCCCATCTGTTCCAAGAAGGACCCCTTGAGAAAGTGTATTCCTCCCACAAAGGAGGCAGTAGTTGAACTTGTTAAATGCACTAAGTTTGGATCTCCACACAATCCCTACACCCTCACCCCCAGAGTCGCTAACTTAGTCCCAGATACGATCACATCTAAGCTTACCCAAATATTTGCAAACGGGTTCAAAGTAGGCTACTTTTCACCCAGTGGAAGCGAGCCTGGCTGCTAATATAAAAACCCACCTTGTGCCTTGAATCCCAATAGTTATCGGCCCATTTCAAGACTGCCTGCTAAAATAGTGGAAACGATCAGGAACAAACAATTAGCTAAACACATCAAAATAATTATCTTCTGGATCCAACACAGTTTCGATTCAGACCTGGACAAAGGACAGAGACAGCACTTATCAAAGCCACCGAGGAAATAAGACTTTCACTTGACCAAGGAGGAAGAGTGACGCTGGTCCTGCTTGACCCATCATCAGCATTCTATATGGTTAATCATAGGCGGCTGTTGAACCGTCTCTCTCAGACTGGGCTAAATGGAGCAGCACTGGATTTGTTAAGCTCTTTCCCCCTTGGCCGTGCACAGTCAGTAGCTTCAGGTGAATTTCTATCTCACTCCTTTTCCGTACCATGTGGGGTCCCTCAAGGGTCCTTGCTTAGTCTGACCCTGTTCAATGTTTATGTCACTTCCCTTGCTGATCTTATGAGGTTCTTTGGCTTTTCTCGTACATCATATGCAGGCCACACTCAAATTGTCGTCTCCATGGCCAGCAGCAATAATAACACAGGGTCCAGGTTCCATGACTGCATGTTGGCTGTCAGTGGATGGATGAACAATAACTGTCTGAAATAAAAATTATAGGAAGACTGAGGTTTTGATATTTGATAATCAAATATTCTTTTGGACCCCGTCATGGTGGCCACAGGAAATAGGTGCACTCCCTGTCCTGGTTGGGAAAGCACAAAAACTGGGAGTTCTAATCAACGACAAACTGACATATTCGGGCCACTGTAATTCAGTCATTTCCTCTGCTTTCTACTCCTTACAAATCATAAAAAAGATTCTGCCCTACAACCCTTCTGACCTACAGAAAACAGTTCTTACCTCTTTGAGTCTTGATAAATTAGACTACTGCAACAGCTTATTCTTAAATATGCAACAGCACGTACTGAACAAACTACAAACTGTACAGAATGCAGCACCATGCTGCTACTGAAAATTCCCAAATTTCAGTCGGCCTCAAAGGCCAATAGGAAACTTCATTGGCTCCCAGTCAGGTTGATAATCACTTTCAAAGCCTTATGCATCACCTATAAAATGGTGCATGGTTTGGGACTTGATTTTCTGAAGAATTGTTTCAACTGGTATATTCCAGCAAGGACCTTATGGTCAGCAATGTCCAAAAATGTTATCATTCCTAGATTCTACAGAGCTTCTTGGAGTAGAAGGAGCTTTGTGATCAGGGCCCCAAAGCCTGGAATTCCCTACCTCTCGATATAAAAGCCAAGCCTAGTCTTGTAGCTTACTGGAAAGTCTTCAAAACGTGGCTGTTTAACATGCAGAGATGCCTCTTATCAAACTACGGTAGAGCTAGCACCAAGACACCCATTCAAGTAATTTAAAAGCATCCTCAACATTAACATTAACGCATTGCCGAAATTGCATCCGTTCTGACACCAACTTCTGCAATGCGTCACTTTTGAGTGGATACATTGCAGCATCCTTTCCTAAAATGCGCCAGTATTTCTGATGCATCCTGGGACCCTACGCCATGGTTCCCTCTATTGCAATACAACTCATCCATGACATTGATGCTTTTTTGTCTCAGCACAAGTATTTTTAGTGCATCGCTGCCGCAAAGCATTGATACATCAGTTCTTGTAAATAAGGCCACAGTCTGTATCTGAAATGCTGAAGTTGTTCACAATGGTGCCTCTCAATAGTGAACCCCTGATCCCGCTGTCATGGGTGCTTGCAAGGTGAAGCACTCCTTCCTCCCCAGCTTCATTTGTCCGTAGGCTCATGCATGGATGAACAGCAAAATGGCATCTTTCATGCCCAGACATGAAAAATAACGGAGTGGAAGTTGCAATGAAGGTGGGGGAGAGAGGGGTGTGGTTGATCTTGTAATACACAGTTCAGTCATCAGTCCGCAGTTTAATCACCACACAGCACATTGCTTCAACTTCTGGTAGTGTTCTGCACAGTGACTGACCAGTATGTTTTACACCTGCCATCAACGCTGCAGAGAGACAGTGTGACAGTGATTCACCATCCCTGCATATGTGCGGAGAGCAAGCACCGTCAGTGCGGCAGCGGTTTCTCCAGGAGGGTGGGGGAGCATCGCCCCATCGCCCTCTGCATGCCACGCAAAAGGTGAACAATAAAATGGCCATGAAATGATATCATTGCCATTTTATTTTTCACAAGGCACGCCGCAGCCACCGCCACCGCCGTCTGCATACCCTGGAGCCGGGAGAAATGAGGGACGTGTCCTTTGCTGAATGAAGGACTAGAGTAGTGCTGGCCAGACACTGCAAAGTGTGCATGTCAGTTTGGCAGGCAGACTTGCGCCGGCCAAACTGACATGCACACTTTGAAGCACTCCACCCGGCTGCCTTGGACAGCTGGGTGGAGAACAAGCACAGGCCTAAAGGGCCTGAAAGAGAATCTAGCTATCCTGTTCCATCCAATCCTGGCACTGCTCTCATGCTGGTTAACAGCATGAGAGCAGTGCCTGGATTGCTTAGGGAAGTTTCCTCTTCCACTCATGCCGGTTGGAACCACAGACTGTAAAGGACACAGAGGATGCAGCCTGGGTAAGAGCATTTATTTTATTTTTAATGTTAATATAACAAATGTGAGTTTTTTTTATTTTGCATGCTTGTGTTATGTTTGTCTTTTAGGATGTGGTGGGGCACTTCAATCGAAGAGAAGGGTTAGGGAGAGTACAAAACATTTTATTTGTAGCCCAGAAGTCTTTGGGGCAGTACTAGAGGCAAATGAACCAGTGAAGGTTTGCACCGGCACCGGGATCAAGCCGAATGCCTGGCTCTGGCTCAGCTCAAAGTCATCTTGGGCTGAGTCTGCCCATCCCTCACAGAGTTCACCCCGTCTGAGCGTTCTCTGCCTTATGCTGGCCAACTGGTCCTGCCTACTCTCCAGCTTTGCTCTCTCTGCTCCCAGTGCTTCTTCAAACGTCACTGATTCCACTGGCCTCCGGACCCTTGGCTACGATGCTGATTCACAGAGGCGCTCTTAAGAGTAGCCTCTTGCAAAGCCAAAGAGTTAATTGTTACCAGGCATGTACATATCTACATATACCATTTCTTGACCAGGGGCATACACTGTCCTCTAAAATGTGTCTCTTCTAGAAATCCGCATGCCAAGGACTCCTGACCAAAGGAAAGACTGGGGAAGGTTCCTGAAAATCTTTAGCGTATCCTCGAAAATGGATGGCCAACACCCAAGTGTCGTCACAGACCATCTCCAGTGACCGAAAAACAAGAGTAGACAACCCCTTACAGGAATCAAATCTAGTTCCTGTTTGGCATAGTCATGGGCCCTATTTCTGATTTGTCTTACCCTCCGAAATTGCCTAAAAGGATTTCCACTTTGAGCATTCTTGTGTGTTGAACTCAAGACAGGTTATGAAAAAGGTCTTGCTAACCTTGAATATTCATTGAAAAAACGTCCCTTTGTTCCTGCATACTTCTGCTTGTAACAGAAAGGCTGTGCATGTTTTTAAAAGATGTATGTATGTCTTTCAATTCCTCTTTAAACAGTTTATTGCCTCCTCCGTATTGCATTTTCAGCAAACAATTATTTTGTGATGCATCTACTTTAGAGATAACATTCAGCATCCTCAAACGCCCCGCCCCCCAAGAGGCCATAGCATATGCTCTGAGATTGTCAAAATGCACTTTCACATGATTTAGAAGCTGCCAGCAATCGGCACTCTCTTTAATACCTGAGGAAATAAACTAAAAATTCTTAACCAGAGATCTAGATTTACATCATAAATCTCTGCTCTCTTTCAGAGAATTAAACCTGCAAAAGCCCTTTTCAAGGTATGATCTGTCTTGTGATCATCAGTCATAAATCATAATGTTTTCTGTCAAGAGGGAGGGTTGGTTGCCCCATCAAAATTACCGAATGAGTGTTAATACTTAAAGTCTGTGAAAACTCAAGATCCCCTGTGGCTAAAGGACATAATCTTCCCGTACTCTTTGGGACTGATACCCTGTCTGGATCTTCCATTCCCTCTTTGAAAAAGCCTGTACAGCTGGGATGACAGGAAGTTTTGGAAAGGAAGTTATCTGGAATTTCAGGAATCAATCTGCACTGGAGGCAGGCTGCTCCTCATCTGTGGGTAATTGAAAGTTTGAGGAAAGATTAGAAATGACAGGTTACAAATACTATCTCTGAATAGACTTTCCTCTGGGAGTACCAGAAGAACCTCAGTTCTCCTCATCATAATCTAACAAATCCCACAAGGAGCAGGAAGGTCATCAAAATTTAAAAAATGTCCTAATCATTAGAGGAATGCGAATGAGAAAAATGTCCTCTGCATCTGTCATAGGCCTCTGAAAGCGACCACACCATCTCTTGCAAACTGTGGTCAATGATGGGAGTAGTTCATGTTGCTCCTAAGTATTCTCTTACCCTAAAACTCCCTGCCAGGTACTCTGAGTCTTAAGAGTCATAATACAGGCACAAGACACCAAATGGTTAGGACAAGAAAATGACAACTTTCTAAAAGTGGCAGTTTCTGAATAGTGATTTAAAATCTGATTTTACCATTAAGGAGGGATTTTCATTACAATTCTTTAGACACCAAACTCCCATTGTTTACCTGCTCCCTATTGAAAGATGTTACATATGAAATGTAATTAGTTAACCCAATGCTATCCTGTGGGGGAGGTAGAACTCACAATAGTGAAAAACAAATTTACAGGCTGTACCACTTTACTATGGCCTTTCAGTAAATTAAATGTGCCAATTAGATGTAAACCAATGTTTCCTTGTTTAAACGAGAGAGCACAAGAACTTTAGCACTGGTTAGCAGTGGTAAAGTGCACAGAGTCCTAAGGCCAACAAAAATTGAGATCAACAAAAATGGAGGAAGAAGGCAAAAGGTTTGAGGGAAGACCACCCTCAGATTGTCAGATGTAACAGAGTAGAGGACAAATTATCCAGATGCCTTATGCAGCACACATGCAGTGAGCCACGATAAATTTGAGAAATAATCTCACCACTAGCTGAATTCCCCTTTAGTGCACCCTGAAGTGCAATCGGGCTTGCACTAACCCGTCTTCCCCCTGTGACTGCGGGAGAGTACATCCTGCCAAAAAAAGGCATTTCGGCTTCTGTGCCATCAAACAGAGAAGATATACTGCACTTTCCCCGACCACAGTGGGAGAGTGCGGTGAGCTGAATAAGAAGCGGGCCAGTTATCTAGATGCGTCACTTGTGAATGGAAACAAAAAGGCCCTGCACTTCCCTCCTGGGGTAGAGATTGTAATTTGTTCCAAGATGTCTATATTTCAGACAGACGTTACTCCACCAAAGGACAGCTTGATAATTTATCTGTAAAGGTCCACTGCACACCTACCAAAAACATAGATGTAACAGAAAACGAGAGTGACCCAGCAACTCTCAAGAAGGGCAGAATAGAAAAACAGGAAATACACAGGACACTGTCATTTTTATGGAGAGGAGTGTCTATTATCACAGAGACAGAAATCAGCTTCAAGATGTGGTAACTCATAGAGATACAATAGGATTAACCCTCATGAATTAGGGAGTGGGATGAGAAATGAAACGAGGAAGTCGTGAGATTTTCATTCACCGATCTGATGATGCGATGGCCTTTGGAATGTGATGCAGACAGAAAGTTGAATCTAGGCGTGTCAGGTTTTAAGTAGGTGTTAGGTGACAGGTTATAACTGTCCGCACGTAACCCAGGACGTAACCTAGGAACGCAGACATGTTTCTTCTCTCCCTTTGTGACTTCTTAACTATACAGTACAGTGACTGGAGATCTGTATCAGCGCTGCAGTTTTATGTTTTAGCTAATAAAGTTTCTGAATCAATGATAGTAAAATACCCGACACCCTTTAATTTCGGGGTCTGTCATGTCCAATCATTGTCCCATGTCTTGGAAGTTTCTGCACATGCACGATTGGGGAGAGGGGCACTAGGAGACTGTCCCCTAAAATCAGTGCTATCAGCCAGGACAGAGGTCCATGTCCAACCCTCAGCGACGCCCAGAGACGTCCAGATGCAGGATAGCACAGGAAGAAGCTAATCCCAAAAGAAAAGATAAGCAGAGAAGAGAAAGAACCAACAGTGGCCAGGAGAGCGGGGATGCAGACTTTGGGTAGACGCAGAGGTGGGAAGAAGAGAAGATAATGAAAGGCATGGAGCTGGAAGAATGGGAAGAAATCCAAGGCTGTCAGTGCATAAGAGAGAGGTCTCGCAGAGGGAGAGGTAGCTGATCAATAAAAGAATGGAGAGAGGCAGAAATAGTTCAGAGAAAGAGGGAGATGTGTCAAATAAGTCATGGAGAGAAAAGAACATGAGAAAAAGTGGGGAGGTTAGTTATGTTCTTTTTTGTATATAGGGCAGCTTTACCGATTCTAGGGTGTCAGTGAGATGTACATAATAGCCCCTGAAGAGAGGCAGGATTCTCTCTACAGTGCAACAGCTGAACAGAGATCGTTTTGGGTGGAGAAGATTTAAAACTGTAGAACATTGAGTGCTATACTAGTTACACCTACGTGACTACAGCAGCATTACATAGGAGCTTAGAGGGATTACTTATGGGTTCTAGGTGCGCATACAATAACATTCCATATGGATCAAGTGTAGAAAATAACAGAGAAAAATGTGCAGTGGTAAAAAAAAAAAGGCATAGAACAGAAACAAGTAGAGAGTAGAGATGTATATAATGTAGGAAAATGTGCGTAAAGGGGGGAGGTCATTAGATAGAAGACAACACAGTGGAGAAGAAGAAGGCTAATTATAGCAGGAAAGGAGAATTTAGGGAACAATACGAAAAGTGATAGGTGGGCAGAAGATGGACAAACGCATGATGGAGGAAGAAGAGGAGAGTTAGGTAAAGACTGCTAGGGCACAGGTGTCGCGTATATTCTCATTAGGGTAATGAGGCTCCTGGATTTGGGCGGTAGGATCTCCTTGGTTGTGGGTACAGAGCACAATTCCACACCAGGTGACACCTCTCTGCCTAATCCGGGGTTTCCGGCTAACTAGCAGCACCCCATCTCTGACCGAGATAAATGTGGCAACCGAGCTTATGGTAAGATAGACTCCCCAGGGAATTGTGGTACATCAGATCGCATCCTGTTCTCTCAGTTACCAAGATCTCACTCAGGCAAAGACAACAGAGGCAGAATATGTTTAAATAAGCATTTATTAAAATATCTGCATCTTGGATAAAAGCAGGTGCATAGCAATAACGAGGATAATAAAAAATAGGAGCATGCATGTGACTAAAAATGTAAAACACAAGAACAGTCCTACCATGCTGTCTAAACGGGGGAGTGGATCTACAGCATACTGAGCCTAATCTGCCCTTTGGGTTTCTCCCTGGGAGAACATTATTCCTCATACCTGGAGAAAAGGCCTGAGGTCTAAAGAGGCACCTTACCCATATGGTTCAGGGCTCAGCTGCCTAAACAAGTAGCTGTAGTGAAGCTTGCAGCAATCACCATACAGTCATGGTCATCTGGCTGGAATTTCCCTCTAATGTGTCTGGGACTAAGGGGCGTTTTATAATAAAACAGCTGACATTCCAAGAAATGGTCCCCACGTAGGAGTGTATGTGTTTCTGTGAATACTGGAGACACAGCATACCACATTTGTTGGCAACTCTATCTGACTGTTGCCTTGAAGAAAGCACTAAGTGGAATAAAAGTCCTACTAAAAACGTGATACTTTCCTAGGCAAAAGGACAACGAGATAGAGAAAAAAAAACAGAGCTGAAAATGTAGCTATTGCTAGAAAAATAAAGCAATGTTGAAGACAATGTAAACGGGTTAAAGTGCACAGCTGCAGGCCTAGTTAGCTAAAACAACGTGCTGAGAACATGGCCAAAATAGCTACACAACACAG
Organism: Pleurodeles waltl; assembly: GCF_031143425.1. Classification (NCBI taxonomy): domain Eukaryota; kingdom Metazoa; phylum Chordata; class Amphibia; order Caudata; family Salamandridae; genus Pleurodeles; species Pleurodeles waltl. The sequence continues at coordinate 1,372,216,187 of NC_090446.1, read as the reverse complement.
GAATGGTTCTGCAGTTCTATTAGAAATATCAGCTAGGGGGCATGGCTACATAGGAACGATGTTGGCGCAATGGGGGAGTTCTCCATAGATTTCTCCTCCCAACAACCCTAGATGCTGTACTAACTCAAATAATGCCAAACTACCACTGAAACCACCCTGGGACCCAAGTGACAACTCAGCCCCCAACCAAGAAATTAGATGACAGCTTGAGAAGGGAGAACAAAATGGGCTGATAAAGTTCAATATTTGGTGGCCATCTTGAATGTCATCCAGCTTAAAATAAGTAGTCTAAGAACCGGCTTTGAGTTGTATGGTAAGCCCTAGCAAGTGTACATAGGTTCTCCAATGTTATCCTGATGATGAAGAAGACCCTTGAGGGGCTGAGGGCCAGCGGAGGCACAGTGGTCCAAGGGCAAATATCACAGAAGACCCAAAGGCAGTGCAAACATCCAGTGCAGTACCAAGACATCCTAAAACAACAATGGTCTTATGAAACTCCTTACCACAAACAGCTCTCTAAAAATGCCCAGCAGGATATATCACTAAAAAAGAGACATTTTAAGATAAAACAAGGGAGAGGGGAAAACCCCACAATACGTATGGCTGACAGTGCAAGCGAGGAGTAAAAGTGTGAACACTATACACATACCATGGGTGCTCTGTAATACAAAGAGTAGAGGAGGAACTGCGGAGGAGGCGGCAGGCACATAGGAAATGGCTGATATCTAAATAAGAGCTCCTCAAACCCACAAAGATGGAACCTGGAAAGACTCCTAGGCAAGCAAAACAAGGACAATGCCACACAACAAATTGACCTCACTACTTTTGTTGCTAGCGATCCAAAGGGACACCTCCGATCAAGTGCTTGACAACAATTAACCAACAGAGCCACACAAAGTGGGAAGCACCATGACCTAAAAACTCACTGGGATTAGACCCAATGGAAAATACAGACAACAACCAATATCTGCCACGGAGTGAACTTGCTACAGCCAAATCTTGCCATGGCAACTAAGAAAAGCAGTTAAAATGCTCTCATAAAGGAAGGCTTAATGAATTGTTTGCAGACCTCCAAGAGAAACTAACTGAACGGGACTCTCAAAGAACAAGTAGCCTTCTTAGGACCGAAATGAAAAATCAAATAACAGCACTTACAAAAGATGCTTAAACAATAGGGGACAAAGTCAGTGCAAAGGAGGAAACAATCTCAATTATGAGCAATAGGGGGAATTGCCTGATTATGAAAATGGACCAAGTATCAGAGGTAATGACAACTAGAAAGATAAACATAACAACCTTGAAGAAAGATCAAGAAGAGAAAACAATCAGAATAAGAAATGCACAAGAACACGTACAAGGATCTAATATTGAGGAGTTAAGCAAGACATTTTTTTTGCCAACTTCTGGAAGAAGACATAGTCATAGTGCATCAAGTATCCCCACAGATAGTACCATTTGGACACACAACACATCCAAACCACACCCACACAATATCCTTGTGAAGTTGGCCAGCTTCAGCCTGAAAGAGAAAATTCCACATTATATACTGATCAAAAGAAGATCACTGACTGATCACAAGTGAACTCTGATGGCAAATATAATATACAGATGGACCTACCAGTTTGTACTGATATTCCAACTTAACTCTAGGATCCAAGTGATCTGCACCACAGAAGAAGAAATAATAATTCTGAAACTCTCTCAGCCCGAAGAGGAGAGGCAAAGAGGTACACCACCAAGACCGAACAAAAGAAAAAAGTGACAGCAGCAGAAAATATTGAGAGTGGATGGGGGAAATGAGCATCAAAAGAAGAAAATAACAATGGCAAGGGGGGGAGTAGCATCAAAAGAATTCAAATCACCACAACAAATGGCTCAATAAGTACTACCTTGGGGCAGGGATCACCATGGAAAATTACAATCCCTGACGGGAAGAGCACAGTACTGCACTACAAGAGGAATTGAAAAAGGGCATTGGAATGAGGGTAAGGTGAATAATATAACTAAGCCAAAGGAGAATATAGGAGTTTAACTGACCAACATTTTTGTATAAAAGTACTAGTAAGATCTGCAATGTACAGCCACCAAAATGTAGCTTGCGATCTGTGCTCAAAATAAGATGCAGTGGGCACTTATCCATGGATCCCGGCAGTGGGCATAAAGAGCTGTACAACAAGAACTGCCTTCCACAATTGCAATCTATCAATCTCCTGCAGCACCCTGGGGGTGCTAAGACCAAGTTGAGGTGCCTGCTGCTTTGAAGAAGCCCTTGGCCTTTCCAGAATGGATTAATCAGAGCTCTTGACTAGCTTATAGCACTTCATTCCAGTTGACCTTCAGCCTTTCAGGTTAAGTTGGAGGCAGATTAGCTTACTATGTGTAGTAGGGAAGCCTATCAGCTGTTTGTCTATTGTTCACTACCTGTGAGACAGACTTAAAACACTATCAGTCCTCTCCAAGAATGTTCTTCAAGTGATCAGGACCTGTGAGGCTGGCATATAAATTTGCGAAAGCCTGCAATGTTAAGCTTCAAGATAGTATGAAACATCTCAATGGTTTCTTTGATTGATATGAAACTTCACCTCCTCTTCCAGAATTTTTCCTCAAAAGAGATTTGACTTCTCATCTCCTGGCACGAGCATGACCTGCTCGGCAGGACTACCAATTCAAAAGAAGATTCACAATAACTTTTATTTCTAAGGTGCAGCACGTGCTGATTAGTAACTCTCTAACCTATGTTGGGCTTTTAATGTTATTTGCTGCATATTCTTACTTAAGGACTTGTCTTTTAATGTAAACATAGGGTCTGAATTAAATGTTGGTGGACAGGAAACTCTGGCGTAACAGCGGGGAAGTTCCCTCCCTGGCAACATTATGGTCCGCCAGATGTAGAATCAGACAGACCATAGGTTTGACAACAGTCTCTTTCCATGACCCACTGTAACAGAGGTTCTTGCCAATACTAACAAGCATTTGCAATGCAATGGGTCTCACGTTTGCTTGAGTTAGAGCTATTAGTGTTGTAAATTCTTAACTGGACTTTTCTTGTCACATAAGCCGATAATGGAAAATAAAATAGTTGACATAACCAAGCCGATTCAAAGCACCACGGCTGCCATGAGGATGAGCGCGAAGGAGAGACACAAAAGGAAAAAGAAGTTAGCTAGCAGTCAAACGTATTGGGAACGTGCAATTATCCATGTAACAGGGTCGATGGCCAAGGCGGTAACAAAACCACCCCAAGGAGGGACAAACATGAAGCATTTAGCAATGATAACAAAGGATTTTTGAAAAGCAAGTCCATTAACGAGTGATAGTGTTGGGCTTGCAGTGGGCATGGTTAAAAGTCTACAGATAGATTACAGCAGGCCAGAGCACTTGCACGCTCGACCTAAAAATGACCGCTGAGCCAGTGGACATTTCTAAATTGGCCAGGCGGCACCTCTATCAGGGCAATGGAGTAATTTATTCCATCACCCCATCGGAGAAACGGGCCGCTCACCAAGAATTAAGTCAAGACCTTAGTTTGGACACTGATTTCTTTAGATCTTCCATCTGTTCTATTTCATGACAGGACACATACCACACATGCTATCTTCTGAGGTATGGAATGGATGCTAAAGCCATGTTAGAAAACGTGAGTCAAGGATACTTTTCAGGAAACCTTTGCATGAGCGTAGAAAATAGTTCTACAGGTCAGTTCCTGTCAAGAAGTCATCGATTCAAAGGTGTCGAAACTTCTCATTTTACTAACCCGTCTTGTGGAAACCATTTTGTTACAGGTTGTCTGTGTTTCTGGTATGTAGCGTGAGTTTGCAAGGTCGAGCAACAAGGTGCACTGAAAATATATTTACTCACTAATCCAAAGAAGGGTGTATTCCATGACACGCCAGACTAGTATGGTAAATACTAGAACTTCAGGTTATCTATCTTTTGTGCCAATGGAGATGAGTCACAAAATACTGAGCAGTATATCTTGGGTCACAGAACGTATCACTAACGTACATATTAAGTTATTTATCTGGGGTTAATGCAGATTTATACAGGCTTTAGAGCTTTAGGGTCTTATGTCCTGATGGTCTGCCCCGTAAATAGCCAGACACTTTGCTGGCCAAAACTGTAAGCCAATATGCTGTTAAGGAGACAGGACATGTAGCACTGTAGAAAAAGGAAAACCATAACAGGTAAAAAGTTACCCTTTGCAAAGATTGACTGGTCACCTTTCTGTTTCATATTCCTACATTTAGGTGTTAAGCTGGTGCCAATGAGATGCAAACTATTCCCAGAGCGAGTTAACAGGTTTAAAAATGATAACATAATTAAATAACACTATCACAAAATGTGCCACATTAGGCCACATATTTGCTTTTTCTTGCTACATAATTTGGCCCTCTGCTGCCTATTTCCAGTAGCCCTGCTTATGATGGTGTATACACCTGGACATTACAATGAGAATGGCAACGTCTGTCGGTTCACATTTGAATGTGGGTATTATCTGTGGGTGATTTTAATGATAGTCTGGATAAACTTTTGGACAGGTCTAGAAGGACACAAGACTGTTAGCATAGTCTGCAAATACTGTTTACAAGCGTATGTCTTTACATAGTTTGGTGGATTCTTGTTTATTAAAGGGTGATGGGCAGCAACCCACTTTATAACCAGAGATCAACCACTCTGTACCATCAAAGGTCTACTCATTGGTCCCTAAAGATTATATGGTCTTTGAAAGGATCAATATACTATCCTGAACTTTGTCTCATAATTTGCTTATTTGTTTGCACCTAAATCTAGATGACGTCCCTTTGAAAAGACTGCAGGTGACACTTCAAGATAGACTGCTTTCTCAATGTACCGGGGACAGCCACAAAGACATTTTGGATTATGTAAAGTAGGACTTCTGTAGTACTCTTTCACATCCTCTTACGTGGCTTTACAATTTGGTCCTAAAACTTCTAAAATGGAAATATTAGGGAAACTGTCATGAACAATTTGTACAAATAGAAAGCACAATGCCCTCTTTGTACTTTTACCAATAGGGAGATGGACGTTTCAGAGCCAGTTCACAAAGACTTAAAACATTAAGACATAAAAAAGCACTCCTTGAGTACTAATTTAAGGGCCAGATGTACGAAGCCTTTTTCTAGGCGCAAAGGGTCCGATTCGCAGAATGCAACTAGAAAAATGCTTTTTGGGATATACAAAGCCCAAACTGCGATTTGTTAACTTGTTACCAAATCACAGTTTGGGTTTTGTGGTTCAGTATTAGGAAGGGGAGTGTCAAGTGTGTCCCTTCCTAATACAGAATCTAAATGGTATGTATGATTGTTTTGTGACGTGAATGTGGTCGCAAAACAATCGCAGTTAGCACCAATTTCAAATTGGTGCTAACCCATTCGCAAAACGGAAGGGGTCCCCAGAGTGCCCCTTCCCCTTTGTGAATGCATGCAAAAACACTTTTTCAGAGCAGGCAGTGCTCCCACAGACCTGCTCTCAAAAAATGTAAAGAAAATGTTTCATTTTTTTTTCAAAATTAATTCAGTTTTCCTTTAGGAAAACGGGCTGCATTTTAAGAAAAATACTGCTTTATTTAAAAGCAGTCACAGACATGGTGACTTATGAATTACCCTTGCACCAGCATCTGATGGAAAATCTTCTTCCCAGCTCTCCAAGTCAATGAGGACGTCACAATTGCACGGCTCCATGCGACTCCGCCTGATGTCACTGTGCCAATAAGAGGTCCTCCCCGGTCTGCTGACATCAGTTTCACCTATTTTTTACATGCCTTTGAGGCGAACAGGTGAAAACCGACTCCAAAATAACTCCAATAACTACATATCTACACAAAACCTTAATGGTGCAACATAATCAAAACCATAATTTATATATACAGTAAAAATATCAATATATACATACATCTATACAACCACATATCCAAGTGCAATTGGACAGGCAACGGGGAGGCGGGTGGGACTGTGAGGAATCCACAGGTAGCTATTGTAGCCACCAGAAAAAGGCGTTACTGAAGGTAAATAACTTGTTCTTCTGATGGATACAACTACCTATGGATTCCTCACCTTATGAATAGAGTCCCAAAGCAGTACCGCACTCAGAGGTGGGTGCCTGTCTGATTACACCAAGAAATCCTGCAACACAGATCGTGCAAAATGGCTGTTCCTCCGAACCTCAGAGTCCAAGCAATAATGCTTTGCGAAGGTGTGGAGGGACGCCTAAATTGCTGCCTTGCAAATATCCACCACTGGAACCCCCCCTTGCCAGGGCCAAAGTAGTGGACTTAGCCCTGGTAGAATGGGCTCTGATACCCTCAGGGGGAACCTTTTTCACCAACGAGTAGCAGATCTTGATACAAAGGATAACCACCTGGAGATTGATCTTTTATGGACTGCTCTGCCCTTCCTCTGTCCAAAATACCCCACGAACAGCTGATCTTCCAGAAGAAAGTCCTTCATCCTTTCAATGTAAAAACTAAGCGCCCTTTTAGGGTCCAAGCGGTGAAGCCTTTCTTCCTCCTTTGAGGGGTGAGGAGGAGGGTAGAAAGGTGGAAGGGTAATAGCCTGCCCTATATGAAAAGGAGTGACAACTTTGGGCTGGAAAGCCGCCCTGGTTTTCAACACCACTTTATCTGGGAAAAACAAGGTAAAGGGGGGTTTAACAGAAAGAAATGGAAGCTCACTAACCTGCTTGGCGATGTTTTGGTAACAAGAAAAACTGTTTTAAGCACTAAAAACCTTAATGGGCAAGAGTGCATGGGCTCAAATGGTGACCCCATTAAAAAGGTTAAAACAAGATTTAGGTCCCACTGAGGCACATGAAAAGGAGTGGGAAAAAACTTATTAAGTAAACCCTTAAGAAACCTAACTACAATAGGTAATTTAAACAATGAGGGCTGATCCGGGAGGCAAAGAAAGGCTGACAAAGCAGCTAAATAACCTTTAACTGTAGCCACTGCACAACCCTTCTTTGCTAAGTCCAAAGCAAATATCAAAATATCACAAAGGTGGGCCTTCAAAGGATCAATTTGCTTTTCTCCACACCAAGCCACGAATTTTGCCCACCTGCTGGCATAAACTGACTTAGTGAAGTGTCGCCTGGCCGATAAAATAACATCCACTACGTCTGGTGGGAGAGAAAAGGAACTCAGATTGCCCTGTTCAATCTCCAGACATGAAGGTGCAGGCTCTGGAGGTGGGGGTGTAGAACCTGCCCCTGCGACTGTGAGAGGTGGTCTGCCCTGATAGTCTGAAAGACGTGCAGGACCAGACCTGGATGGAGACGCCACTTGAGATCGGCCGAAAGATGCCGACTGAGAGAGTCTGCATGCACGTTGAGCACCCCAGCCAGATGATTTCCTATCAAGCAAATCTGATGGTCCTGAAGCCAGGACCAGAGATGCAGAGCTTCTCTGCAGAGAAGATACGACCCTACTCCTCCCTGCTTGTTTATATACCACATCATGGCAGTGTTGTCCGTCAGGACCTGAACTGACTGACCGCAAAGGGACGGGAGGAAGGCCTTGAGAGCCAGACGTATCGCCCGCAATTCCAACAGATTGATATGTAAAGTCTGCTCCACTGGAGACCAACGACCCTTGATCTCCAGGGCCCCCAGATGAGCTCCCCACCTTAGAGTGGAAGCATCCGTCATGACCATGGCCTTCGGAGGCAGCAGTGAAAACGGCCTTCCTTGAGGAAGGTTCCCATCCACAGCTCACCATCGTAAATCTGCTGCAGCGTCTCTGAAGATCGTTATCAACTCCTCCAGATCCCCTTTGTGTTGAAACCACTGCCTGCGGAGGTACCATTGGAGAGCCCTCATGTGCCAACGTGCATGAGTGACCAACAGAATGCAAGACGCGAACAGACCGAGCAGGCTTAAAATCTTGAGGACTGGAACAACACGCTCCATTTTGAAACATTGGAATCAACGCCTGAATATCCTGGATCCGCTGAGGCGGAGGATAGGCCTGATTCAATGTTGTATCCAGTACTGCCCCTATGAACAGGTGGCATTGAGAGGGCTCCTGGTGACATTTGGGCACATTTATCGAAAAACCCAGCCTGAACAACAACTGAGTTGTCATCTGCAAGTGACGCAACACAAGCTCTGGAGACTTGGCTTTGATCAACCAATCATCCAGGTAATGGAAAACCGGTATCCCCTTCCTTCTGAGACTTGCTTCCACCACTGCCATCACCTTTGTGAAAACTCGAGGTGCTGAAGTAAGACCAAACGGAAGGACCGCAAACTGGTAGTGCTGCGACCCCACCACAAACTGGAGATACTTCCTGTGCGACCTGAGTATAGGGATATGAAAGTACGCATCATGCAAGTCGACAGACACCATCCAATCCTCTTTGTTCATTGCCAGAAGTACCTGCGCTAGAGTCAGTATATTGAATTTCTCCTGTTTGAGGAACCAATTCAAAATCCTCAGGTCTAGGATTGGTCTCAAACGACCGTCCTTCTTGGGGATCAGGAAGTATCTTAAATAACAACCCTGACCCCTTTCCTGCTCTGGAACCAACTCCACCGCACCTGTTGACAATAGGGTCTGAACTTCCTGCTGTAACAACAGGAGATGGTCTTCTGAACAAAACGAGGGACGGGGAGGGATGGGAGGAGGAAACTCCTGAAAAGGGAAAGCATATCCTTTTCTCACAATATTTGGAACCTATGAGTCTGATGTAACTAACTCCCACTCGTGGAGAAAAAGATGTAATCTTCCCCCTACAGGAGAAATATGAGTGATAAAGGGGAGAACACTAGGGCTGCTTCCCTTGCTGTTGTCCTCCAGAGGAAGAGGATAACGTAGGGTGCTGTTGGGTGGCCTCTCTTGTCCTAACCCCCACCTCTAAAGGACCGATATGGGAGGCTGGTAGGCTGCTGGACCGAGGACTGCGGTCTCCCTCGATAAACTGCTCCACGCCCAAACCCTCTGAACCTCCGAAAGGACCTAAAAAAGGTAGCAGAGGAGGCTTGCAATCCCAAAGACTTCGCCGTGGCCCAGCTATCTTTAACGCGCTCTAGAGCAGAGCTTTATCTCCAAACAGTTTTTCCCCATCAAAAGGCAAATCCAACAAAGTGGTCTGTACATCTGAAGAAAGCCCAGAGGACCTCCACCAAGCGTGCCTCCTGGTAGCAATAGATGTACCCATTGCCCTGGCCATCTAGTCTGTAGAGTCCATCCCAGACTGGATTATTTGTTTCACTGCAGCCTGTGCATCAGACAGGAGTTCCCAAAATGATCTCTGTACATCCTGCGGTGGGTCAGGAACCATGGCCTTTGCGGAGTCCATGAGGGCGTGGACATATCTACGCAGCACACAGGTAGTGTTTGCAGCCTTGAGAGCCATGCTGCAAGACGAGAAAGTTTTCTTTGCGGATTGCTCCATCCGCTTGGATTCCCTGTCTGATGGAATCACAGGGAAGGAGCCTGGAGAAGACTGTGTAGAGCAAGAATCCTGAACCACCAAACTCTCCGGGGTAGGATGTTGTGATAAAAACCACAGATCACCAGGCGCCACTCTGTATCTCCTTGCCACAGCTCTACTCACGGCAGGCAACGATAAAGGCTTCCTCCAAAGTTCTAATATGGGCTCCGTAAGAGCCTCATTGAATGGAAGCAAAGGGTCTGCAGAAGCCGAAGAAGGATGCAGGACCTCCGTTAAAATGTTTGTCTTAACTTCTGCAGCAGGCCGCTGCCTTCCTGATCCTGTGTGAAAAAAAGCTGCCTCCTCCGTAAATTCCCCCAGTGAAGACAAGTTCCATTCTGGGGAAGTATCCAGCTCACTGGCTGACTCCAGGCCTTGATACTCTCCCAATGGCTCGACAATCTCTCCTTCCTCCAACAACTGCCTTTGATACTCTTCCTCCTCTAAGAGTCGCAAGGCCTTCCTGCGTGACCTCAATCGAGCCTCCAACCTCAGCGTCAACATGGAATTTGCCAACGTCGAAGACACCAGCTTCAACACCTGACGTGGAACAGGAGAGGAAGGTTGACTCCGTTCGAATCCATCATCGGTGCCGGCTGACGGGGTGATGAATTCTGCGCGATAGATCTTGAAGGCGACGTCATGGTATCCACAGTGCCTCGAGGCGATGTCATTGGCGCCGGTCCGGTACCCTCAGCCGGATGGAATGGCATAAATGTCACCGCCTTGCACGGAGCAGGGGAGCCCAACAAAAATGCCAATGGACCCGTGGGACCAGCCGGTGCACCAGCCGGCTCCGCTCCTGGAGCCGGGAATGCAGGATACCGCTGGTCTCCCTGATGCACCTGTGCTTGCTCAACATTGGACTCCTGAGCAGCAGGTGAAAACTGAGGACTGTCCGGAGGCGCCACAACCTCAAAGACAGACAGCGCCAGAGAAGCCTCAGGGTTCTGGGGTTGAGGAGTCACCGTTGGACTCACCTCCCACGTCACATGGCGCTGACGTGATGGAGATCTCGATCTTGACCGGCTCCGAGCCGAACAACGCTGGGAGTCATGACGGCGCCGTTTCTTATGCTTCTTCGAAGAAGCATGGTAAGAGGATCTACGATGGCTCCTATGACCCTTCTTCGCTTTAGTCAAAAAGAGCTTGGCCTCCCTTTCCTTTAACGTCTTTGGATTCATGCTCTGGCAAGACACACACTCCTCGACGTCATGCTCAGAACTAAGGCACCAAAGACAATCCTTATGAGGGTCAGTGACTGACATGCGACCCCCGTACTCTCTGCATGGCTTGAAACCGGACTTCCTAGTGGAGAGACATTGTAACTAACAATTCTGATAGCAACAAAATGAAACCTCCAACAGAAGCAAGAGCTAGGAGAAAACTGTTAGCGTCGAAGGCACGGAAAAAAGGGAACTGAAGTCAGCTCGCCGGCGAGGACCTCTTATTGGCATGGTGACGTCAGACGGAGTCGCGTAGGGCCGTGCAATTGTGGCGTCGACGTGGAGAGCTGGGAAGAAGAGTTTCCGTCGGACGCTGGCACAAGGGTGAATTCATAAGGTGAGGAATCCACAGGTAGTTGTATCCATCAGAAGTGGAAAGTATGATTCAGATTACTTTTCAGATGTAAAACAGTAGCTCGTGCGTTGCAATGTAATTACTCAATAGAAGGCAGAATGATACATCAATCAGCCAATAGCATGAGGTAGAAAGAAAAGCTGCTCTTGGTGAAGCTAAAGCCTACTATATATTTTAAAGAATTTATAAAAAGGGAGGTTTTGCAGACACCTGTGCTGTCAAGCCAGGCCTAATGAGGCACATAGATCCCAGCACGCCTGCAGATGTCTCCTCACTGGCTCCAAGCTAAATAAATAATAGGACTCAATATTGCATGACTTAAGCATAATGCCCAACAAGGGTAAGCATCTTCCCATGTTAGCAGCCATTTCAGATTACCAGAGGCCAGAGACCAACTACCCAGATAGACAAATGTTTAATTGATTGACCATTCCATGTTCAAGGCTCCTCCCTCTGGAACACACTCTTTACTCTCTGCCCTGACCAAAGCTTTCTACAATATATGGAAGCACATCTCTTCTGACAGGCTTGTGTCCTGCATCTCGCATGACAAGCCAGGCTCCAGAGAAGTTCTGTTGTCTTTCCATTGGATCTATTTCTTGTAACACCGTTTCCTTGAAAGCTCGATTAAGTGTCCACGTGGCTGCACTAGTGCTAGACAAAATTAAATAAATGCATGAAATAAACAAATAAATGAATGAACGAAAGTCTATCCAGAGCAACCTAAGACACCTTTTTGCCACATCACACCATGTACATCCAAAAAGGCCATTCACCAAGACCACTTTGGATGAACAAAACGCATTTCATTCCTTTCTAATTTTTTGAGTAAGCTGGGTGTCCATTTCCTAACTTTGGGTTTATTCTGTGCTGCGCCTATAGCCAGGTTGAGATTGTATGTGGCGGTGCCTGCAGACCTTCCAAACCACACCTTGGAAACGTAGAGTGCTGCCCCACTATCCTCTCTGTTACTTGCCCTTGCTGGATAACCTTTGGGTTGTGTAATATCTGATAAGCATACTCACACGTGAATTCGGTTTACTAGCGTAAGTAAATTTTTCATCTCTGTTGAAGACATGCTTGTATACCTAAAAGAACCTGCCAACAGTTGTTAATTATATAAATTTGTACTGCAGATCCTCTGGCCTTGAAATCAATCTGACGCTACAGATGTATAGATCGAACCCTGATTTCCAATTGAAATGAGCTCCCTCCAGGATTATGTGCCTTGGGACTGACACGTCTACAAATCTCTCTGTGCATCTAAAAAACTTCCCAGAACAATGACAGATATAATAGCTTCAATAAAATGGATCACCATCCCCGAATTAATTTTTCAGTTTTTTTCAGCAAGTTCATTAGTAAAATATTCCCTGCATGGTGTGGGGATACAGTCGCATTTTTAATAAGCTTATTGTGACCCGCAATTACGAGCCTGGAGGCTTGGCAGTTCCAGACCCTGATATCTACAATTTTCCGAATCTAGAAATACCTCCACAATTGGTTCTAGAAAACGGTACTGCTTTATGTTGGTGATATCATAACTCCTTAGAATACTTAGAATACCCACGTCAATAACATTACCACCATGCGAATACAGTTCACAGTGGGAAAAGGAACTTTCAATATTCCATGTCTGTGTTTTTGATACTTGTTTTGATAATTATTTTGACACTGTTTATGAAGAATAGTCAATGAATTGGAAAGGGATTTTCACAAGTTGGTTGACCCCCCAAGCTTTCCTTCAAATAGCACAAAATAGTCAATTAATTCTCTTTCCTAACTTCACAGTCTGATTTCTTCAATCGTACAACAATTCATCACCTGTATCAGTCGGTTGCCTGTATGGAATTGTTCCACCCTAGAATTATAATTGTGTGTTGTGGAATGTGATGGTGGAATGCTGTCTTGGTAACGTTGGCAGGGTGTGGTAAACATCTAGGAGGATTGTTTGTATTCACCAGGGTGAAGAAAGCCCCTTTCCTCCACTTTCATGTTGTGGTGTCTTCTTCGCAAAGAAAAATGCTAATAATGAGGAATACGGGTCACAGTGTTCTGTGCTTGCATCTTAAAGCATTAAGGACATTTGAATATGTACATTTTTAAACCACAAATTGTTACTGCTTCATTCTACAACCTGCTTTTTTTCCCCAGTATGCGCCTTTATATGTATAACTTAGTAAGTTTCTTTGGATTTACACCCCCTCTGCAATTTCTTTCTTTCATACAACCATGAAGGAAATCACTGCTGCCTTATAATGACACATCCCCTGGATCATAAACTTCAGCCTCAGGTCACAATACAGCAAAACCAATACCACGCAAAACTCAACGCAAGCACAGTTCCAACAAGTTGTGATCCAACAATTAGACTTTGATACTTACCCCAACCTTACGCCATTAGCTAACAGACCACATATACATGATGGAATGTAATGCATATTAACAATGCCCCATGATAGAAAGAAGTACTGTCAGCGGTGTGGACAAGTAACCGGTGCTGCTATGAAATCATTACATTAAATACATCAACAAAGTCTAATCAAACAAAAAAACAGTGCCTTTCCAGTGCAATCTGCCAACCAAGCCAACAGTTTCCCCCCAAATCCCTAACAACTGGAGACATGGTAAATGTTCCAGATATAGGGCCTTGTTACAAGGCTGGCGGTCTTCAGACCACCAGCCTCACAGTGGTGGTCAGGGCCACTGCTGTTGTGGCAGTCCAACTACCACATGAAGAACCTGGCGGTCAGGCTGCCAGGGTTCCACCAGCACCGCTAGGATCCATGATCCCGACAGCCTGGCAGTGGCAGAGATCATAATGTGCCAGGGCAGCGCTGCATGCTGCCCTACTTATTACAGCCTTGTTCTCCAACAGCCCTTTCATGGCCGATTCACTGCCATGAAAAGGCTGGTGGAGAACAGGTGGAGGGGTAGCGGAAGGCTCCTGCACTGCCCAAAGCTTGGCATGGGCAGTGCAGGGCTTCCCTCCTGCCCAGCACCATCCCAATAGTGAACATTGAAGGGTGCTGGGGCACCTTGCAGGCTACAGCATTATCGCCGGCTCAATTACGACCCGGAGTCAGTGCTATAGCCTGTTTCCCGCTAGGCCAGCTGGTGAAAACCGAGGTTTCAACCCAACGACCTGGCGGGAAATTCCTAATATCTCTGGCGGGGTGGTCGCCACAAAGTCGGCGGCCACCCTTGTCGGGAGTTTGGCTGACGGGCTTTCCTGTCTGCCTACCTCTAAATGTGGGCCATAGTTTGTGTAAATGAGCCGAACCTCTTGCTGCCACACCTGAAACAAAACGAGTTGGCACAGTTAATAGGTCTGCTTTAATGTGCTATCACAGCTATGTACTGGCTATTTGTGCCATGTGTCCGTGCAACATGCCTTCTTCTGTGCATCCTACGTGCAATGGTTTTATTCATCAAGCTTGCATTGCTCCATGGCACCGGCACCACAAGCTTTGGGAATAAAAAAGCAGCAACAATACAATTTTGAGGAATAAAAGAAAGTAGACTAGAATGTGGCCGCGGACAGTATTATAAAAGTAACTATTCATTACCTTTTTGTTTTTCTGTTTTACAGTTACTAGAGAACGACCACATGTAGGCGTATTACACTTTTAAACCACCTCAGAACGTTATTGCAAGACAGATAGATCTAAAACTACAGAACAAGTTTACACCAACCTAAAACAAAGAAGCATTCTGAATCAAGTTCAAACTACATGCCAAGTTTGGTACAGTTACGTTTAGTGGTTCTTGCCGCAGTAGTAAGCAAACCTTCTCATGGGACCTAAAAGGGGAATTGCCCCTTTTGGACTGATCACCTCAACAAATGTTGACCTATTTAACCATCCTATGCAACATTTAAAATTGAGAAATTTAAGCCAAAAAATTAAGTTTCTACAAATTCGGTACAGATTTAGCAAACTGTCCCAAAATAATTAGCGATCTAAATGCCCCATTCTTATAAATTAACCAACTCAAAGAAAGTTAAAGGGCAGAAATCTCAGTTTCTTTACTATGCATTTGCTTATTACAGAAACGAAAAGGACATTGCAATGAAAATTCATGAAAACAGCGGAGATTTAGGAGAACAGGAATGAATGAAAGGTGTAAAGAAATGTCCTCGCTACAAAATATTTGACCTGTATTTGATCCTACTAGCAAGCAATTATCCCCAAAATATAACAGCACTGGGAATTAAAGAGTGCATTAACCCAGTTCTAACTCTCATGACTTGTCAGTTTAGCTGGATTTAGGAATTAAATACTGTGGGGAGATACCTATTTAAAGAAAAGATTTTAGCAGTGTTCCTTTTCGAGATATTCAAAAAGGTAAACTTACATGTGAGTACATCTACACTTTTAAGTTTACTTTTACACTTTGTAGTAAATTTACTATTCTATGCTATTTACTGTAAATTTACTACAAAGTGTTGGCTTACATAGGGTGGAGCCTAATTTAGAAATGTAAAGTTACTCCTTGTAATATTTCAAACATGGACCACCACCGTGGTAGAAAGCTCCCTGTGTTATGGTGAGGTATAGGAAAAGGTTTTAAACAATTTAATAAAATATTTGTAGAATAAATATTAATGTATACTATTAAAAATATTTATTTTAAATGTGGAACACAATAAAATGCAATAGCAAGGTTTACTTAATTTTAAATTAAATATTTTATCTTTTTGGACATATTACATTATTTATTTCTAGCAATTTAATTTGAAAAATCCCATCTAAAACATAACATTTATATTTATTTTAGAATGTACGAAACATTATTACAAATTATGTATAGAATTATTTTAAATTACTTTTTTAAATTAGATACATTCATTTTTTAATGTTTTAAAAAAATGTTAGCATCTTTTTTAATAAACTAATTTATATTTTTAAAAAGTTAAAATAAGTTATTATGATTTAACATTACTTTTTATGAGCTTTTATTTTAAGTCCATGCATCCATTGTTATCTATGGAAGGGTGTTGCAACACCAGTGGTTGGTCATGTATGGTGTTGGACTTACTCCATGTCTGAGCTGGAGTACATTTACTGCTGTTTTGGGTCCTATTTGTCGGTAGAAACTAGAGTAGTGCAGGTGGTGAATAGCAATGGGCATATTCTTGTGGGTCGGATGTGTGTCCCTCCCGAAACCCCTCATTAACCCGTACTAAACCCCTCTCTACTCCTCTTCTAATCTCCCCCATTTAGTCGGAAGTAGTTCCCATTTTCCAGCCACTCCCTGTGTCCATAGCACATTTACTACTCAAACGTACACCTATGTGTGCAGAGATCTCTACAGTAGGGGTAGAGATCTTCATGCATAAAAGATAGGATTGAGTAAATGTAGTGTTGTGCACGCAAATTAGCATGACAAGAAGTACACATGCGTCCCACTAAAGCAGTCGTTTTTAAAAAATATTGCTCAGAAAACATGCAAAATTTTGAGTTTTGAGGCTCCTAATGGGGAAAGTCTGTGCTTTTACAGTTTTATCCCCAGCGGCAGCCACCGCAAATCTAAAGTGAAGGGGTGGGGGAGGGGCAACTGAGACGTTGGGGGGGAAATAAAAAAATAAAATAAACGTACCTTACCGCCGTCTCTGTCTCCTGCCGCATCGCGGTCCTCTTCCCTCCATATGGTGTCCCAGCATTCCCTGGGACACCAGCACAGGCTCCCCAGCAATCCTGGCGCTGCTTTCATGCTAAACATTGCATGAAAGCAGCACCAGGATTGGTCGGAGCGGCTCAGACTGCCGCTCAGACACAGCCCTGGGGCCTGTGCAGTTTCTCCTGCCCGGCTGTTCAACACAATCAGGCTGGAGAAACCTAAGTGCGGATGTGTATTTGGCCGGCCTGAGACGGTCGGCCAAACACACATGTGCACTTAGGTGCATTCTCCCTTCTTCCCCCCTCCCAGCTCCCGTGGCCCAGCCACGCACCTCTATGCACTAATGGCTGAGCCAGCAGATGAAAAATGAAATTATAGTGCAACAATCGTTTTATTTTTCATCTCCTGTCTCTTGGCCAGGGGGGCGACGAACCTTCACCATAGCCAAGGAGCCACCCTTGTCCCTCATTTTGAACTATGGCCCTTGTAATGGGAAGTTATTACATTGGGCAGTGCTTGAAATGGGAAAATAGATGTGCAGGTACTCTGTAGCAGAGTTCCTGCTTGTTTCTGAGAAGCACCGATTCTCTTCAACTGTAAGTATTCTGTTTTTCGTGAAAAGTGCAGGTACTCTCCTTCTCAAAATAAAAAGAAGTGCTGGTACTCAGTGCTGGACAGTACCGACCCATTTAAAGCACTCACATTGGAAAAAATCCGGGCTCTGCTGAATAATTTTCGCCCGGGTGGTATTTCCTCCCGATATTGTTCTGTGCCTTGGACTGAAGCCCCAGACAGAAAGAAATGATGGAGTGAACAGAGCAGACAGGTAGAGCTGTGGGAAGGGGTGAGAACTACTTTAATGACGTGGAGGCGGAGCTTGCCGAGCCGAAAGATGGCCACGCTCTAGCTGAGCTCCGTCGGCTACCACTAAATCCTTCAGAATCCTGCAGACTATACCCATGCATTTGTGTCCACTGAGCGGGCAATGGATGTCTAACCGTCGGGGAAGAAGAATTTGTATGTCCGGGGGCTCCGACTGCGCCCGGTGTGGGTGCCATGAGAGAAGGGTCTGATAGCGCGGGCCGGGGAAGTGCAGCTGAGGCCTAGGAGAGGTGAGGCGGCGCTGACGCCGGCTCGTGGTGCAAAACAGGAGAAAGCCCGAGACGCGCCGTGTTGCGAGCCGCTGCACTCGGAGTGGAGGCGGGGGTGCGCTGAGGAGGCACCGTTCGGCTCGGTGCGGTTGCGGGAGCCCCCGGGCGGCGCGGAGGGCACACAGCTGTGCTCCCCTTTAAGATCGAGTGCACAGTGAATCCGGCCAGTGAAGAGGGAGATTGGAGGTGAGCCTAAATGAAACAGCCTGGGGAGGTGGAGACCTGCCGCTGCCGTGTTCGATGAGATCAGACTGGTTTGCACTAGACTGGAAAGGCCGCGGTTGGACGGGGAGTGACGCCCTGGCGGCAATTGATGGGTCACATTAAGCATGCACACTTAATGAAAGAAAGACAACTACTGTGGGTGCTCATTGTGGCGCGCTGCCACTGACGGGCCAAGTGAGAACTGCAGCGTTCCTGCGGTCCGTCGGCGGGGCCCCTCCCGAGGCGAGAAGTGCCCCAGTTGAGCGCAGTCGGAACCAAACATCAGATCGGAGGTGCTGACTCCCCGTGGGGCCCTCGGTGATAGGGGAACAGGGTGCCATCGGCACGAGAACCCACAGCAAACAAAATCGCAACGACGAAGGGCAGTCCACGCGGTAAGGTCATTTGCTCCTGTCAATAGGGGGAAACATGACAAAGCTCAGCCGAAATAGCACTTCGAGAGACGTAAAACAATGAGCCAGGCTGGGGAAGTAGCAGAAGCTAGGTAGGAGGGATCCCCTGAGAACCCAACTCAAGATGAGCATGAACTGCGCCATATCCTATCTGCTATGCAGCAAAGTCTAACCCAAATAGACGTCAAAATTGACTCTCTATCATATCGCGTCGACAGAATGTCAGAAAGACTAGATAAGCATACGGAGCGTTTGGATCAGATGGAAACGCGCGTATCAGCAGCGGAGGACGGACAAACTGCTCTGGCACCTGGACAACTAAAAGTGAACACGGAACTGGACATCCTTAAACATAAAATGGACGACTTGGAGTCTTGTTCTCGGAGAAACAACCTTCGCATTGTGGGACTGGCAGAGTCTACGTCTATCACGAATATGGAGAAATTTGTTGAGAACCTGCTGATACACCTGCTGGGACAGGACACCTTCTCATCGTTCTTTGTTGTGGAGCGTGCACACAGGTCGCTGGCGGCCCAGCCTCCGCCGGGGGCTCCTCCTCGCCCGGTTATAGCGAGACTGTTGAATTACAAGGACCGTGATGCTGCTTTGAAATGGGCACGTGAGTTAAAAACATTACGGTACAAGGGAATGGCTCTCTCATTGTACCCTGACTTTACACTACAAGTACAGGAAGCGAGGAAACAATTTCTTCCAGGAAAGAAACAGTTAAGAGCTCTGCAACTAGACTATAGAATGTTATACCCTGCCAAACTAAGAGTAGATGTAGATGGTAACACAATATTCTTTACTGACCACAAAAAGTTGGAACAATTTGTGAATCGTAAGCTGGCAGACAAAAGAAACACTCCTAGTGCTGAGCCGGGGACTGTTTAATCAGGGTCCAGTTGACGGTTGTGATGGCTCTCTCTGTGGAAATCTATCCGGCCCACCAGAATGAGAGGGTTATGCATGTCATAGTCGTAAATTAACGATATACGAATATTACTTAGGTTTTGTGGGCCTAGAAGTAACTATAAATGTATTGCACACTGGGTACGACATGCCCAGAGATATAGGGATGGTCTTTAAAGAAAAAGGTACATTGGTAGCCAAGATAACATAACATAACTACTGTAAAGGTGAAGCAACATCCGCCTTCATGTGTGTTCCACTTACGGAAATGTTGGGGTTAGTTTTAAGTGGGGTAGTTTGTGGGAGAATTTCAGGAGTTATTAACAGATGGGCAGGTTGGGGTGTAGCCTATTGTGGGAGGCGGGTTTGGGGGAAGGAGGAAGTTGCAGTAACAGTGTGGTGGAAATGTAGGATAAGACAAATCAGACAAAACGCAGACGAGTACTATACACAATCAACCTTAGAAAATCAACCCATAAAAACAGATGACCCCGGTATGTACGACCACTGACACACAAAATGACCACCACAAACTTAGGTTGGTCACCTGGAATGTAAGAGGTCTCAAAGACGCACGCAAAACCCGGGGTGTGGTGGCATACTTGCTCAGACATAAGGTTGATATTGCAGTATTACAGGAGACACATTTGGCCCCAAATTGTCCCATGCTCAACCCTCGTAGAATGAAAGGACAGGTTTTGGCTCCAGGTTACACAACTCACTCTAGGGGTGTTTTATTGTGGGCATCCCGGGCATCAGCGGTCGAGTTCGAGGGCGTAAAGGTTGACCCCGGAGGACGATACGTGGTGGCAAAGTGCAAGAGTAGGGTTCTCACTTTTATATTAATAGGAATATATGGGCTGAACTACGACGACCCACAGTTTTACAGAGATCTAGCGGCACGGGTAAAGAAATGGAGTGACGTCCCACAGCTTTGGTGTGGAGATTCTAATTGCGTATTGTCTCCAGCACTGGACAGGTCGGGGTAGAACCAGGGGCCCAGCTGCTGCAGCTCGTGCAATACTTGACATAATGATGGTCTCTGGGCTGGTAGACGTTTGGAGAGATAGGCACTCAGAAAAAGGAGGTTATACTCATTACTCATCAGCACACGACTTGCATACTCACATAGATTTCTGGCTAGTTTCCAGCAGCATATCACACAGAGTTATGCCAGAGGCTCCCTGGCCACAAACTTATTCGGATCACTCACCGGTGCTGATATTATTGACAGCGGGTGGTGTTCCACTGCCGCCGTTCTCCTGGCGTTTTCCACCATATTCGCTAACAGACGCTGAATTTAGGGAGGAATTAGCCAATGCAATCAAAGATTTCTTCCACCTAAATAAAGGTACAGTCGCCAGAGTGGGTACAATATGGGAGGCATTCAAAGTATACATTAGAGGAATCACCATGTCCAACCACTCGGGTGTACTCCGTTCAATACACGGACGACTAAAATTCCTCGAAGGGGAACTAGCCCAATTAGAACAGAAACATTGTAAAGCTGCTGATGCAAGTACACTGGGTCATATTCGAGTCAAAGTACAGGAGTATCAGGAGACAGCTCTATCGGAAATTCGTCATATGGGGAAGTATGCCGTTGCCCAGACATACGGCGAAGGGGATAGACCTGGCAAAGTCGTGGCAAACTTGATCCGCCCCTGTCGCAGCACTAACCTAATCAATAATCTGACCGCAACAGATGGTAGAATGCTCAACAACCCTCAGGACATTGCTGTGAGATTTCGTGAATACTACCAAACACTTTACACCTCTAGGGGAGACTCAGATCCGGACACCATACAAGAATATCTCGCCCACATAGAGATACCGAAACTATCTGAGAGTGACAGAGAGGCTCTGGGGGCACCGTTCACTCTGGCTAAGATAGCAAGTGCACTGGGTAGCATGGCTGAGGGTAAGGCCCCGGGTCCTGATGGCCTGACCGTATATTTCTACAAAGCATATAAATCACTAATACTTCCACATCTGAGGGAGGTATTTGAGGAGATGATAGCGGAGGGTTGCATGCCTCCATCAATGAGGGAAGCCATGATAGTTGCACTACTTAAACCAGGGAAGCCTAAAGATCAATGTTCCTCCTATAGGCCACTATCGTTACTGAATGTAGACGTCAAAATATACGCCAAAATCTTAGCGGAACGACTAGCTAAAGTTCTGCCCATACTGGTAAAAACTGAACAGGCAGGATTTGTCCCTGGCCGCAATCTAATCATGAACCTACGTACATTATTTGGCACGATACAAAACATAAACCCCGATATGCAGGCAGTGGCAGTCTTTTTAGATGTGGAAAAAGCGTTCGATTCAGTGGAGTGGGATTTCCTGTGGGCTGCTCTAAGACATTTTGGTGTTGGGGACACTTTTCTACACCTGATAGCCACATTATATAGAGATCCCCGGGCCAGGGTTCGGATCAACGACACAGTGACGGACACACTGAGCATCACCAGAGGCACTAGACAAGGATGCCCGCTTTCCCCCCTACTGTATGCTCTGGTGGCAGAGCCACTGGCTTGTGCATTGAGGGAATGTCATGAACATCAGTGCCTTGACTTCAAACACTACAAAGTGGTGATCTCAGCATATGCAGATGACACTTTGCTGTATATTAGAGATCCAAAACATAATGCAGGACCATTGCTTCAAGAAATAGTACGATACGGAACACTATCTGGTCTTAAAGGTAATTGGGGTAAATCCTTGATGTTCCCACTGACGCCATCCACAATGCAGACAGAAGTGGGTTTCCCGCTTAAATGGGAGACTGGGTCAGTTAGATATCTAGGCACTAAAGTGCACACTGATCCTAACATTGTTGTGATGGATAACTACGATACAGCGATAACTAAATTAGCAACAGATGTTGAGAGATGGATGCGACTCTCACTGTCCCTACTAGGTAGAATTGCTTTGATGAAAATGGTGGTGTTACCACGCTTCCTTTTCCTATTTCAGAATATCCCCATGGTGTTGCCCAAGAAATATTTTGCCACATTAAGATCACTCCTCATAAAGCTGGCCTGGGCAGGCAAACAACCCCGATTGAAGTGGCGTGTGCTGACTTTGCCATACAAGCTCAGTGGCCTGGGTGTGCCAGATTTGGAGCCCTATAGCGTGGCGGCTCGAGCCGCAGGGGCACACGCTTGGCTCCATGGCCCGGAAGATGTCCCATTTCTCAGGATAGAGAGAGAATTGGCTTCACCAGCTCCATTGCAGGGAAGGCTGTACCAGACCCCTAGTAGACAATATAAAAAACTGGCGTCCCTGGACTCGGTGGCACGGGCATGGCATGAGATCATGGACAAAAAGAAGCTGGCTGTGCTATACTCCCCACTTATTCCAGTATCTTGCTGTGCTTGGTTCCCATTATGGCGCAACAGTAAACTGATATGCACCCTTGGTGAATTAAGAATCAACACATTAGGAGACCTTTTTGAAAACAACAATTTGAAAAGTTGGGACAAAATAAGAGATCGAGCAGTAGAGACTACTCTCCTACACCAGTTTCAATACCATAGGGTAAAACACGCACTAACACAGCTACTGGGTAAGGATCTGCAAGAACCCCCCGAGATTACATCGCTCACTATGATTCTACAGGGAAGTTGTGCGAGACGCCTGGTATCCCGTCTGTATGCATCAATACAGGAAGCAAGAGCCCAGGATCTCTCGGGAGCCCGCGTGGAATGGCAAAGAGATCTGGGTGTGCAGATTACAGACACGCAATGGCATTACTGTTGTGCAAGGACACGCTCTATCTCCCTAAACGGAAGGCATCGTCTAATCCACTTCAAATTCCTCAACGGAATATACTACATCCCGGTCCGTTTACACAGATATGGCTTACGTGAAAATTCGAACTGCCCCCGATGTGGGGTGGAACGGGCCGAATTCTTGCATATGGCATGGGGGTGTGGACATATACAAATTTTTTGGAGAGCAATATTTGAGGAACTGTCAGCCATAACTAGTATACAAATAGACGCTGAGCCATTCTTGGCTCTAGTGGGTTGGGACACTCATTTACCAAAATCTATTCGCAAATTGGTGGCGATGGGTCTGTTGCTGGCCAAACGCAGAATCGCGATGCAGTAGGACCGGGGACCGATCCCTAGGATGGATGAATGGCATAGGGACATGACTTATTGCAATACACAAACAGACACTTACAGTGAGTTGCTCCCTCCCTCGAACAAACCAGCGAAATTCTGGGAAATATACAAACAGTACCTTATAGGGAAAGAAACGGGAGAAACTGAGGGCGAGACTACTGATGTATAATCAAAACTCGATCACAGGTGTAGTTTAAGACTGCCAGGGACCCAGTATACCGAACAGCAAAACTCTGTACTGAGGTACTTTATAAAGAGAAAAAGCCTACTGAAATGATGCAATATGATGTTTGAATTGTACTAATCCGCAAATACATAACTTTCTGTACTGCTTTTTTTGTTTGTATAAAAGCATAAATAAAAAAAATAAAAATAAAAAACTACTTTAATGAAGTAGCAGAGAGGAGGAAGACCCGATAGATACAGGGGAGGCAGGGGCATAGACCAGGCGAGAGAATGTGAACAAGTGAGAGAAAGGAGACGAGGATATAAATAGACAGAACTATGCAAATAGGTGTGGTGGAAAAAGAGAGACCGGAGGCGATTCTTTCACCAGGCCGCCAAGAAATCATAGCAACATGGACATTTCTTGGAACTCCATAAAGTGCGCTATAAAAATAGTTCTCTCCGGTTGAGCAGGGACGGGCATCTGTAAACAGTTTGCAGAGAGCCTGCCCTTCCAAGACTCGCCTGCGCCTGACCCCGGGAGGCACACTGTTCGGTGTGTGTGCGTAATGACAGGTTTATTGTTCCTTTTTATAGCTCCTTGAGGACCGAAGCCAACAAGCTGAGCAGGGAGAAGAGGCAGGCACCCTTTTATAGCCTACTAATGTGTGATTTTGCGTTTCGGTTAGCGCCAAAGCCGCCTCAGCAGGCCTGCAGTGTATAAACCGAGTGTGAGACAAGATTACTCAAAGTCTGGCAGAGAGTCGGGGCCATAGTACATGAGGTGAGCAGGGGGAGCGCTGAGTTAAAACCGAGGGCCCATTAACAAACTGCATGCTGTAGTACTTAATACAGGGGGTTATCTCAGTCAATGATGCTAGAGCGGTGTGGGTCTCAGATTGACCAATGAACACGGTGATAACCCGAACTAGAAAGGATGGCGCAGGCTTGGGCAGTGGAGTGGTAGAGAAGGGTTAAGGCCATTATTATGGATGTATTTTTAAAATTGAGGGCATTCATGGTATGATAAACATATAGATAAGGTCAACATCCCAGTCCCCAGACTGTCTTCTGCCTGTTTACATAAAATAGCATGGCACAGGGGTGCCAGGAGAGGGGTTTGAGGGTGCTCTTGTTGTAGGCAGTATAGCTTGATCTAATGAGCTGTTGAGTCAGTAACTGGTAAGCTACCTGGAGCTGCTTTTTGAGAGAATGATGGCGCCAGGAGTGGTGTTTAAAGAGCACCATTACTGCAGTTGTTCTGCCCACAAAGGAACGCAAGATTTTTGGTTATCCTGTGGTCGAGAAACATAAGGATTGGATGCAGTATCTAAGGTCATGAATGCATAGATCCCACATTGTTCATTTCATTAGGCTCAAGGCATTAGCAGATGTAGTGTCTGAGGACTGTGAGCACTTGGACCCCATGTCCTCGGCGGACTCAATGAACAAATTATGTAATCAGTTGAGAGGTACTAAGGTGTGGTTATTAACGGTTATGAGACAATGAGAGGTTTAGTTTGAATGTTGTACGCTGATGAATAAAGACATTAGCTATGAGGTACTTTGTGTGGCGTATTCTTGTGTATGCTCACGGCTGGGGAGGACGCTACAACAGCTGACAAAGATGGGACACGTGCCCAGAAGAAATAAGACTTCTCTCTCTGAGAGTTAACAAGGATACAGCAAACTGCTTGTGCATGTCATATGTGCCCCCAAGCCGCTGCAAAGAAGTCTGCAGTTGGCGTATGTGGAGTGCAAGCTCCTCTCCAGCTGGTACAAGGCCTCCTGGAGAAGTTGAAGGTCGAGCAGAGGAACACATTGAAAAAGCCCGCCAAGATTTGCCAGACAGGCAGAGAAAATAAGGTGCTGCACCACAACACTGAACCATCAGTCACACAAATAAAACGCTAAAGGCAGTGACAACCAGGTACAACAAAGGAAGCAACAACCAGATGTAACGCTAGAAGGCACAGACAACCAGGTAAGAATAGTGAACTTTACTCAGCAACATTACAACCTCAAAAACGGGCGAGATGACTCTAGAGCGAGCACAGAGGTTGTGTTTGCAAGATTGTTGCTCGCTTTTGAAACAACCAAAGCCACCTTCGGAAGCATACATTTTTTCAGTCAACTGCCAAAGAAACATGCAATACAGTGCTGCCACATTCTTGGAAAGTCTGCCTCCATTGGATACCGCCAAAAAGCTCATTATCGGCACCAGATGGACCACATGGATCGAGACTTTCAATGACTTCTTAGATGCTCTGGAAGAAGTAAATGATAAGAAAAACCTTAAATACTTAAAAAAAATCCTGCTTATGATGGAGTAAAAGAAGTGATAAAGAAAATCTCACATTGAGACAATGTCGTACCGTCAGATCAAAGAAGCGTTAGGAGCCAACATCGACTATGAGAGATATAGTTTCAATCGAAAACAAGCGAGACAACAAGTTGGTGAAACGATGGATGAGTTTGTTGAGAGACTCGATGTGCTTATCAAACACTAAGTTGAGTGAATTTAATGATGAGGAAGCTCTGCGCCCCAGAGTCATTGATGGTGTTTCTCAGACACGTTCAGAAGACGCATGTTGAGAGAGATGCTCAGTTTAGAAAAAGTACTAATGGCTGCCAGAACCAAGGAACAAGCAGATCAGTAGGCCGCCGATATGAAAGCGGGAACAGCAAAAGGTGAATTGCGTTAATGATGAAGAATAAACACCAAGTAAATGCCTGTCAGTGGACATCCTGGAAGAAAGAAAGGCTGTATTTCTGATGTGGATTTCCATTGCCACATGAAAGCAAATGTCCAGCCATTGGACAGACATCCAAAGGTTGCAGAAAGGAGAACCACTTCATAATGTTTTGCAAAGCAAAAGAGAAACCAGTTGCATCATGATGAGAAAATTGGTGCCAGAAAGTCCCAGAAGCATTCTCACCATGCCCAGAAAGATAAAAAGCAACCTCAACGGTGACAGGTGAAAGTCAAACAAAGTCGATCATCATCAAGTTCATCCTGCCAGAATTTCTCAACGTTACCGTCGAGCAACAGTGAAGAGGCTGAATGTGCAATGAGTATATCTAAAAAAAAATGAAATGCATACGTAGGTCTTGTCAGTTGCAAAGAAGACAAAAGAACGACAAAAACAAGTGTGTTAACAAAACAAAAGAATTCATATGGACATTGTCCCAAGATCAAACTAAAAGTCAACTGTTGTCCCATAACCTTTGTAAACGACAGCGGTGCATCGATCCACACCATGACAGTTGAACAGTTTAACAGTTTGTCACCTGTACCACGACTCAAAGTGTCAAACACAAAGGTGCACACATAGGTTGCTTTCAAAATGTTGCAGAGTCAAGGCTCATTCACAGCAACCCTGCAGCAAAAGAAGGCATCTGTGCAGGCCTCAATCCACGTTTTTTAAGGAACTTCCTCTAGTGCATGCCTGCTTAGTTTTGCAACTGCTGCTGACAGGGACTTATATCTATCAATTACAACCGAAACACGCAAACTGAAATTGTGAGTTAGCTCCTCTAGCTATTTCATGTCCAAGGAAGGCTCAAGGCAATGAAGGTGCAACTTCACATTAATGAAGACACCTAGCCTGTTGCACAGCAACATGGTAGAATAGCATTTCACCTACATGTAGTGGTCGAGAAGGAACTAAGAGCACTGTTAAAACACAACAATATTGAGCATTCTACTGGTTCCACACCATGGTTGTCACCCACCTTGGTATAGGGGTCTCAGATTTTCATCTCAAATTCTATAATATTGTTGTAGTTGAAGTTTTGTATAAAAAGTAAAAAAGAGGAAAAAGAGGCACATGTGTACACATACATATTTACACCAAATCTTTTTTACATATACTAATACATACTCTCTAACATCATACCCAAACCCATACCCATGATTCAATATCCATCAGTTCCTCACCCACCGGCAACGGAGAGTCATTTGATGGGAATCATGATTTATTCTTCATAAAAGAATGGCCTCAAGGGAGTTAACCATACGAAGTGTAGATAGGACCAAGCTCAAGCAGGAAGATGAGAGATGCTGAATCAAAGGCAAAAAACCCCGATTCACCTACCTCCTATGCAGCAAAGGAAAATGGTCCCTTAGGTAGACATAAAATGAGGAGGTAAGAGGAGGGAAAGGTAAGAACTAAAGGCATGGTTTGAGAACTGCACATTTTGAGAACTGCACTCTTGTCCTCACTGCAACAGTAACTGAGCCACCTAGAGCTACTTCAAGGCTACAACGGCTAGAACATGTTGGCAGGGACTTGCTACTCATGGCACATGCTTGCACTGGGTGCCATGGCTGCAAAATAATGTGCATATCCACCTCCCAGCCCAGACAACAGAAGAGGAAACCAATGCAAAACGCAAGACGGTCAAAGAACTAGACCTGTTGGCAGTACAAATATGTCTGCATGTTATTTCACTAATAACTTTTTATATAGCACAAAATAGATTTTTTAGCACTTCATGAACAGTTATTCACCCACCAAATTAATCTAATGTATAGACCTAAGAAAATGTATGATCAAATAAAAACCTACAAGGATACAAAGCATGCCCAGCTTGCTATATGCAGCTGTTGGCAGTGGATTATAACTGAGAGGCATTTTATTTAAAGCACTTTGACGCCCGGTCCATGGTTGTAAGCGCTACATAATTACAATTACAATTTTACCAGGTTTCACAGATTACACAGGGATCTCTGCAACAAACAATTTACCCATTGAGCTGGCTTACTTACAAGACAAGTCTATAACATAAATAACATGAACACATTGCTTGTGAGCTGGCAAAATAAACTACAAGGTTTTTTTTTTACCAGTATTCGCACATTTGACAAGAAATTACCTACATTTCTGCCTCCAGCAAGTGTGTCAGCTGCTAGAGCCATTGAGCATTAAGAGCCCTTGTGATTTACAGCACATCAGTATGACACATCATGAAGCACTACTACGGAAACTAACACCTCACATGGTGCTTCTGAATAAAGGTATACCTGCCTCCAGGTGACAGCAGGCCCATGGATGCTGCACTGATATTATATACCTAACTAACAAACTAGACACGCCTCTTTACTTTTCCAAGTACAGGGACGTATGGGTGACCAGAACTCCTTGTGTTGCCAGTCACTGGGGTCATCCTTACACTGGTAGACAGTGGCAGTGGCAGGCAAGGGCTCACAGCACTGGCAAGCAGTGTTCAATTAGATAGTGCCCACCTCATCTGAACCCTTCCCGAATGCCTGAAAATGGTTGGGGGTCTCTAACAGGGGATTGGCCAAAGAAGCATAACTAGGAATGCTTTCAACGAGACATGCCCTATGTGATTAAGAACTTGACTTAAAACATGTGAACTACAAGCCTGTGCTTAAGGCAGTTGGCCACTTGCCCAATATTTGAGTGTTTCTATGTGGGGTTTTTCATGCTGCATCCAGGCATGTAACACAGCAATGAACCTATGCACAAAACAAAACAGACCTGTCGACTTTGCCAATGCTTTTTGGCAGTAGAGAATGAAGGAGTAACAGATGCATTTGTTGTGAATAATTAGAACTGAAAATGTTTCACTTAAGAAAACAAGAGACTGTGCATTATTCATTGTTAAGGTCTGTGGAATTGGTAATGATCTTTGGCGTGTCTCAGTCACTCCTGTTATCCCCTTTACGCCACTTTCCTCTGCTGTCTCTCACTCCTTTCTTCCTACATTATTCTCAAATCGTTAACCTCTATATCTCAGAGGTAATCTCTTTCATCTTCAGCACAATTTCTCACTCACTCCTGGGTGTATTTACTTTCATCTCCTCCACTTTGCTATCGCCCAAAACACACACAAACCACCCACTCACCTATAAGCGCTGTATTTTCGTTCCTTTAGGACTGTGTACCTCCTTCACAAACTGTCCTAATGACATTTGAGACCTATGTGGCCATTGGTCTGAGTGCTCTGCAGAGAGGCGAGGGATTCGATCTACATGCAGTCTTAAGTGGCTGCTCATAAGACAGGCTTGCACCGAATGCTACGGCGGTGCAGTTAGGTGCATTCCCACCTCCCTGCAACAACGAGCAGAGCAGACGTAATGATGGAAAATGACCCCGGGGCGGCTCCTCCGTTAGGGCAGAGGAGCGTCGCCCCCCACCAGCAGCAGAAACTGCAAACCTTTTAGAACGAAAGGATAATAAATTATGTTTATTATTCTTTTGTTATGAAAGGGGAGGGGCCATGGGGATGACAAGC
The DNA here is from genome assembly GCF_031143425.1 of Pleurodeles waltl. NCBI lineage: Eukaryota > Metazoa > Chordata > Amphibia > Caudata > Salamandridae > Pleurodeles > Pleurodeles waltl. The sequence goes on along the minus strand of NC_090446.1, from coordinate 1,372,186,287 downwards.
AGTGAGGGGGAGTGCAAAGCTTCGATACTAGAAAATGCTGTTCACAGGCCTATGTTTGGAGAACCCTGCCTCTTCTACCCTTTCTAGGCTGGGATCTCCACCAACATGGTGAAGATCGCCGCACACCTAGGTATACATTTTTGAAGTAAAAAATGCTAAAGTGTGGTAGAGCAGCAGGAAAATGAGGAATACCTTCTACTAAATAGAAAGGGATTAGCGAGGAGCAAGTGGGGGTTTAACATAGGGTGAGGAGGGGTTCAGGGAGCGACATGCTAATACAAACACCCACCTACATAAGCAAACATATTGCTATTCCTAAAATTCAATTCTAAAGTTATTACTGCCCAAAATACCACAAAACAGAAGTAAATGTACTGCATTCTGGCTTTGTAGTAAGTCTAGCAGCACACATGACCACTCACAGGTATTGTAACTCACTGCCATAGAAAATAAATGTGACAGGGACTTAATATAACATCCCATAGGAAATAATACTCAGTACATTATTTCAACTTTGAAATTAAATATATAAATTTGTGTTTAGTGATTATGTTAGATTAAAATACAAAAATACATATTTTAGAATTTTAAAGAATTACATTATTTTAAAATAATAATTAAATCAACTTCTAATTAAAAAATATTTTTAATTACAAAAAAGCATAACTTTAAATGAAAGTTAATGTGCTGTAACATTTAATTTGTATAGAATTGGGACCATCATTTATGTATGTGATCTAGACCGCTTTGCGGTCGAAACGCATTATGGACAAGGTGCAGTAAAGGCTTGGATTTCACTGCACTATCCTGAGTGAGCATCTTATTTTCCATTGACTGTTTGTGTGGACACAGAGTAGCATTCAGTGGAGTGGTGTAGAGTGCAGAAGCGGAGAAGAGTGGAATACAGTGGAACAGTGTCCGATAGAGTAGAGTATATTAACTGGAGTGGAGCGGAGTAGAGGGAGTTGCCTAGAAGGTCAGAGAGTGGAGTTCAGTGTTCTATAGTGCCACAGAGTAAAGTGGTATTAATAGGAGCACATTGTTGTACAGTATAGTTCTATGCTATACACTAGAGTATAGTGTAGGATAGTGGAAGGGTGTAAACTGATGTTGAGTGGAGTACACTGTTGTTGAGAGGTGCACAGTGGAGTGGTGTGGAGCTAGTTCAGTAAAGCAGAGTGTTGTAGGATGGAGTTGCGTAAAGTGGAGTGTCGCAGAGTGGGGTGGGGTACTATGCAATAGCGTACACTGGACTGGCGTATACTGAAGTGGCATAGAGTGGAATACCGTTGAGTGGAGTCAGGTAGAATGGAGTTTCGTTCAGTGGAAAAGCATTGAGAACAGTGTTCTAGAGTGGAGTGGCTTACAGAAGAATAGCATACAGTGGAGTGCTGTAGAGTCTAGTGGCGTTGAGTGGAAAGGAATACAGTGGAGTGAGATACAGTGTACTGGTATACAGTAGAGTGGTGTACAATGGAGTACTGTAGAGTGGATTGGCACAGAGTGAACTAGCATACAGTAGAGTGGCATAAAGCAGAGTGGCATACATTGGAATAGCATAAAGTAGAGTGGTTACAGGGAAGGGGCAAACAGTGGAGTGGCATAGAGTTGAGTACCATCGTGTGCAGTGGGATAGAGTGGAGTGGTGTACAGTGGAATAGTGTACAGGGGAGTGGCATACAGGGGAGTGGCATACAGAGGAATAGCATACAGTAGACTAGTATACACTGAAATAGCGTCCAATTGAGTAGTGTATAGAGGGAAGTGGCATACAGTGGAGTGGCATACACTGGAGTGACATAGTTTGGAATAGCCCACAGTGGAGTGGCGTACAGGGGAGTAGGATTGAGTGGAGTGATGTAGAATTGAATAGCGTAAAGTTGAGTGGCATATAATGTAGTTACAGAGAGTGGAACATTGTATAATAGAGTGGCACAGAGAAGAGTAAGGTACAGTGCAGTAGCAAAGAGTGAAGTGGCATACAGTGCAGTGATGTAGAGTGGAATATGGTACAGTGAAGTGCTGTAGAGTGGAGTTGCATGCAGTAGACTAGCGCACAGTGGACTGATGACGAATGGAGTGCAATAAAACAGAGTTTGCTAAAGTTTAATAGTGTACAGTGAAGTAGCATTGAGGGCTGAGGCATAAAGTGTAATGGTGTACAGTGGAACAAAGTAGAGGGTAGTGGCACACAGTAGAGTAGCATCAAGTGAAGTGGCATAGAGTAGAACAGTATATTAGTGGAGTGGTGTAAAGTGGAGTGATGTACAGTTGAGTGGAGTAGAGTGGAGTCGCATAGAGTCAAATATTGGACTGGAGTAGAATGGGAGTGTACTAGAGTGTAATAGAGCACAGTGAAGTAGCATAGATTGCAGTGGCATAGGATGGAGTAGCATACAGTGTGTAATATGTAGAGTCATCTAGTACAACAGCATAGACTGGAGTGATGTAAAGTGGAATAGCGTATACTGGAGTGGTGTACAGTGGAGAGGAGTAGAGTGCTACAAAGTGGAGTGGCATACAGTGTAATAGCATACAGTGCACTAATATACACTGAAACAGCACAGAGTGGAGTAGTGTATAGTGGAGCAGCAATCTGTGGAGTGTTTTACAGTGGAGTGGCGTGCAGTGGCATATAGTGGAGTGGTGTAGAGTGGAGTGGAGCACAGAGGAGTACCGTACTGTGGAATAGCGTACAGTAGAGTGGCCCAGAGTGGAGTGGAGTGCACTGGAGCGCCATGGAGTAGAATAATGTACAGTAAAGTGTTGTAGAAGGAGAAGTGCAGAGTGGAGTGACATACAGTAGAATGGTGTACGGTCGAGTAGTGAATAGTGGAGTGGCGTAGAATTGAGTGTGCTAGAGTATAATAGCATACAGTGGCGTATGGTAGAGTGCAGTGAAATAGAGTGGAGTGGTGTACATTGTAGTAAGGTACAGTGTAGTAGCAAACAGGAGAAGAGCTTGGAATGTCACATAGCAGTGTAGTGTAGAGTGGAATAGCGTATAGCGGAGTGCCATTCAGTGAAGTGGAATAGCATACAGTAAAATGGCATACAGTGGAATAGTGTACAGTGTAATGGTGTACATTTATGTTTTGTACAGTGGGGTGACATAGAGTAAAATAGCATAGAGTATAGTGTTATAGTGTGGAGCTGTAGAGGCACACAGTGGAGTGGCATAGACTGGAATGTCATAGAATGGAGTGGCTTACAGTGTAATTGTGTACAGTGGAGTAATGTAGAGTGTGTGTAGTGGCATGGAGTGGAGTGAACTGCAGTGGAGTGGTGTACAGAGGACGGTGCACAGCGGAGTGACGTAGACTGCAGTGTCATACAATGGAGTGGCGTAGAGCATAATAGTGTACAATGGAGTTGTGTATAGTGGAGTAGCAAAGAGTGGAGTGTCCTACAGTGGATTTGCATACAGTGGAATAGTGTAGAGTGGACTGGAGTACAATGTAGCAGTGTACAGTGGAGTGGTATAGACTGGAGTGTCGTACAGTGTAGCGACATACCGTGGAATAATGTACAGTGGAGTGGTGTTCAGTGCAGTGACTTACGTTGGAGTGTGGTAGAGTGGACTGACGTAGAGTGGAACAGTGTAGAGTGGAGTGGCATAGAGTTGAGTGGTATAGGATGGAATGGTATAGAGTTGAGTGAGGTACAGTATAGTGGAGTACAATTGAATACTGTAGTGTGGAGTGAAGTAGAGTGGAGTTGCATACAGTCGAGTTGCATACAGTGGAATAGCATACATTGGAGTGGGGTAGAGTGGAGTTATGTCGAGTGGAAAATCATGGAGTGGTGTACAGTGGAATAGCATACAGTTGAATGGCATAGAGTGGAGTGAGGTACAGTGGAGTGGTTTCAGTGGATTAGCACAGACTGGAGTGATAAAAATTGGAGTGGCATACAGTGGAGTGGCATAAAGTGGAGTGTTGTAGAGTGGAATACCGTAGAGTGTAGTGTAGTAGACTGTAGTAGCGTACAGTGTAATATCATACTGTGGAGTGGTGTTTAGTAGAGCACTGTAGAGTCGATTGGCTTGCAATGGACAAGAGTAGAGGGTAGTTGAGTCGCATACAGTAGAGTAATATAGAGTCAAGTGGTGTAGAGTGGCAAAACATTACATTTGCTGGCTAACGGTGTAGTGACGAGTGGAGCAGCACATAGTAAACTAGTGCAGAGTAGAGTGGCATGGAGTAGAGTGTCATACAGTGGAATAGCGTACAGTGTAGTAGCATACAGTATAGTGATGTAGATTGTAGTGGCATAGAGTGGAGTGGCCTAGAATGGAGTGGTGTACCGCATAATAGCATACAGTGGATTTTTGTAGACAGGAGTGGATTATAGTGGAGTGGCGTACAGTGGAGTGGCATTCAGTGGTATTGTGTAAGGTGCAGTGGTGTGAACTGAAGTGAATTACAGTGGATTCACTTAGAACAGAATAGCATAGAGTGTAGTGTTGTAGATTACAGTTGCGTACAGTGGAATAGCGTACAGTGGAGTAGCATAGAGTGGGGGTTACACAGTGAACGGATGTAGACTGGAGTGTCATAGAATGGTGTGGCGTAGAGTATAATAGTGTACAAATGAGTGGTGAAGAGTGGAGTGGTGTAGAGTGGAGAGAAATAAAGTGGAGTGCATACAACGGAGTGGCAGAGTGGAGTGTTATAGAGTGGAGTGGTGCACAGTTAAGTATCAGAGTGGAGTAGTGAAAACTGGAATAACTTTGAGCTGACTGGTGTACAGTGTGGTGACAAAGATTGGAGTGACATATAATGGACTAGCATAGAGTAGAGTGACGTAGAGTGGAGTGTCACACAGTGGAATAGCACAGAGTGTAGTAGTGTAGAGGGTTATTATGTTGGTAGAGTGGCATAGAGTGGAGTATTGTAGGATGGAGTGGTGTATAGTGTAATAGCGTACAGTGGATTGTTGTAGAATGGAGTGGTGTACAGTTGAGTGCTGTAGAGGGGAGTGGCATGCTGTGGAATAGCATACAGTGCAGTAGTGTAAACTGAAGTAGGGCACAGTGGAGTGGCATAAAGTAGAATAGCATAGAGTGTAGAGTCATAGAGTGTGGTTGCATACAGTGGAATAGCGCAGAGTGGTGGGCCATACACTGGAGTGGCGTAGACTGTTGTGTCATACAATGGAGTAGTGTGGAGTGTAATAGTGTAAAGTGTAGTGATGTAAGGTGGAGTGGTGTAGAGTGGAGTGGAGTACAGTGGAGTTACATACAGTGGATTAGCATGGAATGGAGTGACGTATAGTGGAGTGACACAGTGGAGTGGCATAGAGTGTAATAGCGTAGAGAGAAGTGGCATTAGATGGTGTGGTAACTGAAATAGACGTAGAGTGAAAGTGTGTGAAGGTATGTAGGTGTAATTTGTCTGAAAAATACATTATGAGGTGTAAATAGTAATTTTTGGTAGTATGTGTGAATTGTGTAAGTAGTGTTAAAGTTATAAGTTCTAAAAACGTAGTTATATATTGAGCGTCAGTATACCATGTTAAGTTTGCGGCACACTGCTGTACATGGGGATGAGAAGTCAATATGTGATTGGCTAACGGCTGTGTTTACTAAAGGTAAAAAGCAGCCATGTCGTTTTTAGCATAGTTTGGCTGCATTCTGCATTAGGATCTTACATATAAGTAAGAAGTAGGTGTTATCATTGTTCACTACTTAGTACCACTTTATTAAATATTTATTTTTTGTTTTCTATACATGTTTACAGCAGTTTAGGGAGAGAACTGCACATTTTTTAATTTTTTTTAAGTAGCTCAGTATTATTGCAGTACTCTGAAGACTATTTACATATGTTAATATGTAACATATGTTAAAATAGAAAATATAGTGTAGTACATTATATTTGTAAAATATAATGTATTAAATTGCATTTTTAGTTTTTCAACATCTTTTTTTTAGTTTATTTAAAGTATTGCGGTATTCCTAAGGCAGTGCCCCGGTACTCCATACATTTTTAAACAAAATCTGGCAATACACAAAAAATGTTCATCCCTCATTCGGCAACTTCTTACCCCTTACACCCCCAAGAGGCCTTTACTGTCTGGAAATTCAAAGTTTCTGACAGTGCACAAGGTAAACAAAGCAAGGTGTGGTGAGTTCTCCTTCGCAAATTACGTCCCCGAGCTATGAAACGACCTTTGCACTAACCTTAGACTGGACCAAGCTGAAACCACCTTCAGAAAACTCCTGAAGATGCACCTCCTTTAGCCGTAGAACACTCCACAACCTAAAGTGCATTTACCAAACCAGTAGGTGTGCTCTTTCAGCACTAGGAGGCCCGAATGGGTAGCAATGCGCTGTACAAAAACAACTGAATTAGAACTAGGACTATAAATATTTTTCCCTACCTATTACTACTTTCCCTATCTAAAGTGGTGAAAGGTAGGGGGGAAATATCAAACCTAATACTTACTAGTATTTGAAGGCGTAACGCACAACACCCTCACAATGTACCTATAAACAACCAGGCTGTCTTTAACTTTTAGAAAGGCAATCATTAGGCAATCACATAATGACTTGTCATCGTTATGTACTGGGTCACTTCTGCGAAATACCACAAAATGTTGTCAAAGTACATTATCAACAGATATCACCAAGTTAAAATGCCTTATAACTTAAAAATACTTTCCCTACTTACCTGTAGTACCCAAAAGAATCATCTATGCACCATAAGGTGTAATCCTTTCAAACTTCATGGAAATCATCCAGCTGTTTTTGTGCTATGAGACATAAAAAAAAGTCTATGGAAAAAGCATTCTGGGACCCCCACCCACTTTATCTTGGAATCCTGTTGACCAATCACCGTGAAACTTTCCACCCTCTGCCGAAGTACAAAAAGCTATAGGTCTGGGAGGTTTTGTGGAGATTCATCAAATGGGCACAAAGATATTGATGGTGAAACCTTATTATTTTCCCTATAATTTCCCATAGTGAAACCTCCCCCTACATGGGCAAAGTTACTAGTAGTAACTTAACACTTAAGGGGCCTAATTAAAAATCTGGACTTTAGAGTATGTTTTGTAGTACTACATTACTAGTAAAAAACATACTAGAAAGTGCTATTCATAAACTGCACTTTTGTAATAGCTTACACTTTTGAGTAAGTTTACTACTTTCTGGTATTTCCAAACTGCACTTTTGTAGTAACTTACACTTTTGAAGTAAGTTCCTACCTCCATTATTTTTTAAGGGAGAGTGCTACAATACCAGTGCTTGACCATGTGTAGTGTTGGGATTACTACAAAAGTGTAAGTTACTAAAAAAGTTAAAGTTACTACAAAAGGTCAGTTTGTGAATGCTGAAATTTAGTAAACGTACTAAAAAGTGTAAATTACCTTTGTAAATGTTGTCTTAACCCTACGACCTGATTTCAGTAGTTGGAGACATGCTACTCTGCACTTCAGTGTAAATCTTCACTCGGAAACAGTAACAAGTAAAACATTGTAGACTTGTCCCTAAATGCAGTAGTAGAATTACACCCTTAGGTGCGGGTGTTGGCTGTGGAGGCACTTAAAGGCTTCTCTGGTGCTTGGCACCAGTGGGAGTCTTTTTTTTCATCAGCCTGCTCAGGAAGAGCTTCCCAAGCAGAATGATCCTTTTTTAAGTATGGCATCTAGACAGCAGGCATGCGCTGTCTCAAGACATGCTGTTTCTATATCTTTGGCTTCAACCCACCCATAGGCTTCCCATTTGCTGGCACCATCGTCACTCTATTTTGCGTTCTCCCATTTGCCAAAGGCCTGTTTATGTCATGTCTCTTTCAGTGTTTAGCCCTCCCAGAGCACACCGGCCAACTACTGCTAAACATATGCAGTGGCCATTTTCTTGCTTTGTTTCGAGACTACTTTTTTTGTTTTCAAATGGGTGACGTCCCACCACAGGTTAGGCGTGCTGGTGTTTTAAGGAAAGTGCAATTGGTATGGTGTGGCAGATCCAGATTTTCTGTTGGCCTCAGATTTGGCTGCAGCAGGTACGGAGCATTGCATTTTTTGAGTTTTTTCTCCTACTGGTGGTGTTGGGGTGTGGGGGGATCAGTTGCAGAACAGGACTGTGATGTTTCATGTGGACAATATGACGGTAGTGGAGCTGCTGAATAGGGAGAGGGCTCCCGACCTGAGAGTTCTGCTGAGGCACTTTATGCTGTTATGCTTGCACAAGAATATTGTCTTTAGGATAACTCATGTGCTGGGTGTGAAAATGTTATAGTTGACTCGTTATCTCATTCACAGTGGCATTGTTTTCGAACTATGGCTCCTGGAACGGAAGAGGTCAAAATGTTGGTCCCTGCATAAGTTTGGGAGTGGGGGGCTTGAAAGTTCTTAGGCTGGTGGATAAGTCTTTAGTTGATGCTACTCAAAGGAGCTATCAGGTAGTGTGGATGGATTTTATGAAGTTCCAGGAGACAGTAGGGCATTCTTCACTGTTGAAAAGAACTGACAGGGAAGGATCTGTTATGCTCCATGTGTTGGGTTTGATGGATAAGGCTCTGTCTCCAGTGACTATAGCTGGAAAGCAGGCTGGTGTGTCTTTTGATATAAAGCTGTGGTGGGGGTTTGACCCTGCAGGAGATGTGATGTTGGGGAGGGTTCCGAAGGGTTGGGGTAGGGAAAGACAGGGGTTGGGCGAGGGCAGAGGGAAACAGTGATGTTTGAGCTGTTACTAGATGTGTTGGGCTGTTTGGAAGGATGTTGTTATGACAAGATTGAAGTGGCGTTGTTCCGTTTGTGAATGATTTGGATGTTTTTTGGGGCTTTCAGAGTGGCAGAGGTTTTGGGTCTGGGGGTGTGCGGAGGGCCTCAGGAACGATGAGGTGCGTTTGGAGGCTAGCCGTGTTGGCATATGGTTGCAAAGGTCTAAGAAGGTTTAGGTGGGGAGAGAAAAATGGATTTGGTTGAGCGAAGGGGGATGTGAGTTGGCATGCCCTGTGAGAGAATGGTGGGTTTTTCTGGCATGGCCGGGGTGCAGACTAGGGGCTGTTTTTTGTCATCAAAATGGTACTAAGGTCACAGCTTTTCAGTTTGTTGGCTGTGCTGCGAAGGGCTGTGGCAGTGGCAGGCCAGGACCCTGCTTCGTTTGGGGCCCATTCCTTTAGGATTGGGGCTGCGACTTCGGTGGTGCGCCTGGGGTGGGGACCGCCGATGATTCGCCAGATTGGGAGATGTAAGTCGAGGTGCAGTGAGCGTTAAGTAACAGTGCGAATGGAAATGGGGGGGAGTAGGGAGGAAAGGGGCATGTGGTGGAATGAAGTTAGCTAACCTATTACTTTTTCCCCTAGGATGTGTGAGAGGTTCGTTGAGCAGCAAGGCCCTGACATGGATAGTGGGACACTCCTTTGTGCACTGGGTGGCAAAGCATGCTCAGTGGTAGAACTATGGACGTAACTTGGGACTGCCAAGCAGATGGCATGAATTGCTATGGTGTGGGAAAGGGGGTAGGAGATGTGGATTTTGCTGCCTTTTCTGGTGTCATTGGTACCAAGGAGAGGTTGTTCAGACATGTTGCTACTTCATCTGGGGGAGAATGATCTGGTGCAATTGTCAGGATTGTCACTACTGCAACATATGCAGAGGGATCCAGGGATACTGACTCGGAAATTGCATGGGACTTGTCTAGTGTAGATGGAATTTGTGCCTCACAGGCATTTTAAAGGTGCAGTTAAACATGCTGCGATTGATAAAGCTTGTGAGAAGGTTAACAGGGCAATAAGCGTCTTTTGATCGGGCCTGGAGTAAAAGTGGTGGCTCATGGGGGTATACGGGAAGATGAAGAGGTGCTTTCTTGGGATGATGGGGCCCACCTTTCAGATTTGGGTTACCCTTACTATATGATGGAACTCAGGGAAGTGATGGCAAGTTTGTGAAATGAAAACGTATGGTGTGGGAAGAGCCAGTAGGCATGATGGTGTTGCAATAGCGCCGGCATTCAAGCGTGAGGCAGAAAAAACCCTTCAAGGTTTTTCTGGGTGACAATACATCGGGGGCTGGAGAGTCAGGTGCGGGCGAATCAACCCTTCGGGAGGAGGAAGAAGGAGTGCAGGTGAAAGGAGATCTGGGGGTAGATTGACTGGAACAAACAAATGAAGCGGTGTTTGGAGGAATTTTTTAAAAGGTAGAGTGAAAGATGATGGCTATTGGAGGTAGTGAGAGGGCCAAATGGCAATAGAATGCGTGAGGCATTATCTGGTGAGAAGGGTATAGAGGGGATAATGAAGTTCAAGTAGTTATTGTTGTTATAAGTTATGTTGTTTATGGCAGTCCTGTCCTAATAAATGGTCTTTTGCACAATCATGGAGTCATGATGATTTCCCACAATCTGCCGCCCACTTGTCTGTAAGCACTACCGGGTGGGATTCAAAGCAGGTGGCCCTTACTTGCTTGCCATCATAGCTAAGTACCTGCTTCACCAAGTGTGTGTGCTGTGTCTCGCTTTAAATTTCAAATGTACACGCCCTTCAACAGCAGTGAGCTAACAGTTTTATTTTCAGTAAATTAACCTCAGAGGCCTAATCCTAGCCCCTGAACTCTTCACAGAGCACCATAAATTGGCTATTCTCAGATGCAGGTTGCACTAGCACTAATCATTATTGAGCTCCAGCACCCAAATGGCCAGCTTGCGCGTCTCCACGCCAACTTCAAATTGGGGTACACCACAGAGACTTACAGTTCCATATCTTTGACCCTCATACCTTTAGTATATGTCCACAGGGTCACCTCACGTTCAGGATCACTCCCAAGAGCAGAATTGAACAGGAGGTGAAATGATCGTCCAGGACTCCACAACAAGGCATTATTGGCTTTACCTGAACACAAACTTGGAATAATTGCTCCACTTGGAATAATTGCTCCTCTCCTGTTATTAGGACCCCATCCGCGGTGCCATTTTTGAGAAGACAGAACACTGTGGGTTGCAGTAAAACAAGGCTTTATTCAGATAATAACAACAACTCCTAATCTTTCCAGTGATCTACAACAACTGACTTCCCTGCAGCTCCTACAACCCACATACCTTTCCAGTAACAGGGACATAGTCTTTCTGCCCCCTGGGGCTAGATGGTGGGTAACTACCCCAAATCTGCCCCACTGGGCAGAAAGCCCACTAGAGGCCAGGAAATTAAAAAAAAACACCATCGGCATGGTTGTGCACCCACCCCAACTGAGGGAGTCAACAGTCTTTTTGCTTCCCCTGTCGACTAAAGCATCTCATCTCAATGGCAAGCAAGAGGGCATTGATTCTTTTGGGTGTTGATTTTCCATATGGGTCAAGAGAGCTTGGCTAACTTCCAATATCGTCCCACTTGCCATAGTGAATGGCTGCACGTTTTGGCCTTGGGTAGGCTAGCACCTGGAAAACCTACCAGATATAAAAATTAAACATCTGGGGGAGTCCAGGGCTGCGAGCGTCATATGCACCTCACACCATTGTATTATTCAATGTGCGCTGCAAACCTCCAATGCTGACTAAAACACACACATTTTCCTTACATTTCTGTGTGGAAAACTTCTGGAATCTGTTGGGGGCCACAAATTCCCTACCACACATCATTCCTCCAAGTCTCCCAATAAAAATGGTACCTTAATTGTACAAGTGGGCCAAGAGATGTTGACACTAAAGTGCTACCTGGAGAGATCAACAATAGGGGCAGCTGTGGGATTTGGGGCCATGGTTGTGGTCACCCATGGAAACCTACCAACCACAGACATTTTTCAAAAGTAGTCAACTAGGGGATTCCCATGTGGTGTGCCTTGTGTGAATCCCATTATGTTTTCTTTCCCACAATGTCATGAGACTCTCCAACTTTGCCTGAAGTCATGCAATTTTCCTACATTTCTGTGGTGGAAACTTCCAGAATCCACAGGAATCCACAAAATTCCTACCACCCAACAATGCCCTAATTGTGCGAATAAAAACGCTGTAATACTTGTATGGTTGGGCCTAGTGCCAGCGGCAGGAACGGATCCTTACCAAGGTTAGTAGGAGTTCCCACGCAAGGGCTCCCATTGTCCTTGGTTTGATACTATGGCAAAAGGTTTTCGGAGCAAACACTGCCTTAATTTACCACTGGGGACATGAATTTGTGCCAGTCAAAAAAATGGTATTGTGACTCTGCCCTTGAATTCTACAACAGTGCTCTGGGATGAGACAACAATATGGAGTGCGCCTTGTTAAGCTGTGAGTAACTGCTCAGGTCAAGGCATGCTCATGCTCCCCAAAAGTCTTGTGAAGGCTAAAAGCTCAGCCGTGCTGGGAAAGCATCGCAAAAGATTTTTTTTTTAACTTGTATGCATCTCTGCAATTAGGGAAAGCCTTGGGCATGGACATTGTGGACAGCTATCCAGGGCCCCACTATGTCTAACAACCACAAGGCCCCTCACCACCCTTGAAAAGACTACAATTATAGGAGGCCCAGGGAGCAGCAGTAGTGCTATGCTGTGAGGCCCAAGGTAGGCCCCCCTAGAAATCTAATCACTGCATCTGCAAAATAAAAGCGATTAAATGGGTACTTGAAGTGCCCTTAGGTGTGAAGTGAACCGTGCCCCTGCGTGAAAGAAAAACAATGCCATCATCACAACTTCAGCGGTCTTTTCCAAAGACCCCTGAAGCCTCTGGAGCCGAAATACTGCCAGTGCTGGCGGTCTTAAGACTCGGTGGTGCAGAGGCAGTACTGCTACCAATGCCGCCATGCCAAAAAGAGACTGCACACCGTATTACAAACAGTAATACGGTGTGGTGGTGTCCAGATGGCGAGGTGCTGCTGGCGGTGGAAGTGCCAGGACCTGTCCCCTCCTGGACGACCTCGTCGACGGATGAGGTTAGTGGATCGTCCAACGGGGGGGGTGTGCGTGTGTGAGTGCGTGTGTGAATGTCATGAATACAGGGGAAGGGGGAGTGTTTGTGAGTGCTTGTCTGCGTATGTGAGTGAATGTGGACGGGGTGAGGGGTGTGAGTGAGTGTTTGTGGATGGGGCTGCGGAGGTGTGAGTGTTTGTTGATGGGGAGGGGGTCGAGTGAGTGTTTGTGGATGGGGTGGGGGCTGTGAGTGTTTGTGGATAGGGGAGGGGTAAGTGAGTGTTTGTGGATGGGGTGGGGGGGTGTGAGTGTTTGTGGAAGGGGGGACTGCATGAGGGCCTGAGTATAATTGAGCAGATAGAAGAGGTGCGTGCATGTATGTGTGTGCATGTGTATGTAAGTGAACTGGGTGCGTGTGTGTGTAAGTTAACAGGGAGAGCAGATGCATGTTTGTGTGAGTGAATCGGGGAGAGGGTGCATGTTTGTGTGAGTGAATGGGTAGAGCGGGTGTAGGTGTGTCAGTGGACAGGGAGAGCGGGTGAGTGCGTGTAGGCAGTGCAGGGGGAGAGGAGTGTGAATGTATGTATGGACTGGGGAGGAGGGTGTGAATGTATGTATGCGCTGTGGGAGGGGGAGTGAATGCATGCGTGTATGTGGTGTTTGTCAGTGTGAATGGGTGTGTATGTCACGTTTGCTTGGGTGAGTAAGGGTGTGTTTGTGTGTAGAACTGTGTGAGTGCATGTGTGGGGGTATGTGGACATGTGTATGAGTGTATCCTGGTGACAGGAATGCTTATTCCTGCCGCCAGGGTGCAAGACCGCCACTTTTTCTGGTGGTGTGACCATCAGAAAAATGCTGGCGGTCTCCCGCCTCGTGATACCACTAGCGGTATAATGCCATCCGCTGTGCTGGAGGTACTCACCTCCAGCCCGGCGGAACGTGGCAATGTGGCGGGACGGGTATGGAGGCTCGGCGGTTTGGCTTCAGCCAAACCAACAAACTCCTAATTTGGCAGTATTCACCACTGACCCATAGGTGGTGACACCGCCACAGCCGCCCTGGCGGTCTTCGGACTGCCAGGGCCATTATTAGGGCCTTTGTGTCCTTCAAGACTCACAATAAAAAGAGGAATCATGTCCCATCACCAACGCTGGGGGAAAGCCAGACAAGAGGCTAGGAAGAAGGGGAAAGGGGACAAGGAGCAGTGTATGAGATGGGCAGGAAAGGTGAAAGTCTGGAAGACATGATGTGATAGGAATAGCAAGATAACAAATAAACAGAAATAATCCATTTCCTTAGCATGCAGAAGAGTTTTACCTAAGTATATCAGGTTTCATCAGTATTTAGTAAAGGGAAAATTTTTAAACATGAACTTAGCAACATTCCTGTCTCAGGTAATATAATGGTATTACTAACTAAGAGCTGGGCCACTAAAATTGTGCAGCAGGGGAGGACCAAATTATGCAGCAGAGTTTCTCAAATTATGCTGGAAGAAATGGCAAAATATGTGCCATTGTGCAGAACATTTTGTGTTAATATTTCTTATTATTCTGAACATTTTAGGCATTATTACTATCTGGCCAAAGGTTTCATCTCATGAGTACTAGTCTGACACCCAAATACAGCAATACAGCAAAAGGCAAACAAAAATGACAGTGAACCTTTGTAAAGGACTTTCCACTGCGTAGTAACCCATGTTGCTGCATTGTTAGTAACCTTTAGCTGTTTAAGCTGGAAACAAAATTATTTTTTTGTTAAAACCTGCAGTATATGTACAGATTATAGTTTATGTGGCAGATGCAGCAAATCAATAAATATGCGGAAAATTCATATCCCTCTCAGCTGAAAGCAAAAATAGATACCCACCCTCATGGGTGTTCTTGTCTCTAAAGCGGAAGAACCTGGAGAGGCAATCAGCATTGGTCTGGTCAGTCCCAGAGCAATGCTGCACCATATAGTCCATTCCCTGTACAGAGATGGACCACCTCAACAATTTGAAATTCATCCCTGATCTGTATTAGCCTACTGAGAGGTCTGTGGTCTGTCTAATCTGGAAGTGAGCACCAAACAGGTTTAGTCTCAACTTTCCAAGGCCCAGACCACTGCAAATTCCCTTGGAAAAAATCTCCTTCTAATGAAGACTGCTGGTTGAGCTAGTCCTTCTTTGTTCAGCCATGAGCGCTTAGCCCCTGAGGCATCTGTATGGTGAACTCCTGGGAGAACCCAGGGGCTTTGAACAAAGATGGGGTGCACATGGCTTTCTTCAGGGTATCCAAAGCAATCTGACATACCTCTGTCCAGATCGCCTTTCTGGATGGCTTCGTCAAAGTTAGCTCTGTCAAGGGAGCAACAATGGTGCTATACCCCTTGATTAATCTTCTGTTGTACCCAATGAGGCTCGGAAAGGTCGTCTGGCTGGGTCTTGGGGGGCTCCCAAGTCAGAATGGTTAAAATGTTGGCCTGGAGGTGCTGCGCCTTGTCTCCTCCAACTTCGTGAACCAAGTAGACCAAAGAGCCCTGCCGATTCTGGCACTTACTGGCCTTGATAGTCAGGACTGTTCACTGAGGTGTCACAGGTGGTTCTCCCAGGGAAAACTGAAAACCACACTGTCCCTAGAAGGTGGCACTAAAGTTCTCCAATCCAGCACTCACCTGATTGACCAACCTCTGGAGGATGGCAGGGCCTTATTCAACCCTATGGGCATCACCTGGAAGTGGCCTTCGGGGGGAGAAAATGCAGTCTTCTCTTTGGTCCCCTCAGTTAAGATGATCTGGCACTAACCAGACGAAAGATCAAACATGCTGAGGAGCTTAGCATTCCCTAACAGATCAATGAGCTCATCTGCATTGGGGATGGGGTAAGTGTCAGTTTTAGTGACTGCATTAAGCCACCAGTAATCCACACAGAACCTGATTAGAGGATGGTACTTGGAGGGGCAGCCATGGGGAGCAGACACACTAGGCTGGGCATGACCAAGAGCTGCTTCAGGGCTCATTCACCTCTAGCTATGGCATTTTGGAGACCTCCTTCATTAAGGCTCTCACATTGTCAGATAACTTGTAGATCGTATTCTTCACAGGCATACTTTGCCACTTTCCAAATCATGGGTACACCATTTAGTGAGTGCTGGGGGTAGGGAGAAGAGAGAGGTGAACTCCTCCAAAACTTGGAATCAAGGTAAGGGAGAGATTGGCACTCTCCACTGACCCATCATGCTCCTTGGAAGATAAAAGGTCGGGGAGAGGTTCACTCTCTTCCTCCACTCCATCATCTGTGACCAGGAGCATGGTAGCCTTGGGCCTCTTGAAGTAGGGATTGAGGCAACTGACATTCAACACTCGTCCCTCTTGTGCTCCTTCACCTCATGGGGCCCAGACCTTTGAATTTATAGGGCCCTGGGATTTTCTGGCTCCATCAACCACACTTTTTGGCCAGGCTGAAACTAGACCAGAGTCTAGTGCAATTTGTACATTTCTGGCTACACCAACTCCCCCCTTCTGGCACTTTTTTATTTTGCGGGGGAGAGTACCTGCACTTCTCAAGAAAAACGTAATACTTTCCATTGGAGAGTACCGGCCCTTGTCAGGAATAAGCAGGTACTCTGGTGCAGAGTGCCTGCACCTGTATTATTCCATTTCAAGCACTGGTGCCTCACTCCGTGCCTAACATGACACCTTCCCTGCAGCCCCTTCTGCATTTTAGTTCACAAGCCAGGTATGTTACTAACTAACCCATCTCCTCTGAAACGAATCACCCGAGTATACATGGCCATGCAAGACAAGTTGCCCATACGCGCCCCCAGGGCTTACTCCAGAAGCTGAGCTTGATCCCCCACTGATCTGAACACAATGGCAATACAGCTGAGGGCTGACCAGAGCGCTTTCCCCAGGTATAGACTACGCATACTTCACATTAAAGGCCAGATTTTCAAGGCCCTAGTGCCACCTGAGCATCACTTTTTGTGACGCTCTGGCGGCGCTGTGCAGTCCGCAACATTTACGAGGAGGCGCTAACTCACATTCTGTGGCTTAACGCCACTTTGTAAATATGGGCCCCTCTGCATTTTCTGAGGCAGAGGGGTGTGCAATGTGTGTTGCTATGGGCATTCCACCACAACACCCATTGCTTTTGACGCTGCCCCAGATTTACAACAAGTCTGAAATCTGAGGTAGCTCGAACAGGGGTGGCGTGAGCATGGCACAGCGAGGAGGAATGCCTGCTCATGAGCAATCATTAAAAAATTACAATTTGTTGTGCATCCTGCAGCACACAAAAAAGTGCCAAATTACCACTGTAGATTGTTTATGTGCAGTAAGGGTCACTTTACAGCACATAAACAATCAATCCCCTCAATGCTGACACCCGTGCACTATGGTGCAAGGATGCCTGCGTTAGCAGCTAAATTTAGCACCAGCACAGGAGGAAGCATGGAGGTGGGCCGTATTTCAGTAAATACGGTGCTTCCCTGCATTTCTAAAGTGACACATCATGACGCAGCACATTTTGGCGCAGCACTGCGCTGCAATACTTTTTAGTAAAGCTGGTCCTAAATTTCTCCACCTAATATATCGTCCTCCTTCTCGGATGCACCATAAGGGGCTTTCGGACGATACATGCTGCTGCAGGTGCAGAAAGGACAACACCACTTTTCTACACCCAGCCTGGGAGTGTTCTCAGTGGCAATTTTTGGCCATCTGGGCTGCTTCCAGATATTCCTTGATGGGCTGGTCCAACAGGAGGCACAAATACTGCCATTGCCCATGCAACCCACGATCCCACCCTACTGAGGAACAGGCTGCTCAAGAATGAGATGAGGTGGCGGTGGCAGTTTCTGTGCATATTGCCAACAGATTTTAGGTCCTGAACCAAGACACAGACCTGGTCTCGAGCTGGGGGCAGAGGGGTAGTCCACGATCACGATGGTGAGATCACCTCACAGGGAATTGCCAAATATGTGATGTTGCCCTGATCGTGAGTGCAGAAAGCTGGGTCCTGGTTGCAGTACACCTCTACTTTTTGCCTGTTTTTTTATGCAACTTTGACTGAAGTGCACTGGGTTCCTGATAACCATGCCCTCAGTGCCAGTCTTCCTTCCACAAAACTAGACTCCTGGTCACTTGATCCCCAAGTGACCAGGCCCTTTAGTTGCTGGTAAATGATACCCCTGGTACCTAGGGCATGGGTACTGAAGAGGGGCCCTAATAGCTACAGCACAACCTGTGCCACTCTAAGTGATCCAGCACCAAACTCAGGCAGACTGCCATTGCTGACTGCATGACAAGGTGCTCCCCAAAAGTGAAAACACAACATGGCACACAGTCTGTGTACCATTTCCCCTAAACACTGTATGTAATATTCTTAAGTCACCTCCACACCAAGCCTTACAGACCTAAAGCAGGGTGCATTATATTACGATTGTGGGCATATCTTCAAGAGCAGATACGCCCCTACTATGTCTTTGTCAATTCTTAGACATAGTAGGTGAACAGGAAAGCCATTTTAAATATGTGTTCTGGACACTGGTCGATACGAGTTCCCCAGCTGCATGATGGCTTCACTGAAACATCTCATATTAATAAATCCTCACTGATTCCAGTTAAGGATTTATTAATACATGCATCCAGAGGGCACATAGAGGTGCCCCCTGAAAACCTACCAACTGCTGGTGAGCTCACTGACCAGTTTAGCCAGTTTGCTGCCAACAGATGAGAATCTGACCTTAAGGGGTACGAGCCTCTGTCCTCTGGAGATCAGAAACAAAGTCCACTCTGGCTGGGGTGCTAATACACAGCTCCCAACAGGATGATCCACAAATCTGCATTCCAAACCAGGGAGCTTCAAAGAATCCCACTGCCTTTGGTATGCAGGATTGGCTTTCCTCAGAAGAGGATGCCTACTCCCCTTGCCCCAGGGCCCATCTGGCACCTGGACAGGTGGGAAAATTAGCTATGCAAAAAGCTATGCTTCCAGGCTGGACACCCTCCCCGGATGACCAGCCTGAAGTGGGCATAACCTAGGAAATTCCACCATTGCGTGTGGTGGAATTTAGGAACTCTGGACCGGGTGATGCCCACTCCCCAGAGGAAGTGGTCTTCTAGAGGGTGTAGTTACCCCAAGGGTAAGAGACCCGTTGGCTACTACCCTTCTCTCCCCTTAATGCCCCCTAAAATGAGTATTTAGGGGATCCCCTGTTACCAGGAAAACAGACATAAAAGAAGAAGTGGACAAGAAGCCTGTTGCACCTGAAAACCGAATAGCACGACTGACTTGGCGTCAACCCTGATAGCCTGCCTGCTGCACCCAACCCGCAAGGAACAACTGATCTGTCCTGCCACTTCGGCCTCCAAGAAACTGGGAGAGCTGTCAGTGGTATGCAAATTGCCAAGAAGAACTCCCTTGGACTAGACGAGCTGCTCCTCTGCATCCGCCAAGCCCCAAAAAAGAACTGTGAGGACCCGGACTGCCAAAAACCCAATGTCGGAAATCATCACTGCACCTAAGCCCCCTAACCCGTGCTGAAGTGGGCCAGTGGTGTCAGTGTGGTCCCCAGGCCCTCTAGAGACGAAGCCCACCTTGAGTTTGCCCATTGTGGACTTTGCAATGGGGTCTGCTGCCTGTTTCTGCAGACCCCCCGGTAACTGCGAGTAACCAGGAGACAAATACCTGATGCCTCAGGACACCTCTCCACCTGTCTGTCCCAGACCAAGCAGAATAAGGCCAAGAGTGACACCATGTCTCCCAGCCTCAGCCCACTTGTTGGCTAGGTCGGACTGGAACCCCAGTCCATGCCTGCAGACTGTTTTTGCAGGCCTCCCTGCAATCGCAAGGAACTCCAGCACTGGAACAGATGCCAGAAGACAACACTACACCTGCACTCCAGAGCCCAAGGAGGAGTGGACCGACAATGTCCCCACGTGCCTCAGAACCTCAAGCGCTGAACCCCCCTGTGGGTCCCCCTGGATTGACCTTCCAGTCCTTCCCTGTAGCAACTTTGTAACCAGACCAATCCTCATCAAAGTACATGGGGCACCTGACGCTGAACTGCACCCCTGCACTCGGCGGCCCTAGTGCCGCCCAAGGTGACCTGCTGGTGTGGCCTTGGACCTTACCTCATACCTACCCTAAGTCCAAGAGATCGGTCCCGTAAGTCGCTGTACTCTACCGGTATGTAGTGTGTGTTCTTACTCCATAGTATAACATTACTGCATCTGAAAAATGCACTGTCAACTTTTAAAAACTGTAAAAATTCCTATCTCAAAAAGTTCTTACCTGATTCCAGTGATCTTGGTATCTATATTTATATATTATATAAAAGTACACATTATTTTTATAAATTGGGGTTGGATTTCTTTATTGAGTGTGTCTCTCACTTACTTTATGACTGTGTGCCTTGCATGGTTAGCAATACTCTCTGATATGCCTAACTGCTCAACCACACTACCCAAAAAGAGAGCATTTGGGATGCAACGTATGCCTCTGTGATTCCTCTGAAGACTGCTTGGACTCTTTGCACAGTGTACCTCATTTTCATCCACTACATAAAGAGCCAGCTTCCTCCAGTGAGTGCAAGGAGACATTGCGGCAGGTGCTGAGGTTGGGCGGGAGAGGACTTGGCAATCCCCAATGGCTCCTATATAAAAGGTATGGGACTCTCAATGGATGAACTCTAACTTTGGGCCCAGGAATAGATGGCGTACAGCCTGTACTACTTTCCTTTTTACTGCACCGCTCTTGGCCCTCCCACTAGAGAAGTCTGAATGGATTCTTGGGCACTAGAGCTACAAACTGTTTGCTTATTGTCACACGAAGTCAGTTAGCATCCAAGTCAGGGGAGTGGGAGTTGTTGATCTGTTACTGTTTTTCTTTGTATTCAGATAGGGCTGCGTGGCGCTGTGGTGGAGTGGGTTGAGATGCTGGGGTTGGCAGTGGGGAGACTTCTTCTGGGCCTCTAGCCTCAGGGTGTCTTTGTTCCACATGGTGTAGGAGGTTGGCACAGTTTATGGGATACGCCTATTGTGTGGCACCCTATAGTGAGTCCAGGCAACCTTTAGTGATAGTATTTTGGTAGTTAGATAACCAAAGCTCTCTAGAGGTAGCTCAGGCTTATCAGGAAGGAGTGTAAAGCACTTACAATACCACAAAGTCAGTCAATGATGTTCACACAAGACAGAACCACACCAGGTGTTACAAAAATAAAGTATTCTTTTTTTATAACACTAGTACTAACCTAACGTTTGTATGTCTCCACTGGGAGATATCTACACACAACAAATACACTTAGTAACAACCAGTAAAAGCATAGAAATACATGGGACCCTATTGGGGGGTGAGGGGGGGCGGGGCAAACCATATACTAAGAAAGTGGTATATGAATGGAGGTGTCCAACCCAGGTAAGTGTGTTAGGATCCCAGGGGCTGGGGGAGTACAGAATTACCCAAGATAAGTAATAGAAATCCTCCAGGCGCCCATGTGCATGAGTGTTATCTAGCCGGGGGTCCCTGAGGCTAACACAGGACCACCGCAGTTGGAATTTTCAGGATTCAGGACCCTTCCCAGAGGACCTAGAGGAAACTAGTTGGCACAAGGAAGCTTTGTTAGTGCCCCCAGCCCTGGATACCCAGGAAAGAGGAGCATCTGCACCAGGGAACCCAGGTACAAAGAGGTGAAGTGACATTGGAAACCTTTGTTAGAGTCAACGGGAGCCTTGTTTGCCCAGCTGCTGTCGCAACCTGTGGACCAAGTCAGTGGAACCCAAGAGCAGATTCCAGAAAAGAAGAGAAGGGGACAGAGTCCAGTCCACTCAGACATGTCCAGGCGGTGCAGGTAGACAATGCCCACCCTGCTTGGGGAGAAGTTCCTGCATGTCAGTGAAGGAAGAAGTACAGCTGAGAAGTCCAGATGATGTAGGAAGGTCCTTGGAGTCAACCACGAGCTGTCCCACGACGGTTGCCAGATTGCAAAGGGGTCAGTGGTCAGCAGAACCACCAAGTGCTGGCAAAAGCAGGAAGAAACTACAGGAAATTTTGCAGGATTTTGGGGACCTGCAAGGTCCAAATGACACGACCTTTAGAGGGGAGTCAGGGCTGGCTCTCAGCAAGCAGGCGAGCTAGAAGGAATCATTGAAGCCCCCACGAGGACCCACTGGCAGCTGGCACAGGGAGTCGCAGGGAGGCCTCAGCAGCTCAACAAAGAAGGAATCCCATGCAGCAGGAATTTCAGGGTGGATGCTGTTCTTGGAGTTGCAGAGTGCTGGAGGCTGGGGCTTCTTGGAGATGGAAGATCTTCGGGAGGAAGAGTCAACAAGTGTTGGTAACAGTAACAAACACTGTGCACAGCGGTTGCGTCTCAGTGGCTACAGCAGAGGCCCACCAACTCCCAAGTTGGAAAGAAGACAATTTTGACCTGGAGAGGACCACAGAATCACCACCTGTGTTGCAGAGCCTTTTGATGTCTGTGGGACAGGAGGATCCACTAGCTGGTCGTTGTTGTCAAGGTGCCTGTGGATGTAGGGGAGTGACTCTTTCACTTCAAGGGAGATTCCTTCTTGCATCCTGGTGCAAACAGAGTCCGTGTGACCCTGGCCGATGCACAGCCACAAATGTTGCAAAATTCTTGCAGGAGCTGGAAAAGCAATGTTGCAGTGGGAGCCCTCCCAACTGGATACAGTCTTGTTTCAGTTCCTAAGGCAGACCAACAGTGGTTCCGGAGACCAGGGCGCATAAGTGTCTTGCAAAGTTCATTGTAGAGTCTTGCTCAACGAATCTAGGGTCCCACCTTCAGGGGAGCCATTAGGTAACCCAGAAAGGGGGTTGGACACTGTCTGCGGTGACCCACCTATCAGAGGGGGTCAGGGACGTCACCTAGCTAGCCTATCCAGTCAGATGCTCTGCCTCTGCCCATCTTGTTTCCAAGATGGCTGAATCAAGCGACCACCTGGCAGAGCTCTGTGTGCCTCCCCAGGGGAGGAGCTGGACAGGGGGGGTGGTCACTCCCCTGTCCTTTGTGTGGCTTCATGCCAGAACGGAAACCGGGGGTTCCTGCACTGGCGCAAACCTGTTTATGGAATGAGTGCACCAAATGTGCCCTTCAAAGCAGTCTGGTGGTGCTGAGAGGCCACCCCATCCCAGTCCAAAGACACCCATTTCAAAGGGAGAGGGGGTCACACCTTTTTCCTACAGGAAATCTTTTGTTCTGCCTTCTCCTGCCTGAGTTAGGCTCATCAGCAGAAGTGCAGAACAGTGTCTAGGGTCAGCAGTAGCGCGGGCTGGCATGCATTCTCTGCAAGGCTGTATAGCGGATATGGGGGATCCTCTAAGGAACTCCCAGAGTGCATGGTATCATGCAACTCCACTGGAATCGGTTTAGTTGAATAATTCTAACATGTTTCATACCAAACATGCCTAGGTTCAGTAACAGAGAACAAAAACTCCAAAAACTGGAGGAGGCCCAAAGGTCACTATTCTCCTGTATTAGATGCCTACTTCATGAGATGGGGGACTTGACCAGAGGACAGGGACCCACGTCCTCTAAAGCGAGAATACAGTATACAAAGGAGGTGAAGTCCCACTCAGGAGGTTCTTGAGATTGTAAAAGTAAAGATTTATTTCATTGTTGTACAGGCATTATAGTCCCAAATATTCAAAGAGTCACTGATTAGTAGGACAAAATGCAAGGTCCAAGGTCCAAAGATGATGACCAAAGAAGAGGAGAGGATCAGCCAACATGTGTTTCGCCCCCTCTGGCTATATATAAGCCGGGGCTTTCTCAAGGCACGGGAAGGGAGGCAGACATATGTTGAATAAAACTGAAATAGTCATTTTCTGTTACTTTCTGTAGGAAAACCTTGAAGGATCTACACAAATGACCCCTTGCTCAATTCAGGATTTTGTCTTCTTTTCAGAAATGTTTAGCTGTCTGGGATCCAGCATTGGTTTCACACCCATTTGTCACCAGCTGCAAGGAGGCTCAAAAAAGAAGCAAACAGCCAAAGCTCAAATCGAAAAGAAACAGGTTCAGTGAAGCAATATGTAGTTGGACTACTCGTATTGATCAGTGTCCACAACATGCCTCAAAATGGCTTCCCCGCACTTACAAAGCCCAGGGAATGGAGCCCAGGGTTTGTAGGGGCACCTCTGCTCATGCAAGGGTGCCCTCACATTCAGGACAATGCACCCTGCCCTTAGGCTGAAGGGCCCACAATAGAGGTGACTTATAGTGTCCAAGTGGAGTGACAACGGTATAAGGCAAGCCTTATATCTAAAGTCAACGGTGGAGGCATCATTTCAGGCATGCTGCAATGGCAGATTTGCAGACACAGATTGCATGGGCTTCGATGGGTGGCATAATACATACTGCAGTTTGTAGAAGACTCCTGGTGTACCAATGCCTGGTAACCTAAGTACTATATACTAGGCACTTACATGGGTGCACCAGTATGCCAATTGTGGAGTGTAAAAGTTACCATACAACCAATTTCAGAGGAGAGAGCACCGACAATGGGGTCCTGGTTAGTAGGATCCCAGTGTGCTACAGTCTAAACACACTGACACCAGGCAAAAAGTGGGGGTAACTATTCTAGAAAGATTTTACTTTCCTACAATGGCTACCACATATAATATACTGACTTGGAACATCCAGCGCATGTGAGGTGACACAGAATATATACACAGAATATATACATACCTCAGACATGGAAATATTCATACTGCATGCCTCGGAGAGATGCACCTTACTCTGCAGTACTCAAAAAGGTCTCTAGGCATTGGAGTGGACAGATATTCGGGACTGGGTACTCCTCATATGCTAGGAGGTCTTGATCTGGAATGCCCCAGTAGTGCCCTTTGTGCAGAGTAGAGTAAGGATAGATGCTGATTGTTATGCAATGTTAGAAGGTGACATGCATGGTCATCCCCTCTTAATTGTATCCCTTTATGCACCAAATACGCACAAGGGCGAGTTCCTTAGCTCTCTGTCCCCGGCTGTGATTGTGGATCCTCAGGTTCCTGGTATTTGGGGTGGAGACTTCGATTGCATACATTGCATCAACATGGATAGCTCTATACCTCCCTCATGGCCACTCAGGGTACCGGTGCCAATCGACTCTATAGACAGTGGACAGAGACGTCACACTTACATGATAGCTGGTGGTTGGGCCACCCAGGGGAGGCAGAACATTCTTATTATGCCCCAGGATAACAGGTACACACTAGACTGGACTACATTATCTGTAATGCAGAGTTCTGGCCTAAGGTAGCAACTCTGAATAATTGGGAGGGACCCTCTTGGATGACAGTCCACTTAAGGTTATGTTAACCTGAGGGAGAGGGGTTCGGGCCCTGATATCAACAAGGCGCTTGTGGACAGAGGCCCTGCTCGACACGGCCTATAGGACACCATCAGTGCACACTTACTTCAATATTTTGCAGAAAACTACGGCTCAGTGTAGTCCCGGGGATTAGAATGGGGCGCTCTGCAGCTGCCTTTGCAGGGCCATTGTATTAAAATGTCTTGGGGAGTGAACTCTTCCCTACTCCACAACATTACAGAACTAGAGGTGCACTTGATAAGCACTGAAATTGAAGCGGTACCAGTGGGTGAGGCCAGAGCACACCTGACTGAGCTTTTTAGTGTGGCTTTTGCAATCGGCAGTCCCTCAAACTCTCATAGGAGCGATCTGTGACCCTGCTCACAATACTGTTAATACCCAAGTTGCAAATAATGAGGTCTTTGTCGACTAATATGAGAAGTTGTACTCCCTTCCTCTAGGATCTCCTCCGGAGCCTATAAGAGGCTATGGCCCTGATTAAGATTTTGGCGGATGGGTTACTCTGTCACAACGGTAACTGATATCACAACAGCCGAAATATAAATCTCATAGGAAATAATGGGATTTATATTTCAGTGGAGGGGATTTCCGTTATGGTTGTAACAGAGTAGACTGTCTGCCGAAATCTAAGCAGGCCCTAAATCCGTGCAGTCACCTTACCTTGACTGACGACTCTCCAGTTACTGGAATTAGAGCAACCATTGCAAATAGAAGAGACGCAGGTGATGGTTCATCAAATGGCCTGGATTAAGGCTCCCAGAACATATGAGTTACCTGTGGAATATTATACAGCGTTCAGGAAGTCTTTTACCCCCAAACTACTTGCGGTCTACTGGGAGGCACATCATCCTGGTGTATTGCCAGGATCTCTACGAGAGGCCATTATAGTAGTGCTACCTAAGCCTGACAGGGATCACCTCGAGGTGAGCTCCTACCACCCGCTATTAATGTAACATTTTAAGCAAGGTACTCACCAATGGGTCGCTCCCATTGCTTCAGTCACTAGTTCACCCCAACCAGTGTGGGTTTACACTATATGTCGGTTGTGTCACATTAAGGGCACCTTAGAGGAGGAAGCGGACCTCCCAGTGGCAGTCTCTTTAGATTTTGAGAAAGCGTTTGACACTTTTGGGTGGTCTTATTTGATGCCCTGGGAATGCAGCCTCAGTTCCTTGAGTGGGTTAAACTGCTTTATATAGAGCCGCGAGCCGGAATGTGGATGGGGTACCAGATATCACACCAGTTTGCTATACGGAGAGGTACCCATCAGGGATGCTCCTTTTTGCCCATACTTTCTGCATTGGCTATGGAACCTCTTGCCACATTGTTGCAAGCTAGGGGGCCTTAATGAGGAGTGCTAATGGGCACATACTGGCACACTGTCCTCCTCTGTGTAGATGACATCCTGGTGTACATGCGAGATCACGTGTGCATCTTGCTCTCTTTGAACAACCTATTAAAACCGTTGGCAAGGTGATGGGTCTTAAGGTCAATTGTGGTAAGTCCTGTATCTTCCCCCTACACAGGGTGGAACACAACGAATGGCTAGGGTTGGAGCCAGTACTACTGCCTTGGCATTACAAGACCTTTAGACACCTTGGGGCAAATGTATATCACGCAGACTGGGACCTCTTCGATGGCAACCATGGCAGGGCCCTGACCTCGATGCGTCAATCCTTGGGCTTTTCGATGCGCCTGCCCTTGTCGCTCAAAGGCCAGGCCTCTCTGTAGCAAAGGTGATTATTGTACGGCGGCTCCTGTACTTTCTTGCGGCAATACCCGTGATGCCAACCAGATTCTTCTTTGGTGACCTAAGGAAGTTGGTGCCTGATTTAATAAGGGGAGGCGCCCGCAAAAGGGTGGCTGTCCACATGCTTCAGCGTCCACTTCTTGAGGGTGGGTTGGGTGTACCTGACCTAGAACTTTTTTACGCGGCGGGACAGCTGCAGTGGCCCATGTGATGACTGGCGGATTTAGGTGCCAGTGGTGTATTGTACTGGTTGCTGTCACCCAGGGGCACCCGGGGGCTCATCCAGGGGTGTGGGCAGGTTAGCACATGTTGCTAATGTATGCTGGCATAGGTATATCCAGCCCGGGTGCTGGCAGCTGCCATATGCCCTGTTACTGACATATGATTCAGCTCTGTTGTGAGAGGCAGGGGTGTCCCATGTGGATGACTTGTATGACAAGGGTTCTCAGTTCTCCTTTCAAAACCTGCAGGCCACATATGACTTAGGGTCTGGGGTTTTTTCTGGCCTACAGTGCGATAATCCTGGTGCTTAGGGACACCTCAGGCTACAGTGTTTTCTCACACATATGAGCGGTCAGGAATCTGTACACAGTTTTGCAAATTACTGATGTAACCTGTACATTGCGCTGCAAGACCCAGTGGAAGAAGTGTATGGGACGGCGTTAAGCAGTGGGGGATGTTGCTGGAACAGATGAAGCATGTCTCTCAAAATGCCCACCTGAAGCTTACAAAGTTTAATTATCTACCTCAAATCTACCTCACACCACACCAGCTGCACAGAATGTTTCTGGGTGTCACCACTACCTTTGCGCCATTGGCACAAGAGTGGGTACAGGTAATGGAACACATCTCTGCAGTAGTCGATGTGCACCTGGCCCCTGATCCTCTACTGTGCTTACTGGGAGTTGCCAAACGGACAAAACGCACCACACACTACATGAAACTGGTAGTCCTGGCCACGAACCTGTTTAAGCACTTAATTGTAATGTCTTGTAAGGGAGTGCAACCCCATGCTGTTGCTAAGTTGGTTCAGCGTGGTCCGTAAATGGGCAGTGGCTGAGGCCGATTCCATGTCTCAGGACCTCCGGCTGTGGGGAGGTGGAGGTGCTGCGACAATTTGGGACGCATATGTCCTTGCATTGTATGACAAGCTGGAACCCCCGCCCAATAATTAATTCTGATCACTGACCTGGGGCTGTCGCCGGTCTTGACGGTAGCCCCTCGGAGTGTCGGGGATGAGCTGGCACCCCCTCCCCCCATCGTGTTAGTGGTTCGCAGTTGAGTTGCTCCACTTTTTCTGAGCTGCCCCATCCAGTTAGACGCTCCTCACATGCATACTGATTGCATTGAGATCATGCTAGTGCACCTCAGCTGCCACCTCCGAATCCCTAGTCAAATGTTAGGTGTTTCTTCGTTTTTTCTTTGTCATTCTTCTGTGTACTCGTGGCACCGTATATACCGGGTGCATCATTTGGACAACACACAGTCAAGTACACTGCTACAGTTCGTCGGCAAGACAGCTGTTGTCATGGTTCTGGTATAGTCTTCACTGCAAGTTTCAGTGCTAACAGCATAGTATAACTGTCATGTATGAGACCTGATGTTGTAATCTGTAAAAAGGCCAATAAAGAAATAATAAAAAAAGAATTGGCAGAGTGTGATCTGAATGTTTCAAAATTGGTGCCCTTGTGAAATCATCCTTTAATACGTCACAAACGTGTTGATGTTAAGATCCCCAGTGAAAGGTGGAACTTTTCTTCTTTAAACATACAATGGGTACCAGAACTGTGGAAATCTTTCAATAAAGTATCTGTAAAAGTTAGCAAACGTAAAAATATTTGAATCTCCTATGCAGTGCATGGAATAGGCCATTCACTCACCACTGAGACCTTTTGAGGATCCATGCTGGTACTTAGGTCTGACAAGAAGATTCCTAGGAAAGATACTTGTTTAGCTTTGAAAAGACATGTATCCAGTTTAGCATATAAAGAATTCTCACATCGTCTGCTCAGTACTTTCACATGTTGTAGGAGGCTGGACTGGTTTGTAGTGGGTACCAAGGGGTACTTACACCTTGCACCAGGCCCAGGTATCCCTTATTAGTGTATAGGGTGTCTAGCAGCTTAGGCTGATACAAAAGGTAGCTTAGCAGAGCAGCTTAGGCTGAACTAGGAGACGAGTGAAGCTCCTACAGTACCACTAGTGTCATATGCATAATATCATAAGAAAACACAATACACAGATATACTAAAAATAAAGGTACTTTATTTTTATGACAATATGCCAAAGTATCTCAGTGAGTACCCTCAGTATGAGGATAGCAAATATACACAAGATATATGTACACAATACCAAAATATGCAGTAATAGCAATAGAAAACAGTGCAAACAATGTATAGTCACAATAGAATGCAATGGGGGCACATAGGGATAGGGGCAACACAAACCATATACTCTAGAAGTGGAATGCGAACCACGAATGGACCCCAAACCTATGTGACCTTGTAGAGGGTCGCTGGGACTGTAAGAAAACAGTGAGGGTTAGAAAAATATCCCACCCCAAGTTCCCCAGAGAGCACAGAAGTCGTGATAGGGGAACTCTGCAAGGAAGACCAACACCAGCAATGCAACAACGATGGACATCCTGACGAGGGTACCTGTGGAACAAGGGGACCAAGTCCAAAAGTCACGATCAAGTCGGGAGTGGGCAGATGCCCAGGAAATGCCAGCTGTGGGTGCAAAGAAGCTGCCACTGAATGGTAGAAGCTGTGGATTCTGCAAGAACGACAAGGGCTAGAAACTTCCCCTTTGGAGGATGGATGTCCCACGTCGTGAAGAGTCGTGCAGAGGTGTTACCGTGCAGAAAGACCGCAAACAAGCCTTGCTAGCTGCAAGGGCTGCGATTAGGGTTTTTGGATGCTGCTGTGGCCCAGGAGGGACCAGGAACAGGCACTACGAAGTGGAGTGAACCGGAGCTCACCCGAAGTCACAAAAGAGGGTCCCATGACGCCAGAGGACAACTCAGGAGGTCGTGCACTGCAGGTTAGAGTGCCGGGGACCCAGGCTTGGCTGTGCACAAAGGAAATCCTGGAAGAGTGCACCGGAGCCGGAGTAGCTGCAAAACACGCGGTTCCCAGCAATGCAGTCTAGCGTGGGGAGGCAAGGACTTACCTCCACCAAACTTGGATTGAAGAGTCACTGGACTGTGGGAGTCACTTGGACAGAGTTGCTGAGTTCAAGGGACCTCGCTCGTCGTGCTGAGAGGAGACCCAGAGGACCGGTGATGCAGTTCTTTGGTGCCTGCGGTTGCAGGGGGAAGATTCCGTCGACCCACGGGAGATTTCTTCAGAGCTTCTAGTGCAGAGAGGAGGCAGACTACCCCCACAGCATGCACCACCAGGAAAACAGTCGAGAAGGCGGCAGGATTAGCGTTACAAGGTTGCAGTGGTCGTCTTTGCTACTTTGTTGCAGTTTTGCAGGCTTCCAGCGCGGTCAGTAGTCGATTCCTTGGCAGAAGGTGAAGAGAGAGATGCAGAGGAACTCTGATGAGCTCTTGCATTCGTTATCTAAAGAATTCCCCAAAGCAGAGACCCTAAATAGCCAGAAAAGGAGGTTTGGCTACTTAGGAGAGAGGATAGGCTACTAACACCTGAAGGAGCCTATCAGAAGGAGTCTCTGACGTCACCTGCTGGCACTGGCCACTCAGAGCAGTCCAGTGTGCCAGAAGCACCTCTGTTTCCAAGATGGCAGAGGTCTGGAGCACACTGGAGGAGCTCTGGGCACCTCCCAGGGGAGGTGCAGGTCAGGGGAGTGGTCACTCCCCTTTCCTTAGTCCAGTTTCGCGCCAGAGCAGGGCTGGGGGATCCCTGAACCGGTGTAGACTGGCTTATGCAGAGATGGGCACCATCTGTGCCCATCAAAGCATTTCCAGAGGCTGGGGGAGGCTACTCCTCCCCAGCCCTGACACCTTTTTCCAAAGGGAGAGTGTGTAACACCCTCTCTCTGAGGAAGTCCTTTGTTCTGCCTTCCTGGGCCAAGCCTGGCTGGACCCCAGGAGGGCAGAAACCTGTCTGAGGGGTTGGCAGCACCAGCAGCTGCAGTGAAACCCCGGGAAAGGTAGTTTGGCAGTACCTGGGTCTGAGCTAGAGACTCGGGGGATCATGGAATTGTCTCCCCAATGCCAGAATGGCATTGGGGTGACAATTCCATGATCTTAGACATGTTACATGGCCATGTTCGGAGTTACCATTGTGACGCTATACATATGTTGTGACATATGTATAGTGCACACGTGTAATGGTGTCCCCGCACTCACAAAGTCCGGGGAATTTGCCCTGAACAATGTGGGAGCACCTTGGCTAGTGCCAGGGTGCCCACACACTAAGTAACTTAGCACCCAACCTTTACCAGGTAAAGGTTAGACATATAGGTGACTTATAAGTTACTTAAGTGCAGTGGTAAATGGCTGTGAAACAACATGGACGTTATTTCTCTCAGGCTGCACTGGCAGGCCTGTGTAAGAATTGGCAGATCTCCCTATGGGTGGCACAATAAATGCTGCAGCCCATAGGGGTCTCCTGGAACCCCAATACCCTGTGTACCTCAGTACCATATACTAGGGAATTATTACGGTGTTCCAGTATGCCAATGTAAATTGGTGAAATTGGTCACTAGCCTGTTAGTGACAATTTGGAAAGAAATAATAGAGCATAACCACTGAGGTTCTGGATAGCAGAGCCTCAGTGAGACAGTTAGTCATAACACAGGTAACACATACAGGGCACACTTATGAGCACTGGGGCCCTGGGTGGCAGGGTCCCAGTGACACATACACTAAAACAACATATATACAGTGAAATATGGGGGTAACATGCCAGGTAAGATGGTACTTTCCTACAGAGCCTATCAGAAGGAGTCTCTGACGTCACCTGCTGGCACTGGCCACTCAGAGCAGTCCAGTGTGCCAGAAGCACCTCTGTTTCCAAGATGGCAGAGGTCTGGAGCACACTGGAGGAGCTCTGGGCACCTCCCAGGGGAGGTACAGGTCAGGGGAGTGGTCACTCCCCTTTCCTTTGTCCAGTTTCGTGCCAGAGCAGGGCTGGGGGATCCCTGAACCGGTGTAGACTGGCTTATGCAGAGATGGGCACCATCTGTGCCCATCAAAGCATTTCCAGAGGCTGGGGGAGGCTACTCCTCCCCAGCCCTGACACCTTTTTCCAAAGGGAGAGGGTGTAACACCCTCTCTCTGAGGAAGTCCTTTGTTCTGCCTTCCTGGGCCACGCCTGGCTGGACCCCAGGAGGGCAGAAACCTGTCTGAGGGGTTGGCAGCAGCAGCAGCTGCAGTGAAACACCGGGAAAGGCAGTTTGGGAGTACCCGGGTCTGAGCTAGAGACTCAGGGGATCATGGAATTGTCTCCCCAATGCCAGAATGGCATTGGGGTGACAATTCCATGATCTTAGACATGTTACATGGCCATGTTCGGAGTTACCATTGTGACGCTATACATATGTTGTGACATATGTATAGTGCACGCGTGTAATGGTGTCCCCGCACTCACAAAGTCCGGGGAATTTGCCCTGAACAATGTGGGAGCACCTTGGCTAGTGCCAGGGTGCCCACACACTAAGTAGCTTAGCACCCAACCTTTACCAGGTAAAGGTTAGACATATAGGTGACTTATAAGTTACTTAAGTGCAGTGGTAAATGGCTGTGAAATAACGTGGACGTTATTTCACTCAGGCTGCACTGGCAGGCCTGTGTAAGAATTGTCAGATCTCCCTATGGGTGGCACAAGAAATGCTGCAGCCCATAGGGATCTCCTGGAACCCCAATACCCTGGGTACCTTAGTACCATATACTAGGGAATTATAAGGGTGTTCCAGTATGCCAATGTAGATTGGTGAAATTGGTCACTAGCCTGTTAGTGACAATTTGGAAAGAAATGAGAGAGCATAACCACTGAGGTTCTGGATAGCAGAGCCTCAGTGAGACAGTTAGTCATAACACAGGTAACACATACAGGGCACACTTATGAGCACTGGGGCCCTGGCTGGCAGGGTCCCAGTGACACATACAACTAAAACAACATATATACAGTGAAATATGGGGGTAACATGCGAGGCAAGATGGTACTTTCCTACACATGTTCTTTCAAGTACTGTGAAAAAATAAGGATATCTTTCAAGTAGAAAATGATGAAGTTATCTAATATGTCACTGAAGATGCCATTGACCAAGTGTTGGAATGAAGCAGGAGTGTTACATAACCCAAAAGGCATAATTAGAAATTCAAAATGTGTGTGAGATTCCACTCATCTCCTTTTATAACTCAGATAATATGATATGCTCTTTGGAGATCTAATTTGATGACCATCTTTGCTGAATGGACGAAATCTAATAATTAAAGGGAGTGGATACCCATTCTTCATTGTAATAGCGTTTAATTCTCTGTAGTCAACATAAGGCTGAATAGCAGCATTTGTCTTGTAGGTGAAAAAGATTGGTGCCCTAGCAGAGGGCGTTGAATGGTGAATAAAACATTTTCCAACCTGTCATGAATGTATTCTTTCATATGTTTATCCTCCTTCCCAGTCAAAGGGTGTATATATATGACCACATGGCATCTTGGCACCTGGTATCAAGTCCATGGCATAATTGTATTCTCTGTGTAGTGGCATTGTGGCCACACCTTTTTCACTGAACATGTCTGTAAATTTAATGTAAGCTTCAGAAATGTTAAGTTTCTCTGGGCAAATTGAGTGTGTGTCACTCAACAATAGTGGCGTAGTCATAATACTGCCTTTACGAAAACATTTGAAGCCATATTTATACTTTTGTTGCGCCACATTTGTGTAATTTATTTACACAAAAGCAGCGCACACTTACAAAATACAATTATATTTTGTACGTTTGCACCTCTTTTGCGTCAAAACATGATGCAAATGCAACACAAACAAAGTATAAATATGGCCCTTAGTCTTATGAAACTCAGAAGTACGGTGAACCTTCAACGTCTTCCAGTTCACTTGTGGACTGTGCAGTCATAGTCAAGGTATTCCTGACAAAATATGTGGAGTATCTCTAAGACTGAAGCCAATAGCATCAGTGTCCTATGTCCCTGAAGAAAGTGGATTACCATTAGTCCTATGATTGGGTTTGGGTCTGTTCTTTCCTTGAGCAAGAATATGATGGGCTTCAGCAATCTTGATATCTAGGAAATAAAGTGCTGCTCCTGAATTTAACAGGGACCATGAGTTGCCAAGCAACATTCAACAAAAAGCAAGCATGACTTCCTACAAGCACTAAAATACACTTCTCCCTGAATCTTTGTGTGCATCTTAAAGCCAGGCTTGTGCCTTTCACTGCAACTAACAGCAGTTTCTAACAAAATGACCCATTTGTCCACAGTACATGTAAGCCTAAGGCTTATGCCTTTTCTCTCTCTCTCTTCACGTGAAAGAGACTTGCATAAGTTTCCAATCTGCATCAGTTCGTCCAAAGTCAAAATTGAAGGAGGCTCCAAAGCAGGGGTCTTCAAACTCGGGGGTGCCCCCCCCCCCCAGGGGGGCCTCAAGTCAACCCAGTGGGGGGTGCCAGGCTCTGGCCAAAAGAAGCATTATGCAGATAACAGGGCTTTGTTGTAAGCAGATGCATGTTATTGCATTTTTAAAAAGGTAACACTACTTAACCACAATGTTTAAATAGGTCTAGACTTATTTAAACAGTACCACCTTTATAAAATGTGAAAAATTCTGAAGGGGTGCAATGATTTTTATTTTTCAACTGGGGGGGCGTGGCATTAAAACGTTTGGAGACCATTGCACCAAAGAGATAGTGGTCAAGAGATGCTTCTTCTTTCAGATACTCTCTCCTTTTGTTGTTAACTGATTGAAGCTTGACAGAGAAATCAAGTACCACAGGTGTATAGTGCCTCACCAGAAGCCTGGACATTACCAGACTGTAAAAAAGCCAAAAAACAGAACACATGCCTTCTCCTGCTATGTTCCTAGATCATGGAACAACATTCCTATCAACATCAGAATGTTCCATTCCTTCTGCAATTCATAAAAGTCCTACAGACCAACCTCTTTGGAATCCATCACCTCTCCACTCAATAGTATTCAGCATCTATGAACATCCTGTTTTATTGTAAAAGATCCTGACTTACACTTATGCTGCTTATGAGCTAGGCTTGTACTCAAATATGCATACACATTCATACTCTGCTCTTGCCTGGCCTTTATCTGTTGTTTGTAAGCAACACTTGTGATTACAATTTTATTTTTAAATGCTGTGCACACATATTTACATTGATCTGCATCACACATACAAATACACTGTGTGGTTTTCACTTAAAGTTGACCATAATTAATACAGGCATCAATCTAAAATGGTTCATGTACAGTTGTCATGCTTCTCTGCTAGCTGTGTATTTCTCTCCTTTCTTATTTCAGGAGCCAATCTGTGACAGCGAACATTAATTAAAATGTATTTATTGTTTAGTTTCTGTCTAAAAGTTAATCTGTGTAAGTTCTTTGGAGGGTGAGAGAGTTAAATAATGGCTACCCACCTGCTAGTGGGAAGATCCTCACTGAACTGTATCATCCACATCAATATATTCAGCTGAAATTCATGCGGCATTCACTCCAATGTATATCAGTCATGGAAAGGAATTACAATTTATTATTTCAACATATGTATTCCTGTTTGGTTCTATTCATGGGAATCGTAGGGAGCTTTAATGACATTTAATGACATAATTTATGGATTGTTGAGTTAGTGAGATCAGATGCCCTTACCACTCTCCTGAGAGGAGATGCTTCTCTTGTCCGAAGACTTAGACTCCTGGGCACGTTTCCCTATCTCACATAGCTGAGTGATTATGTATTTGATTCTGGCATTGAGGCTTTACCTGCTGACACCTTCTGCTTGACTTTTCTTTAACTTTCCCGACTTTTCTAGCTTACAAATTAGGGAATTTCACTTCATGGTAAATCGTGCCTACTTTGTTTTGTTTTATGAACAGTTTGCCTTTGTATTTGCGATTTGTAATTAATTTGAATCATATTGTCTAATATATTCATGTATTGATCACTGATTTACGACTAACCTGCATGGTTCGAATTTGCAACTTTGCTAATCTGGTAATAAACTGCATGGTTTACAAATCTACCACTCTCCCTTATTTTTTGAGGTGCCAAATGTGTTTCACGTTATTGAAATGTAATTGATCTGTTGTGTTACGCCTCATTTCAGGATTAAAGGTCCATCCATTTGAAAGCAGCTGCCACTTGAGTTTGCATCAGAAATGTGCACAGTGAAAGTCTGCTGCAGCAAAACCTGGTAGCAGGGGCTGGTTCTCACTGCGACGTAGGGAGTTAGCATTTGCCTCAGACCAAGTTAGAATCTGCTCAGACCCAGCCTACCTTCCTGAGGTTACATGGTCCGGTGTGCGGCATTGGTAGTGTTCTGGAATTCCTGAAGCAGGAGTGTGAATGTAAGTAGGGTTATGTGTTTTTGATTGTATGTTGTGTGTTGTAGTGTTTGTGGGTTTGATGAGTTAGTGTTTAGTGAAGTAGTCAGCACTCACTGCCACAAAACTCAAGGAGAGGGACGGGGGAATTAAAAAAAAATGTATCTTGCCGTTGCTGCCGCCTCCTGCCGCTTTGCTCATCTTCCCTTGATGTGGTGTCCCAGCATTCACTGGGACACCAGCACAGTCTCCCAGCAATCCCGGCACTGCTTTCTTGCTAAACCTATCATGAACGGAACATCAGGATTGGTCCGTGTGGCTTGGACTTCCTCTCAGACACAACCCTGTGGTCTGTGCAGTTTCTCCAGCTCAGCTGTGCTCAGACGGCTGGCCAAACACACATGCGCACCTACGTGCACTCTCTCCTCCTTCCCTCTCCCTCCTCCATGGCCCTGCCCACCCCTCCTTTCACATGCTGCTGGCTGAGCCAACAAATGAAAGATAAAATGATAACGAAATATCGTTTTATCTTTCAGCTCCTGGCATAGCCAAGACAGTGACGCTCCTTCACCATTTCAAAGGAGCCCTCGTTGAAGTAGTGTCAAATTTGGTCCATAAGACACCATGGTGAAGTTGTGAATTGAAATGCCTTTTCAAGTATATTGCATGTATTTGTGAAGATAAAGGCACTTGCTGCAAAGTGTTGAAGTTTAGTTGTTGGATTTGTCATAATCCTAGATCCTGGAATAGATATTGAGCCATAATAAGGTTTTGACTTGTCTGTTAAGCGTCAGCCACACCAAGATAGGGACTTGTTAAACTTCTTTTGTGAGATCATACTAACTGTGATTGGTGTTTCGTTAATCCTTTTGCGCAGAGGGGTAGACTGTTCTAATGAGGGTGGTTTCCTGCTAGTTGAAAATTCACTCCATGTGTGTGCAAAAACTGGGAGGGTGTCATTCCTCATCTTCCTTAGAGTGATTTTTGACTTTGGGTTCACTATAGTGGAACTGACAAGAGTTATTGTTTTGTTTTCGAATTTCGAAAATGTGCTTATGCAAAGCTGATCGCTGTGGTGTGAGCGCTGCTGTGAGGTGCTGCAAATAAAATCATATCGTGATGATCTGGTTTTGGGTGGTTGGTGTGTGTGCCTCTCTGGGGTTGGTCATTGCATCTTTGGGTGCCACACTGTGAGAAATCAGCTCAGTGGTGTCGTGCTAGGATTGGATGCTATTGTTGCTGTTCTGTGTATCGCACAGTGACTTGTTGAGAATTGAAGTTTAGTGATTTTGTATTGCACCTCACATGGAGTAAAGTTGACATTTTCAAGAAATTGAAAGCTTTGTTTACCGATGATGTAAGAATATCTGTCCTTGAGGGTGAGGAGGCTTCTCCAGAGGGCATACCAACATATTACAGACAACCAAGGACAGGGAATAAGATTACAATGAATGAAGGGTCCTTGCAGTTTCTCACATATGGCACCTTTTATTTGAAAGGAACTGAGAACTTAAGGCAACTGTTGCATGAGATGAGATGAGGCTTTATATGTATTGGAGTGGGCTGCACATGCAAGAAAGAGAGAGAAATATCAGACCCGAGCAAAGAATAAGATTCATAGTTGGATGGAGGCAAGGATAAATGTGGAACAGCAGGAATGAAGAGAAAACGTAATTTTGGCATAGGGATGTACCCTGAGATTGTAAGGGGAAGAGCCGAAAGAAAGAAATCACAAGATGGAAGTGGGAACGATGAAAGAGAAATGAGACTAGCGACAGTGACTCTAGTGAAAATCTTTTGGAGAATCTATTGACTTCCTGATCAACTCTGTATAACACTGTTCCACCTGCTTTAGGGAACCCACAGCCCATAGACCTGGGTGTGAGTGCACCTGTTGATAACAGTCTCCATGAAGGAGCCTTACCCCTTGTTGCTCCAGCTCTGCAATAGGGAACACAAACTAGTACTGTCATTATTACTGTCACAGTATTCACAGTTACTACAGCCCCTGGTACACAAGGTGCTGCTACTACTCTAGGTCTGGGAGCATTACCTGGAACAGAAGGAACCTACCTCTATTGTGAGTGTGCCTGATGTAGAGGTTGAAGACTGCCCTGAGCCACAAACCCTGTAGAGGAGGGCCTCTTTAAGGGGACTGAACATTCTGAGATTAAAGGCAGAATTTGAAGTATGTATCAGAGGAAATTTTGAGTTGGGATTTATATATGGGGACAACAAGGAGAAACTTTTGTTTCTGAGTAAGGATGCTGATAAATGTGCCGGTGAAATTCATGAAAGATAGGAGTGATAAGCTACAGAGTTTCGGGGACTTGTCTAAAATGCAAAATTTACAGCAGAATCTCAGGATGTTCATAAGTGAGGATCCCATTAAAAATACGCTGACACCTTGTATAGAATTGCATTTGAAAGAGTTAGTTGGTAGCATTTAGAAGTGGAATGACAGTCAAAGGATCAAAGACTGGTGCAGGCAGCAAGAAAAGAAAACGAAAGACAACAAGCATTTACAATGCAACAGGTCTCGCGTTTGCTCATGTTAGAGCTGATAGCGTTGTAAACTCCTAACCCGACTTTTCACCTATCGGCAAAAGTGCATTTATGTACGTAACCCCAAAAAGTGCAATTAACTATGTAAAGCACTCGACTTCTGCCAAGCGAAATCGTGCTAGTAAATTAGAGAAAAAGTAGTCCACGAGCCGGACAGAAAACAGCGAGCCTCGCATGTTTTCTGTACTTGGTCGACGCACTGGAGGAGGGCTAGCCACCGGAAAAGGCATGACGTATACATGCCTTCGACTAATGAAAGCAAGCAGATTTTATTAGGCAAGCCCACAAACCAATCAAAAACACTGATGTGACGTCGACAGGGCTCTGAGCCCTTTTCTAAACACTAAAGCGTCTCACTGCGATACGCATGCGCAAGCGCATGCAACGCAGGCTCGACCCTAAAAAGGGAGGGGGGAATAGTAAAAATAATACAGTGGTCAGGATGCTTGAAGCATTTTGTTGAACCTTTGAGTTCAGATTTTTTTTTTTGATAAACATTTTTTTATTATTTTTCAAAAGGAAGGGAAAACAAAAGAAAACCGAACAAAGAGGGGGGGGGGGGGGAAGGGTACAAGGCAAGGGAGACAAACATCTTACAAAATTTTCAATTTCTGTCTTCATAGTAATAATTAAATCGCATTTTTGTTGTTAGAGAGGTTAACAATTATTGTAGCAGCCTTTCCCTCCTTTTGAGCCTTTTTATAATCATGTGTCAATACAATATTTTCAGTGATTTGTTTTTCCCCCGTGATCAGTCTGGTTTATATCAATAGTTCCAACCATCGTCCCCATATCTTTCGAAATTTTTCGGGGCACCCTCTGGATTAGAAGACTATCTTCTCCTGATTGGCACACCAGTCCACTCCTCTCTTCCATTTTTGGAGCGAGGGGCCCCCTGGGAGTCTCCATGCTGCTGCGATGTCTCTTTTGGCAACTAGTAATGCTGTGGCTACTAGGGCACGTTTTGCACGTGTTCCCTCCATCTCCTCCCTTATCCCTAATAAAGTTAATTTTGCAGATTTGTGTAGTTCTTGCCCCAGTGTTCTTTCCAGCTCCCGAAATACCCCATCCCAGTATTTTTGTATTGTTGGGCAGGTCCATACCATGTAGGAGAAATATGCTGGGTCGCACATGCATCTTGGGCACCTGGAAGAGGGGCGAGCTCCTAATTTGTGAAGCCTGGATGGTGTCAGGTATGCCTCATACAGGTAATAAAATTGTATTACTCAGAATCTAGTTGACACCGCCAGTGTCTTGAGTGCCATTAGAGCCTCTCTCCACTCCGCTTCCTCCAGGGTTCCCAACCAGGTTTCCCACTTGGCCCTAATTGGGACTAGTTTGTCCGGAGTGTTGTTAATTAGTGTCTTGTATATTTGCGAGATGCCTTTCCCCTCCAGGTTTCCCATGAGCAACTTGGCTTCAAGCGGGTTAAATTCTAGCATGTGGCATGTGGTGGGTAAGTGTGTTTTTAGTGCATGTCGTAGTTGGAGGTATCTGAAGAATTGTGTCGTGTTTAGTTGAAATTCTGTCTGGAGCTCCTGAAATGTTTTCATGGTTTTCCCCCTCCATACGTCCCCCACCATTGAGATACCTATTCGGTCCCATTCTGTAAATCCCTTTAGCGCAGCTGGGGTGCTCAGCCACTTCCCCCTCCACAACGGGGTTTGGAGGGTGATAATGGTGTTCCAGTTGGTGTACCTCAGAGCTGCTCGCCAAGCCAGGAAGATTGCCTTAGTTATGTCAGCCGTATATCGGGGGAGCGGCGATCCATAGAGCATATCAAGAACACTGGGGAAGCCTAGGATTGTCAGTTCTGTTTTGTAGGCCGGGTCATCCCATCCTCCATTAAACCAATCGTGGATCACAATTAGTTGGGTGGCCAGGTAATACAGGTAGGGGTTTGTTGCGCCTAGGCCCCCATCGAAAACATCCTTTCGACAGTGGTGCATTGCCACTCAATGTCTGGCTCCTCGCCAAAGAAATTTCCCTGTGATTCCTTCGAGGTTCTGGAACCAGGAATGAGGAATAGGGAGGGGAAAATTCTGAAATATATATAGGAGCCTTGGTAGGATCATCATTTTATATAATGCCACTCGGCCCATCACGTTTAGTGGCAGGGTTTGCCATTTCTGTAAATCTGTTTTAATTCGTGTTAATAAGGGACATACGTTTTTGGCCCATGTCATCTCAGGCAGAAGGGATACCCAGAAACCCAAATATTTGAAGCTGAGCCTAAGTAGGGGTATTGTGCTTTGCCAATCAAAGTAGTCCCGCGAAATTGTCAGCGGGATTAGAACTGATTTGGCAGAGTTCATTTTGAGTCCTGATATTTGTTCATACTGTCGTAGGAGGCTGAGACTTCTTGGGCCGGTTATGCTGGGCTCTTGCATGTATAGCAAGACATTGTCTGCGTACAGCACTATTCTGTCCTCGTGGGAGGGGCCCCATTTCCACCCGCGGTAGATTGTGTCGGTCCTGATCATCTGGGCCAAGGGCTCGATGGCCAGGGTAAATAAGAGGGGGGACAGGGGGCATCCCTGTCGCGTGCCCCTGCGGATATCAAATGCAGGGGACAATATCCCATTGACTAGCACCCGAGCCGTAGGATTAGTGTACAGTGCTTGGACCCATTGACAGAATTGTGCTCCGAACCCTGCGCTTTGGAGCACCAGGAGAAGGAAGCCCCAGTCAACCGAATCGAATGCTTTTTCGAAATCAATGAGCAGGAGGGCAATGTTTCGGGGTAATCAGTGTCTCTCTGCTAAGGCCACATGTAATCTGCGGATGCAGTGCCGTGTACTACGGGTTGCCATAAACCCACATTGGTCTGGGTGTATTAATTGCGGTAGGACCCTCTTGAGACAAATGGCTAGGATGGATGCAAAGATTTTAACCTCTGTGTTTATTAGTGATATTGGCCTATAGTCTGCGCAATGAGGTGAAGGGGGTTGGGTTTTGGGAAGTACCACGATCGTGGCAGTGTCTAGTTCTTGAGGGAAGGATCCTTTTTTGCTGACTTCCGTGTAGAGACGCAGCAGGTGTGGGGTTAGTTCTTCTTTGTATATTTTGTAGTATTCCGAGGGGAACCCATCAGGGCCTGGCGTCTTGCCCGTGCCTAGAGTAGAAATTGCTCCACCGATCTCCTCTATCCCAATGGGTTCTTCCAATGATTGTACTTCCACCCTGGGGAGCTGTGGGAGGGGGATCCCTTTTAATGTTTGACGGGCCTGTCGTAGGTCTACTTGTGTAGATGCTTGATATAAAGTGGTGTAGTATGTGGCGAAGGCATTTGCAATTTCTGCGTGACCTGTGACCAGGGTGTTTCCCTTATCATAGACTTCGGGGACAATTCTGGAGGCATGTTGGTTGGAAATTAGTGAGTATAACATTTTCCCGGTCTTATCTCCCCACCCGTACAGCTTCCCGGTGCTTGCCCTCCAAATGTATTTTGCCGTTTCTAGGGAGTGGTCTCGGATTTCTTCTCGGATCAAAAAGAGTTGTCTCCTAAGCTTTTCGCTTGGGCTTGTTACGTTTTGATTTTCAAGGGCAATCGCCCGAAGTTCTAATTGTGTAATTTGTTGGGTTTTGGCACGCTCTTGATTGCGTATCAGGTGTTTTGCTACCCCTTGCAGTACCGCTTTACCCGCTGCCCATAGGGTGGTTGATTTGGACACTGATTTATAATTAAGGTGAAAATATTCTGTTAGTGCTTGCTGTATTTGTTCCCTGTATTGTTTGTCTTGGAGGTACCACGCGTTTAGTCGCCATATCGGGCGAGGCTGGGCTTGGGGTTGTCCCAGTGTGAGCCG
The DNA here is from genome assembly GCF_031143425.1 of Pleurodeles waltl. NCBI lineage: Eukaryota > Metazoa > Chordata > Amphibia > Caudata > Salamandridae > Pleurodeles > Pleurodeles waltl. The sequence continues at coordinate 1,372,143,545 of NC_090446.1, read as the reverse complement.
GAGTGGAGCGTGATCTGAGATTCCCCTCGTCAGAATTTCAACATGTGTAAGGGCTGCGCATTCTGTGCTTGGGAGGAGTATCAGGTCTATTCGAGATTGGGAACCATGAGCTGCCGAAGTGTGAGTGAATTGTCGCTTTCTAGGATGCCATATTCTCCAGGCGTCGCATAGAACTGCCGCTGAGAGACAGACGTTAATTACTGTCGCTAGTGTAGTCCTATATGTTGAAATTGGTTCGGTTACGTCAAGGGTTGGATTTGGAGTTGCGTTGAAGTCCCCACCTAGTATAGTACGTCCCGGGGGTAAGTCAGAGAGGAGTGTGGTGAGTGCTTGGAGCGTTTTGTTGACCAGGGGCGGGGGAGTGTAGACACTGATTAAATTAATTGTGGCTCCGTTGATTTTGCCGGTGAGGGCTATGTATCGACCTTCTTTATCTCTTCTTATCTGGATGTGTGTCATGGGGAATGTGCGGCGTAGTATTATAGCTACTCCTCGTGATCCGCGTGTGAACCCTGCATGATATACTCTGTCAAACCCGCGACGGGCCAGGAATGGACAGCTATCCCTCAGTAAGTGGGTCTCCTGCAGCAGAAGTATTTCTGGTCGATATCTTTGTATATACGAGAATATTGCAGTGCGTTTGATTTTATCAAGGAGACCATTGACATTCCACGAAATAATTTGTGTCTGTTTCATGGTGGAGGGGTGGTTTTGGGTAGCTTGTCACAGTGGCTGACCTCGTTTTGGATTAAGGAGATTTGTGTTTGTGAGGGGTTTACGTTATGTTTCCTCTGTATCTCTAACTTGTTTGGTGCCCCAGTTGTGTCAGTAATGTTTTTAAATCCCTTGCCCTGTGTGTGAGTTAACAAATTAGAACATGAACATTGCAGTAATAGAACCTATTGAACAATGGCCTTGAGAACTAGGCCTGAACCCCTTTGCCCCCCAACACCCTCCCCTCCCCATATTTCCCCCCCGAAGCATCTGTCGGCCATAAATATGTGACACCTCACTTCCGTAACTTGTGAGGTGGCTTTCAACTGGTGGGTTGTGGTATGAATGGCGGTGGACCCCTCCATTGTGTCGGATCCTCGAAGACTGCATAGCGAATAAATAGTAGATATTCAGGTTGCTCAAGCTCAGTCTTGCTTTCATCCATTAGTTCAATTTCAGTTTCAATTTAGTTACAGTTTCCCCCTTTGGGGTGTTCTTGGCCTGTGGCTTCATAAGGTCGGGCTGCGGGATAGATCAGTGTCCTTAGGTGTGTCCTTTGGTGTCTGGATGTCATTCTGTGGACTTTGGTTTTCGGGGGTTTTAACAAAGTGATTTCCTCAGTCCTGGTCGGTGAGCCCCGGCAGGGGAGCTCGAGCGAGATCTTTGTCTGTCTTTCTCTCGCTGTGAACGAGTGCCTCCGCGGCGACCGGGCGGTCTCCCCTTTGAGTGGGTTGGTATTGTTTTGAGTGTTGGTCTTCGTCCCGGTTTGTCTGTGTTCAGCGGGATCTCCTCTGTCAACCACATCCAGGCTGTGTCTGGCTGTTCAAAGAAGTGTGTCTTATTTTTATAGATCACCCAAAGTCTCCCTGGGAATAGGAGGCGGTATTGGATATCCATAGATCTTAGTTTTTGTTTTACTTTTTGACCGGCGTTGTTGTTGCACCTCGTATGTATAGTCTGGGAAAAGGAGGACTTTGGTTCCCTCATAGAGAAGATCTCCTTGGGAGCGTACCTCTCGCAACACCATGTCTCTGTCTTTAAAATTAAAGAGGCGGATTATTACCGGTCGGGGGGGGATCAAGGCGGAGGCTTAGCTCGCAGCGATATATGGGCCCTTTCAATCATAAACCATGGTGTGAGGTGGTCCATGGGTACCCAGGTTTTGATCCATTCCTCCAGGTGGGTGGCCAAGGATGATTCTGCGGTGGTTTCGGGGAGCCCCACCAGGCGAAGGTTATTGCGTCTCGATCTGTTTTCGGCATCTTCTGCTCTCTTATGCAGTTCTGATGTGCGCTTAGTTAACCACGAGACCTGGGTTTTGAGTGCAGCTATTTCATTCTCTGCTGTGGAGATCCTGGATTCAGCTTCCGTGATTCGAGCCGTGGCATTGCGCAGGTCTTGTCGGACCAGGGCGACATCCCCCCTAACTTCTCCGATTTTGGATTCTACCGCCACCTGGGAGGCCTAGATTGCCTGAAGTATTGCCACCAAGTTGCCAGATGTTGTCCGCTGCTCACCCACCCCGCCCGGATTTGGGTCCTCCGACCGAGGGCCTGTCGCCCCTGTGGTGAATTGGTCCATGCGAGTTTGTGCTGTTGCCTGTTTGGCAGATTTGTCTTTACCCATGGCGTTCGCTGTTGGTCTTGAGCTTACTTGGGCCGCCGTGTTCAGTTTGTCGTGTGTTTTGTTGAGGTTGTCCTGTCGTATTTGGAGGTTCAGCGGTATTTTCAGGTTCAGAGTTGTGGTGTGTTAGTGTCCAGGTTCAACCTTCCATTTAGCGGCACCTTGTATTTAGGGGGAACCGTGAGGTCGCAGCGGGCGTTTATGGCTCTTGTTGCATATCTCTCTTCGAGATGGTTCATCGCGATGACTCCATCGCTATTTCTTGGTGGGTTTTCTGCTCTTTAATTACTTTTGGCAAGGGCGGGGAGAGAGGAAACCGTGTGCTCTGGAGGAGGTTCGGTTTCGCGCCGCTTCCTGCGTACCCTGTAGTATCCCTGCTTTCTTCAGTCCCCAGCCGCGGCTCACCTCTCAGGGTTTTGCAGAATTGAACCTGTTCGTTAGGCTCCTTCTGTGTTCCACCTTCGTTGATTACCTTTGCGTTGCCACAGGATCCCGACCAGGATTCTGGGCCGGGGCTCGCACCTTCACTGGGCGCCGCCTCACAGCCCGATTGTGGATTTTCTTGCCGCTGAGGCGTTTCCTCTTCTCAGCGCCAGTCCAAGGTTAGGAGGGGAATTTTTACCCCGGTCGTTTCTTCAGTTTCTGCCGGCAGCAGAGCGATGTCAACGGGAGGGAGGGGGAGGGAAGCGCGACCGCAGGCCGCCCAGCCGTAGGTCTTCGGCCAGGGCCCCTCAGGGCCAGCTCCGCGCGCTGTGTCCCGGTTCCCAGAGCTCACCTCTCAATGCCGGGGTCATTCGTCAGGCATCCAGGCACCGCGAGCTGACACCGCTCGCTCGCCCTGGGCTCCCCGCCTTCTGGCCTCACTTTCCGGCCGCCATCTTGGCCCGTTCTGTTTCTGACCGGATCGCTCAAAATCGGGGCCAAGAAGGATCGGAAATCCCGCTGACGGTGTGGGGGGGGGGGAACTGTGGGACCCCCAGGGGTCGATCATAGTGCGATGGGGATGGATGGCCAGTCTTTATTTTAGGCGGATGACGGAGGGGTCCGGAGCACTATTAAAGTGCGACCGCCATCTTGACGCCTCGGCCACGCCCCCCGTTTGAGTTCAGATTTTAATCAAACCTTGGGCTGGCCACATTTCACTGCATGGATTAGGGCTTCGGACATATTAGCATCGTGGGGGTCTTTCCATTTGCATATTTTGCACTGGCATCATATTCATGAGGCAATGTGTAAAGTATTTGTGCAACACTTCAAACAGTAAAACAGTGAAAACACCATACAAAAATTTCCCATGCCAGGTTAGAAAAATAGAGCAAATGTAATAAATAAAATTAAAACAACAAAAATACAATCAGTAGAACCGGAATTATGATTTTTTAAAGAATAAATTGCATAATACCACCTAGAAACCAAAAGCACCAACCAAGGCTATCTGGCTGCCCTAAACCAGATCAAAGTCAAGAGTTCAGGCTGACTGTGATGGAGCGCGAGTCAGACACAGTTCAAGATTCATCCCGCCGAAGGTTTACTTTCTCAGTTTTTGTGACAAGGGTCCCGTTTACATTGGAAACGGTCGTCTGGAGCATGGAGAGCATCTCTGGTGGCAGTAGGCGTGTCACGAAGAGCAGGCCAAACATCGCGGACGGGTGGGCTGGAAACTCATATTGGCAGTCCCCTGCAGGCTCACAATGCTGCTGTACAAATAAAAGGGCTGTTGGAGGCTTGCGTTAAGTTTTTGTGTGAGTGGCACAGTTTTGGTGCATATGGGCCTGTTTGCAGTCGTGAAAAGCCCAAAAGTTTGAACTCAAGAGCTTGAGAGCCACACCAAGGGACCAGGACCTGAGCAGCACGACTTGGGGGTCAAGAACTCATGGGAGACGGGTCCATGAGCTGTTGGGGAGCCTGTTATGTCCTTGAGGCTCATATCAGGTGGCCAGCAAACTAGCCCTTTGAGTCACTGTGGGGTCCTGGGTTCAAGATGGAGCTGCAGGTCCAGTTCTACTTCCCCACGTAAGCGCATAGCTCGCAGCAGTGCAGCACAGCAAGGCAGCAACTCCTCCAGACTAGCAGTCCAGCAGAGAGGTAGTCTTTTTAGCTGCACAGAAGCCTTTCCTTCCTGGCAGAGTATCCACAGGTCCAGAGTGTACTGAAGTTGTGGTGTCTGAGGTCCTTCTTTTATTAACAGTTTTGCCTTTGAAGTGGCGAGAAATTTCTAGAGGCATGCCTTTGAAGTGCACAGATACCCTGCCTTCACTGTCTTGACTCTAAACTGGCTGAAGTGACAATGTAGGGACATTAAGCCGTTGTGTGGAGACAGGACACAGCCTATTCAGGTATAAATGAGTCTGGCCCAGCTCCTCCCTTCCATTCTGCCAGTAATGGCCCATCCAGTCACACCTAAGCTCCCATTGATTGTGGCTGTCTAGGAGCAATACACAACACCCAACTGCTAATTCCACACAGTTATGTGACTAGAGACAGGCTGCAGGCACCAAATGGCTAAGGCAAGAAAACGCCCACATTTCTAAAAGCTGCATTTTTAGAATTCCTATTTAAAATTCAACCTCACTATAAATTAGGATTTAAAATTAGGATTTCAGAGACACCAAAACATGAACCAATCACCTCTTCCCATTTGAAAATTACACTTGCAAAATGTAATAAGACAACTCCGATGTTATCATATGGAAGAGATTTTCTTTTGCAGTAGTGAAAAACAAATTTAAGAATTTTTCACTACTAGGACATTCAAAACTTAAAAGTACATGTCCAGCATTTTCAGTACACTGCACCCTGCCCTTGGGGCTGTCCAGGGCCTACATTAGGGGTGACTTGAATGCGGTGCTTAATTTGTACATAAAAAGGTGCCGGTGCTCAAAGCTCTCCTCTTAAACAGGCGGCTATTGCAATTAAAAGTGCGAGCACATAATACTTAGGCAGGGTAATCCTGAAGCCACCTCTGGTCTCTTCAATCCATTTACAGCCACCCCCTGCCCCTTCAGCTCATTCTTGCAGCTTCCTGCTTTTCCCCTTTCTGACGCTTTTTTGTTTTTCTCTTCCTCCGTCTTTCCCATATGTGTCTTTTGCTCGCAGTAAATGCTTCAGCCAGAAAACTAAGCGCTGGCCCTCAGAAATAAGTGCCGGTGCAACGCACCGGAAACAACAAGCACAAATTAAGCACTGCTTATATGTATTAAAAAGGAAGGTTTGGACCAGTCAAAAAGTTTATATTTCCAGGTCGAAAGGACAGTTTAAAAGTGTACACACTGGCTGTGCAATGGCAGGCCTGAAACATGTTTAACAGGCTACTTGAGTGGGTGGCACAATCAGTGCTGCAGGCCCACTAGTAGCATTTAATTTACGGGCCCTAGGCACATGTAGTACCACTTTACTTGAGACTTATAGGTACAATAACTATGCCAATTGTGTAGAAGCCAATATTACAGTGTTTTAAGAAAAGAGCACAAGCACTTTAGCATTGGTTAGCAGTGGTAAAGTGCACAGAATCCTAAGGCCATCAAAAACTAACTCTGCAAAAGGTGAGGGGAAAAAGCTAAACGTTTGCAGATGACCCTGCAGAAAGGGCCAGTTACAACAACCCTATTGTATAAAGACTACAGCAGTATATTCAATACTAAGTATTGCTATAATTTCTGCAAATCTTTTATACCATACATAAAATACACATATACAATATGTTATGTAAACACCAACTTAAATAATAATAAACACAGTTGATAAACACGTTGCAGCAATCATCATTACTAAATTCAGTGCATGTTTATGTGACTCATTTACTGCCTAGTTCAGAAGGTCCTCTCCCCTGCTCCCACCTGAAAAACACCAGAGCCAACAGAACAATCACCATGCCCAGTAGAATGGATGTTTCTGAGATATCCTCCAGCATCCGCATTGATTCATAGTGGGGCTCCACCTGGCCCTGAAAATAATATTGATCTGTTTTGTCCAACGACATGAGGTTGTTGCTCGAATGGGAATTTACCTTGGAAAAAAAAAGAGAAGAGGTGTTTGGCAAAACAGAAACAGTTCATTTAATTGACCATTACAGTGGGAGAACAGTTACAGAAATGGGGTCTGAGGATTGCCTCAAAGTACAATTGATCCACACGCTGCTTTAGACATTTCTCTGGATACCATAAAACAATGTTGACATTTCCTTTTAGGTGAAGAATGTGAGCCGTTGTCTTGCAGTCGTAAAGAAGGTCCCTGGTATCAAATGCAGGTGGGCCTCAGCCTTGCGTGGACACAATGAGAGCCAGTGGGTAACATGTCCAGATGTCCGGCATGAGTGGCACGTGATGGCAGCGTGTTACTGTGCGTGCTGTTTTCTGATTGGCTGAGTGTTCCTAACTTCATGTGGAATCTGACTTTACGGTGTTTTGGGAATGCGTGCACCCCTCCGGCCATGTGTGCTTTTGTGAGGCCAATCTCCTGACACCATTCTGGTGTCACTGCACCTATCCATGGGATTGATCTGAGTTTGTCTGCCAGCTATGTGCTGCCCCACCTGTGACCTGTCCATCAGTAAACTCAAACTTAGTTCTGAGGGCCTGTCTGACCACGTATTTCTGAGTTGGGGTTGATGGAGAGTTCACTATAGGTGAAGTTGATAATAGAGATGCGATTTTGTTTTTATATGTGAACCTATCATGGTGCACATTGACATCTACTTTTTCAATATTAACAAGTTTAGTCACTGGAGGACTTTTGCTGATTGGTCAGTGTGTGGAGCCAGAAGAGAGACTGGTGGTTACTGCTAAGTACTGGCACTGATCATAGACCCTGCCTGAGAGCGCTTATCATTCATGTTCATACCCTCAAGCATGATTAAACTATCAAGTTAAAGACGCCTTTAGAATTGCTTTGAAACCAATTTTTTATTTATTATTGATGAGTGAGGCCAAATGTGAATTGGAATTAACTACATGCATCAAGTTCCCAAACATGATTGGAATGCCTAAGAAGCCCCCATGTATGCTTAAATTGTGTCTAGGCATGACCTTTCATTAGGTCACGGGTTAAGAATGATTTAAACCTTTCCACTATTTATTGCATGATTCAAAAAATAATCTTTTAGGGTGCTACCCATGGCATCCCATTGGAAAGTAGTTATTAAATGGTATCCTCTTTTTGGCCGCTGTTACTGACTAAGGGGGTCATTCTGACCTCGGCGGTAAAAGGCGCTTACCGCCGGTCAGAAGACCGCCATAACACCGCCGCTGCCGCGGAAAGCCGCCACGGTCATTCTAACCCACAACGGCCAAACCTCCAAAAATCCGAACTCCACTGCAGGCCGCCACATCAGCGGGCAGCGATAAACTGGAGATGACCAAACCTCCACCGTCACACCAACAGAAAAACGCCCATGCCATTACGACCCACGAATCAACGCGGCGGGCTTTCCAACGCGGTATTCCATTGGCGGTACACACCGCCGCGGTCAAAATACACACACAGCACCAAAACAGAGGCACATTGGACAATTACAAATACACACACCTGATACACATACACAACCCACTCCCACACAATCAATCAACTATAAAACACACCCCCACATCACCCACAAACCCCTACGACCACAATTACTGAGAGAAGGAGAGAGAGACACAGCAGACAATCCATAGCAATACACAGTGAGGCACACTACACCATCACACACACCACATAGTAGCACAAAGCACCACACACCAACATACTCATCATCACATACACCACCCCACACCTCACCCACACCACCCCATGGCACCCCAAAGGCACCCACGCTTTTCGGACCAAGAACTCCGGGTCATGGTGGAGGAAATCCTAAGAGTGGAACCCCAGCTCTTCGGCTCACAGGTGCAGCACACCAGTATAGCTAGGAAGGCGGAGCTATGGCAGCGGATCGTGGACAGGGTCAACGCGGTGGGACAGCATCCCAGGAATAGGGAGGACATCCGCAAACGATGGAACGACCTACGGGGAAGGTCCGATCGATGGTCTCCAGGCACAACATCGTGGTCCAGAAGACTGGCGGCGGACCCCCACCCACCCCTCCCGAATTTACATCATGGGAGCAAGAGGTCTTCAACATCCTGCATCCTCAGGGCCTCGCAGGAGTAGCCGGAGGAATGGACTCTGGTAAGTCCAATCTCAACTACTAGATCCCCCCCACCCCACCAGCATGCCAACCCACACCCCCACCCTCACCCCCAACCCCCCAGCACACATCCTCCCTGACAATGTCTCACCAGCACAACCCACCCATCCCAACACCAACTCCTGCATGCCAACACAATCCATGGACACCCATCACCCAAGCATGACCACCGCACTTACCCCCCCCCCCCACTAACTACCCTCACAACACCTCCCTCAAGGGAATGCCTGCACTGGGGGACGAGGGCACCCATAACACGCACGCTATTGCACACACAGAAACAATAACCAAACTCTCTTACCCCATGCAGGACCCAAACGCCAAAACACCAGCCAGGAGGGTCCAGAAATGTCCATCCCACCCCCGGAACAGGCCCACAGTGAGGACAGCAGCTCTGTCGACACTGAACCTGATGACCAGCCCGGACCATCGGGGACCTCTGGGCAGTCGGTTCCCCTCACCCAGACACAGGCCACACCAGACCCGACCCCCTCTGCCAACACCAGCACAGCTCCCACCCAGCGGGCCCATGCCTCTGTCTCTAGGACACGTCAATCAGCGGTGTGTCTGCCACTACAGGGCACCCAGGCTAACCCAACACCCCAACAACAACAGGGACCTGGGGGCAGTGGGAGCGGGCACACCGTCCAGGAGACAGAGGCCGGGGGAAACCGGGCAGCTCGGAGGGCTGCTGTGCGACAGGGGGGGGAGGAGAGGCCCAGGGAACCCACTCTCCAAGAGGCCCTCACCACCATCATGGGGGCCTACCACCACTCCCAAGAGACGATGGCGACGGTACTGGCCAGGTTCACGGAGATCCAGGCACAGCAGGAGGAACGCTACATGGGGTTCAGGGAGGAGCTGAGAATCATCGGGACCGCAATGGGGACCATTGTCCTGGCCCTCAACAGGATAGAAGACGCGTTGCGGGACCATGTGGCACCACACAGGGCCCCTGTCACTAGCCCGGACCAGGAACAGCCTACCACCTCCGCCGGCGCTAGTGGACAGGAGGCCCCAACACCACGGCAGGCCACCAGAACCCCACCTCCTGCTGAAGAACAACCACCCCGTAAGAGGAGCCTGAGATCCAAAAAAAAGACAGAGTAGGATGTCAAGACCCCCGCCAGCAGGACATACCCCCTGAACTCTTCCCACTGTCCCACATTGCCACCCTGTCCAACCATGAACTGCCTCTGCTCCATCCTTCCACAGGCAAAAGGACAATGCACCTGTGAGACTGAGAACTGGACTCTGCCATGGACATTACTCCACCCCCACCCATCACCCTTATAATCACATGTACCAATATCTAGCCCTGTAAATAAATCACATATTGCACACAAATCAGTTTGGAGTCATGCTGTATTATTAGCAAATGTATTACATATTACTGTTCAATATCTGTTCTGTCAATTAGTGATGACAACATACCAATGTCAATACGCTGTAGTTCATGGGCAAACCAAGCAGAAGTCAGGCACTGCGTCATACAGCACTGAGAAGGGAAGGGAAAATCAAAAATTACCCAAAAATATCTGGTGGGAACTACAGAAAGTACAGATGCAGGAGGCTAGAAGCAATTGTGAAATGGCGTGGGTGATTCTTACCTGGGTGTTACTGGAAATACTGTTGTATCACTCTGTCCCTATTGTCTGTGTCGTCCTCTGAGTCTTCCTCCTCTTCACTCTCCACAGGCTCCACGGCTTCTACAACACCACCATCTGGACCATCCTCCTGCAGGAAAGGCACCTGGCGTCGCAAAGCCAGGTTGTGAAGCATACAGCACGCCACGATGATATGGCACACCTTCTTTGGTGAGTACATTAGGGATCCACCTGTCATATGCAGGCACCTAAACCTGGCCTTCAGGAGGCCAAAGGTTCGCTCAATCACCCTCCTTGTACGCCCATGGGCCTCATTGTAGCATTCCTCTGCCCTTGTCCGGGGATTCCTCACTGGGGTCAGTAGCCACGGCAGGTTGGGGTAACCAGAGTCACCTATTAGCCACACACGTTGTCTCTGTAGCTGCTCCATCACATAGGGGATGCTGCTATTTCGCATCACATACGCGTCATGCACTGACCCTGGGAACTTGGCATTTACATGGGAGATGTACTGGTCAGCCAAACAGACCACCTGGACATTCATCGAATGATAATTTTTTCTGTTTCGGTACACCTGCTCATCGTCTTTTGGGGGTACCAAAGCCACATGGGTCCCATCAATGGCACCAATGATGTTGGGGATATGTCCAAGGGCATAGAAATCACACTTCACTGTAGGCAAGTCACCCTCCTCTGGGAAAATGATGTAGCTCCGCATGAGTTTCATCAGGGCAGACAACACTCTGCTCAAAATCTTAGAAAACATAGGCTGAGACATTCCAGATGACATGGCCACTGTGGTCTGGAATGACCCACTGGCCAAAAAATGGAGGACTGACAAAACCTGCACCAGAGGGGGAATCCCTGTGGGTTGGCGGATGGGGGACATCAGGGCTGGCTCCAGCTGGGCACACAGTTCATGGATAGTGGCACGGTCAAGTCTGTATCGAAGTATTATATGGCGTTCTTCCATTGTCGACAGGTCCACCAGCGGTCGGTACACGCGAGGATTCCTCCTTCTCATCGCAAGTCCCAGCGGACGGTGCCTAGGAAGGACAACATGGAGCACAGAGTCAGCCAAACCACAGGTACGTACAGACAGCTTGCACAGTTAAAGAATGGCAATGGGTTGAAAGGCGTGTATGTGTGGCAATGCAAGGCCTAGGCCTGTGTGTCGCAGTCAAAATTAAGCCATGTAGGCCCTTGAAATGGCAGCTGCCTGACCTGTGAAGTGGGACAATGGGATGTGAGGTCAATGCGCTGGCGGGGCACACCGTGGCGGTAGGCGGTCGAAGACCGCGGCGCAAAGCCGCATTGGTTAACATTGAAGCCTATGGGTTTCAGGAGCCAATGACGAAGTGCGCCGGCGGTCGCGGTACGCACCGCCGCGGGCGTGACCGCCATTTTCTATCTGCTTAATCACTCGAGACCTGATCATCCACAGGAGAGGACCTACACTGCAAGTGCTGCTGTGACCTAGGTCTGGAAGATACAATGGCTGCTGCGACTGGGGAAAGGGCCCCTGCCTTCACGTCTGAAGAGTTGGAGAAGCTTGTGGATGGGGTCCTCCCCCAGTATGCGCTACTCTACGGTCCTCCAGACCAACAAGTGAGTACACCGGGTGCACATGGAATGGGCTATGCCTGTGTGGATTGGGGTGGATGTAAGTTGGTGGGGTGGGGGTCGAATGAGGAGTGCAACACCCGACAGATGAGAGCATGTGCCATATGGCAAAGTTGGTGGGGGGGGCCAATCACATCTAACATGCAGGTCATTCATGATTTCCTCCTTTCCACCCTGTACATGTCAAATAGGTCAGCGCCCATCGGAAGATCGAGATTTGGCGTGCCATCGCCAAGGAAGTCCGGAACTTGGGGGTCCACAACAGACGGGGCACCCACTGCCGCAAGAGGTGGGAGGACATCCGCCGCGGAACAAGGAAGACCGCAGAAACACTGCTGGGGATGGCCTCCCAACCTAGGAGGGGTGCCAGTCGCACCATGACCCCCCTGATGTCCCGGATCCTGGCGGTGGCCTACCCTGAATTGGATGGGCGCTTTAAGACATCACAGCAGACACAAGGGGGTGAGTATCAGCACATTCTCCTATCTTTCTGCGCAGTGGAGGCGTCTGGGTGGGGGAGGAGGGCTGTGGGTGACATTAGGCCAGGGCGCTTTCTGTAGTGTAGTCCTCTCCCTTAGGCATGGCCCTGTGCCCCCGGCCCCCACCTCGGTAGGGTGACAAGTACAGCCATTGAAGGTCCAGCATCTCCCATGTGCGCGTTTGACGTCTCTTGGCCTGTTGTCTTAGTCAGTAGTACTGAGTAGTGTACCCCGAATGCGCGGCTTAGTGCATTAGGCATCTGTGTCTGTCCTCTCCGCCAACGGTGTTGACATTGCATGCACTCAACCTGGTCTTCTTTTTTCTCCCCCCACCCTTTCTCTTCATCTTCTTGTGCATGTGTGCATTAGCATCATCAGGCGGAGGAGATTTGGCATCGGAGCACGAGGGAGCTGCAGGACACAAGGCCCCGGTGGGCCCAGGAACAGACACCGAGGGCACCAGTGATCCGGAGGGCGAGGGGAGCACCACGACGGGGACCGCTGGTGAGAGCAGCGAAAGCGACACGTCCTCGGATGGGAGCTCCCTAGGGGTGGCGGCAACATCCGTGCCCCCCGCCTCTACAGGTACAGCCGCCACCCAGCGCACCCGCCCTCCCAGCAGCCCCTCAGTCTTCGCTCCGTGCCGGTTCGCCCAGGAAGGCGCGCGTCTCCTTCGCCCCAGGCACCTCAGCCCCTGCCCCTGTTGCCCCTGCTGCCCTCAGTGCGGAGCTCATTGACCTGGTAAGGACGCTCATTGTTGGGCAGACGACCCTTTTGAATGCCATCCAGGGTGTGCAAAGGGAGGTGCAACAGAGCAATGCGTACCTGGAGGGCATTCATTCGGGTCAGGCTGCCCATCAACGAGCGTTCACTGCTCTGGCCTCAGCACTGACGGCAGCCATTGTCCCTGTTTCCAGCCTCCCTCTTCTTACTGCCTCCAGCCTTTCTCTGTCTCCTGTTCCTCAGCCTATCCCATCCACACCATCAGACCAGCCTGCACACACCTCAACACCCAAGAGCAGCTCATCCAAACACAAGCACCACAGATCCCACAAACACTCACCCAAGCAACACCCAGATGCAGACATGCCAACAGCCACTGCCACCCCTGTGTCCCCCTCCTCCTCGTCTCCCTCCTCCCTCCCTGTGACGTCTACACTCACACCTGCATGCACCCCAACATCAGCCAGTGCTTCCATCACCACCTCACCCTCCAGGACAGTCCACACTCGTGCAGTCACCACCCCCACTGCCATTTACACGTCCCCTGTGTCCTCTCCCACTGTGTCTGTCACCCCCTCTTCCAAGACACACAAACGCAGGCAGACACCCACCCAACAGCCATCCACCTCACGACAGCCTACAGCACCAGCACCTTCACCCAATGACAGCACACCTGACTCTCCAACAACCACCTCCTCTACCTCCACTTCCATCTCCACTTCTCCTACCCTTTACCTTGGCCCTAAAAAACTTTTCCTGGCTAACCTTAACCTCTTTCCCCCCGATGAGCTCCCCCATCCATCTTCAAAGAGTCCCAAGAGCACCGCAGCCACCACCAGCCCAGCTTCGGGTGTCACTGTTGTGCCTGGGTTCTGGAGCCCACCCTTTGCCAGCAGTGACACATCGATCAGCAGCAAGGACACGTCCAGCCCCCCCCCCGGCAAGAGGACCCGCAAAAACAAGGGCCGCCGTGCGAGGACCGACAGGGCTGCCCCCAAGGAGCAATGTGCGGCCACTTCACCACCCACACCATCTAGGGGAGGCAAGGGCCCGAGAGCCCCATCAAAGGAGCGGAAGGGAAGCAGGAGCGCGGAGAAGGTGGACCCCACATGCCACATCCCAGCTGGGAAGGAGGACACTAAGGAGGCCAGGAGTCCGTCCCCGAAGGGTCCAGAAACGTCACGGTCCGAGGGCGACTGAGCAGGGAGTGCAGGCCAGGTCTGGCTCCCTTGACCTGCTGGATGAGCACCGCTGAACAGGGCCCGCGGTGCAGAAGAGCACCGCTGAACAGGGCCCGCCGTGGAGTAGAGCACCGCTGAACAGGGCCCGCCGTGGAGTAGAGCACAGCTGAACAGGGCCCGCCGTGGAGTAGAGCACCGCTGAACAGGGCCCGCGGTGCAGAAGAGCACCGCTGAACAGGGCCCGCCGTGGAGTAGAGCACCGCTGAACAGGGCCCGCCGTGGAGTAGAGCACCGCTGAACAGGGCCCGCGGTGCAGAAGAGCACCGCTGAACAGGGCCCGCCGTGGAGATAGGCACCGCTGAACAGGGCCCCGCCGTGGAGAAGAGCACCTCTGAACAGGGCCCGCGGTGCAGAAGAGCACCGCTGAACAGGGCCCGCCGTGGAGATAGGCACCGCTGAACAGGGCCCGCCGTGGAGTAGAGCACCGCTGAACAGGGCCCGCCGTGGAGTAGAGCACCGCTGAACATGGCCCGCCGTGGAGATAGGCACCGCTGAACAGGGCCCGCGGTGCAGAAGAGCACCGCTGAACAGGGCCCGCCGTGGAGAAGAGCACCGCTGAACAGGGCCCCGCCGTGGAGAAGAGCACCGCTGAACAGGGCCCCGCCATCTCAAGCACCGCTCCGCTGGGCCCTTCCTCTCAAGCACCGCTCCGCTGGGCCCTTCATCTCAAGCACCGCTATGCTGGGCACCGCCGTCTCAAGCACCGCTCCGCTGGGCACCGCCGTCTCAAGCACCGCTCCACTGGGCCCTTCCTCTCAAGCACCGCTACGCTGGGCACCGCCGTCTCAAGCACCGCTCCGCTGGGCACCGCCGTCTCAAGCACTGCTCCGCTGGGCCCTTCCTCTCAAGCACCGCTCCGCTGGGCCCTTCCTCTCAAGCACCGCTACGCTGGGCCCCGCCGTCTCAAGCACCGCTACGCTGGGCCCCGCCGTCTCAAGCACCGCTCTGCTGGGCCCTTCCTCTCAAGCACCGCTCCGCTGGGCACCGCCGTCTCAAGCACAGCACCGCTCCGCTGGGCATCGCCGTCTCAAGCACCGCTCCGCTGGGCCCTTCCTCTCAAGCACCGCTACGCTGGGCACCGCCGTCTCAAGCACCGCTCCGCTGGGCCCTTCCTCTCAAGCACCGCTACGCTGGGCACCGCCGTCTCAAGCACCGCTCCGCTGGGCATCGCCGTCTCAAGCACCGCTCCGCTGGGCCCTTCCTCTCAAGCACCGCTACGCTGGGCACCGCCGTCTCAAGCACCGCTCCGCTGGGCCCTTCCTCTCAAGCACCGCTACGCTGGGCACCGCCGTCTCAAGCACCGCTCCGCTGGGCCCTTCCTCTCAAGCACCGCTCCGCTGGGCCCTTCCTCTCAAGCACCGCTACGCTGGGCACCGCCGTCTCAAGCACCGCTCCGCTGGGCCCTTCCTCTCAAGCACCGCTCCGCTGGGCCCTTCCTCTCAAGCACCGCTCCGCTGGGCCCTTCCTCTCAAGCACCGCTCCGCTGGGCACCGCCGTCTCAAGCACCGCTCCGCTGGGCCCTTCCTCTCAAGCACCGCTCCGTTGGGCCCTTCCTCTCAAGCACCGCTCCGCTGGGCACCGCCATCTCAGGCACCGCTCCGCTGGGCACCGCCGTCTCAAGCACCGTTTATGGTTCACTGTGCCCACCATGTCTCCTCCTTGACCAGTGGAGACTGTCATCCACCTGATGGACTGTGGCTTTGCACTCCCCAGGATGGTCCAGTGGGCAGCCCACCCACTGTAGAGACATTGAGAGACGGTGGCTTTGCACTCCCCAGGATGGTCCAGTGGGCAGCCCACCCACTGTAGAGACATTGAGAGACTGTGGCTTTGCACTCCCCAGGATGGTCCAGTGGGCATGGTGGCTCCTCGTGGATCTGGCGTCGTGGACTCATGTGGCTGTGGTGCCCCCCCCTTCCCTTCCCCCTGAGGTGCCTGTAGTTTTTACATCTGATGCCCCTGCAGTGTTCTCTCCAAAGGACTCAGGTCTCCTGTGTGGGCTTTGCCCTTATTTCTCAAGACTTTGGCCCACGGACATGCTGAATTCGTAGGATGTGCAGGACTTGGTACTTCAGTTATACACTGATGTGTATGTCATTAGTTTTGTTGTGAATATCTTTCATGGTTGTACGATAATTTTCTGGAGCTTTTTGGTACATAAATATTTATTCCAAATATGATTATGTCCTAGCATTTTTCAGGGGTGTTTGGGTGGTGTCACTGTGACTTGGTGCTCTGCATTGGTGAGTACATAGTTGGGGGGGGGGGTCGCATATGTGTGTGCCCGTAACCTTTCGTCCTTCCCCTCCCGTGTGTCGTAGGTGCAGTACTCACCGTTGTCGTCTGCGCCGGATTTCGTACTCGTGGTAGATGAGAAGGTAGACGAGAGCAGGTAGGATGTTTAATTCGGGTTCCATGCTGTCCTCCTTCCTCCTGGAGTGCGTAGTGGTGAGCGTTTTCCCGTCCGTAGTCTGTTTCCGCCGTGTTTTTATCGGCGGTGCTCCCGCCCCGGAAAAGGTGGCGTATTGGTGAGTTGGAATAGTGTGGACGGTACATTGTCTGCCGCCTGTCTGTTGGCGGTGACCGCCGCGCTGTTTGTTTGTACCGCTGTGGCGGTCGGAGTGTTAAGGTGGCTGTCTGTGTTGGCGGTTCCCGCCAGGCTCAGAATCCCATTTTTTTTACCGCCAGCCTGTTGGCGGGTTGGCCGCCGCTTTAACACCGACCGCCAGGGTTAGAATCACCCCCTAAGTGTGCTTCAAAATGCATCATTTTCTACTCTTCATTCCAAAACAACCATTCAGGAAGAAACTCAAAATGTCTTTGAGAAGTTGCCTTTAGACTAACGTTACGTAGCGTGTGATATGCAACAACTTTAAGTCTCCTGTGGGACAAGTATGTCCAGACGTGGGTCCTGTGTCCATGCTGCCACTAGAACGCAGATATACCTGACTGATGAGCGTTAATAAGGGTGAAACTGGTCTTTGATTGCTTGTCTTCTAGTTCAAGGAGGTCCTGGCCCAGAAGTTCAGGCTGGATTGCTCCAACTTGACCATGGTGAAGGCTAAATTGTTTATGCCTGGTGCCAAACTAAGATGGCGTGGTGTGTAAAATAATGATGGTCTAGGTTGGGGCCCGAGTAATTACCAGTGACTGAAATTAATTCAAGCATTCTATCCATCACGTTTATTTATACTTCATTAAGGACATTGGGAAACCACAGATGGGAAGGGAACAGTAGTGTGCATCAAGCCGCGTAGGATGGCCCTTCACACTGCGGTACGGATGACCAATGGTGCTCCTCTGATACTGGTGGGGAGCTTGATCCATAATAACTGCTCAGACAGCGCAGACGGAAGTAGTGAATGTGTGTGTGATTCTCAGACTTAGTTTGTTTTGAAATCCCCGATATGGTAATGGAAACTATGCAATTTCAGATGCAAATGCCTTTGCAGAACAGGTTGGACCCGTTGCGTTTATACCCCATGCAATGTCCCCTACGTCATTTCCGTCTTCATTGGAAGCCCGTCTGGCACAGCAGCGTTTGGCAAGATCTAAGCTGCTGAGAATGGTGGGTGGGGCCTGCGCTTTACTTGGCTGTCAGGGAAGGATTTAGCTTGTAAATTCCTCCGACTGTACAAACAAAACCGGATTGAGGAGTCAGATTCTTGCAAAGCGATAAAACAGGTGAGAAAAGACGGGGCGTTTTACGATGTTTGCTTGCCGCCCAGGGTATGATTCAAGCTTGCATAGTTTATATACCTTGAACGTTCAGCCTTTTGAGTCTCCGTGAAGTTTGAGTGAGAACGCCTAGAGGATGGTTTTCTTGAAACCAACCAGGAAGGCAGTTTTAGGAGGGTGAGCAAGGATTCAAAAGTGGGTGGTTTATAATGTTTCTTTGGTCCACTGTGTAAAGATTTCTGCTTTGCATTCATATCATTCTTCTTCTTTTTTCTACTTCTTCTTATTATTATTCAACTTTACATACCACTAACCTGCCCCAAGAAAATAATAGCACTTTACAGTATTATATTTTATAGCACAATAAACAGGAAGACATGTCCCGGAATGGAAAGCAAAAATGTGCTATTGCATGGACTTAGAACTTGAGTGTGCTGGGTCTATCTGAGGCATTTTCCTTATTTGGAAGATGAAGATGGATCCACAGAGGATTACATCCTTCTAATGAGGGTGACTTGAGAGATATAACAACTGTTAGCTCTCAGCACTACCACAACACCACTTTGGGTGATCATGTGTTGTATAAATACATCTAAGTTAGCTTCATCTTTAAACTCGATCCACATATTATCGTCCATTATTATTAAAAATGATAATTCAGTGTTTTCTTTAAGAATTTTTGGGGCACCAGGCAAAACATATTTTTAGACCCTGGTTCATAACAACTTTGAATTGTATCACCCATTTTCTGCTAATTGAAGCCTGCATGATGCCAAACGTACTTTTAGAAACAGAGGGCCAGATTTAAAACAAACTGGCAAAGTGCGGTGCACCAGTTTTGAAACACAGGGATTCGCTGTATTTACAAGAATACGGCGCAACCCTGGGTTTCCCCCTGCACCAGCGCTAAATTTAGCTGTCAGCGCCAATGCAGGCATCCTTGCACCATAGTGCAAGGGTGATTGTTTATGTGCAGGAAGGTACCCCTTCCTGCACATAAACAATCTACAGTAGCGATTTGGCACTTCTATGTGTGCTGTATAATGCAGCACACATTGAAGTACCAAACGTCATTATTGAATGATTGTTCATGTGCAGTAAGGGACACCTTCCTGCACATAGACATTCATTCATGACGGTTTTGTTCTTTCTATGTGTGCTGCAGAATGCATCACACATAGAAAACACAAAAACGAGGAGAAATGAAAGCATTTCTCCTCGTTGTGGCATGCTAACGCCACCCCAGTAGTGTTAGTTTTAGGAGCTGCCACAGATTTACAGAATCTTTTAAATCTGGAGCAGCGTCAAAAGCAATGAGTGTTGCAGTGGAACGCCCACAGCAACAGCCATTGCACACCCCTTTGCCACAGAAAATTGCATTGGGGGCATATTTACAAGGGTGTGTTAAGCCACAAAAGTGATGCTCCGGTGCTGCTATGGGGCTTGTAAATATGCCTCAGAGTTCACACAAAAACAGTTGAAGTATGTCTTTTCAGGACCCCAAAAAAATATCAGTATGCCCTTGGGCATAGGATTGCCACCCGACCTGTGCAATAGGGTTGGCACCTGACCAGTTTTCTACCAGCACCACAAATATTTCAATGTCCTGGCCGGTACAGAAATAAGGAAAATCACCCAAAGCCAATATTTTTAGCTCTCATCTGTGCATACTGCAAACAGCAAATATACATAGTAAACACTTTAACATTTTTAAAGAGCCAAATTAACAATCCCTGACATATTTAAAGTGAACACAGGCAGAAAAGTTATGTTACAAATGAATACATGCAATTTTGTTTAAAGTCATGTTTAGTATCATTGACGGGCCTGTGCAGACTCTTAAAATAACAAATGGCTGTTTTGTTTCTCTTGGAAAGGTGGCAACCCTACTTGGCAAAGAGAGACAGATTCAAAGGTAGCGTAGCAGACCTGCCAACTTAGTAGAACATTTCACTGTGGGAGGAGGGGCAGCATCAGGAAGGAGGTGGGGCCTCATTCCAAGAACTGCTTCTGTAAGAGACACTTTTACCTCCTTCACCCTCTATTGCCCCCTACTCCAAATAAAAAAAATAAAACAATATCTTGCTGAGGCTGTTGCTGTCGATGTCCTGGGGCGCTTCCACACCCTTTAATTGACACTGGCTGCTCAGAGACTCCAAAAACAGCTAAAATGCCACTATTGTGCCTTGGTTTTCAGCTGTTTTCTCTCCCACTAAGTGGTATCAGCTCCTCACCAGGTGACTGTGTGAGGGGAGCCACTATGATGTGACACACATGGTGTGATTTAGCAGTCTGATGTAGGCAGAGAGGAGAAGGGTTGAGGTATGGAAATAGACAAAGTAAGCTGTAGAGAGAGAGATTGTTTCCGTTCCCAGGGGCCCCCTATGAAGATAGGGGCCCTGGGCAATTGCCCACTTTGCCCATGCTTTCGAAAGTCTGTGCTCTACCCCCTACATAGGGCAAACACGAGCTAGATTCTTGTAAACATGAGATAGTCTAACCAATACTGTGTAAATCAGTGTATAGAAAATGTTGCATAAGACAAAGGGTGTAGGATTCACATCATTCATCCTGGTAGGCATTTTGTAAGAGTGCTTTGAATGGGGAAGCATAAACTTAGGATTCAGATCGTAACCTAGTGGTTAGGGTTGACTTCACCAATAACAATTTATTTCTTCCCCAAACAAACCTTTTTCAGCAAAATTAGGAAATCAAAGACTGGGAAACAACAGCACTTTCTAACCTGTGCCATGTAGTTTGCATGCAACTCTCTGATGGCAATTCATAGCTCACTGTGCTAGATTATGATTGTAACTTATGCACCGCACAGTATCAAAAGGATCTCTATGATCAAAGCAGTATCCCATTGAGAACTGCACATAAAATACTGTTCAGTGATCTACATAGTACACGTTCTTTGCAGCAGGCTTATTAACCCCTATGCTCTACGTTAGATGAGTCAAAACTAGACAAAGCTCTGATCTTTCTCCAGCAAGTATGTTAATCACCAGAGTTATCTTGGCACTTTTGTTGATGCATGAAAACTGTTGGATATACAAGGAACTTTGCAGAGCTTTTAAAGCTGCTGCACTGAACTGCTACAAAGCAACCTCCCACCCATCCAGCCTCCAGGCGAAACACCTGATGCCCGGTCCGGCCAGTCTGGCCTTGAGAGCATCGCACATTTATAAAGGTGGGTAGGAGAAACTCCGCAGTTATCTTTTGGTCCTGGCAATTGGTGGTCCAATTCATTGTCCTCATTTTACTGTTGCCGGAAGGGTGACAACATGAGATGGTCTGGTTGGTTTTCAAATTATACACATCTCTTTGCAGCTAGTGCATCAACACTATGAGTTATGTACGAGCAGGAGGAGTAGGATGAGGAAATGTGGGGGACAGAGGGATAATAAATTATGAATACCTATTTCTATAGTACCAATAGTTATGGGGACAAGGATAAAGCAGGTTAGGTACAAAGTCAAACCAGATGAGTATGAAGGCCCTTTTCGACCCCCAAGCCTCATTTCTAAGGAAGACAACTAGAAGAATAAATAACATTTGGCTTGTAATTATATTTTTAAAGACGCACGTTTGGGCTGTTGGTTGCCGTTGTCCCACCCTGCATTTTCCCCTGGACAGTTCCCTTCTGTTCCTCTTCACTTGGTGACCTCTACTACCAGAGGCCACAGAGGTGCAAGATCCACAGAGCTCCCAAGCGGAGTTCTATCTACACCAACAATGTTTCCCTGGAGGCAGTACATTTCCTGGTCTGACTAAGAAGTCACATCCTCAATTAACCCAGTTTTCATAGGTAGTAACGCAGCATTTGTAACCATGGCTATTGAGGCCCACCAAACTCCTCTTTAAATTCCATGTAGTCTTCCATAACTGGCCTCAATGTTTTATGTGACTGTGTGGGGTAAAACTATTTTACACATGGCTGTGTGCCCTGATAGAATGGTGGATAGCTGAGATATTACATGTCCATGCCAGACCTACGTACATGACCCTCCTTGTATTCCCTGAGTTACGGCATGCACCTATATCTCCTTAAAAGGAGTTATTTATAAGATGCCTGGCTTGGAAGCTGTGAACTGGAACACACACTCGATTCCTGCTAAAGGGGTATCTCTCATATTACCTGGGAGACACTTATGAATTGGCCTTCTGCCCAGGTGCGGGTGCTTTGGAACAAATTCCTGCACTGATTTTTGTTCCAGAGGTCATGGGACCCCTTGTCGCGGTTCTCAATGGTCTTACCCTCGCAGCGGAGAGGTGTAGGGGATTGGTCCTTGTTCCAACGGGTTCTGCTCTGGCCGAGGTAGGGGCGACCCCTTCCGGTAGCCACAGTGCTGTTTGGTATGAGCGAAGCACTACAGTCCGTGCCCTCCAGAAGGAGTCCCAGAGGGAAAAACCCCAGTAGGGTAAAAAACCTCCACGGGAACTCCCTGAAACGAAAAGGAGGACACCAGGGTATTAGGACCGTGGTTCAGGAAGGCAGGAAAACAAGGTAAATCAGGAACAGACAGGATTCGCAGAAGGATATCAAATAGGAGCGTGACTATCACCAAGGAGTGTTGCAACGCAATGAACAGGCAGTTGAAATCCCCTTATATACCCCTAGACAGGAAGTAAAAAACAGGAAGTAGAAATGCCACCATCTTGAATTGGGGAAAAGAAAACAATAGTGAATCAGAAACATGCGTCTGACAATGCATGCTGGGCAGAGAGGAAGAGGTCAGCATGCTGGGAAGAAAAAGGGGAAGTATAAAGTGCTCCTTGTGTAATGGTTTGGGTTTGTTCCCAGGATATCGGTAAGTGAACATGCAGTAAATAAATGGTTAAGCGCATAAAGCGCTGTACGTTGCCAAGTAGCGTCTGCCTTTATGGCAGAGCTTAAAATAAGGTAGGCGGCGAGTGCCGCAACCCGTAAACCGGCTCCTAGGAGCCTCCACGGCTCCTGCCTGAGCCTCGGTATCCCGGCGACCCAGGCATCAGCCGCGGTGTCCCCTGTGGACCGAGCGCCGGTCGCGGCGCTCTCCGTGACCCGGGTGTCGGCCACGGAGATATTGAGGTGCCGCGCCGCGGCACCCTGAGCCCGCGGCCTCGGTGAGCGCCGTGGCGTAACAGTATGCCCCCTCCCCGAGGCCCCGGGTTTGTGAGGGAAAAGCCGAAAAAAGCGGCGGATCAAAAGAGGAGCATGAACTGAGGAGGCATCCTCCCAGGAACATTCACTCATAGGGTAGCCCTTCCAATGAATAAGATACTGGAGGTGCCCATGGAAAAACCGAGAGTCACAGATCTCTTGAACTTCGTACTCAGGCACGTTATCAACCAACAGAGGAGGGGGACAGGGCAACTGCCTATGAAAAAGATCAGGACGGTAAGGTTTCAGTTGCGAGACATGGAATACAGGGTGGATCTTCCACGTCCGAGGTAGGCGAAGACGCATAGATACTGGGTTGATTTTCCTGAGAATGAGAAAGGGACCATAAAAGCGGGGTTTGAATTTGTTTTGGGTGAGTCGGAGAGGTAGGAATCTAGAGGAGAGCCAGACTTTATCATGGACCTGATATAGAGGAGCTGCACAGCGTCTCCTATCTGCCATCTTCTTCATACGGGACTTGGTGGACACAAGGTTGGAATGGATAATTCGCTGTATACCCCGTAGCTGTCGAACGTAAGAGGAGATGGCGGGAAGATTGGAGATGTCCCTCAGGGGAGTTGGGAAGGCCCTGGGATGGAAACCATAAGAGCCATAGAAAGGAGAGTGTTTAGAGGCACTGTGTAGAGAGTTATTATAGGAGAATTCTGCAAGCGGTAAGTAGGGAGCCCAATTACTTTGTGTAGCGTTACAGAAGCTACGTAAGTACTGTTCGAGACCCTGATTAAGTCGTTCCGTTTGTCCATTGGTTTGAGGGTGGAACCCGGATGATAAGGCTACCTGGATCCCCAAGATCTTGCAGAATTTATTCCAGAAACGGGAGATATATTGAGGACCCCTGTCCGATATAATAACTTGGGGTAGCCCATGTAGCCTGAATATTTCTTGAGTAAAGACCTGACTTAATTCCTTTGGCGTAGGTAACTTTCTCAAGGCTGTGAAGTGGGCCATCTTGGTGAAGGAGTCCACAGTTATCATTATGAAGTGGTTTCCCATTGAGGAAGGTAAAGCGCACATAAAATCGGTGGATATGGTATGCCATGGGCCTGGGGGAACAGGTAATGGGCGGAGTAACCCCACAGGTCTGGTTCGGGGTGTCTTGGCTTGAGCACATGTAGGACAGGATAACACATATGCCTCAGCGTCAGCCTTGAGAGTCGGCCACCAGAAAGAGCGAAGCAAAAGATCTTGAGTCGCTTTCATTCCTCAATGACCTGCAATGGGGGAATCATGGCACATGCGTAAAGCTTCGATTTGCACTGTTTTAGTGGGTAAAAACAGGGCCTTATCATGATAATAGTAGTCACGATCTATGTGCAACTGTGGACGTACCCTTTTTAGTTCTGTTTCGTGTAGACGGGCATATTCAGACTTGACTTGATCTAAAAAGGTCTGTGTTACCCCTATGATTTTATTGTTGTCAAATAAGTTTTGAACCGCAGAATCACCGCACCCAGGATAACGTCGGGACAGGGCATCCGCCAGAATGTTCTGAGAACCAGGGATGTAGGTAATATAGAAATCATATTGGCTGAAGAAGAAGGCCCATCGAGCCTGCCGGCTGTTTTGGCACTGGAAATTTCTTAAACACTGTAGATTTCTGTGATCGGTCCGGGCTTCGAAGGGCTCCTTGGATCCCATCAAAAAGTGTCTCCATTCGGTGCACGCGACCTTTAAGGCGAGTAATTCACGTTCTAGCACGGAATAGTTTCGCTCGGAATCAGATAGTATGTGTGACAGATAAAATACAGGGTGTTCTAGGTCATCATCGTCTTGTTTTTGTAACAAGGCAGCCCCAATGGCTCTTTCTGAGGCGTCTGTGACAACAATGAATTGTTTGCTGGTGTCTGGGTGTCGAAGAATAGGGGCTTGAATAAAGGCTTTCTTTAAGTCCTGAAAAGCTGACTCAGCGCCTGGTGTCCAACAAAAACCTTTCTTTAGGTGTTCTTTTTTGAGGGTTTGGGTAATGAAGCTGGTCTCTGGGCAAAGTCTGCTATGAACTGTCGGTAGAAGTTGGCTAGTCCCAGAAAACATTGAGTCTCCTTAATGGAAGAAGGAGATGGCCAATCCAATATTGCCTGTACTTTGTCTGAGTCCATGGCAACTCCGGTTTGGTCTATACAGTATCCCAAATATTTTACTTCTATCTGATCAAATTCACATTTTTCAGGCTTACAGAACAAATGATGTTGTCGGAGTCTCTCTAAGACTTGGCGGACGTGCTTGGAATGTTCCTCTGGATGGACCGAATAAATTAGAATATCGTCAAGATACACTACCACTGTTTGTTGCAAAAGATCAGAAAAGATAGAATCCATGAATCTTTGAAAGATGGACGGGGCATTAGTGAGTCCGAAGGGCATTACTCTATATTCGAAGTGACCAAAAGGTGTTCTAAAGGCGGTCTTCCATTCATCACCTTCTCTGATTCTTAGTAGATGATAGGCTCCTCGGAGATCCAGCTTAGTGAATCTCTTGGCTCCTCTGACTGCTTCTAAGATGTCTTTGATGAGGGGTAACGGATACCGGTCTTTGATAGTGATCCTGTTTAACCCTCTGAAATCGATACAGGGACGCAGATCTTTGGTTTTCTTTGGTACAAAGAAAAGAGGAGCCCCGGCGGGTGAAGAGGAGGGAGTTATTAACCCACTTTGTAGATTCTCATCTAGGTACTCCTTCAAAATTTGTTTCTCTGGTTCGGTGAGGGAGTACATCCGCCCAAAAGGAACTACAGTGTCTGGCTCTAAAGAAATGGCACAGTCGTATTCTCTGTGGGGTGGCAATTCAGGTCTTTCTGGCTTCTGGAATACATCGATATAGTCCTGATACTGTCTGGGAACTCCCTGTAGGACATTAATGGATCCTCCCACCTGAGAAGGTGTTGTTGAGAGATTTTTTGGGGACCAATAATCCCCGGCCGGATAGCAGTGGTGTTGACAAAAATGGGAGGATAACGAAATGGTTTTTGTTTCCCAGTTGATGTAAGGATTGTGCCGGGTAAGCCATGGAATTCCCAGGATCATGACATGGTGTGGTGACGAGATTAAGTCAAACGAGAGAATCTCCTGATGTTTACCGAACTGTAAACAGAAGGTAGGGGTGGTGTATTGTACAGGCCCAGAGGCCAAGAGCGATCCATCAACGGTATGTACCTGTTCTGGTATTTCTTTGGGTATTTGCGCTATCTGTCGTTCTTTGGCCCAGGTTTCATCTAAATAGAGGCCACTGGCTCCGCAGTCCAATAAAGCCAAAGTTCTTGCTTCACGTCCATCAGTTAAATGGAGGGTAACTGGTAAGAGAAAAAGAGCAGTTCCTCCCTCCCTGGAAGAGCAAATAGAAGGTATATCACGATATCCCGTCCTCGCCCTTCTTACCGGGGACGGGAGTTGGCGTTTCCCAAGGGCTTGGTTGGACGAATGGGGCAGGCGCGAATTAGGTGACCAGCTGCACCACAATATAGGCAAAGCCCCTTCCTTCGTCGATGTTCCCTTTCATTGGCGGATAACGGTCCGCGAGCTGTGTCAATCTGCATGGGCTCTTCCTCGGTATTCCCTTTGGATTCAGGGTGGACTTCCTCGGAACGGTGGGTGAAGGGACGAGATGGTACTGAGTGAGAAGGCAACCGATTCTTCTTTTTCTCCATTCTTCGTTCACTCAACCGATACTCTATCGTTAGTGCCTGGTCCATCAACCCTTTGAGGTTTTCTATCCTGGCAGAATGTACTAGTTCATCTTTGATGTCCTCTCTTAGACCTCTACGGAAGAGTGTCACCAAGGTACGTTCCACCCAGGTTGTTTCTGCAGCTAATTGTCTGAAATGGGTGATGTATTGTAATACATCTTGACTCCCTTGTTGGACTTCGCAAAGAGCCTCTTCTGCTGACGCCTCGAGTCCAGGGCGTTCGAACATCTGTTTAAAAGTATTGATAAAGGTGGAATAATTAGATAGACAGGGATCGTTTCTGGTTACTAGAGGTGTGGCCCAGGCCAAGGCTGGTCCTGATAAGGTGCTAATCAAATACCCCACCTTGGTCTTATCCTGTACAAATTGCGAGGGACGAAAGGCAAAGTACACCGTTAAGGCATCCAGGAATTCTTTTAATGTGGTGGGATCCCCGGAAAATCGAGGTGTAGAGGCAGCTACTGCAGGGACATCTGTGGTCCGGGAGGCAAAGGCTTGCCGATAAACAGTATTCTCAGTACGTAGTTGCTGGAGTTCTTGAGCCTGTTGTTGTATCGTCGCCAGTAGGTCCTGGTTAGCAGGTTCTGCGCTTGCCACTGGGTTATCCATAGTTCCGGACTGCAACTGGAATTGTGGGCGTTGCAATCTGTCGCGGTTCTCAATGGTCTTACCCTCGCAGCGGAGAGGTGTAGGGGAACGGTCCTTGTTCCGACGGGTTCTGCTCTGGCCGAGGTAGGGGCGACCCCTTCCGGTAGCCACGGTGCTGTTTGGTATGAGCGAACCACTACAGTCCGTGCCCTCCAGAAGGAGTCCCAGAGGAAAAACCCCAGTAGGGTAAAAAACCTCCACGGGAACTCCCTGAAACGAAAAGGAGGACACCAGGGTATTAGGACCGCAGTTCAGGAAGGAAGGAAAACAAGGCAAATCAGGAACAGACAGGATTCGCAGAAGGATATCAAATAGGAGCGTGACTATCACCAAGGAGTGTTGCAACGCAATGAACAGGCAGTTGAAATCCCCTTATATACCCCTAGACAGGAAGTAAAAAACAGGAAGTAGAAATGCCACCATCTTGAATTGGGGAAAAGAAAACAATAGTGAATCAGAAACATGCGTCTGACAATGCATGCTGGGCAGAGAGGAAGAGGTCAGCATGCTGGGAAGAAAAAGGGGAAGTATAAAGTGCTCCTTGTGTAATGGTTCGGGTTTGTTCCCAGGATATCGGTAAGTGAACATGCAGTAAATAAATGGTTAAGCGCATAAAGCGCTGTACGTTGCCAAGTAGCGTCTGCCTTTATGGCAGAGCTTAAAATAAGGTAGGCGGCGAGTGCCGCAACCCGTAAACCGGCTCCTAGGAGCCTCCACGGCTCCTGCCTGAGCCTCGGTATCCCCCGCGACCCAGGCATCAGCCGCGGTGTCCCCTGTGGACCGAGCGCCGGTTGCGGCGCTCTCCGTGACCCGGGTGTCGGCCGCGGAGATATTGAGGTGCCGCGCCGCGGCACCCTGAGCCCGCGGCCTCGGTGAGCGCCGCGGCGAGAGCCGCGGCGTAACACCCCTGAGTCCAGGGAGCTGTAGAGCAACATCCTCAGGACCAGGAGAAGGGTGTGGTGTATAAAGTTATAAGGATATGTAGCTGCATGCTGCTCATTTCCCTTAAGATGTGCCCTGATCTGAATGCCTGCAAGCATTCCTGATGAATCAATTACATTCACCAGTAGGAGGACTTGAGCTATCAGATCAGCTAGGACATGCTGCTTGCCTTGACCCGGAAACTGTGATGGCAGCCTGTTCTGGTAGTGAAATAAATCAAGGGGACAAGAATGGCAGCTTTGAAGTACCATTGAGCAGCCCTGGGTCGTTGCTATTCCTCTACCATTGAGTCCAGGATCACTGAAGTGTAGCCAACTGTATTCCACCCAATGGACCCAGACAAAAATCATCCACTGGCCTCCTAAGAACAGAAGTGCTCGGAGTGTCCTAATCCTGTAGAAATTTTTCTCTGTGACTCTGAGATACACTAATTTACATGTTTCCAGTGGTTATAACTTTACCACGTGTGCACATACTCATTCTTCTCTGAATATTTGTGACTGCTACCAGCCAGTTTCAAGGTCACTAAGGCTGTCAGATAAATCAAATCCTGGCCCTGAGAGACCAGTGCCACTTTGGCACCTGAAAAGCTAAAACATTTCTACAACTAGTCACGTGTCACATATATATATTACTTTTTGTCCACCTGGTCCAACCAACTGGAAAATAGGCAGTTTAGGCAGGACCTGGAGAGCCGGTGGACACAGAACACATGCAAACACAAGCATAGACATCTGCACAAAGATGCTTTTATGAATATATGAATCATACTGGCCTTTAACATCTGTTTGTAGAGCTTGTCTCTGGGACTGTAAGTCACAGGGAACAGTGCTTCAGCAAAGCCCTTTTTAGGTTTCAGCGTGCAAAGTGCTCTGTCCCTGGTGTAGTCTCTCTATCGGCTTTCAACCACTCACATGTCACGCCTATCAGTTTGGTTTGTCCGTGGGCTTGCCTTTTGAAATTCGCTTGATTTCGTTAGTGAAAGGCATGCACACGTCATGCCTTAGCCCTCCTCAAGCACACCGGCCAACTACTTGGTGTGCTTAATGTTTTCTGTATGGTTTCTGGAGTACTTTTTATTTTGTAGGCAGCATGATCTCCCTGGGCAGAAATCGAGCGTTTTGCATGACATTTGCAAACAAATTTCACTTTTTGCCGGTTACATGGAAAATTGCACTTTTGCCAGTTACATGGATAATTGCACTTTCGCCGATACGTTCGACTGCAAGCAAACTTTTGTTAAAGTTTGTGTCCGTTTCATGCTCATTGCGGCTGTCGGCTTGCTTATGTGAAACTGTTTTACTTTTCAACTTATATGGCAAGAAAAGTCTGGTTAGGAGTTTAAAACACTATTAGCTCTAACTCGCGAGAGCCATTGCTTTGCAAATGCTTGTTGGACACTTGTTCACCCATAAAAAGCCCTGATGCAGTCCTTTCCTCCCAGATCACTATCTTTTTCTTGAGAAAAACTAAAATCTTGACAAGTTACACCAGTTTATCAAGTCATCCTGTTCGTCATTTTTAGGCTCCTAAATTTGGTAGTTAATTTAGTTTTCTGCTTTAGCATCAACAAAAAATAAAATACCCCCTTCCTCTCTTCATATACAGGCAACTTAGAAATGGTTTGACCTGAAAACCCTGCACTTTGCTGCTCGCCGTATTGTATGATATATATTTTTATTTTATAGTATGGAGGATTCAACATCTTCTATTGCATGAAGTAAAAAAAAAAAAAAACATCTTCCACCTCTTCCGCATTCAAGCAATACTCCTACGGAGCAGCCACATACAGGCGTGTACATATTCATGCCACAAGAATGTTGACATTTCTCTGTGACAAGTGATGAATGAAGTTAGATTTCTTGGCATTTTAGAAACGATCTGGTTGTGCAGTCAGAGACAAAGGAGTCAGATCTATCTATCTATCTATCTATCTATCTATCTATCTATTTTATAGTCATCCCTTCCTTATCGCATCATTATGAATTATGCCCTGATCTAAAGGTAATTGTACTTTAAATGTGACCCTGGCAGCCTAAAGCAGACATCCATATTGGCACTTGATAAGTTATAGGGCTTTTGGTGTTCTGTATCTTAATCAATCAATTAATTAACCTTTATTTATTCATGGTCTTCTCAAAAGGTCTTAAATATAGCAGCATAACAGCCGATTAGATAACATTTTAAAGGGTTAAAACTTGTAAAAATACATGAACAATTAAAGGGAGAAGATGGATCTATAAAGACATTTATGGCTTCTTTTGCAGTCCTCTCGCTACTGCCGTACATGGGACAGACACATGAAATAAGGTTCAGGACTTGCACCCGATTCCACAAAGAGGGCACGTGTAGTCGGAGGCTGCTGCTTTCTCCCGTCCGACTACGGTAATTTGTAATCCCAGCTCAGCATATTCAAAAAGGTGAGATTTAATCCTTGAGAAGAAAATTTTAGGGACTAGGAGGATCTAAATCAGTGGCCTATGCCAAACATAAACGCAAGTGGAATATTGTATTTTAAGGAACAGAGAGCAAACTTAAACAAGCATTTGCAATGCAATGGGTCTCGCATTTGCTCGAGTTACAGCTTTTAGTGTTGTAAACTGCTAACCAGACTTTTTTTGGCACATGAATTGAAAATGAAAAGTAAAACAGATTCACATAAGTGAGCCGACAGCCGCTATGAGCGTGAAGCACGCACACAAAAGGGAACAGAAGTTTGCTTGCAGTCAAACGTATCGGCAAAAGTGCAATTATCCATGTAACAGGCAAAAATGCAAGTATCCATTTAACCTGCAAAAGTTCAATTATCCATGTACCAGGGTCGATGTCATGGAAAGCGCACGATAACTGCTCAGCGAGATCGAGCTGCCTATGAAATAAGAAAAAGTAGTCCAGAAACCATTTGCAGAACATGGAGCCTCGTATGTTTTCAGTAGTTGACCGGTGCACTCGAGGAGGGCTAAACACTGGAATAGGTATGACATATGCATGCCTTTCACTAATGAAATAAAGCGATTTTTTAAAGGCAAGACCACAAACCAACCAAACTGATGGGCGTGACTTGGGCATGGTTTAAAGCCCACAGAGAGGTTACAACCGGGACAGAGCACTTTGCACGTTCAACCCTAAAACATGAAACCCCCAAAAAGTATTTGCCCCAGGAGCTTTGTAATATGCACTTTTTGCCCCAATCTCGAGTCAATATGTTGCCTCTCAAATGTGATCTCAGACTAAGCTTGTGACCCACACCAGATTGAGAGGTAATTGTAACTGTACCCCATGTGCCAAAAGCTCATCACATGGTGGTTATTTGTTATACTGTTTCTGCTGATGAAAGATATGAAACGTTTACTCCTACAATTCTTCCTGTGCATCCTGATTAATGAATGGTGGGATTGATGCATGTCAATATAAATAACAATTCTGTTCGGTTTTCTGTAATGTTGTACGGTACAGCATCCTCAATAAAAATGGTTCAGAAAAAAACATGTTGCTCCTCAAAACAGTTCCTTTACTTTTGTTTAAATATAGTTGTTTGTTAGGCGGCAAAAACTCAACTGCAAATAAGAGAGTTGGTAGCACGTTTGTCTCATATAGCTTTAACGAATATAAACCGAGTCTGCTACCCATGGCGTTATACATTTTTGTATTCCACTTCTATGGCATAGAGCACACTCTGTTTGATATTGAACACTGAGGTTCGCTGAGCTGTTTTGTAGGGAGAATCACCTTAAGATAAACATAGTGCGTAACTGTAAGGAAACAGGGTTTTTGCAGATAGCCCACACACCGTTTGCCCCCATTTGGACTACTAGCTGTTGGCTTTTTGACCCTGGGACTGCACTGGGGCCTCAGTGCCAGTGTCCTAACCCCCTTCAAAGTATATACCAAATTGGCTATACCCAATTGGTAAGTGCTGACTTCCTTATAGGTCTGTAGTACATAGTAACCAGGGTACCTGGGGCATGTAAGTCAAAGTGCCTACCCAGGGCTGCAGCACTGCTTGTGCCGCCTTGAGTGTGACAAACAACAAAACAGCTTCCAGCCTGCCACTGTAGACTGTAAGGGCAGTTTTTGCACTCACTGATAGTTCTAATTTGCCCTTTAATCCAAGGGCAAAGCCACCACTTTCCTTAACCCTATATGTAAGTCTTCCCTACTGAAGGCCTATGGAGCCCTGTGGCAGAGAGCTATGTATTGTTAAGTAAGACATATCTTTTTCATATGTCTTAACAGCAACACTTAGAAATTGTCAACTTGCTGAGGAAATGTTAGTCATCCCATTGGCTAACACCAGGTTACCGGCTGGCACCCCAGCCAGGATAACACCTGAATGGGATTGCCTAACTGGGCACTGTAATGTATCAAATTAATCGTGGCTTTAAACCTGATCTGATGACCAGGTCTAATTTAATGTCACAATTAAAGTTTTGCAACTTTTAGAAATGTGCCAACCTCTGCCCTTGCAAAAGCAGTGCAAGGACACCATTAGTCTACCATCAGCTGGCCACCTACAGCATCAAGGAGGACTTCATAGGACACTGACCTCTTTGGCCAAAGTCACTCCACATCACCTGTGGAACCAGGACTCACCAAAAAGACACCTCTGTCGACTGCACCTCAATCAGAGCATCCTTGAGCATCTTTTCATCCTGTAACATCAGCATCAGGACCACTCCATTAAAGTCTATGGCAGTCGTTCTGTAAAGATTGGAACTGGACTTAAAAACGCTCTGGTGGCTAGATAACTGTCCAAAGTATCCTTACTGGCTTCCTAGATCTCTGTCTGCTCTAAATTGGTTGACCAACTTGGGTCGGAGTTGCTGAAACTTGTCAAAAGTTTACAAAGTTTTTGCTGACCAATGCTTGTTTACAGTTAAATCAACAAGTTACGAAATGCTTACAAATTCATATCTCCGGAACCTTCCGGTGGATTTTGATGATCAAGGACTCTAAAAACTCATAAAAATATACTCTATATTTATAAATTGTTGTTGTGTATCCTTCTTGTTGTGTGACTTTCTTATACAGTTGTTTGTTGCTGTTAAATGCTTTACACTAATTTCCTTTGTTAAACCTTGTGCTTGAAGCCACATCTCCCTTGGGTTGAGCTAGATGTGATACAAAGGAGCCTGACTGGACCCACAACAGTTTTTGTGAGTGTATTCTATGATAAGGCCCCTTAGACGTAGCCTATAATACACCCAAATTTTCATAGTAACACTCCCCAGCTTCCTATTTCCGAATCTCCAACTGAACTTTACCTTTCTTTGCAATTAAGACAAAATAGCCACCTCACCGTTAACAATGGAAACTTTCAGAAAGTGTTCTTGTGTATAAGCATTTAGAACATTGTATTCAGTAACTCATTTTATCATACTGTTACCAGCTACACAAATGTTTACCTAAAACAAATTAACTTTTTGTCATTTTGCAGATTCTTGAAATGATTGCGACCAGTAACCCATCAAAGTTGAGGCTTATCACTAGATTGTTAGGTACTGAGTCTGAGATGGAAAGTTGGTCATACAAATCTTACTAGACCAAAGATTACTTCTTCAGGGGCATCATGTTCCAGTTGGGACCTGTCCTTTGCAAATCATTATTTTCTGGTGTCTTTGTCTAGTTGCTTTCACTGAAAGGAACCAAAACTGAAACTCCTAGAGGGCATTAGGTTGTACAAGGAAAGCACATGAGTGGAAAATGGTGTTCCTACTGTAAGGAGTGATCTGTTAATTTTTCCCAAAGCTTGGTTGACTCTCTGGTATACTTTGTTCACAGGTGCGTCTCATGGGAGGGAAAGGGACAGCACGCAATGGGGAGGGGGGAGGTCGAACAAAAAAAAGATTTAAGAATAATAAAAAAAACACTTACCTTTTTCCACACCTCGCTGCCGCATCGCTCCGACTTGCATTGCAGAAATAGGCTCCCAGCCTGCCCTGCAGCTAATCCTGACATTGCTCAGGGCAGCTTTAGGATTGGCTGGGAGCCTGTGCCTGCTTGCTCCATCCCGGCAACACAGTGCCGGGCTAGAGAGAGCACAGTGCAAATGTGTGTTTGGCTGGCCTGAGACGGCTCTGCACTCCCCTTCTGTCCCTGTCACGCCCGTGGCCCGCCCCTTTTATTATAAAAACATAATAAGCATAGTTTATTATGTTTTTACTATAAAGGTTTTGCAAATGCTGCTGCTGGGGTGGGGGTGGGGGGCAACGCTCCTCCGCCATAGTGGAGGAGCCGCCCCTGCTTGTTCGAACGATCAAGGGGTAGTTCATAGGAGGTGGTCTGAAGACGTATTCAGATACTATAGTGCACAGCCTGCCAGAGTACAGGGAGTCTGCTAGTGTGTCTCAGGCACTCTTTCCTAGCACCCGGCAAAAGGCTGGCAAGGGGTTCCCTCATGTCATGTCAGTGAGAGGCTGGGAGGGTGCCCAAGGAGAAAATAGTTCAGCATTGGTGAAGGGGAGTATGTGCAGCAGTCAGAGTCACTGCTTCTAGAAAAGGCTAAGCCACTTGTGTGGACTGATGTCATACTTGATGCTTTCTCCAACGCTGGTTTTGATTTTAAGGTATTCTCATGCTGATTGAGATCTCCACATAGGTAGAACACCCAGTTAGGACCAGGGTAGAGCAGAAGGGTCTTGCACATCTCCAGGCCTGGTTTCAGACTTGGTGTAACGAGTATTATGCAGATTTAGACAACCACAAAGTCCCAGGCAGGTCTATCTAACTCGCCTCTTCAATGTGCTGGAATGTTTTTCAGCTTTTGGCATTTGATGACTAGCATCAAATTAGTTGTTTATCAATAACTTTGACTCATAAGTATTGATAGCCAATTAAAGAAACTGCAAGGTGTGACACATAGTTTTAGATGAGGCTCTCATAAAACAATATTGACTGCAACAGTGAAAGATCGTATGCCTCCTGCATTAAATGTTAGTTTCAAGTATTTTCTATGTAAATCAAATAAGCCTGGACACAAGCAAAATATATTTTCAAAATACTCATAGCATAGTCTTTCAACACCGGCAGAGTGTAAGTTCGAAAATTCGCTCCAGGAGCCATCGCATAGGGCAAAGACGGGATATAAAAATCTGAAACGTAAAAATTATTTTTTTATCTGTGTTTACACTAAAGTCTAGATAATGTTGTCTCTGCAACATCTAGTTTCCTGCAATGTATGTATAGTTTTTAAATGATAGTGATTTGTCTCTGTCTGATAAAAAATAGTTAGTTTTCATTTCATGTTTTAAGAATAGCTTACGTGCTGAACTAGTCACGGTGGCAAGTTCATTCAATGAAGGAAAGACCACGTGTGACTGTAAACAAGTTATATGATGTTTAGAAATACTACATCTTTATCTTTTCCATCCAGTTCTTCTTTGATCACTGATTGTAATTTATGCTTTCCTCTAGAGTAGCAGTCAATAAGATTATTTGGTTAATGCATATAATTGTCTTCAGTGGTGTCAAACCCAGCTCAAGTCGTAAACTACAGAGTGGAGTTGGTAATCTTAATTTCAATAATTTTTGTAACCAACTAAGAAGGAGTATTTCCACTTTTCTCATTGTGTGAGAGTTCCAATTTAATGTGTCACGAGATGATGGGAATTAATTTACTTTTTGCTACTGTTAAGTTAGGGCCTATTGGTCCCCACCATATTTTGCTGCAAGTCTTTTTATGGCACCACTTGCAGTCAGACTTTTACTGATAATTTGTTGAAGGTACAAGTTCCAATTTAAGTTTCTATCCACTACTACCAATGTTGTACATATTCGATCTTTGTTGTTCCCACTGCTGGGAATAGTTAGATTTTGTATAGATTTAGAAAATATTAGTCTTATTAGTATATATTTTGTTGTTTGGATTTCTCTAGTGGGAAGCTATTGCACAGTCCTAAAATTTTATGTAAAACTATTGTCATATGCACAATTCTACATAATCTTGCCCTTAAAGAAGATATTGAAAATTCGTCCACCTTTTAACAGTTTAGTGATGGATCTTCTGCAGCCACAGGATCACAAGTGTGTCTGATGGATCTTGATGAAGCTGATGGTTGTTAAACTCACTTTATTTTTTCTTGTCAGGTTCAGGAAAGTGTTATCCAAACCATCCACCACTTTGAGGAAAGTGTCTTCATCCTTGGAGGGCAGGGATAGCTTCAAGAACTAAACTATTTCTCCATGAGACTTTAGTTAACTATACGCATTGAATGGAGCAAATTTAGATCTTGGTTTTTTTTAATGTTAAATACACATATTATCTACAAATTTGATATACATTTCTATGTTCTTATCCTCGTTGGGGCCAAGTGCATGTATCTGAAACCTGGTTTAGGGCGCTTGGCCCTGCCGACACCCTAATATACAATGTGTGCAGATTCTCAGTACTTGTCCTATAACCTGGAGGGACACACTAGGCATGCCTTAATTCACAGACATACTACTGTCCCTCTTGAGGATTTTATTAATACATAGTTGTGAACATACCCTTTCATCAGTGTCACAGGAGTGGAAGCCTACTGAGTCTGAAAAAGGACAATGAACTGTAGTGTACAATGGGCCGCTTACCATAAAAAACAGGTGATTGCTGGGATTCAACTCCAAATGATATAATCAAAAGGAGACATCAAGCCATCTCCCACGTGTCAATAAAGAAAAGTCATTTGGGGAGATCACAATTTCATAAGCGTACCAGAGGAAGCAGCTGTAATCACTGTATAAGGCTTTCCCAATAGGTAATCAGCAGTGCAGTGTTGCTGCTCCTGAAACACATAAACAAAGAACAAAACATCAAGGTTCCCCATTTCAATTGATGGGCTGAGTTCAAAAGGTGCAAGCTATGCATATGGCACTTAATGCTCCTACCTACTAACCCTCCAAAAGGACATATTAGGGGTCCAAAAGATCCCCACGGTAACTACACAAAATTGAAGCAATTGAAGAATTGTTTTAAGTTGCAGGAAAGATAGAAGGATGGAGGATGTACAGACAGAATCTGTAACTCACTGTCCCTCTGGGCAGACGTTATCGCCACTAGGAAGACCATTCAGATGGTCAGAAGTCTAAGTGGACATTTATGGCGCTGCTCAAAGGGCACACAGATCAGAAATGTAAGAACTAGGTTGAAATCCCATGGGACATAACATAAGGCATTGGTGAGAACATATGCTGGAGATCTTTCAGGAACATACAATAAAGGATTTGAAAGTAGGCAGCTGGTCTGTCAACTGCAGAGATTACGAAATGGCAGAAGGATGCCTTTTCAATGTGCCCAAACCAGAGCCCTGTTGGGCCAAGAAGAGTATGAACAAAGTAACGTGGGAAAGGAGTGCAGATAGAGAGTCAACATATTTATCTGTACAGCATGCCACAAACTTGCTGCAACAGCAGGTGTATATTGTCTTGGCCCAGGGATGAATGGATACCAAGAGAACATTGCAGATTTTGGATGGAAGGTCTGGAGCTGTCAACTGTTGCTGCTAAATCTTCATGCATGAAGTTAAAGTGTTTTCAGATTTGGGTGTAGAACCCTGTTCTGTTGCTATGACAGGGGATCCTGTTGAAGAGGCAGCCTAATTGGAGGACTAAAGCTGATGCTCAAAAGCTTGGATACCAGACTCTCCATGCCCAATCTAGAGCCACAAGAATGACTTGGGCCCGGTCATTCTTAATCTTCTCGAGAACTCTGGGCAGGACTGGTATTGGTGGAAATTCATACTGGAGGCCAGAGCATCATTCAAGATGAAAAGCGCCTCCAAACCAGAGCTGCCTTGGAAACTCCAACATGCAAAACTACTAACATTGCACATTCTCGGTGGAGGTGAACAGATCTAACCAAGATTCTCCCCACTCTTAAAAAGAGATCTTGGTCAACTTTAGATGGAAACACCATTCGTGATCTGCTAGGTATCAATGTCTGTGTTTGTCCACTCTAGTGTTCACAGAGCCCGCCAGATGATGAATCACCAGGGATATGCCCTGGTGTTTCAGCCATGTCCAGAGGTGCAAGGCCTCTTGACAAAGGGTCCACAACCTGCCTTGTTTGTTGCAATACCACAAGGTGGTGGAGTTGTCCTTGTAACTGAAAGAAGAAAGGCTTTCAATGCCAACCCGATTGCCTGAAGCTCCAACAGACTGATGTGAAGCTCAGACTCCACCAGAGACTGGAGTCCTCTGATGTCCACCTCTTCAAGGTGACTATTCCAGGTGGCTGCCCCAGCCCGGGAGAGACTCATCCTTCACAACAGTCAGCTCTGGTTGGGGAAGGAAGAGGGGTCTGCCACTGACCAAATGGTGATTCGATAGCCACCACTGCAGATCTTTTGCATTTTCCTCCCAGATCTGAACCATGTTGGAGAGATTCCCCTGATGCTGCGCCCACTGGAATGCCAGGTCCTAAGAAAAAGCCTGAATATGCTAATGGACATGTGTTACAAGCAGGATGCCGGAGGCCATGAGGACCAACAACTTTAGGGTCATTCTCACAGAAATCCAGGGTAGAGGTTGAAACATCGATGAAAGGGAGCATCTAAAAAGGTAGCCAGCTGTGACTTTGGCATGTTGTTAATGAACCTCAGCAAGTGTAGGAGGTTTGCCGCAGTCTGGGGGTTGCAAGCATATCTTCAACAGCCAATCTTTGAGGTAGGAAAAACTGGAATCTCTGATCTCCACTGCCAACACTGCCATCACCTTTGTGAACACCCAGGGGGCGCTGGTAAGGCCGAAGGGGAGCACAGCAAACTGAAAGTGCTCTCTTGACCCACTTTGAACTGCAGGTAACGTCTGTGTGCAGGCAGGACAGGATTGTGGAAATATGCACCCTGCAAGTCTGACACTACCACCCAGTCTCTCAGGTCCAGAGAAGACAGGCAAGGGTGAGCATTGTGAGTTTCTCCTTTTTCAGGAAGAAGTTGAAAAGACGCAAGCCTAGAATAGGATGAAGGCCCCTGTCCTTCTGAGTCACCAGAAACAGGCCTAGAAAATGATGAAGGCCTCTGTCCTTCTGGGGCACCAGAAACTAGCAGGAATAG
Source organism: Pleurodeles waltl (assembly GCF_031143425.1). NCBI lineage: Eukaryota > Metazoa > Chordata > Amphibia > Caudata > Salamandridae > Pleurodeles > Pleurodeles waltl. The sequence continues at coordinate 1,372,104,228 of NC_090446.1, read as the reverse complement.
CAACTACAACCTACTTCTAAATGCCAGCACCCTCTCTATAGCTCTCTTGGCTAAAAGAGCCAACACTTCCTGATGGAGCAAGGAGAGATGATCCTCCATAAGCTTGGCTTAAGTGGGTGGCATGGGTGGAGGGGTGGTGACAAAGAGGAGGGAACAGCCCCTTTGAATGAGTTGAAAAACCCAACGGTCAGATGTTATTGAACTTGAGTGGTGAAGATGATGGCGTATCCTGACCCCTACTGGATGCCTATGATGGTCGGAGGGGTTTGGAGGCTGTGGCTGCCAGAGGGGAGAGGGACTGGCCCACCGTCTGGCTATTTGTCCAATGTGGTCTGTGGAAACCGTGTCCTTGGCCATAAAAAGATTGAGAAACTTGAAAGCTGTAGTGGCTGGGAAAGTAGAGATGTAGTCAAAAGCCTGTTCTGTGTCCACAAAAAGGGAGGAAGGCAGACTGGGGTTAGCAAGATGCCATGGAAAGACCTAAGGACCTGGCTGTAGCCCTGCTGTCCTTAAAGCGATCCAGGGCAGAGTCCACCTTCTCTCCGAACAGACAGGAGCCATTGGGAGCTATCAAATGCCATATCCATGAGCGAGGACTGGACATCCCCTGAGAAGCCAGTGGTTCTCAACCCAGCATCACCCTTAAGGGCCATCTACGATGAAATCCCTCTGCCCAGTGAATCTATCATGACCAGCCTACATCTTATGGTGAACTTGGCTAAATCTCTTCTATCAGCTATTGTTTGAGAGGATATGGCTCGGTCGCCTCCAAGAACTCAGCTGCTCTTGCACACCCAAATCCCAGATCAGATGGGAGTATCGGCTCAAGAGGCACACAGTGTTCACCAACCGCAGTGCCAGGCTGGCAGAAGAGAACATTCTCTTCCTGAAGGTATCCAGCCTTTTGGATTCCCTAGCCAGTGGAGTGGTAACGAATGAGCCAGGGCTGATTTTGGAGGTGGAGACCTGGATCACCAAGCTCTCAGGGGTGGGGTGCTGAATGAGGAAACTGGGTTCCCCTGGGGTGAGTCAATGGCGGCAGGCAATTGTCCTATGCACAGCAGCCCCTGTGCAGGGCTTCATTAAATGGGAGCAATGGTTCATTGGGGCAGCTCCCAGCTGAAGCACCACTGCAAATGAGGCACCCTTCTCCTTGGCAAGGGTAGGGGGAAAGATCAGTTCAGTGCATCAGGAGGTGTCCAGTTCACTTGCATCTGGCAGATCCTCATACCAGGTGTTATAAGAATTTTCTAATGGCTGGTATCCATAAGGGTCCGCAGACCGCTCCAAATTATCACCCAATCCAGGCCTGTTGTAGGAATAAGGCACTGCCTCTGACATGGGGAGTCTGCCCTCAGTCGGCACCAGAGCTGGTGTTGGTTTACACCATTAAAAAACAAAACAGAATCTATATTCACAACTGAACCCCATGATGTCTTGAAAGAAATAACTCAAACCTGGATATAATCAGTTCGGATAGCATCCAGTCACTTCTGTTGGTATGAAACTAACCCCACAAGCTGAGTTGCAGTAATATTTAAGTTAAAGTCCCCGTCCCTATTATTAGATCAAAGATCAATGCTTCATATAATATCCTGTACTAAAGTCAGGCCTGATATTCTAAAATGATTATTGGTAAGATGGTCTGTGAATGAATACATACTCCGAAGTTGATAATATGCCAAAAATGCCGACGAGTTCAATCGATCATGTAGAGGAGATAGCATAGAGAAAAAGCGAGGTGCAGGAGGATGTGCGATTAAACAACAACCTGGGAGGAGGGTGAGAAAACAACCTACATGGGAAGAGTGGAGGGGCAGGGTGAACAAGAGGCAACAGTTAAAATAAAAGAGTACCTGCAGAAGTCTGGGGTCAGTGGAAGGACACTGGCCACCAGAAGCAGAACTTGGTCCAGGCTCCACAGCAGGAGGAAGATGGAGGTGAGGAGAAGGAGCTAACCAATAGGGAGGAAAGGATTCAACAATGACATGGGAGCTCTATGAGAGGGTTGCACGTGGGAACAGCGCAGTTTGTTGCAATGCATGCCGTAACCACACGTGTGTTATGAGAATGCCATTACCACGCATAACCTTTTTCATGCATGCCTCTACAACGAAATACGTGCTTGCCCACAAACCCTGCCCTGACTCCTAAATGAGACTCCCGACACGAACCCCCGACGCTCAGCCTCCTAGAAACTACCCCACCCAAAGCCATAAAACTAGAGCCCAGCGTGACCACCCAATCCCACCCTAGTAAAAACTACCCAATTTCTGCCCTAAGCCCAAAAACCAGATGCTAGCGTGACCTCCCCGAACCCACTGTTCTAAAAACTACCAACCCCTGCCCTAAAACCGGACCTCAGCGCAACCTCCCGCCCAGCCCTGAACAATCTAGAACCTACCCTACACCACTGCCCTAAGCCCTAAAACCGGACCCCAGCACAACTCTCCCTGGACCGCACCCTTCTAAAAAGTATCCAACCCCTGCCCTAAAACCGTATCCCAGCGCAATCCCCTATTCCCCACACTTCTAAAAACTACCCAACCCCTGTCCTGAGCCCTAAATTGAGACCCCAGCATGACCCCCCCCCCACCGTCCCCTGGCCTTTCTAAAAAATACCCATCTCCTGCCCTAAACCAGTACCCCTCTAGTCCCCGCCCTAAGCCCTAAATTCATCCACCCGCCCCGCACCAAGCCCGAAAACTGTCCCCGTCCCAAACCAGTATTTCCCCCTAATCCAATGCCTAAATCTGCCCCGCCCCCACCCTGAACCTTAAACCAGTACATCCCCTACCCCACACCCTGAGCCCTAAAATCATCTCCGGCCCCCCCGCATCAAGCCCAAACACTGTCTCCCCACCCCTAAACAGCATTCCCCCTGCTCCAAGCCCTAAATCTGCCCCGCCCCCACTCTGAACCCTAAACCAATACCCCTGTACCTCCCGCCTGAGCCCAAAAATTTCCCCCACCCTAAAACAGTATCCCCCGCTCCAAGCCCTAAACCTGCCCCCTCACCCTCCCATGAAATGAAGAGTCAGCTCTACTGAAGCACGGTGCAGGCCATTTTGAGGAAACGGAAGGATCTTTCCGTTTCCTCTTACAACACCGAAAGCCTTTATCATCATTACTACGCATAGCCCTTACCATGCATACCATTACAACATAATTTATTGTAATGACATGCGTGGTAAAGGTTATTTGTGGAATGATGCATGCATTGTAACACATGCGTGGTAAAGGCTATTAGGGGAAACAGCCTGTGGGAGCCAGCCAATGGTAACTCAAGAGATGTGGGAGTCAGCCTTTGGTAAGTAAAGGTAAGCAATGGGCGGGCTTTAAGTGCCTTTAAAGGTTTTGTTTTTTTTAAAATTGATTTAGCAAGCACAGCGCAAGCTCTGTGTAGGTAAAACCTAAAAATAGGTTGAGGGACGTGCCTCAGAGAGATAGCAGATAGAGATGCAATCCTGCCTAACAGTACCCAGGACAATAGATTCTGTTGTGACTCAATTAATGATTAGGATGTCATTGTGTTGTGCATTAAATATGTTTCTTTCTTGGAATACACCCACTATACATTCATTTTATTCAATGGTTGATTGATATTTGAGCCATGAGCTCAAGCACTCCCTACACTCTGGGTAGTGAATGTTGTATTCTGATATGTTGTGTGTTACTCTACTCTGGAACCCTGCTGTCTCCCAGCAACTAAGCTGCGACTTCTGGAAGGCTTTTGGAATTCCAGAAGGAGGTGGAAGCGGTTGGTGAGGAAGACAGCTGTGCCAGGGGTTCCATCTTATACCAAATAAAGCTACAAAAGGGAACAACTTTCATCTTGTCAGTATCATAGGATCTACATATAAGGACTTAACAGTGACACCTTACATGCTCATGCAGTCTTCACTCGGGCTGAAGGAAGGTTCTCCCCACAATACAGGACAAGGTTGCAGACACAATACAACATTACACCCAGCACCAGGAAGGGCTCACTTGCTGTAGGTGCTGGTCCTGGGATACTGCATCTCTTTAGGGCACAGCACAGGGAAGGAGCTTGATGCTGCATGTGCCTTGATGTGCTTGCTATGATTGGTTGCAGGCAAAGAAGTGGTGGTTCTGGAACTGGAAGTTGGGTCTCATAGGAGCAGCAGCGGTGGTTCTGGTCGAAGCAGCGGTGGTGGTGCTGGGCATGGCGCAGGTAGTAGTGATCACTGCAGTGTTTGTGAGATTGTGATTGAACCTCCCTGAGAAGCCTGGCTGATAAATATTGACATAATAGTTGGGAATGTATTTCTTTTATAAAGCTTGATTATATATCAAGGAAAGATTTTAAAAATGCAAATAGTTTGTTACTTAATCCACAATTCATCTTAAAAACTTTTAAAAAAAGAACTGTGAACTTAGCAAACAATTTTGACTATTCAATTAGCTCACCCTAGGATGCTGTGGTGTCCTCAAAGTAGGTGATGCTGGTGCCCTCAGTTCCACCAATAATCTCAGGACCAATGACTGCTGTTACCTTCTCCTACATTGATTTCTATCCCTGCTGGCTATCTGGTACTAAACCAATTGCCACTGCAGCTCTAAGGTTACTGCTGAAAGTCTGCTGGCCCACCCTGCTGCTGACTTCCCCTATGCTAAAGCCCCCTAACAGTTCATGGTATTTGGAGATGCAGGCACAGCATTTTGGTGCCCTTTCTCCTCCTCAGCAGAGACAAAAGGAAGGCTGCCTCAAGAAACTACTACTAGCAGAGTGCACAATCCCTCCCTGCACTACCTGTTGTTATTTTCTCATTGTGGACCCTGCTGCTTTGGCAGGGACCCAGCACCAATTTGGCTTAACAGCTACACATATCAAGTGAGACCTGTATGGCCTAGACCAAACTCTTTGCATATTTGGGCTTGCACCCATTGCTATGAATCAGACTGCTATCAGTCCTTCTGCATCATCAATATTGGAATCCCCTGAATATATTTGATTTGTTTTTTAGTTCTTAGTATAGTGCTAAAGGACCTCAGGCAGAAAGTAGCCCAGTGATAGTAAAGTGATACAAAGTATAGGTGGGAATGAAGCAGTTTACATTGCCAACCCGATTTACAGTATAATGATTCAGAATATACTTAAAGATGCTCACATTTCAGAGATGGGTGTAGCTCATGGAAAGTCTTTAGGGGAGAGCTGTTTGAGGTCCCTAATTTAAGGGCTGGGCGTATCAATTGCCCAAAGAATAGGATACTCTTTCCAGTAGCCACAGTGGCACCTTGCACTTCAATACACATATGAAGGTCCAGAGGTGCTGAGTGCCTTCTTAAGAAGTTCCCAATTAGGAGAAAAAAGCACAAGAGCATAAAATCTCCTTGGCAACCTTGATGTTCCTTGACTGTAGTTGAGAGGCAAGAGTAAAGAAGATAGGCAATGGACTAAAACCACCCTGAATCAGGGTTGAGAAAGAGTCAAGCATTATGGGCCTCATTACAACCCTGGCGGTAAATCCTGATTTCCGCCGTGCTGAAGACAGCCAACATACCTTTGCCGCAGCGGAATTCCGCTACAAGTATCACAACCTACATCTCGGAATCCGCCACAATACAGACACCCACACAAGTCTGCCACACCAAAGGTCAGTGATAAACTGGCAATACCAAAACCTACACCATCACGCCAACAAGAATGCACCCACACTATCACGACCCACAAATCAACGCGGCGGTCTTTCAACCGCGGTAATCCATTGGCGGTACACACCGACGAGCTCAAAATACACACACATTTACAAAACACAACCACATTGGAGAATTCAAAATACACACACCTGATACACACCACACCCACACACCCAATCCAATATAAAGCACACACCCACATCACCCACAAACCCTTGCAACCAAAAATCTGAAAGAAGGCCAGAGAGAGAGATTAGCTAACACAACACCAGCATCCACAGACACACAAAACCATCACTCATTCAACATCCACGCACCTCTAACAACACACACCAACACCCCCCCACACATCACAACAGACAGCACCTCACACATCACCCACACCACATCATGGCACCTCAGAGACACCCTAGGTTTTCTGAAGAGGAGCTCAGGGTCATGGTGGAGGAAATCATCTGGGTAGAGCCACAGCTATTCGGATCACAGGTGCAGCAGACATCCATTGCTAGGAAGATGGAGCTATGGCAGAGAATTGTCGATAGGGTCAATGCTGTAGGACAGCATCCAAGAACACAGGATGACATCAGAAAGAGGTGGAACGACCTACGGGGGAAGGTGCGTTCAGTGGTATCCAGACAACAGATTGCTGTACAGAGGACTGGCGGTGGACCCTCACCTCCTCCCCCACAACTAACAACATGGGAGGAGCAAGTCTTGGCGATCATGCATCCTGAGGGCCACGCATGAGTAGCAGGAGGACTGGACTCTGGTAAGTCATATATTTACAACCATATCCCCCACCCCACCTGCATGCCATTACATACTCCCACTCTTACCCTCACCCCCATCAATCCATCAACTCCATATGTCCCACAATCACAACCCACACAGCTCAATACCAAGGCCCTGCATGCAATACCTATGCATGGACCACTGTCACCAAAGCATGGCCAGTACAGAAACCCACACAGACCCCAAACCAACTATCACAAAAGGGCTAACACAATGACGCAAGCACAGGAGTAGAGGGTATCGCACCCAATGCACAAGATGGCACAAACAGATACTAAAATTATGCATTAACACCCCAACAGGACCCATACCCAACGTCACCGGACAGGAGGTGCCAGACATATCTGGTCCCTCCACAGAAGAGGCCCACAGTGGTGACAGCATCTCTGCATGCCTGGATCAAGATGACCAGCCCGGCCCATCAGGGACCTCGGGACAGTCGGTTCCCCTGACACAGTCACAAACCACCACAGAGCCTCCCCCCTCAGGAAACACCACCACAGCACCCACCCAGCGGGCCCATCCCTCTGTCCCCGGGACACGTCAGTCAGCAGTGTGTCCACCACTACAGGGAACCCAGGCAAACCCACCAACTCAAGACAATCAGGGACCTGGGGTCAGTGGCAGTGGGCACACGGTTCAGGGGACAGAGGCACAAGACAACAGGGAAGCTGGGATGACTGCTGTGGGACAGGGGGAGGACAGGCCCAGGGAACGCATTCTCCACGAGGCACTCTCCGACATAATGGGAGCATACCACCATTCCCAGGAGACCATGGGCATGGTACTGGCCAAGTTTCAGGAGACCCAGTGAATGCAGGAGGAACACTACCTTGGGATCAGGGAGGACTTGAAGTCCATTAACACCACCCTGGTCACCATTGTAGGGGTGCTGGCAGACCTTGTCAACACCATGAGGGACACAGCGGGACACAAACGGGCCCCTGACACTAGCCTGGACAATGAACAGACTTCCACCTCCGCCGGCGCTAGTGGACAGGAGGCACTGCCACAGGACCAACAGGCCACCAGCACCCCACCCCCTGCAGAAGTGGAACCACCCCGCAAATGGTCCCTAAGATCCAGAAACAAGACAGAGAACATTGCTAAGACCCCCGCCAGGAAATAAGACCCTCCTGAGTGTCACCCCTCTGTCCCACTTTGTCATCCTGTCCACCTTAAATTGCCAGTGCTCCACTCCCTATGCCCCATTGGACAATGTACCTGTGATACCAAGAGACTGGACTCTGCCATGGACATTCATCCACCAGCCCATTTCACAACCCCCTCCACTTATTTGCACAGAAATAAACACCCTTGATTCACAAAACAATCTAGAGTCAGTCTGTGCTTTCACAAATGTGTAATTGCAAAATCTCTGGAATATAGCAATGTCAATGTACTTGTTCAGATACCAAGGTTACACAGCTGTAGGCCAGGAGTAAACATAGCAGAGGGCACACATTGTGAGCCACATCTGTGAAATGGAAAGCCAAAGTGACAAGTCAGGGTCCATACACAGAGTGAAAAATGCAGATTTATGATAGCTCCTACAATAGTATGAGATGTGGGAAGCAGTTCCATCTTCTTACCTGTGTCTCACTGGAAGTATTGCATGATGATGTTGTTTCGGTTGTCTACATCTTCTGCTTCTGCCTCCTTTTCTTCACTATCCACAGGCTCCACAGCTGCCCCTAGACCAACATCAGGCCCATCCTCCTGCAGAAAAGGCACCTGGCGTCACAAAGCCAGGTTGTGCAACATACAGCAGACCACGATGATCTGGCACACCTTCTTCGGTGAGTAGTATAGGGATCCACCTGTCAGATGGAGGCACCGGAATCTGGCTTTCAGGAGGCCGAAGGTGCGTTCTAATACCCTCCTAGTTCGCCCATGTGCCTCATTGTAGCGTTCCTCTGCCCTTGTCCTGGGATTCCTCACTGGGGTCAGTAGCCATGACAGGTTGGGGCAAATATTGAGGGACAACTGTTAGACATCCTCCAAACACTAGGGCATCTCCCATACCCAGACACCAAATGGAACTGTGGGGGGACTTTAGGCTCACGTATCAGCCACACACGGTGCCTCTGGAGTTGCCCCATCACATAAGGGGTGCTGCTATTTCTCAAAATGTAAGCGTCATGCACTGAGCCCGGATACTTGGCATTCACATGGGAGATGTACTAGTCTGCCAAACACACCATCTGCACATTCATAGAATGGTAGCTTTTCCGGTTTCTGTACACCTGTTCATTCCTTCTGGGGGGACAAATGCCAAATATGTACCATCAATGGCCCCAATGATGTTGGGGATATGTCCCAGGGCATAGTGTCAGGATAGTGTGTGTATGTATGTCTGGGCCAGGGTGGGAGGTGTTTAGGCAATGTGTGAGATGAACTGTACGGGATAGTAACATCCATTCTAGCGTAACTTTTTCTCTAGGTCAGCGCCCACCGGAAGAAGGGTATTTGGCGTGCCATCAACAAAGGACATCTGGACCCTGGGAGTCTACCATAGATGGAGCACCCACTGCCGGAAAAGATGGGAGGACCTGCGCCACTGGAGCAAGAAGACGGCGGAGGCCCAGCTGGGGATGACCTCCCAATGTGGAAGGGGTGCCCGTCGCACCATGACCACCCTGATGTACCGGATCCTGGCGGTGGCCTATCCGGAGTTGGATGGGCGCTTGAGGGCATCACAGCAGACACAAGGGGGTGAGTACAGTCTAATTAAGCTGACTCAGCGCACTTTACGAGGTGTCTGGTTGGGGGAAGTGGGCTGTGGGTTCCCCTAGGGGGTCCCTTGTTAGGCAGGCTCTGTGGCACTCCAACCCCACTAGTGGTAATAGCCATCTACACCTAGTCAGGCTCCTGTGGGTTCCAGGTATGCAGCAAATGGGCTTAGGCATCGTCCCCCCTGGACATGTGAATTTCCTAAGAACTGTTAGTGCATGGCTTAGTGCATAGGGCTGCTCCCTGTGTGATGTGTCCGCCAACGGTAGTGGTGTTGCATACACTGAACATGTGTTTCTTCTGTCTTTCCCCCCCTTTTTGTTTTGTCACCCTGTTCTTGCGTGCATTAGCATCATCTGGCGGAGGAGCAGTGGCACCGGAGCAGGAGGGAGCTGCATCCCACATGGCCCTGGTGGGTGAAGTAACGGAGTCTGAAGCCACCAGTGGGACGGAGGGCGAGGGGAGCTCCACGACGGGGACAGGAGCATACACCAGCAACAGCGACTCCTCTGATGGGAGCTCCCTTGCGGTGGCAGGCACCTCTGTGCCCACCGCATCAACAGGTACAGCCGCCGCCACCCCCCCTAACAGCACCGCCCTCTCAGCAGCCCCTCAGCGTGTTTCCCGTGCCTGCTCACCCAGGAGGGTGGGCATCTCCTTCGCCCCAGGCACCTCAGCCCTTGCCCCAGTCAGCCCTGCTGCCCTCAGTGAGGAGGCTATTGACCTCCTGAGATCCCTCACTGTTGGGCAATCTACCATTTTGAATACCATCCAGGGCGTCGAGAGGCATTTGCAACAAACAAATACATACCTGGAGGGCATTCATTCTGGCCAGGCGGCCCAACAGAGAGCATTTCAGGCTCTGGCCTCAGCACTGATGGCAGCCATTGTCCCTGTGCCCAGCCTCCCCCCTCCAACTTCCTCTACCCAAACCCAATCCCCTGTACCTCAGCCTATCCCAAGCACACCATCAGACCAGAATGCACACTCTTCAACACACAAGAGTGGACATGGCAAACATAAGCACCACACATCCCACAGGCTCTCACACAAGCACCATCCCCATGCAGACACACCAACACCCACTGCCTCAACTGTGTCCCCCTCCTCTACGTTCTCCTCCTCCCTCCCTGTCTCGTCTCCACTCACACCTGCATGCACTACATCCTCAGCAACTACCTCCATCACAGCACGCCCATCACTGCACACCACTTACGTGCAATCACCAACACCACTACCATTCACACATCCTGTGTCCTCTCCCAGTGTGTCTGCGAGCCCTCCTCCCAAAGTACACAAACGCAGCCATCCACCTCACAACAGCCTCCGGCCCATGCACCTTCACCCAAATTCCGCAAACGTACACCTCCTACAACCACTACCTCTTCCTCCACTCCCAAACACCCTCCATCTTCCCGTCCCAGTGTGTCTAAGAAACTTTTCCTGGCTAACATTGACCTCTTCCCTACACTTCCCTCCCCCGTCCTTCCCCTAGGGCCAGGCTTTCCAGGCCCCACCCCAGCACCTCAGCCACCAAATCCCCAAGCACAGTGGTGCCAGCAACTCCAGTCTCATCGAGTGCGCCACCGATCAGGGTTGCCAGTGTGTCACCTAGCGAGGCCAAGGAGCAGGCCATTCCGCCACCTGCCAAGGTGAAGAAGGTGCCCACATCCTGGAGGGAGAAGTCGCACCTACCAGCAAGCCAGGGCTCCTCCAAACTAAAAGCAGACAGTGGCAAGACACCAGCGGCAACATCAAAGGTGGGGAAGGGACACAAGCCGAAGAGCAGGTCAGGACAGGGCACGGTGGCTCTGACTGAGGGACTAGAGTCACCCCTTCTGTAAACCACTACACCAACCTGTACGGCGGTGGACACAGCCACCAGCACCGCCACCTGCACATCTGCTGCCTCAGCAGCAGTCTCCAGCATCATCCCCAGTGGGCAGCTGTCTGAGGCTGCAGGAGACGTCCTGCTGTGTCCCTCAACAGGTGCAGACACATGCACCACGGCCAGCACCTCCGCCACAGACACCGCCGCAAGCACCGCCACCAGCCCCGCGACGTGCTCAGACAGTGCCACCACAGCTGACATGGCTATCATTCCCAGTGGGCAGCCGTATGAAGCTGGAGGAGACGTCCTGGACCCTGCCCAGCTTCCATGAGGCATGACTTTCATCACTGTTTGCACCTGCAGGTGGCAGGCGAAGCCACAGCAGGGTGGGGTATGTCTCTGCCTCCATGGCGTATCATGCTACCTGTTCCCAGGCAATCTTGTGGAACACATACCCATGTGAGGGAATGGGACCAGCCACACTGCATGTGAAGCTCTCTGGGCACCAAGCCCCCTCCAGAACCAGTGGAGATTCACATCCACTTCCTCAGTCCTTGGGAGGATGAAGCACTCTGGGCACCAAGCCCCCTCCAGAACCAGTGGAAAAAAGCATCCACTTCCTCAGTCCTTCGCAGGATGAAGCACTCTGGGCACCAAGCCTCCAGAACCAGTGGAGACTGTTATCCACTTGGAGACTGTGGCTTTGCACTTCCCAGGATAGAGCAGTGGGCAAACCACCCACTGTAAAGACTTGTGAGACTGTGGCTTTGCACTCCCCAGGATACAGCAGTGGGCAAACCACCCACTGTAAAGACTTGTGAGACTGTGGCTTTGCACTCCACAGGATACAGCAGTGGGCATGGAGCCCCCCTCGTGTAGCAGTGGCATTGTGCGTTCATCCGGCTGAGGTGCCCCCCTCCCCCTAACGTGCCTGTTTCATTTTGATCTGATGCCACTGCAGTGTTCTCTCCATTTCAAGTCAGGTATCTTGTGTGGGCTTTGCCCATGCATTTTGGGACACTGATCCACAGACGATGTTTGATTAATATCCGGACTTGTGTAGTTGGTGTACATATTTGTATATACTGATTTTTGAACTTCCACTATCTGGTTTTTATTGATTACAATTGTTACAATCATTTAATTTTGTCCTTGCGTTCTTCCAGGGGGTGAAGGGGTGTATATGTAATGTTGCTGCATGTATTTGTGTGTATGGTGTTGTGGGTGAGGGTGGGGGTATTGCGTGTTGCGTGTGTGTGTGTCAGTCTCTTTTCCCTCCCCCTCCCCTGTGTTGTAGGTGCAGTACTCACCGTGGTCGTCAACGGCATCTTTCATGCTCCTGAAACAGAAGGAGGAAGACCAGCATGGGCAGGACGTGTAGTTCGGGCTCCATGGCGTCCTGGTTCCTCGTTGGGTGTCGAGAGGTGAGTGGTTTCCCTTTCAAGTCCTGTTTCCGCCGTGCTTTTCATCACGTTGGTACCGCCCCGGAAAAGGTGGCAGATAGGCCTCTTGTAACAGTGGTTGTCCTTCAACAAACTCATATCCAATCCTTATTGAAAATCATCTCAGAATGATGACACCATACAGCCAGCTTGCAAAATATTCATCCACGGCGTTGCCCCTCTAATACTCAAAATTGTCAACACATCACTTGAAGAAGGCACATTTCCCTCCTCACTAAAATCGGATCAGATTACACCCCTGCTGAGGAAACCTAATGTAGCCGTTTTGGCGCCAAAATTGCTGACCAGTGTCCAAATTACCTTTCTTAGCTAAAAATAACTGTAAAAAAAAGCTGTTTCAGTACAACTTCCTGCAAATGCTTACCAATTACCATGACACTCAAACTGCAATGTTATAGCAACTCTTGCAAAATTAGATGGCATGCTCAGACCATGGACAGGTATGACCCATGTCACCTTGATAACCACGATGACCCCAACACCACAAACCCGCCTTCTCAGCAGGGGACAACATTGCCATCTACCACACCTCTGAAAATCCCTAAACCGACCACAAGTGATTCTACTTTACCTACACAAAGAACACTTCAAGCCACTACACCCCATCCTCCCACCCCCCTGGCAGATGCTGGGGCAAAGTCATGGAAGCACAACTCACCAAAGCTCTCAACTACTCCCTCCCACTAGACGCAAATGAAGCAGCACATAACCTACACTGCTGGCTATCAAACTGTGCCGACAACAACAGGAAATCATCAGAGGAAAACACCTAATGGTTTACTGCAGACCTACAGGAATCCAAGTGCTGCTGCAGACGACTGGAATGGAAATGGAGGCTCACTAAATCTACCGAAGACCGCCTACAAAAATGCAGTCACCACCCACCACCAGAACATTAGAACTGCCAAAAAAGCTGCATTTCAAGCACGCCTCAACACCAGCACTGACAACAGCAAAGAGCTCTTCACCATCGTCAAAGAGTTCACGAACCATGGGACAGACGCCTCATCCATCGCTCCCTCCGAAGTCCTCTGTGACAACCTCACCACATACTTTCACCATAAAATCCAGGACATCTATTAAGGTTTCAGAAACCAAAACCTGCCAGCATCGCTCACCACCACAGACTTAGCACCTCACCAGATACTGAACTCCTGGACCCCAATCACCAAAGAGGACACCCTTAAACTGATGAACTCCATCCACTCTGGAGCACCCTCAGATCCATGCCCTCATATCCATCATAACACAGGAACTCTGCCGAACCATCAACCGCTCCTTCAAGACCGCTGCATTCCCCTCAGACTGGAAGCACGACGAAATCAACCCGCTTCTCAAGAAACCCACCACCGACCCTAAGGAGCTGAGAAACTACAGACCCATCTCTCTGCTCCCTTTTCCAGCCAAGGTAATGGAGAAGGCCAACAACCAACAACTCACTGAATTCCTCTAGACACACCGCATTCTATCCGGATTCAGAAGCAACAACAGCACTGAAACCGCACTCTTAGCAGCCACCGACAACATACTCATCATACTGGACCGGGGAGACATGGCTGCACTTATCCTCCTCGACTTCTCTGCTGCATTTGACAGTCTCCCACTCCACCCTCTGCAAAAGACTACACAACGCCGGCATCCAAGATAAAGCCCTGGACAGCCTCAGGTCCTTCCTCACAGGAATAACACAGCTTGTCAGACTACCGCCGTTCAACTCAGAACCCAAAGACACTTGCTGCGGAGTGCCCCAAGGATCTTCACTCAGCCTGACGCTCTTAAACATCTACATGGCCCGCTTGCCAAGATCACCAAACAACACAGACTAAACATAGGTGGTCATTCCAACCCTGGCGGTCCATGACCGCCGGGTTGGAGGACCGCGGGAGCACCGCCGACAGGCCGGCGGTGCTCCAATGGGCATTCCGACCGCGGCGGTAAAGCCGCGGTCGGACCGGCAACACTGGCGGTCACCCGCCAGTGTACCGCCGCCCATTGGAATCCTCCAAGGCGGCGCAGCTAGCTGCGCCGCCGAGGGGATTCTGACCCCCCCTACCGCCATCCAGTTCCCGGCGGTCCGCCCGCCGGGAACCGGATGGCGGTAGGGGGGGTCGCGGGGCCCCTGGGGGCCCCTGCAGTGCCCATGCCACTGGCATGGGCACTGCAGGGGCCCCCGTAAGAGGGCCCCTAAATGTATTTCACTGTCTGCTGCGCAGACAGTGAAATACGCGACGGGTGCAACTGCACCCGTCGCACAGCTTTCACTCCGCCGGCTCGATTCCGAGCCGGCTTCATGGTGGAAGCCTCTTTCCCGCTGGGCTGGCGGGCGGCCTGAAGGCGGCCGCCCGCCAGCCCAGCGGGAATGTCAGAATTACTGCCGCGGTCTTTCGACCGCGGAACGGTAACCTGACGGCGGGACTTTGGCGGGCGGCCTCCGCCGCCCGCCAAGGTCAGAATGAGGGCCATAGTCTCCTACGCTGATGACACCACCTGATCCTCTCCCTGTCTGAAGACTTTGCTCAGGCAAAGAGAAATTTTCACAACGGTATGAGAGCAGTCGCCGCCTGGCTGGAGGCCAGCTGCCTCAAGCTCAACTCGGACAAGACAGAGACCCTCGTAATCATCTCCACTCCTTCTGCTTGGAACGCCTCCTGGTGGCCCGCTGCTCTGGGAATCACCCCTACCCCCACAGACCACGCGTGCAACCTGGGCATTATCCTTGACTCCTCACTATCCATGACCCGCCAAGTCAACGCCGTCTCTTCGTCATGCTTTCACATCCTCCGACTCCTGCGGAAGATTTTCAAGTGGATTCCCTCCGACACAAGGAAGACAGTCACTCATGCACTCATCACCAGCAAACTGAACCACGGCAATGCACTATATGCCGGCATCATCAAAAAAGTTCAATGAAGACTTCAAGGAGTTCAGAATGCAGCAGCCAGACCCCTGGATATTCCCCGACACAGCCACATATCCTTCCACCTCAGAGGCCTACACTGGCTCCCAGTCATCAAGTGCATACAGACTCCTGATCCACACCTACCAGGCACTGCACAGCATAGGACCAGCATACCTCAACCACCGCCTCGGCTTCTACGTATCCAACAGATGTCTCCGTTCCTCCCAGCTCGCCCTTGCAGCCGTCCCCAAGATCTGGAAAAGCACCTAGCAGCCGGACATGAAACGTGCCACCCCTCAAGACCCAGCTCTTCGACTGAGCAGCACCCTACAACAGCGCCTTGAGACCCGATGGGTGATCAGCTGCACTTTACTAATCCATGATTGACTGATTGATTGAGGTCTACTAGCCATGCTAGTCCTTTCCTCTGCCTTTGATACTATAAAACGTGAACCCACTCACTCCTTTCTATCCACCAGAATGGGTATTGAAGTTAGTGTTGAAATGGTTTACTTCCTTCCCTTCCTGTCAACAAGATGTCAGCTTATCCAAATATAATTATGTAGGTCTCCTGCACAGTGGAGGCTCCCACTGAATTGGGTTTGCGGGTGGGAGGGGGGGGGTTAAACAATAATACTTTTTTTTTTTTACTTACCTTCGTGAGAGACGCATTAATCTCCCCTCCTTTCTCGTCCTCTTCCCTGCAGCACACCAGCATGACAGCAACGTCATGATTGTTCTGAGCGGCTTCATCGTCACTCAGACTGGGAGCCTGTGCATGTTCTCCACTTGGCTGTGCAACACAGCCGGGTAGAGAACGTGGAAAGTGCACATGTCTGTTTGGCCGGCCCAACACGGTTGGCCAAACAGACGTGCACTTCATAGTGCACATACCCCTCCCCCGCGCATCTGTCCCCTCCAGCCCTGTCCCGCCCCACTCCCTTACTCCCAAGAAAAATACAATTATAATATATCGTTATTATAATTTTATTTTTCCTTTTACAAAAATCCAGGGAGGCGATGCTCCTCCACCTTCGCGGAGGAGCCGCCCCTGCACTACCACTAAGATGTGGGGTGCCCCCGAGCTTTGCATTCTCCCTCTGTGTACTCAAACTTTTAGATAGAACCTCCGACCACTATGGTCAAAGAAAAGCATAGTAGCATTCATCAGTATGCAGATGATACCCAACCTTACTTTAAAATCTCCAACTTAAATTAAACCTAAAATAATTCAATTTATCATTAAACTGAAACGTACTATGCAACCCACATAGCTAAGGTAGCCAAAACTGTCTCTGTTCGACTCGTCCTCCTTAATAATCCCCCTCAAACCAACTGTCTGATCAGTAGATTTCATAATAGTGATAAAACCTATTTTTTTTTTTTAATAAATTTGTTGGTAGCAACGTCATGATAGCTATTCTCTCCAAACCTCTACAACAGCTGACATAGCCATCTTACACTCCGCTGCACGATTTGCAAGTAAGAAACAAAAAATCACACAGCATTACACTGATTTTAGGAGGCCTTCACTGGTTGTCACTCGAGGCCAGAACTGACTTCAAAAGAGCCTGGCTCACATACAAGATGATCCACCTTGGACACAGAAAAAGCAGAGACAAATTGACACTACTTCTTTAAAACCCTATGACAAAAGATTCACAATTCACAACCAGCTTTATCATGTCAAGCTCTAGCAACTAAGAATAGCCTCCCAGAAGAATTCAGATGCAATTCAAATATCTTAGCCTTCCATATGTCCTTAAAAACTCACACATTCAGACTGCAGTTGAAACTGTATTATTTGTGGACCAGTTCTTTGATGTTTTGCAGCTGTTACTTTCTCTTCCCTCTAAACAGTTTTCTGCTTTTCTCCTCTACAAATATACTCTAATCCTGTCTGTGATTCTAGCTATTTATATGAGATCTATTGACTTACGTGAAAATCTGCTACCCAGGAGGTGTGGTCTGTGCTTAATACTAATAATAATAACAACTGGTGTGGTCTGCTAAAATATTTTTTTTGCATTAGAGAACATTTCTTTCACCTGAATATCAACATGCAAAGTTTGTAAAATTGGAAGCTGAGGAATGTAGTAGAGGTGACACTTTTACATGTAAGCCCCATGCCCTTAAGTCAATTTGTCAAGCCAAAGTAGAGTTCTAAATCTTTGTTTGGGGAGTTTAGAAGAAAATGTGTCTTCTGTAGTTTCAAGTTTAGCTTCATATTAGCCATCCAGTTTCAAATTTCCATAAGGGAGGAGATTAAAGTCTTGAGGTTGTTTCAGCATTGGCTCTTACAGCAGAGCTAGGTAACAGAATCATTATGTGGAAAGGAGATGCCCTGTTTTGTTAGGCTTCACATATATGGATTCACATATATATTAAAAAGTAAAAGGTTGATGGTTGAGCCTTGACGTACTCCATATGGGACTGCAGTTAGATTTGAGAAAGATGTGCCTATTCTGATGCACTGTGTTTTGCCTTAAATACAGAACTTGAACCAGTTGAGCACTGTTCCTTCAACATCCATTTTGTTGCTTAGCATTTTAGAAGGGTTTCATGGTCAGTGGTTTCAAAAGCCACTCAGAGGTCAAGAAGCTCCAGGTACCCGGAGTTTCATTTATCCCTTCATTCACCCACTGCTCTTTCTCCTCATCCGAGTTTGACTCCTCCGGGCCTTCCCTCATCCAGACCTCCTCCTCCTTTACTCTTGCTTCACTGCTCCTCTTCAACTCCAATCTGCCCCCTCGGGTATCTGCTGAAGACTACCAGTCCATTGCGAGCACCACTACCAATGTATCGTTCGGCTTTCCTGAGCCTGTAGACTTCCTGGCCTCTGACATGACTCCTCAGGACCACCCCCCTCGTGTTCCTGCAGGTTTTCACATCCTTGTCCAAAGGAGAGTCTCCCTTTATTTCCTCTTTCTCCCATTTTATTCCTTTCTCCCCTCCACTCTGTTTCCACTTTCTTCTGTCTTCTCACCCTCGTCATTTCATCCCATTTTCTCTCCCAATAATCTTTTCTCTCTGTTGCTTTTGTGTTTTCTTTCAGGTCTTGCCTCCCAGGCCTGGACAAGCCATCCCAGGCAATGAACATTTTCCCTGTGAGCTGGCAGGATGGGGGTTGATTTTATTAATGGTGGCAGCTGGTTTTGTTACTTGGGACCGGCCGACTATCTTGCCTTCAGCATTTTGGTGCTCTACAAACTATGTAAAGGCAAAGGCTTAAAGCACGACATTCAAATCACGATTGCTTGAAAACCATTTGTTTTAGCTTTTGGGTGGTTCTTTTTCTCCTGAAGGTTTGCCTTAAGCAGCATTGACATTCAGGGGAAGGTGGTTCGGTTTGAGGCCTGCTTTTGCTTGGCTTAGACAGCCAAGTACATATGAAATATTCTTCAATTCAAAACAGTTTATTTATTTATTAAGAGACCATTGAAACACATTTATTTATATCATTGCATTGAGTGACAATTGTTAGACGTGATTCAGACCATAAACTTCAAAACATTGATGCCTCTGCAAGACTGCCCTGACAACAATAACAGTGAACCAAGAGGAAAATCAGTTGTCTTTTGCCCCCCTATATGTAGCTAATGATGTTACTCTAGATCGAGTAACAATACAATCTTTTGTTTTCGTGCAGTGCATGCCCTGAACAGATGTATTTCAAAGTTCTCTGGTGATGATAAAGGAAAAGGAGGCACTGTGACAAAAGTAATTGTGTAGGACCACGCAATGTGGCCAAGTGGAAACTAGGATTGATGCACGATTTCCTGGTTTCCCTTTGTGCATTTGACTACTATGTGGCTATCTCTTTCTTTCTTCTGTTTTAGACCAAAGCTTAATACTTTGTATTTAATTCTTTGAGGTGCTAAATCAGAGTACTTTGTTACATACATCAAGGCTCTGCATGTTTGACAAGGATTGGTGGTGGTGTTAGGGGAGGATGATGTTTTAATGCAGTAGTTAAAATGAAAACTAGAGCACTAATATCCTTTGTCAGTGCTTCGAGAGGATTTGCTCCACATAGCTGAAAGTCTTTTTAATAATTGTCATCAATTCCTGAAGTAATTAATCCAGTCATTCACACCCATCCAACTATTCATTCTTTCATTCTTTGAGCCAAGCAGCCATGTCTCCAATCTTCATCCATCCTTCCATCCATTCAAATATGGGACAAGCTTATATAGTGAAAGATATGTTGTTAACACAATATTTGCAATTCTTTTGCAAATTTCTTGACAACAGCACTCCTAAACTCCTCTTGCAGTGGGCAGGCTTGCCTGCAGCATTTGATTGCTACATACATGTTGAAAGATGGTCTGACAACATTTT
Organism: Pleurodeles waltl; assembly: GCF_031143425.1. Lineage (NCBI taxonomy): Eukaryota > Metazoa > Chordata > Amphibia > Caudata > Salamandridae > Pleurodeles > Pleurodeles waltl. The sequence continues at coordinate 1,372,084,508 of NC_090446.1, read as the reverse complement.
GACTCCTGTCCCTGGAGCTACTTTGCCTAGTTGACAAGTCATCCCCCTACTACACACCACAACAAATCTATTATTACATTGGTTACATTGCGAAATGACAAGCGAGTTGCAAAATGTCCTGTGACCTGCCTATCTTTATATCAGGTCCAGAAAACAATTTGAGTATAACCAAATTGAAGTGCAGGAGCACACATAAGAGCAGGCTTGCAGAGCAGATCAAAATTACATTGTGGAGCACAAGTATAATAAGTTGCAAAACATGCATCATATCAAAAGACTCAGTGTGGTGCAGAATCACAGTGTGGAGCTCAGTATTACAGTATGGAGCTGAACATATTTAAGACTAAAATGTGAACAGCAATGAGCTCCTGTCAAGGCTCCATCCTCCCTACAACTGTCCCTTTCTGAAAGATACAACTACCTGCAGATTCCTCACCTTTTGAATAACACCAATGCATCAGAATTCCATGGAAACTTTTATTCATAACTCTGCACGTCGACGAGGAGGTCACAATGCCATGGTTCCGCACACAACTCTGTTTGACATAATCAGAGCCATTAGTCCTCATCAGCCTGCTGACCTCAGTTCCCTTTATCTGTGCAGTCGACACATAACGATTTTCCTGTAGCTCTCTGTTACTAGTTGGATTTCCTTCTATAGATTTTCTGCATTGAGGCAACTTTGTTGCAGAAGAGAGAATAATGTCTCCTCCAAGGAAGTCAGGGTCTAAGCTGTGTAGGGAATGTGAGGTTCAGAGGTCAATTACTGATCCTCACAATTGTCTTTGGTATTTGAGTTCTGCCCATGATGTTGAGACCTGTTCCTCATATCAAAAAATGAACCCCAAGGCATTAAAAGAAAGGGAGGTGAAGCTGTTTGTGGCCAAGGCAAAACAGGAAAAAAAGAGGTTGTTGGAAATCTCGGCCTCGTCCGAAATCAAGAAAAGCAGAGAAAAGAAGCTGTGTCACAGTTCTCAACATCATTCTCTGATGAATGACTGTGAAGTCAGGGTCTCTGAAGCAGAGGAGAGAAGATAGAGGCGAAGTGTCTCCGACTCCATCTCCAGTGGCTACTCTGATGTTGCCTTTGAGTCTGCTCCGGACCGACAATAAAAAACACAGATAGTTCCAAGGGGAAATAAAATAGTTAATTTTTGGAGAGGGATCAGCATTGCTGCTCAAAACCTGTAGAGGAACATCCTGGTTTATAGGGAGAGGGATTCAGGTACTAGCCAGGAGTCCTCTAGGTCTGCTGTGCAGGATCGGTCATATGGTGTAGCTTGACATTGTTGATGGAGATAAAACAATTTTCTTTAGAACCAGGCAGCGGTGGTAAAATGACAGTTCTGTTACCATGTATCCCCAGGGCAGGAACTGGTGCACAATAAGACGGACCAAACTTTTTTTTCACAGAAACATTTTCATGCACTGGATGCCCAAGTTTTGGAAACCAGCCGTCGGTGTTATTGGTATATCCCTGTTCCCAAGGAGGCAGCAATGGCAGATATGTTGTTGTCACAGATCTGACACGTTCATGTATATCAAAAAGGTGTATCTGTCGCCTCCAAGTCAGGCCTATCATGATCTGGAACATACATTTGTGTTCCAAACATGCATTCGTATGAGGTAAGCCCTACTAGGGACCTTCTGGGCAGATTATTAAGTGCTCTCTGGGCTCCATACAGGTGATTAAGCCAACTACGACCCATGCCTAATAGTCTGGCTGTTAAGGATTGGTTTAAATCCCTGTTTCTTCACTCCACAACACTATTTTCCTCTGGATGAAATGGAGATGAAGAATACAGTTGGACCCCTAACAAAGCCATGGCTTCCCTGACTGCCCTTGAGGTGAAAGCAGGGCCCTGGTCCAAGTGGAAAGCCACAACTGTATATGTGCTGATAAAGACTTGCAAATCTTTAATAACTGTTTGAGTGTCAGCCAAGCACTGTGGCCAACACAATAGAAACCTGGAGCATGAGTCAACTGAGACCAAGATATATTTGTATGCACGAACAGGTGTCAGGGGGCCACAGTGGTCCAAGTACACACATTGCAGAGGTTTGTTTGAAATTCGGAGGGGTGTCTGCAGTGGGCGTTTGACGGTGGACCTTTTTATTTGCTGTCACAGCAAATGCCATAGGGGTTCATTATGACCCCGGCAGTTGGCGGAAATATGGAGGAAAGTACTGCCAACAGGCTGGCTGTACTTTCCTCCATATTATGACATTGGCGAGACTTCAATCTCCAGCCTGACGGCTGTCACTTGGCTCCCTGCTGGATTATGACCCCACCTACTGCCATGGTTTTCATGGCTTCCTTACCACGAAAACCATGGCGGTAGGCACTATCAGTGACAGGGAATCCTTTCCCCTGTCACTGATAGGGGTCTTCCCAACCCTCCTCCCCTTCCACAGGTTCCCCGCCAGCCCCCGTTCCTCTTCAGACACCCTCTCTTCATACATGCCCCTCCCTTCACACACGCACACACACACACACATTCCCACATTCATCCATGCAACCATTCACACACAAATCTGCACACACATACATACACGCATTAACACAACTCAACATACACGCACTCACACCCCCAAACATGCACACACACATACAAAATGCAATACACAGACATACACACACACCCACAACACCCACCACCCCCTCACCTGTCCGAGCACCCAACTTACCTGTAGTCAGGGGGTCCTCAGGCAGGAGACGGGATGGGGCGCTGCTCCCAGCAACAGAGTCCACCAGCAGACACCGCCAGGCCGTATTATTCTGATAATACGGCCTGTGGCTGTCTACTGATGTAGCGCTGCTGCTGCAAGGAGCGCCACCTTACCGCCATCTGCCGGCATGGCCACAGCCGGATTTTCGCCATCCTTCTGGCACAAATCCAGCAGATGGCTGGTAGCCACGGCAATGGTCTTTTGGTGGCCGTCGGCGCGGCGGTAGGTGTTTTTTACTGCCGGGTCATAATGACCCCCATAGTCATTGGTCTGTTTGGATAGACCTAGCCACCAGTAAAGTGCTTGTAACAGTGAAATTGTAGTCTCCACACCAGCATGGGCAGAAGCAACTCCCTCATGCACTGCTTTAATCAACACTGGTCTTTGATCTTGTTTGGGGATCACACGATCACCCATCCCTGGTATTGTTACCAGGGCAGTATTGAGGCTAGATATGCGGTAGGAATATTTGGCAGTATATGCCTTTGGCATGGGCTTTCTCTCACATCATCCAGTGTTTCATCTTCCAACCTCGTCCGTGAACGAGTTATTGCAGCAACAGAAGCCGTAGCTACTGCTTGCTTGGCCGCTTCATCAGCCAAGGTATTGCCAGGAATGTATATTCCAACACGTTGATGTCCCAATGTATGAACAACATGGATATTGGGTATGGTTTCTTTCAGATCCGCTACTTTCCCTCACTGGAGTCTGTGTTTAATGGTGTTGCCTTTTGAATCTCTAAACCCATTCTAGCACCAGTAATGCAAATATTAATTGAAGGACTGGACACGGTAGTATGAATCACAGACGATTAATGTTAACTGTTCTGGATCCATGTGTTCCAGTACCATCACCAAAGCCTTAAGCTCCGCTAACGATGTAGTGCAGTCCCCTAAGGTCTACGTGTGCGTTGTGGATGGAATTCACCATCTTTCATGTAGCCACTCACAGCCGCGCAGGCAGCAAAGTATTGGTGTTTAGTGCCTACTGCGGGCTGGGCTGAGCCATCAGTGTACATAATTATTTGATATTGCTCAGTAGGCAATGTGTTTTCAGGAACAGGGTATTGAAGTTCATATTCCAGAAATTATTGAGTTTGAAATTTTTGGGGTCAAAAACATAGTCAACATCAGTGGTCATAAGAGACTTTGCCCATTGAATCCAACGTGGGTGTAGTGCCTTAGCGTTTGGAACGCTGGCTTTGGTGACAGTCTCAAGGGCTGAAATAGGAGATACCACAATGATGCATTTCCCCTGGGCCAGTGGTCTCTCTTTAATGACAGGCATCTGAACAGTAGTCACAATTTTATTTCTGTGGGAGCAAAGCATTGTTCAGCTGTGAAATACAGATGTGATTTGTATACAATTGGGACAGTCTCACCCTCATTAAATGTTACACAGGTAAAACTAATGGAACCAGCAATTACTCTGATGGCCAACGCCCTCATTTTGAGTTTGGCGGACGGCTGAGGCCGCACGCCAAACTCTTTATGACGGAAAATCACCACTCTGGTTTTCCGCCCGCTGGCCCAGCGGGAAACAGGCCACAACATTGACGCTGGCTCGTAATCGAGCTGACTGCATGCTGCAGTGCATCGGGTGCGACAACACCCGTCGTGCTTTTCACTGCCGGTAATTCGGGCAGTGAAAGGCACGACGGCCTGTCCATGGGGACCCCTGTCAATGTCGTGTAAAATTGAAGTAATACAAGCTGAGAACAGTTCTGGACTGCTTTTATACCCCTGTGAGAGACAGCAATATTTTGTCTGAGAGCCTAAAGCACTAAAACTTGTTAAGTCCCTACTTTTGGACGCTATGTTTTGGCAGAAAAACCAGTTGGAAACATCCAGGTTTGTTTTGTATTTTTTGTGCACTATATTGTTAATCAGTGCTTTACTGTGTGCATTTTTAATATCAAATGTGTGTGTGTGACTGTTTAAATATCTGTAGTCTAAGACTATTATATATATATGAATGGTCCGGTTTGGCTACGGGGAACAATGGATTGTTCATTGGGAAGACACAGGGTTCCCCCCTGGTACTCCAGTTGTGTGAGGATTTCCTTCAGAGGTGCTCTAGCTTCAGGCTTTATTGGGTTTAAGTTTGGGGTTGAGATCTAACTGTATTATATGGTAGGAAGAATCTTTATCCCATCCTACATGGTTGCGATATAACACAGGGGGCTGCGCCTTAGCCCAGTGAATGGTGTGAGCTTCCCTGAGCCCTATGGGAACGAGTGATGAGAAAGAGGGTTCAATTACCTCTTCCCCATATGGGACACTACGGACAAATTCTGGTGGCCAATCCTTTTCGGCCAGTAATATATAATAACTGGTAACAACGCGATCCCAAAAGATGGCATCTATTGTGCGCTCAATGACACCTTCTAGTTGTAATTTTAATTTGTAGACCCTATTGGGTGTGGAGATGCGCATGTCTGCAGTCTCAACTTGTAAGAAGTCATCAGTTGCTTTCACCTCCAAATGCTCGTGAAGATTTCGGTGAGATATTGTGACCTCTGCTGCGCTGCCTAGCAGTGCCAGTGCACACTTCCTGTTCTTCAGTAAAGCTCTCATCCTGAGTGGCATGTGGTATAGCAATCGCTGCCACTTTTTTCTTTTTAAATTGGGGTTTCTGTTGGAGAAGTTTCTCTTTTTTCTTAACAGAAACTTCTGACGAGCTTAGTGAGTCCTTTTTCGGTTTCACGCACTCAATTTGCTGCTCTGACCCTCCATCTCTCTCACTGCGTTGTCTGACTCCGGTGAGTTCTGAAAGGAATAAGATTGGTGTGTTTCAGTATATTGATATCTATCAGGCTTTTTTATATTATCTCATTTTCTAAGATTATAGTGGTTCGGAGGGGTCTCTGAATGCAAAGATTCTCCCCTTTCTTTTTTAGGTGTTTGTTTTTGTTTATCCCAGTGTTTTTTAGGACCCTCTTCTGCTTGCTTGGCAGAATCCTTATTGGATTTACCCTGTAATTGTGGTTTAATAGGTATGGCTCCCACACAATCTCAACCAATGCTAGAGTAGGTCTCAGCGATAATCCTTGGCAGCTCGCCTTCGTGATCCTGTATGGGAACATCCCGGAGCCACATGTGCACTGCTAGTGCAACTGCTTTCCCTTTAAGCTTACTTAATATAATTGAAGATACAGTGGCAATATTGCCCATTAATTGCATCCCCAGATCCAGAGCCGAGGCAGCCCCGTATTCATCTCGAATTTGTTTTAACACCTCTGGAAGATCAGCAAGTGTTGGTGTACTGTGTGGGGTAGTGTAGAGCATGGCAAATACTGTGCCCCAAGTGTTGCAGTTATCTATTGTGGGAACCATCTCAAATAGCAAGCATATAGTGATGATCCTACGTTTAGCCTGAGGTTACGTATGGAGAAAGACTGCTTCCAGAGCATTTATTTTTTGAGCTACCAAAGCAGAATCTCCTCCCGTTTGGTGGGTACCTTACCCATGAACGAATGTACAGTCACAGAGTTAATGCCTGGCGTGACTGCATGTGGTCGCACTGGGGTAGCACGTGCTGGGTTAGTATTTAATGTCTGCATTACGAACTGTACTAACAGTCTGAATATTGCGGTAAGCGCAATGTATAAGCAGCGAACCTCAGTTACCTCTAAGGTGACTGCATCAGGATGCAGTGTATACGTGGCCAATAAAGGCCAGGTAGGACCATCATTGCTCAGTTGACCTAACCTAACGTGAAGTATTGTATGTAGTAGTGCACCATCAAGCCAGTTATTGTGGTCTTGATAAGATAAAGGTATCTCTAAATATGCATAAGCTCTGTATTGTGTACGTATGTTAGCAGGTGTGTAGAAATGGAATGTATGTTCCCATCAACTGCTGTAGAAGTGACCCAAGAGTATAATATAGGCTGGATAAGCCTCAACTAGAAATGCTACAGGACCCCCCTGAGCTATGAGGCCGTTTGCTAACAAATGGGCAGTAAGGGGAGGTCACCTATTTACTGCAATTGCTACCTGTTGAGGGTTTGCCGTGGTGGATGTACCTGTTCAGCGATAAGGACACCAAATGAGGATAGATCCTTTTAAGGTTCAAGTTTGAACAACCTACAGCATCTGATAGGTACTACCTACCTAGCTGAGGAGGAAATCCTCAATACCATGGACGTCTTTGTATATAGTATTAAGGTGCCTTTAGCACGTAGTGAAACAGATACTCAGGAGTATCCAAAAATCAGTGCCTGACCAAAGGTTGGTGGTGCCATGTTGCATGGGCTCTCATTATCCTAATGAGGCTGATGGATTTGGGTGGCAGCATCACCTGAATTCTAGGGAACTGAGTCCAATCCAACACCATGTAATAACTGTCAGCCTTATCCATATCTTGTCAACTAACAGCGCCTCATCTCTTTTCGAGAACAGGGATGATTGTGGCAACTGGGCGCATCACGAAAATGACTTCTCAGGGAAATCATGGTGTATCGGATCTCATCCTTTTCTCTTGTTGCATTAGTCTCACACATGCAGAGACAGACAGAGGCAAAGAACGGTTCAATAAGATTTATTTAAACAACTGCATCTTAGATAAAAAAGCATGGATTGAAATAACTAGGATGATAAAACACGCTCGAAGCAAAATGGTGACAAGGAAAATGAAACACAAGAAAAGTCCCACCATACTGTCACTAAGCGTAATATATATGGTCTCTACCTAAGCTATATTAGAGCGCAGCGTGATACGCCCTAATCTGCCCTTCAGGTTTCCCCACTGGGAAGACATCATCCCTCATACTTGAGCAAGGAAGCCTGTTGTCTAGAGAGACACCATCCTCATGTAGGCCAGGGAACCGGTAGTCTCAGCAAGCAGCTGTAGCAAAGTCAATCAGCATGCGGTCATAGTCATCTGGCTGGAATCTCCCTCTAACATGCATGGGACAGTGAATGTTCTGGGAAAATGTCCCCACATAAGGATGTGTATGTTTCCGGGTAATGCTAGAGACGCAGTGTACCACTTTGCCGGCACACAGAATGTCAGAATGAGAAGAATGTCTTGTTAAAGACTGCAATGCTCTCCTAGAAAAAAGGACAACTAGATAAACAAAATAAAACAGCACCACGAATGTGGCCGATGTTGAAATAATAAAACGAAGCAGAATAAAATGTAACTGTGCTGAAGGACACAAGCGACAGGTCTAGTTGCTTAAATAAGGTGCATAAAGATAGCATTAAAATGGCTGTACAAAAAGCTTTGACACAAATCTGTTATACATGAAAAACATATCCTGGTTTCCAGAGAAAACAAAAACGGTTAATGCCATAACAAAAGGTAATCATGTAAAACACACACAGACAGTGTATGCTCTGTCTGTGTGTGTGAGCACGCACATGTAACCTCTTCTAACCCTCATGGATCTGCCCAAATTCGTTACATACGTTTTATGGCTCCTTATAACACAGACTATTCTGGACCACAAATCGGAAAGCAAATGCCTTAGACCCCTTCTATTTTTTGTTTCAAGTTTCGAGCATGCAAGTTTGCATCAACATTTGGACTGACCAACAGGAGGAGACATATGTAAAATTACACATTTTTCCATCGGATGGTCGTTGGAAAAGTGAGTGCAGTGCAAATTGATTAAACTTGTGAAATTACATTTCCTATACTATCGTGAACAATGCAGTTGTACTCAATTTCTCAATACCTACCATACTATTCAATGACAGGCCATGCCATACCATACTACACAGTAGCAGGCGATTCCAAATCATACTATACAATGATATACCATATGATACAATGACACACCATACCATACCATTGCAAGCCTACCATCCCATACTATCTAAAGACACACCGTACCATGCCATGCCATAACAGGCCTAACCATCCCATAATAAGCAATGACATACTATACCATATGATACAATGACGCACCATACCATACAATACAAAGACAGGCCATACCTTGCAATTACACCATACCACACTGTACAATGAAATGCCATACCACCCATACTATAAAATGACGTCATACCACACCATGCCACACTAAACACATAACTAAAAGAAAATTATAATGCCAACAGATCTCGCATAGGTGAGACCTAATGCTTATTCTTTTAGGGTGTCTAGCACAGGAAGTGTTTGGAGAAGTTAAAAAAAAACACATTTGTTTTCTCTCTTCGCTCTATAACAACCATCTCCAGCATTACCTGGAAATGCAGTGGCAAAACTGAGATATGACCCCCATAAAACTACACATTTACCAGGAGTGTGCGGAGACGTCCAGCTGGAGAAAGTTTGTGAACATGATCATGGAAAACAACTTTGGTGCTGGTTGTTCTCCTAAATACCGACCTGGCATCAAAATGCAAGAGGCCTGACTTCTGATAAAGTATTCTGAGGTGTTTTCCGCCCTAGATCATAATCGTCGCTTAATGGAATATTTGAAGAGAGGCATACCTGTGCCAGGCGTCTGATTGTGGTATTCATGCTATACGTCACGTTTCCTCTGCATCCGGGTTTGTTGTGTGTTCCCATGCCAGGTTATGTCCCACCCTAGCGTTCACTCAGGAGTTTGCTTATATGTCGAAGTTCTCTTAACTTTTCTACGCCTGACCCCAACCCCTCCGGCGGTTAATCGGAATAAATAGAGCCTCAGGTGGGCATTGCAGGGGAAGTGTTCAGCGCCCATTCAAGTCACATACGAATCCCTGTGTGCTGAGGGCAGCAAACATTCACCCCTCAACCTTCACCACCCTATCAGTGTCGGACTGACACAGAAAATCAGCCCTTGCACCAAAATAAAAGTGGGCACAATTAGCCAATGCGATAGCTACAAAAGTGGCCCATATTTGCAAATCAGGGCAGTTTTAGACTTGTAAATATACACGATATAAATGTAATTTGCCAAATATTTGGAACTGCGCGCACGTGTTCTTGCTGTAGACAATGCTTGTGGTAATACCCGGGAAAGAACCGCCACAGCAGACCATAGAACGGGACCACAAACAGCCAGAGAACCGGCCCACACGCTGACCTGTTAGACCAGCTCTTCGAGCACTGCCAGACTGACCGATTGGCCAGTTCGACACAACTCGCTAAGCTGTGGGGAGATGCTGACTTGTAAGAAGCCGCCTTGCATCGCACTCTCCTCTCTGTCCTGAGCTGAATATGTGACTGGGCACATGGTCGGTTTGGCAAGGCGGCCAGTCGGGCATTTGTGATGGGCTAGTGCCTAAAGGTGACCTGTGGGCTGTTTCTTAGGGCCTCTGCCAACCCACTCTTGGCATGCCTTCTCCTTCTCCCTTCCCCTGCCAGGTGATCGCCTATAATGGGCGGGGGAGGCGTTGAGTCTGCAGTTTCACCAGGCGGATTCTGGCCCTTCCTCACCTCTGCTCGCAGGGGGCAGTGCCACCCTGGTAAAACTGTCTATCCCCCTCCCCGCTGGGCACAGCGAGTCTAAGTTTGTAGGAGGAGAATGGAGTCAAAGTAACAACTGCTGACTTCCAAACTGGGACCTATGTTTGATGAGTCTCGGCATTAGCGCAAAATCCTGTCATTCTGGGCAATTCACTCTAAGCTTACAATAAATTAAAAAAAGAATTTAATCTTGTGAAATGTAACTAATCAATAGCCCAGGTGCCCTTTGGCTGAGTTCACGCCATATAAAACCAAAAAAATAAACTTCTAATTGACCATGTTTTTAGAAAAGGCCAGAGCAATATCACTAAAGAGAGCTCTTTACATGCCGTCCCTGAATGTAGGCCATATTTGTAAGCACTGCCCGGGCCTAATTATGATCTCAATTCGACCCTGACTGGGCATCTGCGGGTGTGGTCCCTGCTCCAATTTTTGTGGTACCTGGTGGGGTGATGTAATTTCTCCAGCGTGGCTTCTGGCAGGAGGAGAGGTAGAGAGGTGGACCAAGACGGAGCACGAAAGAGCACAAACCTTCCCCCACTCGGCCCAACACTGGCCTCCATGATTTACCACAATACCACCCAACGACGCCTATTAAGTTTATGTTGTGCTGAATAAATAATGGCACTGTTTGCTTGAAAGTGAGTCAGTGGTGACCAATACATCACAGGAGGACTGCTATTCACCTTCACTCCTGTTACTCTCAATAAAAGTTAAAAAGGTTCTTTGGGTGTTCACTGCAGTAAACGCCACTTACCTCGCCCCAACCTGCAGCTTTATGTGCGCGCGTTTGAACTTTGAGCCCTGGATCACCTGCGTTGGACGTAACGTCACGCAAGATGGATGCTACTGATCAAAGGGTCTCGTGAAAAGCACTTTAATTAAGACGATGTAAATAAGCGTCCGACGGGTGTAAGCCACCGACGAACTGTGACGGTGGGCCATCTCCGCCATTTTCAATTTAGCCCTGAAAGGTCCTTTTGCTTTGTGTGAACAGTTAATGATAAATTGTAAATAGGTGTTCTTAAGGTAACTTTTTTGTTTTACCAGGAGGGGGGCGTTTATTTTAGGGAAAGCCGCGGGCTCGAAGTGCGACATAGAATACTCACTCCCACTTCCCCCAGAGACACACACAAATCATCACCTGTTATATATTTTTGTCTCATAAGCAGTAACGGAAACGATACACGCGACAGTACCTCCCGGCAGAGAGGGACCGAGAGGACCTTTAAAGATACAAATAATATACATTCGTCAGACAATTAATTAGTCACTAATTAATCTTCGTTTATAAGTTCCAATGCGAAAAAGAGGCTAAATATGTCAGAAGTGAGAGCACAATGAGATTTGACTATAGCACAGACATGCAAAATGGTTGCAGATAAACAACAGCGCATTTGTTTATAAAATCAATATAAATCTACATAAATCATTAAAAAAAAAGAAGAATGAGTAACCAGCCCCGCCCTCTTGTGCCTTATTGGTACAAAAGTGAACGATATTTACACTAATCATGCTGTTTATTTCAATAGCACATTCTCCTTCAAGGCGCTTCCCAATATCACAAGATCCTACGTCTCCAGGGCAATCTTTAGCAATCGTGACTGTACAGCCAGAAGCAGAAACGTTATTACCTGCCAAATGATTAACAACGCACATGCATAATTGTATTAGAATAAAAGCAGTCACCAAAAAAATGAATATTGAATGTATCATTTTAATGACATTCATTCTGCACCCGCCGAAGATGTCAATAAGCTTCTAATCGATCCCCCTACATTTAATCTGAACATTTTGTGTATTTTATGTAACTCCCTTAAGCACCTTTCAAGGGGTGTATTTGCTTGTGGAATCTTATGAAAGTGTTCAGCTTGCCCCTACAGCACAGAGAGCCTCCTATGGCACAGACATAGGGGGTCATTCTGACCCTGGCAGTCACCGACCGCCAGGGCCAACGACCGCGGAAGCACCGCCAACAGGCTGGCGGTGCTTCCTGGCCAATTCTGACCGCCGCGGTCAGAAAAGGGAAACCGGCGGTTTCCCGCCGGTTTTCCTCTGGCCAAAGGAATCCTCCATGGCGGCGCTGCAGCGCCGCCATGGGGATTCCGACCCCCTTCCCGCCAGCCTGTTCCTGGTGGTTTACACCGCCAGGAAGAGGCTGGCGGGAACGGATGTCGTGGGGCCCCTGGGGGCCCCTGCACTGCCCATGCCACTGGCATGGGCAGTGCAGGGGCCCCCTAACAGGGCTCCAGCAAGATTTTCAGTGTCTGCTTGGCAGACACTGAAAATCGCGACGGGTGCCACTGCACCCGTCGCACCCCAGCAACTCCGCCGGCTCCATTCGGAGCCGGCTTCATCGTTGCTGGGTCTTTCCCGCTGGGCGGCCTTTTGGCGGTCGCCCGCCGGCCCAGCGGGAAAGTCAGAATGACCGCCGCGGTCATGTGACCGCGGTGCGGTCTTCTGGCAGTCTCCGCCTCGCGGGCGGTGCCCGCCGCCTGCCGGGGTCGGAATGACCCCCATAATCTACGCAGCAAAGGCCACACCCAAAGCCACATGTGCTGGCATCGCCGAAGCCTGTCGCCTGAAACCCCCCTTTCCCATTCGCCTCCATAAGACCCTGTGACGGGCTGGAACCAGTTCGCCCGCACATGGTCCTCACTTGTGCTGACGCTGCCACTGGTAATCCAAGGCTTCCTGGCCTCCCTTCCCGTGATTGGTGGGAAGACCAGCAGTGGCGGGATGCCGGGAGGTCAAAAGCGCCACTGTTAGAACAGACGGTGTTCGGAGGTTGTGAGGAAGAAGATGGAGGCACGAGAGCAGCCGTGAACCACCCATCGAAGGAGAAACCCAGAGAGAGAGAGGCGAACAAGGAAGACGAAGAGCGGAGTCCGATCAGGATCTGGAGACAGCGGAACCGTTATTGCATTGGAGGAGAAGGCGGGAGACGTGTGACGGAAGCCCCTGTTCCAGGTGACCAGGAGGACGAAATGCTGCATCACGCCACGCTTCAGGAGAAGCGTGGCAGTTCAGGTGCATGGGACCACGTCCCTGAACGAGAGTGAAAGAAAGAGAGAAAGAGGGGGGGAAGAGGAGAAAGCGGGGGGAACAAAAGGGAAGACAAAAGGGCACGGGCACTGGGGGTGGGGAGGAAGAGGGAGAGAGCAAATCGGGAGAGATATAAATACTTACCACCGGCCACCATAGAGCACAGTATCCAGAATAGTCCATCTAAGGCACCGCGCACAGAAACGTATGAGCACTGAAGAAGAATAACGAGGCAGAAAGCACAAGAGTTAGATCAAGAGTAAACAGACGGAAGAAAGCACATAGTACAACGAGAACCAGTCTAAGAAACGTAACCCTGAAAAGAACAGTGAGACAGGAAAAGAAAATAAGAAAGCTTAAGGAAACAGAATAGATACAATTATCCTGTTCACTTACCGCTATTATTCTGTTCTCTCCACATGCGCTTCCCGGGGACAACCTGTGAACCAGGGAGACAGAAAAAGAAGAGTGAAGAACAAACCTCAAGAACATCCCACCACCCTATCCGAGCAACCGAAGACTAAAGTATATGTACCTGATCAATACCACATCAAATACCACAAATAACATTTCTTTTTCCAGACCATAACGCGGTCCAGAGTGATTCACCTGCATCCATACGGTTACAGACCCCTTCTCACACCATGTCACACCCAGCATGGCAATACTTCACTTTTAACAACGACAACTCATTGAAATTGGGAGTCGTAAACTCCCGGCCGTATTTTATTTAATAAAACAAAATTCATCAATAACAAAAAACTTTACGCAGTAACCCCACATTATTTACACTGTATGTACATTGTCAAGATGCCTAGCCTTAACACAGTCCACTAATACATCAACATTCCTGCCACTGACTAAATCAGTTCCTGCACATCCCAAATATCAAATATCAATGACTGTGAATTAGATCATGACTGCCTAGTGTGTCACAGGTCCCCAAATCTCTGGCTTTAAGGCCCCAGGGGTAGTTGCTCCATATGGGATTGGTTTGCTCCAGCCCCTCCTCCAAACCCTTCTAGTTGCATGTAAGCCATGTGGAAGGGACCATCTTGCCCACCAGGAGACCTTCCTCGGGCACCCCTTCCACCCACATACACTTGTGCTGTACCCACCCCTTCAGGGGACTGTGCTAGCTTCGCCACCCTGTATATGTGCAAGTGGTTGGCCCTAGGGACCAGATGCCAGCGACCGCTCGCAACCCCCCACACTCCTTGTTGTCATTCTCCCTTCCCGCCCGAACCCCCTGGAGGATCTAATTACCTTGCCATCCTACTGAGGTAATGAAAAAGGCATCTAATTGTCCTCCCAGTCATGATTTCACCCCGCCACAGGCCAGCATAGTAGACTGACTATCTGGTCCCCAACCCGCAGTCGCTCTTCCATTGTGGACGATGGACCAACCATGCTAAAAATCCTCAAGCAACATGTCATTGCTCAACTTAGTAAGGTGTTCCCTGTCCTGGATAAAGAAACAGTCCCCTTGTATGGGTCCATGTGGGATGACGGCCAGCCTCAGTGACCTGAACAACCTGGTTATTTTATTATTAATTCTTGGAACTGAGTCACTGAGCACTCTCACTGAGATGCCACCTCTCCATTGCAGACAGGGGACGATGTTTGACCATGCAAGTACCACCTGCAGAAATAGTTTGGCCAGTCAGCAAAATTCAGAAACCACCAGCTCGAATAGCAGACGTCGACCCAGAGTGACCACGTCATTCCCCCCAAGATGCATTATGATGACGTCTGGTTGAGGGGAACCTTGTGGGATCATGGAGTCCAAAACCAATCTCAGCTCTGTGAGGCGCAACCCTCCTTTCGCCTAAAAGGACATATGTAATTCGGCTTGGGCCACGCGTGATGCAATGCCAGTCTTCACATACCACTCAATAGCACGGCGAACATACGAGTGGCCGATCACCCAAACTTCTGCGACCCTGGGTGTCTCTGCTAGAACTGGGAATGCTGGGACTAGAGAAGAAGACAAGACAAAAAGACAGTGTAAATAACCAGTATTTATAGCATGTGCAGCCTCACATATCTCTCGTAGCAGTCTGAGGACCATCTGCCAATTTGCGAACAGCAGCACCCGATAAACCCATTGCCACCGCGGCTGTTGCTGCCCCGATCCTGAATGAAGGAGTACTGAATTTAGATGAGTCAAAGCCCACTGTGCTTAAACTGCACTTGAGAATCTGCGTAAACTGATACTTAGGGGTGAGCCGTCAGCATGCACCAGGACAGTAACTCGCGACCCAGTAGGGCATAAGGCTAAGAAACCCTCTAAATTAGAAACCGGACAGCACCTATTGCCCTGGGACTTACGCAGCAGTACATGGTTACCCTTCCCCTCCTGGTCCATTTTGGAATGAGGAATATTGATCACCAAGGACCCAGACCCCGCCGGCCAGTGGAGGCCCCCCATCTGCATCCTCCTCTGTTACATCTTTCTTTCTGCTGGCCACCAATTCACCCAATCTGAAGGCCCATAGTAGGCTGAGGTAAAGGCTGCTTTAAACAGGGCGATCTCCCACGGGGATGTACAGATCTTATCCAGGACCTCCAATATGGCCCCCAGCTTCCCTAAGTCAATGGGTCACCTAGTATCAGACTTGACCCACTGTAGGCACTGCCAACCCTTAATGGCCCTCCTCACCAGAAAAGATCTTGTACCATCCTGCACCCCCTGCAACTGAGCAAAAAAGGAAATTGCGGCTATATGATGCCTCGCACATGCAACCGACGTACCATTCCTCCTCAATATTTCCAGGAAAGCCGAAACTGATGAAGCATCTGCCCAAGAGCCCCCCCCCAGTAACCCAAGTAATTAACATATGTTGCCACAACCCTCTCAATCCTTTTTTGTCTTTGGAGCTAAGCTGGCTGCAAGAGGCCTGATAGTCTTGGGCACCAATCCACCAAAGATGCTCTGGGAAGGGCATCAAGTGTTCCTCTGCTTGTGGATGGTGGAACCTGAACACCTACATCTTAAAAAGGGAGAGGGCATCAGCAGCATTGTTTGAGGCCCCGGGCACATGTTTTGCTCTAAAATTCATGTTCAATTCTAGATACAGTAACACAATCATTTTTAAGACTCTTAAAATCATTCTACACCTGGCCGCCTGCTGATTTATACACTCAACCACCGACATATTGTCCGACCAGAAAATTACCGAATGATTGCGAAATCTATCAGGCCAAATTGATAGCAACACCAGAATATAGAATAACTCTAAGAAACCAATGTTAGTCACAAGTCCTGATTCCACCCAATCTGTGCACACTATGCGGAGCCAAATATGGCCTCAAAACCATGACTGCCTGCTGCATCAGTAAACAGGCCAAGCTCTTCACTGGACCTGGATGGGCTCGGTCATTCAACCGTCCCATTAAAGGCACGCAGAATGGCTTCCCAAATTCTCATGTCTTGCTTTACCTCACTGAGAGCCTGCTGTGGTGGTGCCTAACCTTCAAGCCTGACACGGCTTGTGCAGTGGACCGGGAGAAGGGGCGCCCCATGGAAATGATACGAAGGGCAAAATTGAGCTGCCCCACCAAGCACTGCAATTGGTGGACAGTAACTTTCTGTGCACTCAGACAGGCCCGAAGTGCTTGGGAGAAAGCAAGTACTTTGTCTCTTGGCAACCTGGACACCCCCGCCACCGAATCAAATTCAATCCCCAAAAATGTCATTGTGGTGCATGGACCTACAGTTTTGTCATGCACTAACAGGACCCAGAGGTCACGCATCAGGCTCTTAAAAACATACAATGCATGTGCACACTGATTCGACCCAAGAGGACCCATGAAGAGGAAATCATCCAAATAATGCAAAACCGACTGATGCTGCGCTTTGCGCCTGGAAGCCCATTCCAGGAAAGTCCTACATTTTTCAAAATGGGAACACGACATGGCACAGCCCATAGGCATGCACTTGTCAAAGTAGAACTGGCCCTCAAACTGGAATTCCAACAGATGAAAATCATCCGGGTGAACCGGTATCAACCTAAAGGCAGATTCAATGTCTGATTTGGCCATCAATGCCCCAGGTCCCAGCTCCTGCAGCATTTGAATTGCCTGATCGAAAGAAGCATACTTTACTGAACAAAGAGCCCCATCTATCACATCATTCACAGATTGGCCTCTGGGTGATGACAGGTTGTGGATCAATCTGTACTCTCCGGGTTGCTTCTTAGGGACCACCCCCAAAGGAGAATACACAAAATCCTGCATAGGGGCCCTAGCAAATGGACCTGCTATACGCCCCAAGCTTAACTCTTTGATAATCTTTGTTCTAGCCACCTCTGAATTGGCCAGCAAGGAAAACTGGTTCTTACAGTGAGGGGATCATGAGTACCCCTGCGCTGGGATCGTGAAACCATACCTAAACCCCTCAAACAGATCTCGTATGGCTCCCTGGTTACAGTATACATTAAGCCATGGGATGATAACCAGTAACTAAATAGGAGAGTGTGCTTTAGTCAACAACTGAGAAGGAGTGCAGACCCTGTTACAAACCGAGTCACCAATTACAAATCCTACTAAATCAGAAGGTTGGCCACTGCTGGCAACTGTATCACAGCTGCCAGCTCTATCAACACCATTAATCTTGCTTCTTGTTCCCTCTATCCCTGGAGTTTTTAAAGTACTTAGACTCAGGATGGGATGAATGACTGGAGAAGAAGCAGCAGTGTTTAAAATGGCAGGCTCTCGCAGGACGGGTGTACGTGCGTCTGTTGAAATCCGAGCAAGCCCCTTTTTTGTCCCTACTCCCACTGGGTGGACCCGATGCATCCCCTGAACTTGCCCAAAAGGGCTGCAGCCCATTCCCATGTGGCCGATTCTTAAACTGAAGCCATGCTATTATATCGATTTGGTCACACCCTGGACTAGGCTTATTCGCCTTGATCCTTCTGAACTCCCTATCATAGTCCTTCCAAGCAGTACCCCCATACTCGTCATGAGCATCAACAATCCTATTCCAATAGCAGCCCAGCTGAGCTCCCTGATCATTGAAGCACTCTGCAATGATAGACTGGTAAATTGAGAAGGCTCTCACCCAAATGTTAAGTGACTCTTCTACCTTCCTCTTGTGAGGCCCATGACCACACTCCCCAGAGTGTGCACAATCCTTACAACATTTTACCTCATCCCTCTCTGGTCTGTCAACCAGAAGATCAAAAATGTCAATGTATGCGTCTTTCCAGATCTTTTCTTTAGCCTTCATGGGCACATACAACCCCAGACGCTTATGCTCAGAACGGATATCACCGAGATCAAACAATGGGGACAAGCGACTGAAGCGACTGAATCAGCCGCTGACTGACTGGACGAAGATGCCACAGGAGTGTTTGCCTCTGCTGACGACTTGGTTGGCTGTTGCTCAGCTATGGCTGCCACTGGTGCAGCCATGCAAGCTGATGGGGGTAAATGGGTCTCTTTCACACGATCACTGCTCACTCCCCCTAACACCCGCCCTGACCGCCCTTTGAGGTGTTAATATGGGAAAGCAAACGCCGCACCTTTTCCATCACGTCTTCCCCACCTGACCCGGCTAGTGGGCCACTAACCAAAGATGGTGACAGCATTCCTACCTCCGACAGCCAGGATAACATGTATGCCAGATGCTCAACTACGTCCTGTTGCGCTACACTCCTGTTAATGGCTACTATTGCAGGAACTACTGGCAAGCTATTTGCGGTTGGCACTGGTGCATTTACTGGTGCTATTTGATTGGGGTCCTGGCTGGATCCCGCCACCTCTTGTGGCGTAGCCCTTGTGACGGGGGCCTACTAACGGAGGTGTCGCTTGCTGATCTTGCGGAATCATGGGCGCCGCCAAACAATCTAAGTTCACACCAGCTTGCACTGAGACTGACTGCCCCTGTTCAGACAATTCCATCCTGCTCTCTCTGACTTTCTTCTGACCTCGAACACTCTTTGGGACAGGGGGAAATGCCCCACTAGGGGGCACACTTGCTCGCTTAGGCCTTACTGCTAGCTCACTCGAGGCGGCCGGCTGGGCCCACAATGACGCAATGGTCTGGTCCATAGCATCCATCCACACCATTAAAGCTTTGAGTAATTCCTCAGTGCATGAACGCTTTTCTCCTCTAGTTGCACTATCTGCCATGGCTTGATCACCTGTAATGGTCTATACCAATGAATATAAACACTGCAATGCAAATGCGCAAGAAACCGACCTACAGTGCAGCAACACACATCAGTAATGGGTTACCCAGAATAACATTGCTTAGGACCAAACAATTCCTTCTACTAGCGATTAATACTTGGACATCACAACCAAAAAACAGTGCCCCAACACTCTAAAACACTGTTTGGAACCAAAAAAATCAGGATCATGCATTTGAAATATGAAGCTCTAACAAAATAAACCATATTAAACCTCAGCGCTGCCCCTCCTCTCTAACCCCCTTTTGGGACCTCACCTGCAGCACCAGGGCCCCCACCAGAACTGCCACAGAGATATACTCGGGTTGAGTGAGCAAAGCTCCAACCCGTACGGCTCCCGGTGAGGCACGCGCTGGTCTGCTTGTGCTGCTGTGAATCAACTGGCTGGGCTGACCCATCGGCTGCCAGAAGAAATCCTTGGATCCTGTAAGAGAAAAAGAAAAGACAAGAGAAAATGCTCCTCGCTCCTCGTCCTGAGGAGCGTAGTAACCGGACAGCAAGTGGCATTAAGAGAGGCTTGCTCACCACCCGCTCCCTCCTTTTAACTGGGATCTCTGTGTGCGTCATTTCGATGCACTCACCGGGGGCCGTGCGGCTGGCACCACCAATCAGGTGCCGCGTGGTGAGGGGGGATGGGGTGCATTGCATTGCACCCCACCCCTCCCCCACCGCCCAAACTCTTGCCGAGCATATTTGGGGCCCTCCCGATGGATGAGGGCCCCTTCCATTTGATTTTGTATGATGGGAGTCCCTTGTGTTGAGCCTCTAGCTGATCAGAGTGACATAGGCTGTGTTTGTCACTTGTTCTACTGTGTGAGTGCTCATTCTATCATCACAGATTGCCTGTTGGTTCCCTAACATGTGGAACACAGTAGGTAAGACCCAATTTGTTTTGAATGGGCTGTGTTTCTCAATAAGGTAATTGATTAGCAGTGTAACAAAGAGCAGGAATCACACAGGCAATGTAGCAGGTGCCTGCTTACTCTCTAGGTAGCCAGTGCTACACTTGTTTGCCAACTACAAAATTTACCCCATATTTGGCATCTGGATTATAGTGGATGTAAGGGTTCCTGGTAAGCACTCAAAAGGTAAAAGGGAAAACATAGGAATCATACCAAGAATACTGACACAATCACTGCAGCTCAGCAAAGATGCTACCACAGCATGTCTCATAAAATTGTCCATGGACAGAGTAAGTAGGATGAATGGGTGGGCCATGAGACAATCATCAAGATTGCAGTGGCAAGGACAGGGCTTTAAGTGGGCCGGGTAATGCCGGGGCTCAGCACCGGCAGTTCTAAAACGCAGGTGCTGAGACAGGTCCCTTTCGGGCTCTCCATTTTTGCCCTCACCCTCGGGTGGAAAAAAAATCTTATCTCGGTAGCAGTACCACATTTATATTACCTTTGATATAACTTGAAAGACACTGGTTACAGTTCTTTCACAGTCTCACCACTGCAGAACTGAAGCACTTATGCAGTGACAGGAAGCAGCAGCCAAATATCAGTCAGACGGCACAATATGCTATGCACAGATTTTTAGCTCACATGTTATTAAGCCACGTCCTAATTACATCACCAACGCTCCAGTTTTTTTTTCCATCCAACTTAAAGCCCTGGGTAAGGATGTTTATGGGATAATCCTCTGGAAACACTTCTCTATATGGTGATGAGCCCCCTTAGGAATTAGTGACCAAGTAAGTGCAAATCCAAGCTCTTAGGTGTAGAATGGCATTCTTTTGTTATGTGAAATAGAAGATCCTAGGACATGCAATAAACACTGCATTTTCCCTCTGCACAAATTCTATTTCCTACTAAAATGAGGATCCACACAGATATTGAGTGCAGCAAAGATGGATGGCTTAGCCAATAGAGGGACTTTTTAGGGATAGTCAGTCAAACATCTTGAATGGTGATGGAAGTGATGAGAATGAGTGAGTGCATCATGCAGGCGAAAAGATGCAAGCAGAAAATTCTGCACCTGATATGTTAGAGTGGGTCAATGCATCAGAGAAGGCACAGAACCAGGTGGCATGTGGGAGACAGGATGCAACCTAGTGGATGTCAAGAGGCGCAGGTGCATGGTCCTCAGCACTTCATTGCAGTGATCAGTAGGATTTGGGAGGGCCTTTTGCAATGTGATTGTAGAGCGGACTTGTATTGATGGATCCTTATGTACACCCAGAAACCAGGCTTCAGCTTGTGGTAGAATTTGGTTGGGTGCTCGCAAGACCTGAGAAACTATAGAGATAGGGATTCAGTTGTCTGCAGTATTCTAGAACCATGTTATCATTTAGTTGCAAATTCTAAGAGAGGGTGAAATGGTGAGTTTTTAAGGGGAGCATCTTGAGCCTGCCTTTAATTATTTTGAATGGCCTCAGTTTTGTTTTCAGAGATGGAATGGCTTGTATTGGTCACAGTATTAAGAGCGGAGTGCCAGGCCATTTCAGTTGGGATTTTGCAAATTTTGCAATCTGTTGTAGTTACTAAGACCAACTTTCCCTGCCAATTCTGGATGTTACACTAAAGTATACAAAAAAGTGAGGGATGGAATACTTGAATTAATCTCATCCTCTGGTAATTACTCAGGCCTCATCCAAATCCATCATTATTCTGCACACCATGCTACCTCAGTTTGGACCCAGCTATATCAAATCAGTGCTGACCCTGCTCCAATGGGAGCAGTGCAGCCAGAACTGCCAAGCTAAGTCCTCCCTAAACCTGAAAACTAGCAACCCAGGACCGGCTTTGCCCTACTTAAGGCTCATCAGCCAGGCATACCTTGGTTCCAGTGACACAGTGTGCACGGGACGCATGTCTAGGCATATACATCCCACTTATGGTGACACACTGAAGTATACAAAATAGTGATAGATAGAATGCTTGAATTAATCTCAGCCACTGGCAATTGCTCAGGGCTGCATCAAAATCCTTTATTATTTTGCACACCATGCCACCTCAGTTTGGACCCAGTTATGTTCAAATCAGTCTTGACCCTGCCCCAGTGGGAACAGTGCATTCTGAACTGCAAAGCCAGGTCCTCCCTGAACTGGGGAATATGCAACCTAGGACCCCTTTCATCCTACCTAGGGTTCATCAGCCAGGCACAGCTTAGTTCCAGTGACACAGTGTGTACGGGACCCATTTTATGTATACTTTGGTGTGTCACCCTAAGTAAGGCAGGTATGCTTATTTGCTTCCTACATCAATTCAGAAACACTGGCAATTCTTCTATCTTATTCTTAAGATATTTTAAACGTTCTCTTGAATTAGTTAAGCCTTCTAAATCAAAGATACCCGTTTTCATAAAGGTTTTCTTTCTGCCTTTGTTAGTGAGTCCACCCCCTGTTTTAAATATTTGCATATGTTTTTTCATGCTGGTGATACATAGTGTGGGCTGTAGTCCCTTTTGCTAGGGCTTCTTCTACTACTTTAGATTTCTTAGCCCTCACTACTATTTCATATTTACTCATTTGAACACACAAAAGTGTCTGCCAGTCTTACGCCACCGCTCACCCTGTTTAGGGATAGAGCAACAGAAAGACGAGTATTGTGTGGTTCTTCATGTATTTTTTCAAACTGACTTTGAGGAGGGATTAACGAAAGTGCATTTCACTCAGGCACACTGAACCCTTGCTTTCAGCTGGTTGACATCTTGAGACTAGCAAAGGAGCCTCTGTCATACAAACATTAATCTTTATAGGGTCTGCAATTGACAGCCCAGTCTGTGTCTAATATGCAGCAGGAAGTTGAGGATAACTCGGTAGGCAGTAGGATTGCCTCAGAAGTGGTACCCTGCTGCATAAATGTGTAGGGTTAGCAAGAATGGTTTACTGTTATGAGAAACCATGAGGCAGAGAGATAAAAGAAGAGCAGATTATTTGTTAGCTTCTGAAAAGGAGGTAAGAGGTCTTTCGGCTACTGGGCGAAAGATGTATTAGCACTAAGGATGTGTTATTCATATCACACCAGTCACAGTACAGCTGGTCACCCCTGAAGTTTTGGCCATCCCTTGGAAGTAATGCGAACAAACACATAATCTCACACTCACCAATTATCCCTGTCTGGGAACCAACCCACTCTAGGTGTCAGATCTCTTTTATTACTGGGAATATATTCAATAAATACAACAATCAACCCACCTGCAACCAGTGGCTGTGGGGAAGGTATTAATCAACTTCAACAAGTGAGGGAGAACAGTATTATCAAGGGGGAAAATGAGGAAGGGGACAGGTCAGGGCCAAGACTGGAACCTGGGTCCCCAGCTTCAAAATCAGCAACTCTTGCCATTATGCCACGTCCTCTCCCTGCCTACTGCAGAATACACACCTTAAGTAATAGTCACAATCCTTGTCTGGGTGAACCCTAAAAGTCACTAAGTTAGCCTGAGCTCAACCCTCTGGTAGCTGTGGCATATAGCAAACAGGCTTAACTTAGGACAATGTGTAAAGTATTTATGCAGTGCCAAAACAGAAATAAAATTGAAATACAAAATAATACAAATCCCAAAAATGAATCCCAAATAAAGGGAACCGGAGATGTGGGTTTTATGTAGAAATAGCTCCAGAAATCTCAAAGCACCAATGCGTCAATGCTTTTGATTGATATGGATTTAAGTGAAACTTGAAGCTGACTACGATGAAGCACATGTCAGATACACCAACCACATTTGTCCTGGTCAAAGATTGCACCTTCTGACTTTAGCTCTTTGTGTCCCATTCCACAACAAGAGTACACTTAGAAAGTCTCCCCCGCCCTATCCGCCCCACTGGTCACTGGGCAGTTGTTGCAAAAGCCTCTGGTAGCTTCTTGTGTCCATGTCGCTTGAACAGGGGATTAGCCCCATGACCCTTTTGTTCACTTCTTTTTCCTGTATACAAAAGGCAACATGTCATGTCCTTTAGGGCTCCTCTCAGGTCACAGATAGCAGGTATAGTCCTCTACTGTTCTTCCTCAGATCTGGGAGTGTTCTGAAGCAGGTCACTGGATGTGCAACAGTTATGCTTGCCATGAGCTAGTAGGTGGGAAAGACTCCTGGGCACACCCAAACCAATGGGGTAAAAGTTCCTGGGGCCAACCCTCACACTCTGGGCTTTTCGAAGATGGTGGAAGGCTTTGGCCACACTAAACGTGGGCTCTGAGAGCTTAGTGTGTATGTATGGAGTGTACTACAGTAATCCTAGCATCCTCTGACATTTAAAACTAAAATCCAGTTTCTGATAACCACTACATTCCCAATAAGCCTAGAGACAGAAGTCTAGTAGGAAAAAAGCACGGTTTTCTAAAAACCAGACTGCGGAACACAAAAATTGTCTTGGCATCCGGTTTTGCCCTTTGAAGTGCATCCCAAGTATTATATGTATAACCCAGAGACAGATGTCTCATAGGACAATCTGCTTTCCCCATATTATTGGATTTTTAATAATTATTATAAATAGTTGTTTAATTATTTTTATAGCTAGTCCTATTCCTGGGATACAGGTATAGGATTTTAATCTGTACTCTGGTTTTCTGCATAGGACAGCTAGGCCTGTCACAGTGAAAATTGCTTTTGGGTGCTAGTCACTGTACAGTAGAACATGTTAGCATAAAATTGCTACATAGCCTACTTTCCAATACCATTAACTTGCTTTGGGAGCAACAAAGCCTGCTTAGTGGTGACTTTTTACTCGTCAAAAGGTTTTACTGGCTCTTGATGTTAAGTTTTCAGAATCCAGTCATGGTTCTATCAAGTGGTAGTGCTCTGTGGAGGAGCGTACACTTGCATGCTCAGACAAAGTGGCAACTACGCTACCCGATGGCATTTTACTTGACAGGGTAACAGGATCAATTCTCATTCGATCACTCAATATCGCATCACTGAAGAATAAGATCTCCCTTATTACATGGAATGTAAAAAGGCTGGACTCAGCAACTAAAAGATCATTGGATACTTGAAAAGAAGTGTTAAGCATATTGCATTCTGCCATGGTCCCATCTTACTAAGACTGTGGTCTGTAGACTAGAACAGAGATGGAGGGGCCAGATATTCATGACAGGGTACTCATCTTTTGCAAGGAGGGGGGCCTCATCTGGATCAGGACTGGGGTCCCGTTCCCTGCCTCACATACTGTAGTAAAGAGGGAAGAGATGTGCTGGTGGCAGGTAAATTTGATGGACAGGAATTATTGTTGGTCAGTATTTAAGTGCCTAATCAGAAGCAGGTACCATTCCTTGCATTGCTGACTTGGTCCTCTATGCTCATTGGAGGGGATTTTAACTGTGTAAGGGATGTACACATAGATTGCTCTATGCCACCCTTGGCAGTTGCTCAGTACATTAACGCAGCCAAGGGCTTTACTAGTTCGATAGTGAGTTGGGAATTGGTGGATGTTTGGAGGCTCCAGCACAGACACCATAGGGAATACTCATTTTACTCCAGTATGTATGATGTTCACATGTGATTGGATGCAATGTTCTGCTCTAGTACGTTAAGTCAATGCATGGTGAGTTCGCAGTACTTGGGCAGAACATTGTAAAAACATAATCCACTTTGGGTAGAAGTACAACCAAGAAGACCCCACAACCGATACTTTATTAGAGGAGGTGACTGCAGAATACTTCCGCAGTAACCAAGGTACAGCATCCAATTGGATTCTTGAATGGGAGGTGACTCTGGTGGTGGGGGCAATCACAGAAAATAAAATCAGACAAGCCATTACATGCCTGGCTAGGGCTAAAACCCCTGGGAATGATGAGCTGTCAAAAGAGTCAACTCCTTTTACTAACTTTGTACCGCATTTAGTCAAGGTATATGGAGCAGCTTGGGAGAAGGGCGAGTTCCCAGCTTCAACTAGGGAGGCCTTAGTGGTACCACTTTTTGATCCAGGAAAGAATCAGGACTTTGCTTCATCATATAGATCCCTTTCAATGCTGAACCTGGATTTTAAAATCATTCGTAAAGTTTTGGCAACTTGGCCTTACCAGCATCTGATGGATTTGATCCATTGGGTTCAGAATAGTTTCATACATCGGGTAATCTCAGAAGACTATATAAGATTCTAGATGAGACAAGTGTAGCCTCATTCCCTGATGCAACAATTGCCTCTGTCAACCTTGAAAATGTCTTCAACACTGTAAAATGGAATTATCTTGAGGAGGTTATGGATAGAATGATTGGATTAAATGGGTTACGGTACAGTACTCTAATATAGTGGTCTTGGTAAAAACCAGATGGTATGTATCTCAACAATTTTTTATGTAACATGGGATGTGACAGGGTTGCCTCCTTTTCCCTCTGCTTCTGGCGGCGGTAAGGCAGATGGTGGGGGGGGGGACCAGAGGCATCCCACTATAGGACGGGTTGCATATTATATCACTTTACGGGGACGATTTATTATCACATGTCCACAGCAGGTCATCAGATTTATGGCCTACCCTGCACCTTCTAGATGAGTTTGGAAGGGTCGCTGGGCTTAAAAGAAATAATACTAAGCCTTATTTCTTTTCTGTTAGCTGGGATGGGCAGGAACTGGACGTAGCTGCAATAGAAATACAGTGGTCCTCTAATACCTTTAAATATTCTGGATAAATATACCTCACTGACAGATGAACCTGAGAAACTGTAACTTGGGAGTCACGTTAAGGGCACTGATAGGATCAGTGGCATTTTGGCACTCCATCATTCTGACGATTATGGCAAGGATCGGTCTTGCCAAGATGGTGGCCCTGCCCAAGCTGCTATGCTTTTATTAACTCCCTGGTTGCGGCTCTCTCAAGTGGTTTTCATAGACACTCATCTTCAACCACCAGTATGAACAGAGGAAGACAGGGTGTTGTGTTGGGAGTTAGTTAAACACACAATTTTGAAAGGGGGACTTAGTATTCCTGAGTTAGAGTTATATTACCTGGCAGCCCATCTACAATGTATAGCAAAATGGATTGATGGTATGAATGTCGAGGAACTGGTGAAATTGGGGTAATGACCAAACCAGGGTGCTCTGATTGTGATTCTAATGTGGAAGTCCACAAAAAGTCCTGGACCCAGTTCATTACTTTGTGGACCATTGTGATTTGGGAAACCAGGCATTGCCAGGACCTCTGGACAACCATTCTATGCATATAGAGTTGTTTTACCAATGCAAGTGCCAAGTCTAACAGTCTATTACACACTTTTCTAGGTGGTTTTGCACTAGGGAATCCACCTACTAAACAAATTCTGGCCTACATTTAATCATTCTATCTTGCAGCCCACTTAAATGCTGTGTTATTTGAGCCCTATATTCCCCAATTCAGATACAGTCCCACACTATGTTGAAATAATTTGCATATAGAGATTGGCCTCGGGCACAGGGCTTAGGGTCCCCTTCATATATCTCACAGATTTTCATGGAGAAGAGGTATGTAGAAAGTTAAATTGTATATACTTCAGCCTAGTGTTTCTAAGCACTTTTTGAGTATATGGTAGTATTGTCTCCCATTCCTTGTCCCTTATCTTGTGGCCTATACTAGTCTCCCATCTTTCTGTGGATTAGTCTAAACCCTTTCTAAACATTGCGTTAAGTGCTCTATACAGCACTTTGAGGGTACCTCTTCCCCATCAAAATATCTGTGACATATATGAAGGGGACCCTAAACCCTAAGCCCTGTGCCCGAGGCCAATCTCTATATGCAAATACAATGAGGTGGAAATCTAATCATGGACCAACATTTGCAATATGGAAAAGGGATGTTGAAGTTTGGGCTAGGGCAGTGGAATAGACATTAAGGAGAGAGTGGAATGTGTAGGTGCCCATTGTCAGATTTGTGGTGTGAAGTGTTGCAGAGTTTTCTTAAATATAAGTCTATGCAAGGACCATTACAGGAGGACAAAGAAGTAGATTGGTTGCATAACACTGCCTGATGTGCTCCGCTGTACTATAATATTTGTTTGCATTGACAAAGTGGTGCCCCAAGTTGCAGGAACAGGCTTAAAGGGATGATGGTTTGCTAGCAGCCACACAGCAAAGTGACTCCATAATCAATAGACACAGTGACAAATATTCATTGACTGACTTGTTTTGTTAAGTGATTGTGTTTATATGTTATACCATAGCCTTCTGAAGACATACTTTATACCCACAAAAACACACCTAAACATATATATATGGAACCTCCTTGTTCACAAGTGGTATATAAAGTGAGATGTAAACTGAAAACAACCATAAAAAGAGGCTTAAAAAATTAAAAATATATTGCTTCCTTGAATTTAAATATGCTTCTTTATTACGAATTTCATGTGCCAGTTCTTTGGAACTGAGTGCTTCCCTGGAATACAAATGTAAACGTAGATCTACAGGTGAGTTAAATGTAAATTGTGACAAACAGTTGTTCAGTGCTTAATAGCATTCAACCTTTCACCTTCTTTCAAATGCAGAAAGAAACAGCAACCTCACTGTCCTACCCATTGTCCTGCTAAATCTTTGCAAGCTACCTGGGGGTGCAGCAACACCTGCCTCGCCCCTAGTTATAGCGCCACTGAAAAGCTGGATATATCCGGGAGGGCGGCATTTACATCCTCCTCTTTGTCAGCAGGAAGCTTGAGTTAGAGGCGGCAGTCGGGGTATGGCTGAGGAGGCCCTGGAGGATGACTTTCTTTTGTCCCCCTCCTACACCCATGGAGCCTGCTCTCTGCCCACAACCCCTCTTACCCCTGCAGATTCAGTGATCATAGCTTGTGATCGTGACATAAAGGAGCCTCTTCAATATATGAAATGCCAGAGAAGCTGTGCAGCACCGACCGTCGAGGTGGGGGCCCCTCAAAGTCTGCCCTGCATGCTGGCAAAGAAGAAACATAGGCAGGTCCGGTCTCAAAATGTCTCTGGAGCGACCGGATCTTCTCGGATACAAAATGCAGGTAGCGGAACTCCGGAAGGACACACCTACTCCGGCCCCATCTTGGACAAGCAGTCCCCAACCCACTCTAAGGGTGTCTATGAAAGTGATTACTGAAATAACCATCTCAGAGGACCCAAAGGTCGCTTTACCAAGTCCAAACTTTTAGAAGGCAGATCACTCCACGCCAGTGGTTAATTTGTGCTTGTTGTTTCTGGTGCCGAGCATCAGCACTTATTTTTGAGGGCCAGCACTTATTTTTTGCCTCAAGCATTTACTGCGAGCTAAAGACACATATGGGAAAGATGGAGGAAGAGAAAAACAAAAAAAGGTCACAATGGGAGAAAGCAGAAAGCTGCAAAAGTAAGCTGAAGGGGCAGGGAATGTCTGTAAATGGATTGAAGAGGCCTGAGATGGCTTGAGGACTAATTAATATTCCGTGCTCGCGTATTTAAATGCAGCAGCTGCGTGTTTAAGAGGAGGGCTTTGGGCAACAGCACATTTTTATTTACAAATTAAGCACTGCTCCACGCACTGTGATGCCACTAAAGCATAAGGGCCAGTTTATAAGGGCTTGTGTCGCTTGGTCCCCACTAATAATTCAAGTTAAGAACACCAAGCTCAGGTCAATGCTTTTCACATTCCTTACTAGAAAGACAAATTGTGAAACGTCTAGTGAGTGTAAAAACCTTCAATATAGAATGTCTATTTTACTTGTTGAAAAAGTGCCCTTTTAAAAGGCACGAACCAAAGTTACCTTTCCTACGTTTTAAAATGTTATAATTTTAAGTCATTTACAAGGACCTCTGCATCCTATTGTTTGGAAAATATGCATATGATTTACAATAGGTAAAATAACCTTTGCAACTTTCTTTTCATCTGCGCTAATATCTAGTTTATTGTATAGTGCTCAGATAATCGGGAGGTCCCTTCTGGACATTTATAAAACCATAACAAGGTAACAAACCTCTAAGATCTCTGCCTGTAGTTCATATATCAAGAGAGACATTGCAAATATTATGTTACATGCAGAGGTGGCTCCTTCGCAATGGCGAAGGAGCGTCGCCCCACTGGCTGAGCCAGAAGCTGAAAAATAAAGCAATATTTTACTATTGTTTTATTTTACAGTTGCTGGCTCAGCCAGCATGTTAGGGAGGGGCGGGCGGGCCATGGGAGTGGGGAGGAGGAGGAGTGAAGTGAGTGCAATAAGTGCGCATGCCAGTTTGGCCGGCCGTCTTAGGCCGGCCATCATGCGCACTTAGGTTTCCCCAACCCGACTGTGTTGCACAGCCGGGTTGGAGAAACTGCACAGACTCCAGTGCACTGTCTGAGCGGCAGACCAAGCCTGTGCTGGTGTCCCAGCTATGACACCAACACCATCGGAAGAGGAGCGAGGCAGGAACAGGTACGTTATTTAAAAATTATTATGTTATTCCCCCCTCCCTTGAGATATGCAGCGGCCGCCGCTGGTTACATGCATTTATGTACACATTGCACAAGTTTTACCTGAGCTATGATTGCAAAGGAGGTGCAATGAGATTGTGAAAGGCCTTCTTATGATGAAGTGAAATTATTGCACATTATCCATGCTAATTATGGCCTCATCAAGTTTTTAGGGCAATACAGGACAGCTTGGGTATCCACTGCTATTCAAAATTAATAAATGCTCTGGTTATTTATGGTTCTGGAGTCTGAGAGTGATCGTTCTTTCCAAGGTCAATTGAATGGACTCTTCTAAACGTTGGTAAGGTATACTGCAAGACGTGCTCGGCATCTCACCTCAAAGAAGCTGTTGTTTATAGCGCAAACAGCGCGAGCCGGGCTCTTTGGTCAAGCGGTGTCCGCGTGACTTGGAATATCTGTTCAGTGTGGACAGCGTGAGACCGGGTTTCTTGGCCACACAATCTCGCACAACTCCTCACTTATGTGTTATTTGACAGTGTGGAAGATAACTGTCATTGGTAGCACTGAGAGCAGCAGCAGTTGCATCGATCTCGCTGGGCTCAGCATTTCCTTCATCATTGTATGCAAATAAAGGTATTTCTGCTGCATAGCTGTCTGCGTGAAGTTTCACTTCAGCAACCTGGCGACGATTGAGCGGACCCTGGTGTTTTGGAACTACATTCATCTTTATTTCAGTGTCTCTGCCTTCTCCATGCAGATTGGTTCATGAATTCAGCATTTCTGTATGGTTTCGGAAAACACCACAAAAATGCATAATGACGCTGGCAGCTCTGTGTGTATGGGCTACACACACAGTCACACACAACATACCGTTTTTAATTGCTTTTCTTTGGATTGTTTTACTTTGATAATGAACATACCTTGTTAAAATGGTCTCAGTTCTCTCTATTAATTATTGGGCACATTTTTTGGACCAAGGTGATGTGCAGACCATTCATTTTATTACATCAGATTGGACCTTCTGTTACTAGTAACTCCTTTACCATCAAAATTCTTTAATGTACTTATAATTACTTTGATATTTATCCAGCTATGTTGAATGTATAGTGTGCTTCTAACAAAGGTGTCACTTATTTGTCTACATGATGCTGTCTGTACACTCTCCATCTCATATTTTGGAACTTCCAGAATATGAGGAAGATATGGGAATATGAGGAATATGAGAAAAACATCCAAGATTCATTTTAAGTGATCTATACCAATCCTTCTGCAGAAGGATTGGTATAGATCATTTAATATTTATCTTGAAGCTAATGATACCCAACATTTTAGAGCCGAAAGGAAAAAACACATCTTAAACACTACTGTGCTAAAGAGGATCAACACATTTTTTAGCATTTACCAGTTTGTGTGCATTTGGAAGGTGAAGAATTGGATGAATTTCAGAAGGCTGTAAAGAGGCTGGAGAAATGTTTTGACACATAAAAAAGGATTATTGTCAGATGTTTTAAGTGTTTCACTAGGGACCAAAAACAGATCAGTACATAGAATCTTGCATCACAGCTTTGAGGGTATTAGCTGTTTCGTGTGAATTCAAAAATGTCATTGATCAGTACATCAGCGATCAACTATTAGTTAGATGTAACAATAAGACTATTCAGGAGAAGCTGCCTTCCTTCAAAAAATGTTCTCTTGCTGAAGCAATTAATGCTGTTTCTATGATTGAGTAAACAAGGAGAAAGTGTGACCCTTTACTCCCATGGTATATAAACTTTATCTCTATATCATATTTAACACCTTCGCTGCCAGGCCTTTTCCCCTTTAGATGCCAGGCCTTTCTTTGGCTATTTGGGGCAGTTCACGCTTAGGCCCTCATAACTTTTTGTCCACATAAGCTACCCACGCCAAATGTGCGTCCTTTTTTTCCAACATCCTTGGGATTCTAGAGGTACCCAGAATTTGTGGGTTCCCCTGAAGGAGACCAAGAAATTAGCCAAAATACAGCAAAAATGTAGTCTAAAAAAAAAAAGAAACAGGGAAAAAGGGCTGCAGAAGAAGGATGGTGGTTTTCCCCCTGAAAATGGCATCAACAAAGGGTTTGCAGTGCTAAAATCAACAGCTTCCAAGCTTTTAGGAACAGGCATACTTGAATCAGAAAACCCAATTTTTCAACACAATTTTGGCATTTTACTGGGACATACTCCATTTTTACTATTTTTGTGCTTTCAGCCCCCTTCCACTTAGTGACAGAAATGGGTGTGAAACCAATGCCGGATCCCTGACAGCTAAACATGTCTGAAAAGTAGACGAAACTCTGAATTCAGCAAGGGGTCATTTGTGTAGATCCTACAAGGTTTTCTCACAGAAAATAACAGCTGAAATAAACAAATATTGAAATTGAGGTAAAAAAACAGCCATTTTTCTCAATGTTTTACTCTGTAACTTTTTCCTGCGGTGTTAGATTTTTAAAAACAATATACCTTTACGTCTGCTGGACTTTTCTGGTTGTGATGGTATATAGGGCTTAAAGGTTCATCAAGAACCCTAGGTACCCGGAGTCGATACATGAGCGGCACCTTGCAATGGGTTTTTATTCTATACTGGGTATACAGCAATTCATTTCGTGAAATATAAAGACTGAAAAATAGGTATCAAGGAAACCTTTGTATTTCCAAAATGGGCTCAAGATAAGGTGTTGAGAAGCAGTGGTTATTTGCACATCTCTGAATTCCGGGGTGCCCATACTAGCATGTGAATTACAGGGCATTGCTCAAATAGACATCTTTTTTACACACTGTCTTACATTTGGAAGGAAAAAATGTAGAGAAAGACAAGGGGCAATAACACTTGTTTTGCTATTCTGTGTTTCCGTAAGTCTCCCGATAAACATGGTACCTCACTTGTGTGGGTAGGCCTAATGCTCGCAGGGTTCTCACCAGGTTCTGTTACCCAGAATCCTTTGCAAACCGCAAACTCTGGCCAAAAAAACACTTTTTCCCTTACATTTCGGTGACAGAAAGTTCTAGAATCTGAGAGGAGCCACACATTTCCTTCCACCCAGCGTTCCCCCAAGTCTCACGATAAAAATGGTACCTCACTTGTTTGGGAACCCAGATGCCTGCAACAGAAAAAGGCCAAAAACCTGTAGAGATCGAGGGGATAGCACAGCGAGTTGATAAGCACATATTTTTCTTTTATACATCTTTAGGCTGACTCGGCTTTGGGGACCCACACAAGTGAAGTATCATTTTACTTGGGAGACTGAGGGGAACACTGGGGAGTAGGAAATTTGTGCTGGACCGGTGATCCTACAAAGAAAAGTGAGGAAAATATGCTTTTTTAAGAAACTTTTGAGGTTTGCAGAGGAGTCTGGGTAAGAAAATGTTGGGGGATCCACACAAGCCACA
Organism: Pleurodeles waltl; assembly: GCF_031143425.1. NCBI lineage: Eukaryota > Metazoa > Chordata > Amphibia > Caudata > Salamandridae > Pleurodeles > Pleurodeles waltl. Next base: position 1,372,050,471 of record NC_090446.1, on the reverse strand, counting down.
CCTCCCTGGACTCCTTGGGATGTCTAGTTTTAAACAATGTTTGGGTTTGGTAGGTTTCCCTAGATGAAGGCCGCACCCGGGACCAAAACCATAGGTTCCCCCTCCCCAACCAAACACAAGTAGTTCTGTAATATATCATTTTAATGTGTCCACGTACTTCTGTAATGTTCAAAACGCTAAAATTGTGAAAAGAAATGCACTTAGGTTATGTTAAAAAGACCCTTCACTCACCAACCAAGTTGGTGGCATGCTTCATCATCGGGGTCCCACCTGAGACACCTAGCGTGTCACGGGTGTGCTGAGACGCCTGATTACAACGGAGCAGGTTTCGCCATTTTTACCACACATACTGGTTGGATTTGACACAAGGGTGAGTGATGGTTCAGTAGATCAAATTTTATTAACAAGACATTTCACAAAAATTAAAAGCACTGTTAATAACTGAAAGGCCAAAAAACGGAACCAATGACTCACAGCTCGTGAGCTGTAAAGCCATGTCAAGGCACCAATCGCTTTACAGTCCATTCACACACCTTTCATGCATGACATGCACACGACCATTCATGCCACCAGCCACGGGCCCAGCACATTACAACACTCGCATCGACAGACAGCGCCACTGAAGGACCCATCACTTACATACGCCCACATGTCTGATACAGCAATCACACTAGCTGATGGGAGTGTGTGGACTGACGTTTGGCTCACACTGCCAGCCAAACCCCACCCCACGCTCACCACCAGCCAAACGCCACCCCACGCACACCGCCAGCCAAGCGCCACTCCATGCACACCGCCAGCCAAGCGTCACCCCACGCACACCGCCAGCCAAGTGCCACCCAACGCACATCACCAGCCAAGCGCCACCCCATACACACCGCCAGCCAAGCGCCACCCCACGCATATTTGGAACATGATCGTATTCCTCGAGGACTTCACACTTTGATATTTCCACCTACTGATACCACTTCTCAAGAATCCTTACAAAAATGGGAAGCCAACCTCAAAACAGCCTCGGTTAATATGATCCAACAACTTATCGAAATTTCTCAGGAACAGTATGAAAAACATAAGATTGAGGTTGACCAACTTACTCAACGGATTGAAGAGGCTAATTGGGGGGACATTACTACTAAGAATTTTGCCATTCTTAATAACATTATTGATAACTACGAGTCCGACATAATTCAGAGAAAGAATCGAAAATGTAGAAGAGACCTATGTGATTACCAACAGGGGAGAGTCTATACTTTCAGTAAGAAATATGACCAAATATCAGATACTAATTCTCTTTCTGACATACAAAATTGTCCTGACACCATTGCCTCCTCAGAAATTGAGACCGCAGATGAATCTGAAGGGGATCTATCCACCAGACCCAGGGTGAATTTTTTAGAGGAAACAAGGCGATATCGCCTTGGAGCCCTACAAGATACTCGAGTAAAACCACCAGGTACTTCAACTACTACACCAAGCACGTCAGGTATACAAACCAGGGCCCGCAGCAAGAGCCTCCGATCATAAAACATGATGACCATCTAGTTGTTAATCTCTCCGATTACACGCTCTCCTCACTTGAACTCCAGACTTTGAACCATGGTTTATCCTATTGCCCCACTAATTTCTGGAACATTACACAAACTAAAATTGATTTCTTTAAATTCATTCGTCAACTCAAACTCAAATCATTTTTTTCTACCCTTCCTTCTTCCTCTTCTATATCACCAACTCCATCATCCTTACCATCTCTTTCCAATTCTAGTGATCTTTCGGTTCAGGATCTCACAGACATACAATTTTTGTATAACTTGTCTAACACTTCTGATTCAGATCTCTCACTCTCTGCACTAGCCCAAGACTTAGAATTAAACATCAATCAATATCATCCCTCAAATCTTCGGTCTAAATCTACTTTTACTCCTGTTCTTCCAGCGGGTAATTGTATAGATCTTTTTTCTACTGCAGTTCTAAGAGATCTTGATAAAGAATACAAAAGATATTGTCGTGAGCGCAAATATCTTTCATCTAATCTCAATCAACAACAATTATCAGCTTTAGCTAACTTACGCAGCAACCCCAACATCATCATCAAGGAAGCTGATAAGGGAGGTAAAATTGTTATTCTTAACACTTGTGATTACCTTCAGGAGGCCTATCGACAACTACACAACCCAAACTGCTATAAACGCCTCACCTCTAATCCTACAGTGCAAATACAACACAAATTATCTGTCCTCCTCGATCACTGGTTCTCACGACAAGTGATATCTCATAAAGAGAAATCTGCGTTATTCTTATCTCATCCTACCATCCCTACTCTATACCTCCTACCGAAAATTCATAAACAAGACTTTCCACCCAAAGGTAGGCCAATCATATCTGGAGTAAACTCAATATGTTCCAAATTAGGGACTCTCATTGACCATGTTCTTCAACCCTTCATGATAAATTTTCCTTCTTTTGTACGAGACACCAAAGACATTATTCAAAAACTTCAACACATTGATTGGCAACCTGATTACCTTCTCGTCACTATTGATATAGTAAGTCTTTATACCTCCATCAAACACCAGGATGGTCTAGAAGCAGTCAAGAAAATTTTGTCGACAAAATCAGTGGCATTTGCCACACACAACCTCATGATTTTGGACATGCTACAGTTCTGTTTGGAAAACAACTATTTCCTCTTTGATGGTAACTTCTACTTGCAACTACAAGGGACTGCAATGGGGGCCAAATTTGCACCGCCGTATGCATGCATTGTGATGGGACTAGTAGAAAGAGAATGGTTGTGGAGTGACAGGAATGAACAGTTTTCCCAGAACATTTTTTTCTGGGGGAGATATATTGACGATATACTCTTGATTTGGCAAGGACAAAAGGCTCTTTTGACCAAATCTTTACAGTCCCTGGTACCTAATAGATGGGACATAGACATTACATTTCATATTTCGGATGTGCAAGTGGAATATTTAGATCTTCTTATTTACATTGAAAATGATAAACTACAGACCAAATTTTTTAGGAAACAGACAGCGGCCAACTCAATACTACATGCGACTAGTTGTCATCCACCAGGCATAATTAAAAATATTCCACAAGGAGAGTACAGACGCGCCAAAATAAACTGCACTAATCCTAGTGACTACAACCATTTTTCCTCGCAGATCACTGAGAGACTGAAGGCCAGGGGATACAATCAAATGTCTCTCAACTATTCCAAAGAAAAGGTAGGCATATTGGATCGGAACAAAATGATTAACAACTCACATCGGCACAAAGAGGATCCAACAATTCGCCTGATTACTCAATTCCATAATGGTCATCGTTCCATTCGAAGATACTTGCAAAAACATTGGTACATACTTCAAAGTAACCCTTACATTCAGGAAAACATTACTTCTTACCCACAAATAGGATTCCGTAGAGCCCCGAACCTCAGGGATAAACTTTGCCCATCCTTTTTCCAACAAAAACCTTCTAGATCATTTTTTCCACATTCCAAGGGGTTTTTCACCTGCACTAAATGCTCCGTGTGCAAACTTGGGCTCAACAAATCCACGACTATTACTTTGAATAACAAAGAATTTGGGATTAAAGACTTTATCAACTGTGAGAGTACCAATGTGATATATGCAATATGGTGTCCTTGTCAAAAAGTTTACATAGGAAGCACTATTCGACCCTTAAAAATTCATATTCAAGAACATTATCGCAACATTCTTAAACTGGAGTCCAAGGCACCTCTTGTGGAACATTACAAAACATTTCACTCTCATGAACGACAACTTATCTTTTGTGGCCTCAAACGAATGACAATGACCCCCAGGGGGGGCAATCTACACCTACGTCTACGTCAGGAAGAAAGTAGAATAATTATCCAACACAACACAGTATATCAAGGACTAAACCAGGATCATGAATGGCACTATTGGCTCTTATAATCTGTAGAGCCGATTAAGCAACTGCGTGACCTGTTATGTCTATATGGATACACTGCTTTGTTTTGTATTCTGTAATTTTTATTTCAGCAGCCTTCATTTTTTTCTTTATTCGAATGATTATTAGATCCTTGTAGGTGTCCATACATTAGATGTGTATGCTTTACCTGTAACTGTGTATTGGTAGGTAACTATTTATGTTATCTTTGTCTTGATGGTCCCCTGTATATTCGTTTGACTCATTATCTATTATAAGTTTGACTCGGGTTTCTCTCGATCATTCTATCTTCATGTTAGACCGTGCCATAGGTTAACTCTTAAGAAATCTGGTTGGAGAAAAAAAAATTCTCTCTCTTTTCCTCTATTTTTCCTTCTCGTTTTCCTTTTTTCCTTTTTTCCTTCTTCTCCTATTTTCGCGCTTTTTTCATTTGTCCAAACTTCCTTTTTTATTTGTTTCTCTCTTCAAAGCTTGAGCTGTAAGCCAATTCCTGCCTTTAAATATGGCGGCACTTTTCCTGACGATTATTACGATTTTTAGTCCTTCCTCTGTTTCCATAACATTTTCGAGAGGAAGGACATTAGTTACTTAACCAGGAACTTGCCTTCGCGCCCTAGCGATTTACCGCGGGACGTGCTATCAGGAATTTCCGAGTTCATGGTTCGGTAAGAGAATTGTGCCGAATCTGTACATTTTTCTTTTCTTTTTTAAATGATTTAATGTCCGTTTTAATGGAGCATTTTCTGCAAGTGTATCCGTTAATCAAGTTAGCCAGTAATTTATAATGGGTATTCGTTGTGCTATATTAACTCATACCATAAGAAGCAGAGTGCCCCGAGCTTTTCGCTGTCCTTTCTTTCCCTCCCCCGCCTGTTATTGCCATTGCGGTTCTCTTTTGTTTTCAAATACTTCCATAATAACGAATAGCTTATTGACGCCGTACTAACCTCAACTGTATTGAATAGCCTTGGGCTTTACATTATTTGGATTTTCTTTTTCTTGTTCCTCGTATTTGTAAAACTGTATGTCTATTTAAATGCTATGTGGGGCAGTATATTTTTTCTAAAATGTTATATACAACTTTGTACCCAGATTACCTTCAATACATGTGATATTTGTAACAGAGGATTTTTCCACCTCATAAGAATTGGTATGCAAAATATTTCCTTTGGAACTAGCTCTACTTCTTTCTTTTTACCTATATCACTTCTCGCTATATTGAGATATAGCACCTACCTTTTTACTGATAAATTATGAGTGTGCCAGCATGTATCCTTTTTTTGCAAGACTCAGTACCTATACTCTTAAATCATTTCTTCTTTTAAAAGAACTCACCTGTAGTTCAAACCACGGTGTTAACCTAATTTTTTCTTATCAATACACTCACTTATAATGCATATTTTCCCAATTCTTGTATGGGCTTCTCCAGTCTCTAATTTGAGCTTTTCTTAGTGACTAGCACTTTTTTCACCATATGGGACGCACTAAAAGTGTAATTATATTGGGGTTTTCAGCATGTACATACACCACTCACGGTTTTTGGTAGCACCGCTGATCACAATCGTTCTACTCAGTGTTTCATCATACTTTTAAATGTATATTTTTACAGCCTTGAAAAAGCCCTGGCGTACATGCAACAAAGGGCGAAACACGTGTCGGCTGACTCTTCAATGAACTTTGAAACTAAGACTATATTACGATTCGTATGATTATTCTACAGCCTTTGGTTTCGTTGATTAAGGCTGATACTTTTATGAACTCTGAATCCAAGACTATACGACGATTCGTGTGTTTACTTTACAACTCTTCATTTCACAAATAAACTACTTGATGAACTTATAAAAAAATTCTACAGCCTTTGATTTCGTTGATTAAGGCTGATACTTCTATGAACTCTGAATCCAAGACTATACGACGATTCGTGTGTTTACTCTACAGCTTTTCATTTCACAATTAAACTACTTGATGAACTTGTATTTTGATATTGTTCAAGTGGGATCTCACTAATTCCTAGTACAGTATCTTTACTTTAGGAGGGCTGGGGCCCAGGCCCTCCGGTGAAAAGTTCCCACAGTTTTATAAAACGGCATTCTTTACAGGAAGTCTTCCGTCTGGACCTTTGAGCCTCTCAATAACTTCGCCATCCCACGCACACTGCCAGCCAAGCACCACCGCACGCACACCGCCAGCCAAGCGCCACTCCACACACACTGACAGCCAAGCGCCACTCTACACACACTGGCAGCCAAACACCAATCAACACACACCACCAACTCCAGCACACAACAAGGAAAACGCTAACTAATTACAAATTAATTACAAAACTACAAACACAAAAGCTCTAACTGAAAACATGAAAGAAATGTGAAACTGAACATTGAAAATATAAAACAGGCAGTTTACACTTACAGTATTTCCCCAATTTTTTTGGGGGTGTGGTAACTCCTGAAACAGCTGGCCACACACAGCCCAGGCTTTGAAGGGCAATCGGGGCAGTACATCCGGCTCTCCCTCTGGATACCTCTTCGAGCACATACTGTACAGTTCTTAGTGGGCAAGTCTTTTTTGGGAGTGGGAGGAATGAAATCAGGAAAGTGGCGATTTTTCAACCTAGCAACATCCTCCACCACTGCTACTCTAGGAACTCTTGCCTCTTCTACCACAATAAGGGTCTCTATCACTGACTCCTGAAATTTAACAAATTTCATCCTTGACTCAGGTGAACAATCCTTAAGCACAATAAACGCATTAAAAGTTGCCAAATGAAATAAATGTATGGCCAACTTTTTATACCACACGTAAGACTTACGAAGAGCAGTGTAAGGTTCCAACCTCTGATCTACTCTATCAACACCACCCATGTGCTTATTGTAGTCCAAAATGCACGCAGGTTTGCGCATTCAGCAACCTGACCCCAAACAGTCACGTGGAAGTACTCTCATCATGGATGGTAGTTAGCATGTACACATCCCTCCTGTCTGAAAATTTTAGAGTTAGCAGCTCATTATTCCGCAAGGCACTGCACTGTCACCTCTCAAGTTTTTTACAGACAAGCTCCCTTGGATAGCCTTTCCGGTTAGAACGGATTGTGCCACAAGCAACAGTGTTCACTCTAAACAGCTTCTTGAACAACTGCACTCCAGAGTAGACATTATCTACGTACAAATGGTGACCTTTGTTAAACAGTCGTCTACCAAGCTCCCACACAATTTTCTCAGTAACTCCAAAAGTGGGCGGACAACCAGGGTGGTCAATACTGGAATCCCCACCAGTGTAGTCCCGGAAATTGTGCACGTATCCTGTACTACTTTCTGACAGCATATACAATTTGATTCCATACCGTGCCCTCTTGCTAGGAATGTACTGCTTAAAAATCAAACGCCCCTTGAACAGGACCAAAGACTCATCCACACTTATCTCTTTGCCTGGAACATACACCTCATCTACAAAATGATCAAGGACAGGACTAATCTTGAAAAGAGGGTCACAATCAGAGTAATCTTGTGTCAAGGCTAAAGCATTGTCAACAAAATGCAGCATTCGAAGAAGAGGCAAATAGCGATTATGAGTCATGGTTACAGGAAATATAGCCGTTGCCATCAAGGGACTAGTAGACCAATAAGAAGCCAGCGACTGCTTCCTGATCAACCCCATCAAAAAAGTCAAACCTAAAACCTTTTTAATCTCTTCCAGATTTGTGGGAACCCACTGGGTAGCTCAAGACTGAGGCCTAAGTCTGGCAGTGTTGTCCCTCAAATACTGCTCTGCATACAAATTAGTCTGCTCAATAATCTCTTCCAAATATACATCGTCCATAAACAAGTGAAAGAAATTGACAGGCAAAATGTTTTCCGTATTGACTCTACACCCTGGGAGGCCAGTAAATGCAGGTAACTGTGGCAGCTCCATGTTTGGGGCAATCCAGGTGTCAGGTCTTCCAATGGGAATCCCTTCAGCCCCAGGCTGCTGCACTCTTGGCACATCAATGTCCTCCTCTAAAACATGCCCTTCATCTGCACTGAGTGGCTTCCTCATCAGAAGAATCCTCTCGGACAGAAAACTCACTGCCAGAATTTCTCACTTCCTCCTCTGCCTCAGATGCAGAGTCAGTCTCATAATTATGGTCAGGAGACGACTCAAAAAGCATGCCAACAACTTGTTGAGTGGTCACTCTGCGGCTAGCCATTATCCTTTCTAACAACAAATGGATTGCCAACAACAACCAGCACTGTCTAAAATAAGTAATAAACAAAGTGTAGCTTTATCACAAAGAGTTGTGTACTAAAAAACTATTCTACTCACTTGCCTGAAAAAGCTAGACTCACCAGCAACTACTCTGCACAGACACAGCAATCACCAATTATATCTCACTAAAAAGAAAAAAAGAAAAACAAATTAGACATAATACAACACAAATATCATTGTGCACAAATCTAAGGACAATTTCGCACACAATCCTGCCTTTAGTACACCACCTATAAACATGTCATTCATGCATGTCAACAATATTCCTTTGGTGTAAATTGCTTTTACTTACCTAAAACATGCAACTATGCAAACATCAAGTCAACTACTACCAAAACCGCAAGGATCCACAGCAAAGGAAGCAAAAGCTTTGAACTAGAACAAAAAGAAGAAATAAACGGTTCTAATCACAAATGCAAATACTTTGCCAGTTGACAAACAATCCCCCACCAAGAACTTACAAATTTTCCCTGGTGCCTAAGTGGCATCTTGGGGGCAGATGGGCCTAAACAAAAAGGCTGATTTGTCCCCAAAGGGGGCAGAAATGGCCATCAGTAATGTGACCCTTGCCAAAGGGGCCGCCCCCACACAAAACACACACACACACGATCCCTGGTGCCTAAGTGGATCCGGGGTGAGATCGACCAAAAACATGGCAGATCTAGCCCCAGGGGGGCTGAAACAAATAAAAAATATTGCCCCCATGGCAGTGACCCTTGCCTAAGGGTCGCTGCCCAAAAATATGGCAAAACATAATCCCTGGTTCCTAGTGAGTTTTGACCCACCTTGGGGCAGATCGGCCAAAAAAACATCCGATCTGCCCCCAAGGGGGGGCTGAAACACAGATCTGAAATTGCCCCCAGGGGAACGAAGAGAAGATCCCTGGTACCTAGTGGTGGATTCCTGCAAATCCATTGAAAACAGGCACAGGGGGAAAGGAGAAATTCTTTCCTTTACCCCTCTGTCTGTTTTCCCCCCCAAAAAACACCCCAAAGAGAAGGACTCACCTTTTTTGTGTCCTCTCTCTCCACGCGCTGGAAGCAAATTGCTTCCATTGCGTCCTCAGCAGCATTTGATGATGTTGGCGCGCTGTGACATCATCAGATTGCCGAGGTGGGGCTCAGGGACGGAAGGGGAAGCGATTCCCCTTCCATCCCCAACTGGGTGGTGTGGGAGGGAGCCCCACTTGGGAGCGCTAGCGCTCCTCTCGTGGGCCGGGTGCAGGACGAGCTGGTCTCGTCCCGGGCACACGGGAATCGTGTGCCAGGGCGAGACCAGCTCGCCCCAGGCACTCTGTGGTTAATCACAGAGAGATGCCAGGTGGTCTCCGCTTTCCCCTGCAATAAAATCATTCTGAGGATTCATTCCCTGGGAGACATTATTCTCTACAAGACAAGTACAAGATTTACATAACGCTACCTGGGGAGACAGACCACAAGATTGAAATTTAGATGACACGAAGGATCAGGGGGATAATGTCTATTAAAAGCTTTGAATTAAAGACAGTATGAATGAAGAGATATGACATACCTGAACATTGCTTGCTATTAAGGGTGCTACCTATAACAAAGATGTCTGTCCATAATTCATTGTGGATTGAAGGGTCTTCTTTGAAGATCACTATTTTTTTAACCACAATTCTGTATATATTGTACATAACACTATTGCACTTTTTTCACATGATTCACGTTCACTGCACCATCACTTTAGGAGCACCTAAAACATTTTTTATTTAAAATGTGAGATATCCTTGTTCTTGATTTCAACATATTCCAAAGAAAATTGCTACATTGTGATTAAATAGGATATAGAGATAACGTTTCTATGCCTTGGAAGTCAAGGGTCACACTTCCCCCTTGGGGCCAAAAAATATTGTGTACTATATTTACGTACCCTGGCCCAGGGGTTACTGGGTTTGCCTCATTTGTTTCATACAGCTTCTATGATTGAATCATTTCAGGCTGAAGTGAAAATTATAAGAAAGAATTCTGAATAGTCGATTGCCAATGTTAGAAGCAAAGTTCAGTGTTCTGAATTCAAACCTAAGTCATATAAATGCGAAGAAGTAGTTAGTCCCAACAACAAATTTTGAGTATGCTTTTAATGTGGTTCTCCTTGGAATTCTGCAAATATCAAGTTTTGTCCAGCTCTTAAAAAATATGTACCCAGTGTGGTGCAGTTGAGCATTAAGCTAAGGTGTGCATGAACAAGAGGTTTCAAGAAAATTAAATTAATGAGGTTTCTGAAGAAAATAAACTACATTGTAGTCCTAAAGATCTAGTATTGAACAAAACTTCATCTGATTTAGAAATCTGCAAGAACCCCATTGCTGACATTGGACTAGGAAATTGGATGATCAAATTAATAAGGGATTCAGGAACGACAGTCTCCATTATTACACATGCTAGTTTTCAGAGATTTTGAAAAGGTGAACTTCTTGGAGAACCTGGCATTAAGACTGATGACCTGATTTAGAGTTTGGCAGAGGAGTTACTCCATCACAAACGTGATGGATACCCTGTCCGCTGTATTACAAGTTCCATAGGCTATAATGGAATTTTAATACAGCGGACGGGGTATCCATCACGTTTATGACAGAATGACTGCCTCCACCAAACTCTAAATCAGGGCCTGAGTCTTTTCAAAGATCTAATATTGACCTTATTGGCTATTTTATTACTTCTATTTCTTTCCAGAATAATTGCACTACAGGCAAAGTTTATATCATGTTTGAAGGGAAAAATATTTTTGGGTGGGTTCATCAAGCTTTGCACAGTACTGTATCGTGACCTGGTGAAACAAGCATTGCCATAGCCTATAGGTCTCGCTTTTAGGAACTTCAAATATTTAGCCACGCAGCACATTCTCCTGGGTGCTACAACATCTACTGTTCTTTAACGTGGAAGCTTTGACACTACTAGGCACATTATAGCACTGTATTGAGAAGTACTTATTTGAAGTGTTATCAGCTTTTGCTTCAGTTCTATTGACAGCGAACAGCTGGCACTGGAAACGCTTGTGTAAGACATCCCTTCCAGAAACAAAAGCAACGTGTAATAGAGACGTGTGTGAAAATCATGGGCATAGAAAGGGGACTGCCTGTTGTTCGTGTCACAGTAGGAAAGGTAAATAGCAATGATGGTTCATAACGAGCAGTGCTGAGGCAAACACATGATTGAGCTTCTAGGGGCTTTGGGAGCATGTAACAATCGGTAAAACAGTTTAAGGCACCTGTGGTCATCACGATAAGTGATGTCTGGGAATAGTTGTACTACAATTTCCTCTGACTTTATAGTGACATTTGCCATTTGTACTTTGGCCATGACTATGAGCCACAGGGCCAGCTGTAGAGGCCCTCTAATCACTCTGTATTGAAGGCAAAGCACTGCTGGTTAGGGTGGGTGCTAAAAGAGCAGACATTTCGGAGTGAAGTCAGGGTAAAGTAGACAGTCTGAAAAGTTTAAACATTCACTATATTTTACTTCATTTGTACTCAAACAAACACGACTTTGAACATGTATCACAATTGTTTGGGTCAGTTTTGTACAAATATTATACTTTCAAATAATTCATATTCACTGACAAATAATAAAATATGCTAACATATGACTACATTGGATTACTTTCAGTTGCTTTTCTTTTATGTGCTGTCATTTTCCAAAAGTCTTTCTGACAATATGATTGCTAAAACGGTCTTAAAATGGCAGTCGGTGTGCAGGGGGAGTCTTGACTCGGCCGGAGTCTGGTCTCATAGGTACCAGCCCGTGTCTGCCTCTGGACTGCATTGTATGCCACCGCGGCCACGGGTGGCTGAATCGGCATTGAAAGCACAAGTCGAGGGGCACCTGCGGTTGAGGCCCACCGCTGACTCATAAAGTGTAGAAAAGGCTTGCATCATGCAAGAGGTGGCAGCAAAGGGAATAGAGCTCTGGACTTGGGGACTAAAACTGGCAGCCCGAAAATGCAACATGTACTTCATAAGCAGGTGGTCCAAGCAGCTGCTGTGCCCATTAGGAGCGTGGAGCAGCCCTTCCAGCTGCAGCCCGATCAACAGTGCACACTCTTTGCTGTGATCTCCAGCGGCCAGCTAAGTGTCTGGAGCAGCTGGATGAGTGGACAGTTCTGGTGGACTGCAAGCAATAAACAGCCATACTGCTAATGTGTTTATAAATTAAAGATGCCGTAAGATGAGCACATATGAGCCATAAAGACAAAATAAGTACTTATTAGTCAGAAAGACCAAAAAAAATGACCATCTAAGCAGACCCCCCCTGGATATTGAGTAGACAGTGGGTGTGCTCAGGGAAACAGGGAAACCAAGACACTAAAAGATGCTGATTGTTTTAGTGAGTGGATGTGGCATACCATCAAGAGCTACCAACTTTGGAACTGAGGAACCAGGATAGAGTCTTGGTGTCAGCTCTCCCCGTGACTTCAAAAAAGACCAAGATGGGAGCATCTCTGTTGCCATACGAAACCTGAAAGCGAGCCAAACTGAACAAAAAAAAATAGTGCACCATAAACGCATCAAGCAGTCCCCCATGGGAGAAATCTAAACAACAAAAGGAGGTACGAATACAACTGACCAGTAAAAAACACACATTTTGGAAAGGAACTACAAAGAGCTAATTAAAAGCAACGGGCAGCAATGGGCATGCACTTAACCCACAGAGTAAGAAAACAGCATGCATCAAAGAGACAGCACATGCGCTGCCTAGGCGAGACCTAAAAATGAAAAGTAATGTCCTTTGCTGATTTATCATGAGAGATTGTAAAGTAACATAAATTGAACAATAACTTTGCTACAATTAATCCTGTACATAATGAATGTGCAGATAGTGTTGAAAATCCTACATCTCAACAGATCCATGCCCTAGTACAAGATAACAGTTAATTGTTTAAAATGCATTAGGACTATAGAAGGATTTTGCAAAGAACATCAAATTGAGAGAAGGAACAATACCAATTAAGTACAAGCTGAGACTTGTGCCACTTAGCGTAAGAAACCAGTTATCTAAGACTTTGAACGATTTGCAGAAACAAGATGTTATTGAACCTGCTGATAGTTCCACTTGGCTTTTACCTGTTGTGATTGCTAAAAACGACAAAGAGTTACGCCTTTGAATGGATCTTAGGCTGTCAGGAATTCCACAGCAAGAATTAGAACTTACCTGTAGCGAAGTCCAAGACATCTAAGACTTACAAGAGCCCGGCGGTGGTGGCATGGAAGGCCATCTGTTTGTTGAATGCCATTCTTCGCATGTTTGCAACACTCTTTGACTTCGAGAATTCAAAGATGGCAGATGTCTCAAGGAGGTCAGCAGTCTAGTGTTCGAGCGCGAGTTGGATATCCTGCTAGTAATGCAGGAGCTTGCCTTTGAAGGCGACGCACTTCAATTGTACCTTTTGAGGCGCTGGTAGCGTCTCTTCAGTGCGTATGTTTTTCCTCACAGAAAATGCTTCTCTCATCAGGAAAACTTATGGGCATGTTCTTGTCAAGAGGGTCATGTATGCCAGAATAGTGTCTCAGTTTGTCGAACCGCAAGTATTGTCTGTACCTTGCAGCACCCACAGTTCATAGGGAGTTCAAGTCTCAGTTCAGCATATAATAACTTTAGAAGGTCAGGAAGAGAAATTCTATTTGCAAGAGACATTCAGTTTAAAGATAACAAGATTTTCAGCATTACGACAAATTATTCACACAAAACTTTACAGTCTATTTGTACTGGCAAAACATTTGTTTATTGAAGACTATAATATTTTCACAATTTGACATTGTTTCCATGTCTGAAGGAACAATACCTTTACAGCAACTGAAATCCTCACTTTCAGACTGTACCACTCATTCAAACACTACAGTAACTAATTTGTTATACTGTTGCAATGTTAAATCCTCTATTACGTTGGTAGGGATGTAAAATTGAATTCATTAGTGAAATAATTAATTAAGAGAAAGAGAGGGGCACAAGTCTTGCTAGTCTATAGGGGTATGAAACATCAATATATATTGAATTGAAATCGCGTTTCATGAAATTAGCATCTAGTTAAATGCAAATGGTACGTTTATGTTTGTCTTCCCTTACAGTTAGCTGTTACATTTAGCACCAGAGAAGCATAGCAGGGAAGAATTTCCCCATGAGGCAGTCTCTCTTATTTTTGGACACTTCCCCTTCCCCCTCATTGATATCTCACACCGACTGTAATAGGGTCGGGTGGATTTTGGTTAAGGGGAGTTGGGTCTAGCGTCTGCTCCTCAGGAATCCAGCTGTTCAGTACTGACACTCCCGACATAGGCAGTTGAATAAGGATATTTCGATACATGCTCATCCTCTTCCAAGAATTGAGGTTTTAATTGTCAAATTAAATGGTGCTAAGATTTTCTGCGAATTAGACTTGAGATCAGCTTACCGTCAAGTGCTACTTGCTTTTTTTCACATCATTTAACAGCATTTGTTACACCTGATGGTGTTTTTCAATTCAAAAGAATTCTTTTGGTTTGGCTTCTGTTTTCCAGAGGGTTATGTAAATAAGCTTAAGTAGCTTAAGTAACATGGAAAGTGTACTTATCTTTCACAATGACATATTTGTATTTGGTGAAAACTGTCAGGAACACATTGACAGGTTGAGGGATGTTTTTGAGAAACGAAAATTCAATGGATTTAATCTGAGACAAGAGAAATATAGTTTTGATTTCGGCCAATTAGGGAATCTGGGTCATGTTTCTAATGCACAAGGGATAAGTCCTGAACCTGGTTTAGTCACAGCTATTGAAGAGGCTCTTCAGCCAACATCAAAGAACAGATTCTGGGTGTCATTATGACCCTAGCGTTTGGCGCTAATGTGGCGGTAAGTACCGCCAACAGGCTGGCGGTACTTACCGCCACATTATGACATTGGTGGGTTGGCTGAAGCAAACCCGCCAATGTACCACTCAGACCGCCATGGCGGTAACAGCCGCTGGGCTGGAGATATCCATCTCCAGCCCGGCGGCCACCATTGTGCCGCCTGCGGGATTATGACCCCACCTACCGGCATGGCTTTCGTAACGCCGTGAAAACCATGCGGTAAGCCATATCAGTGACAGGAAATTCCTTCCCTGTCACTGATAGGGGTCTCCCCCCTACCTCTCCAGATACCCCCACTCCCCCTACCTCTCTAAATCCCCCCACCCCCCACATCCACACCCCCTTCACACACACACACGCATACGCATACACACACTCATTCACACATAAATACATGCATGCATACATCCAATCGCAGACACATCCGCACACACTTCCAAACATACACCCAGACACGCATTCACATTTCACAACATACACACTCACACGTCCGTACATGCCCACACGCATTCAACACTAAACACCCACCGCATAAACGCACACACATACACGCACACACCACCACCCCCTCCCTTGTCGGAGACCCGACTTACCTGGATCCAGGGGGTCGTACGGCAGGAGACGGGATGGGGCGCTGCTACCGCCAGCAGAACACCACCAGCCTGTATTATTTGTCATAGTACGGCTGGCAGCGGTCTACTGGCGTGGCGCTGCTGGTGGTAGCAGTGCCACCTTACCGCCATCTGCCAGTATGACCACATCCGGATTTCTGCCCTTCTTGTGGTGGAAATCCGGCTGTAGTCATAATAAGGCGGACGGCTGGTAGCCGAGGTGATGGTCTTTTAGCGGCCGTCGCCTCGGCAGTGGGTGGTTTTGACTGCCGTTCTCATCAACAACAGTAAGCTTTTTCTCACAGTAAATCTATTACAGGCTCCACTTCTTCAACCTTATGTTTCGGGTCTTCCTGTAAATGTTATTGTAGATGGCAGGGAAAAAGGGTTAGGTTTACCTGAAATGAAAAAATATGGATATGGAAAGAACAGTGGCTTTTGTTGGCTTGCACCTGGACTGTACATAAATTCAAAACTATTTTTGTGGGTTGTTCATTTTCACCTCAGTACTGATCACAAACCATTGGTGTATAGTTTGACCAAGTCAGTTGGCCATTCTGAAAAACTCACTGCTAGCTTAACCAAACTTTCCATTAAAATTGCTTGAATACAAGTTTACAGTTTTTCATGTTTCAGGACACACAAACAAAAGAGCAGATTTTTTAAAACTTTTACTATAGTAGTTGAGGGTATGCAGCCAGACATGGATTATAATGAATGTATTATAAACTTCATATGATTTCAATGACAAAACCTCTATTTCTAAAAACATTTGGTTGAAATCTTTATCTGAGGATGATTAGTTGAGTACAGTTTTCAAATACATAGCTCAAGGTTGGCCAAAATCGAGAAACTTGTCTGGAGATCTACTAATGTTTTCTAAAATTTCACTTGACTTATCTTTGGTATATGAAATCCTGTTTAGAGGTGAAAAATTGGTTTCTCCTTCTTTAGTAAGAAGTAGTTTAGTGGAATTGGCTCATGCTGGGTACTCAGGTATGACTTTAAATGAAAGTAGATTTTGTGAAACATATTGGTGGCCAAAGATGTATTTAGATGTAGAATTAAAAGTGAAGAATTGTTGGGTTATCAAATAACTCTCCTCAAACTCAGGTGAGGAGGGTTATTTGACAGTTGGAAAGATAAATATCATGCAGTTACCCTATCCCTGGGGTCAGCATTTCCTTTATCATTGTATACAAATAAAGGAATTTCAGCCGCATACCTGTCTTCATGAAGTTTCACTTCAGCACTGTTCATATGAACTGAGCACAACCGATAATTCAGTTAACCTAGCCCTGTGCACTAATCCTGTTTAACACTTCGCCTACTTATCACAGCAGGCCTGCCAGTCAATAAATGATGGAATGATGGCACAATGGAAACAATTTGATTGTGTTTGATGAATGAATACCTTAAGTACATGTTGTCACAACTGTCAAAGTATACAGAATTAAAGCCGGAAATACTGATCTTCCTCAATTTCATACATAGAATTACAGATGGGTAACGGTGAATTATGAGGATCTTTTTCAATAAGGGGTTCTGAGTTACATCAGGTAGACAAACAAGGGCGAAGCTCAACTTGTGTATAATGTCACCAAGAACCCAGAGGTGACAAACATCCATGTAATTCACTTTTCGCCCATCTGTAATTTTATTTTATGTATGCTCCCCCCAACTCATCTGCCCCTGCGTTCATTTGCAAATCAGGGGCAGATAACTAATGAAGGAGCCATACATAGCATAAAAACATAATTCCCATCCTCCACTACTCTCTGTACGTTCCCTCCCCTCCATGAATTGTGCTGCCAGCTTTCTGTTGGTGCTCTGACAGGCTCTCAGACAACCCAGCCAGACATTCCACTGATATAGAAACAGTGGTTAACAATTTCTGTTAGCCACCGTTTTTACTTCTTAGTAGTGAAGTAGTGGATTCAGAATCCAGCCAATCACGCTAATGGTTCTATGAGAACAATGCCTACAGTAGAGAATTACAGATGGGTAACATTGAATTACAGGAATGTTTTTCACCAGGGGGTTCTGAGTGACATCAAAAAGACAACAAGATCAAAGCTCAAGATACTTATCATGTCACTCAGAGCACCAAAGCAAATAAAATCTCTGTAATTCACTTTTTACTCATCTATAATGTTATAAATGGCGCCCACTATCATCTGCCTCTGCTACACAGAGGCCAAGGACTAATGGGGAAGCCATAAATAAAATGGCCTCTCTCCCATGTCCTAAATGTAAAAAAAATACCCAGTCTCCTGCCACCCAACAGCACCACTATCTGTGCCTTCCTTTCCTTCTGTTATAGAAGCTGTGCTCCAAGGTTCCCAGTGCTGCTCTGACAGGCTCTGTGAGAGCCCTGCCAGAGTAGTCTGAAATTCTTGTATGGCACAGTGGAAGTGAGTAACAGCTTGTGTTAATAACTGTTGCTATGTTATGGCAGTGTATTGCTAAATTTAGAGTCTGGCATTCACACTAGTGGTTTTCATTGAGAGCCATACATAACAGAAATCTTATTGTTCTACCAGAGCAGGAGCGCAAAGGATGAATAGGAAAATTATTCAGTAGCCAAGTATCTATAGTTTCAATACTTAAAAGTGTCTTACTCTAAGAAGCTTTCTAGGTAATGAATGGCATCTTCATATGTAGATGTTTTATTTTGGAGCAACATGATGTCTTCCACCTTCTTCCAATATCAATCCTTATCTGTGGCATGTGCTCTAGGAGGGTATAATTTGACATGCATGATGGTAGGTACGGTAATAGTATTGAATCACACACAAAAAAAGATAGAGGTTATTTCCTACCATATACTCTCAAAATCCAAAGCCAGTCTGCTCAAATGGTTCCACAGCTTGTTTAAGTTTTATCTTCACTGAAATGAGTAAGTCTATTCTACGTTAACAAAAGACTGAGGCCCTGATTCACAATGGTAAACTTAGACATAAATCTAAGTTTAGACCTGAAGTTTAAGTTTAGACCTGAAGTCTAAGAGCCCGATTCACAAAGGTAAACTTAGACCTGAAATGTATGTTTAGACCTGAAATCAAAAGACAATTCATAAACGTATAGTTAGACTTCAGGATGGAATGCTTGAATTACCAATCTATTCGTTTTTTTGCTAATGATGGACTGGGATACAGTCTCAAGTAATTACCAGTGGCTTAGATTAGCTCAAGCATTCCATCCATCACTTTTTGTATACTTCAGTATGTTGCCATAAGTGGGACAATATACCCTTATTCCTCAAACCGTTCTCTGCTAAAACTGTGGGGACGTTGTACCGTTAGGAAACATACATGACAGTGGTGGGCCCAAAATTGTGGATTGGAGGCGTTATTAACCTAAAGTCTATGAGTCAATGCAGAATGGAGGTCTTTTGACTATGGTAGCAGCAGCAGAATCAATCCTTTGCTGCTTTTGAGACACAGGAAATCTTTGCTCTAGTCATCTAGTGATGGATAGAGCTCAAACACAGTGTAATGTAGGTTGGTTCACTCCTTCGATTTCAAAAGAGAGATGCGTCTGGATGTCATCCACATGGTGTTGAAGACGACTGACCATTGGCACTTTCTAGACGTTGAAAGTGGTTGTACTGGTGATGAACCCTGATGTACTCGGCATACCACCATTTTGCTTTTGTTCTCAGTGCTCTTACTGGATCATACCTTGATTAGACAACTGTTGGTGTCTGGCAGTGATTAAATCCAAATTAAGGCCCTCATTACAACCCTGGCGGTCGGTGATAAAGCGGCGGTAATACCACCAACAGGCCGGCGGTAAAAAAAATTGAATTATGACCACCGCGGAAACCACCAACACAGAGAGACACTTTAATACTCCGACCACCTCAGCGGTAGCAACAAACACTGCGGCGGTAACCACCAACAACCAGGCGGAAGACAATGTACCACCCACAGCATTACAACAGGCCTATCCGCCAGATTTTCTGGGGCGGTATCAACGCCATCAAAAGCATGGCAGAAACAGCACTCTGAAGGGAAACGACTCACCTCTCGACACTCAAGGAAGAACCACAACTCCATGGAGCCCAAGCTGCACATTTTTCCAACCTGGTGTACCTCCTCATACACCAGGAACACGAACGCCGACCACACGGGAGGAGGGGAGCAAAAAGAGAGTGACACACACACATGCAACACGCAACACGCAACACCCCCACCCTCACCCCCAACACAATACACGCAAACAACATTACATATACTCCCCGTAACCCTCAGGAATAACGCAAGAACAAAAGGAATTGATTGAAATGAGTGTAATAGTACAATTTTAGATAAATACGTACTTAAATCAGTAAACAGTATGTATAATATATACAAAAGGAGAGACAATGCCCACTCCAAAATGACCGTGGCCCACGGGCCCATAACACATAGACTCCTGCCTCAATAGGGAGAGAACACCGCAGGGGCATCAGGTCAAAAAAACACAGGCACCTCAGGAGGATGGGGAATGGGGGGCCGGAAGATGATACAACGCCACTGGCCTGGAGGGGGCTCCATGCCCACTGCTTGATCCTGGGGAGTGCAAGGCCACAGTCTCTCAAGTGGGTGGTTTGCCCACTGCTTGGTCCTGGGGAGTGCAAAGCCACAGTCTCTCAAGTGGGTGGTTTGCCCACTGCTTGGTCATGGGGAGTGCAAGGCCACAGTCTCTGGGGTGGATGGCTTCTCCACTGGTTCTGGAGGGGGATTTGTGCCCAGTGTGCTTCATCCTGCCAAGGAGGGGGTGAGTGGATGCCATCTTCCACTGGTTCTGGAGGGGGCTTTGTGTCCAGTGTGCTTCATCCTGCCAAGGAGTGGGTGAGTGGATGCCTTCTTCTACTGGTTCTGGAGGGGTCTTTGTGCCCAGTGTGCTTTATCCTGGATGGTGTAAGGTCACAGTCTCTCACCTGGGTGTCAGACCTACAGGTGTTGCAGGGTCCAGGACGCACTGCAGCCCATGTAGTCACGACAACACACTGCTCGCCGGCGGTGATGGCTGCTCAGTGGATGGCAGTTGTGCTGCAGGTGGTGGTGCTGTCAGTGGTGGGGGGAGGCTCCAGCCCTTCCCCTGCAGCCTCAGGCGGCTGTCCACTGGGGCTGATGCTACTGGCGGTGGGGCAGGTGGCGGTGCTGGCGGCGGGGCAGGTGGCGGTGCTGGCTGCGGTGCTGGCAGTGGTGGGGGGAGGCTCCAGCGCTTCCCCTACAGCCTCGAAAGCTGCCCACTGGGCTGCTTCTGCTGGCAGTGGTGCTGCTGGCGGTGGGGCAGGGCCGGTGCTGGCGGCGGGGCAGGTGGCGGTGCTGGCGGCGGGGCAGGTGGCGGTGCTGGCCACGATGCAGGTGGCGGTGCTGGCAGTGGTGGCGGTAGGCTCCAGCCCTTCCCCTGCAGCCACAGACGGCTGCCCACTGGGGCTGCTGCTGCTGGCAGTGGTGCTACGGGTGGTGGGGCAGGTGGCGGTGCTGTCCGCGGTGCAGGTGGCAGTACTGGCAGTGGTGGGAGGAGGCTCCAGCCCGTCACCTGCAGCCTCGGACGGCTGCAGTGCCATGGCTGGTGTTGTGTGCCCCTTCCTGCCCTTGCTGGCTGGTGGCGCCTCCTTGCCCTTGCTGGCTGGTGTCCCCTTCTTGCCCTTGCTAGGTGGCAGCCCCTTTTTGACCTTGGCAGGTGGTGCTGGCACACTGGCTGTGCTGACGGGTGCCTCCTTGGAGCCTCTCACACCTGCAGTAGCTTCAGAAACCACAGTGGCCATGGACTTGGTGGCTGAGATGCTGGGCTGGGGGGAGGGGTAAGGAATAGGTCAATGGTGGTGAGGAAAAGCTTCTTAGGGACACTGGGGCGGGAAGAGGGTGAAGGTTTGTAACTGGAGGAAGAGGGAGTGATTGTAGGATGTGTGTTTGGGTGCAGGTGCATGAGCTGGATGCTGTTGTGAGGTGTATGGCTGTTGGGTGTCTGAGTGCTTACGTTTGTGTACTTTGGGAGGAGGGGCACAGACACAGTGGGAGAGGACACAGGTGACGTGTGCATGTATGTGGGGCTGGTGAATGCCAGTGAGGGGTGTGTAGTGATAGGCATGATGGTGATGGAGGTAGTGGATTTAGTGCATGCAGGTGTGAGTGGAGTCGCAACTGGGAGGGAGGTGGACGAGGAGGAGGAGGGGGACACAGTGGAGGCAGTGGATGTTGGTGTGTCTGCATCTGGATGGTGCTTGTGTGAGTTCCCGTGGGATGAAGTGTGGTGCTTGTGTTTGCCTGAGCCACTTCTGGATGCTGATTTGGGTGCATGCAGGTCTGAAGGTGTGCTTGGGATAGGCTGGGGTCGAGGGGATTGGGACTGGGTAGAGGAAATTGGAGACAGAGACAATGGCTGCCATCAGTGAGTTGGCCAGAGCCTGGAATGCTCTGTGTTGGGCCGCCAGGCAAGAGTGAATGCCCTCCAGGTATGCATTTGTTTGTTGCAAATGCCCTGCTAGACCCTGGATGGCATTCAGTATGGTTGAATGCCCAACAGAGAGGGATCTCAGGAGGTCACTAGCCTCCTCACTGAGGGCAGCAGGGCTAACTGGGGCAGGGCCTGAGGTCTCTGAGGCGAAGGAGATGTCCACCCTCCTGGGTGAGTGGGCACGGGAAACACGCTGAGGGGCTGCTGGGAGGGCGGTGCTGGTATGGGGGTGGGGGCTGTACCTGTAGTTGGGGTGGGTACAGAGTTGTCCGCCACTGCTAGGGAGCTTCCATCGGAGGAGGAGTCGCTGTCTGTACTGTCCCCTCCTGTCTCTGTCATGGTGCTCCCCTCGCCCTCCGTCCCACTGGTGCCCTCACCATCTGTGGATTAGGCCTCCAGGCCCATGTGGAATGCAGGTCCCTCCGTCGCCGGTGCCTCTGCTCCTCCGCCAGATTATGCTGATGCACACAAGGACAGGGTGACAAAAAAAGGGGGCGGAGAGACAGAGGATACACTTGCTCAGTGCCAGCAACAACACTACCATTGGCGTACACAACTCACAGGGAACAGCCCTATGCACTAGGCCATGAACTACCAGTTACAATGCTAGTCACCAGGCCATGGGGTACAATGCCTAACGCCATTAGCTGCACACCTGAAACCCACAGGACCCTGCCCAGTAGTAGATACCCACTAAGATATTTGGGGTTGGAGTGCATCTGAGCTTGCCCATCATGGAAAATACCCTTCCATGTTTGCCCTGGCCTAGGGGCACCTACAGCCCACATCCCCCACCCAGGTAATACCTTAACGCAAGCAAAGTCATGATTCTGAATCTGTACTCACCCTCTTGTGGCTGCTGTGATGCCTTCAAAGGCCCATCCAACTCCAGATAGGCCACCGCCAGGATGCGGAACATCAGGGGGGTCAGGGTACGACGGGCACCCCTTCCTCGTTTGGAGGCCAGCCCCAGCTGGGCCACCGCCATCATCCTTGCCCAGCGGCGCAGGTCCTCCCACCGTTTGCGGCAGTGGGTGCTCCGCCTGTCAAAGACCCCCAGGGTCCGCACCTCGTTGGCAATGGCACGCCAAATACCCTTTTTCTGATGGGCGCTGACCTGTAGAATAAGATACATAACAAAAGGTATTAGTCATACCGTCCGGACTGTTACACTCATGGCCCACCATATCCCTCCCATCCCCTTACGCACATACATTGACCACCATACATGCAGCACTCTGCCCAGGACCCCTCAGGCCCCCGCCTCTACACGAGGCTTACACACACAGTACTCCATACATTCATGCTCCACGAATCATGCTCACAGTGTACTCACCTGTTTGTCTGGAGGACCATAAAGTAAAGGGTACTGGGGTAGGACCCCATCCACCAGTCTCTCCAACTCCTCCGAAGTGAAGGGAGGGGCCCTTTCCCCATACACTTGAGCCATTGTTGCTTCCAGACACAGGTCACAGCAGCACTTGCAGTGTAGGTACTCTCCTGTTGAAGGTCAGGTAGCAAGTGAGTAAACAGATAGAAAATGGTGGTCACGTCGCCATTAGCTCCTGGAACCCATAGGCCCCAATGATAATCAATGCGGTGTTGCACGGCGGTCGTCGAGCGCCGCCTGCAACGGCGCACAACGCCAGCGGAATTATCACATTTCCACTTGTCCCTCCTCACAGGTCAGGCAGCCGCCATTTCAGGGGGGCACAGGCCATGGCACCTAACTGCTTCACAGTAGACATATGCACATTAACTGACTTACAAGTTCACATACTGTTTCTGTAAAGCAAAAATTGCATATTAATCTGAGAATATGTTTGAATATGACCTTCTGCTCACCGTTTTTCACCCTAGAGTTCAACCACTGATGATGAATAGGAGATGGAGACATCCCCGTGTACAGACCCCTAGTGTACCTGGTGACAACGGAGGACAGGCACATTATCCTAACCTACAGAATTGATAGGGCCACAATCCAAAAACTGTGCGCCCAATTTGAGCCAGACCTGATTTCAGCTATCCGCAACCCCAAAGGTATCCCCCCCTCTAGTGCAGGTACTGTCACTGCTCCATTTCCTGGCAAGTGGTTCCTTCCAGGCGACAGTGGCCATGGCAGCAGGGATGTCACAGCCTATGTTCTCAAATGTGCTGACCAGAGTGTTGTCTGCCCTGATGAAACACATGCACAGCTACATCGTTTTCCCCCAGGTGGAGGATTTGGCCACAGTGAAGGCTGACATCTATGCAATGGGACATATCCCCAACTTCTTTGGTGCCATTGATGGTACACATATTGCCTCCCCCCCCCCCGGAGAAATGAACAGATGTTTAGAAATCAAAAAAGCTTTCACTCTCTGAATGTGCAGATGGTGTGTATGGCGGACCAGTACATCTCCCATGTCAATGCAAAGTATCCTGGCTCTGTGCATGATGCCTTTATCTTGAGGAATAGCAGCATCCCATATGTGATATATCAACTCCAGAGGCACTAGGGCCCATATTAATACTTTTTTAGTGACACATTTGCGCCACTTTTTGATGCAAAAGCGGCACAAACTTACAAAATACAATTGTATTTTGTAAGCTTACGCCGCTTTTGCGTCACAAAATGACGCAAATGCGGCGCAAACAAAGTATAAATATGGGCCTAGGTGTGGCTAATAGGTGAGTCCATGGTCCCCACCCAGTTAATGTGGGTATATGGGTGTGGTGTTGGCCCTAAGGGTGAGTGTGTGGCTAAAAGTATCCCTCGATATGTACAGGTGACTCTGGTTACCCTAACCTCTCATGGCTACTGACCCCAGTGAGGAATGCCAGGACAAGGGCAGAGGAACGTTACAATGAGGCACATGGACGAACAAGGAGGATCATTGAGCGCACCTTTGGCCTCCTGAAGGCCAGATTCCGGTGCCTCCATCTGACAGGTGGATCTCTGTACTACTCACCCAAGAAGGTGTGCCAGATCATCGTTGCATGTTGCATGTTGCACAACCTGCCCTTGAGACGCCAGGTGCCTTTTCTGCAGGAGGATGAGCCTGGGGATGGTCGTATGGCAGTGGTGGAGCCAGATGACAGTGACGAAGAGGAGGAAGAGGATGTGGACAACAGAACTACAATAATTCAATAGTACTTCCAGTGACACACAGGTAAGACACTGTAACTTCACCTTCCATTGCAGTTTTGTGTTGGACATTGAACATGGCAGCCTGATTTCCCTATTTTTATGGCCAATTACTGTACCCTTTGGCATCTCTATTTTCAGATATCTGTGCCCCACTCTGGCTCCTGGTGTATTTACTGCTGCCCACTACAGGTCATACCTATGTAAATATTACAGTACATTTGAATTGCTATGTTTACAGTTTGTTAAACTAATACATATTTCAATCAATTGACAGACTCCATACTTGTATTAGTTTCAAGGGTGTTTATTTCAGTGCTGAGAAGTAAATGGGGATGTGCAATGGGCTGGGTTGATGGTGGAGAACTGTCCAGGATAGAGTCTAGTCTATTGGTATCACAGATGCATTGTCCAAGGAGGCTTAGGAAGTGGAGCAATGTCAGTTAAAGATGGACAGGGTGACAGGGTGGAACACAAGGGTGACATTCAGGGGAGTCCTATTTCCTGGCGGGGTCTTGGCAATGTTCTCTGGCTTCTGCCTGGATCGCAGGGACCTTTTGCATGGTGGTTCTCTTTCTGCAGGGGGTGGGGTGCTGGTGGCCTGTTGTTCCTGTGGAGGGGCCTCCGGTCCACTAGCGTCGGCGGAGGTGGAGGGCTGTTCTTCAGTGTGGCTAGTGTCAGGGGCCCATTGGTGTGCCACTGCCTCCCTCGTGGTGTTGGCCATGCCAGCCAGCACCCCTGCAATGGTGGCCAGGGTGGTGTAGATGTCCTTCAGGTCCTCCCTGATCCCCAGGTACTATCCCTCCTGCAGCCGCTGAGTCTCCTACAACTTGGCCAGTATCTGGTCCATGGTCTCCTGGGAATGGTGGGATGCTCCCAGGATGTTGGTGAGTACCTTGTGGAGAGTTGGTTCTCTGGGCCTGTCCTCCCCCTGTCGCACAGCAGTCCTCCCAGCTTTCCTGTTGTCCTGTGGCTCTGTCCCCTGAACCGTGTGCCCACTGACACTGACCCCAGGTCCCTGATCGTCCTGTGTTTGTGGGGTTGCCTGGAGTCCCTGTAGTGGTGGACACACTGCTGATTGACGTGTCCTGGGGACATAGGGATGGGCCCGCGGGGTGGGTGCTGCGCTGGTGATTCCTGATGGGGGAGGCTCTGTGGTGGTTTGGGAATGTGGCTGGGTCACCGACTGTCCTGAGGTCGCTGATGGGCCAGGTTGGTCATCCCGATCCAGGCATGCAGAGCTGTAGAGCTGCTGTCATCACTGTGGGCCTCTTCTGGGGGGGGGCGGAATGGATGTTGCTGGCACCTCCTCTCCGGTGACGTTGTGTGGGGGTCCTGTGGGGATGTAAATGCAGTGTTATTGTTTCTGCGTGTGCCATCTTGTGCATGGGTATGTTTTCATCTATGGTTGTTATCGGCAAGGCAGCTTTGGCTTGTGTGAGTTGTGATTTGGTTGGCTAAGTGATTGTCACTAGTGTGCATGCTGTGGTGATGGGTGTCCATGCAGGGCTGTGAGTGATGCGCTTGCATTGGTGGTATATCAAGGGCTTGGTATTGGGATGGGTGGGTTGTGATGGTGGGGTATATGTGAGGTGGTGGAGTGATGGGGGTGAGGGCAGGGGTGGGGGTATGTGATGGCATGCAGGAAGGGGGGTGATAGTAATAGAGGTTTGACTTACCAGAGTCCAGTCCTCCTGCTACTCCGGCCAGGCCCTCAGGATGCATGATCGCCAAGACTTGCTCCTCCCATGTTGTTAGTTGTGGGGGAGGAGGTGGGGGTCCACTGCCAGTCCTCTGTACAGCTATCTGGTGTCTTGCTACCATGGAACGCACCTTCCCCTGTAGGTTGTTCCACCTCTTCCTGATGTCATCCCTTGTTCTGGGGTGCTGTCCCATGGTGTTGACCCTGTCCACGACTCTCTGCCATAGCTCCATCTTCCTTGCAATAGATGTCTGCTGCACCTGTAATCTGAATAGCTGTGGATCTACCCAGATGATTTCCTCCACCATGACCCTTAGCTCCTCCTCAGAGAACATGGGGTGTCTTTGTGGTGCCATGGGTGTAGTGTGAGTGGTGTGTGTGAGGGTGTGTGGGGTGATGTGTTGGGGTGTGTGCTGTGAGGTGCGTGGATGTTGTATGGGTGATGGTGTTCTGTGGTTCTGGTTTTGTGGTTGCTCTTGGTGTCTCTCTCTCTCTGTTCTAGATTTTGTTGAAGTCGTAAAGGGTTATGGGTAGTGTGGGTGTGTGTTTTATAGTGGTGTGGGTGTGGTGTGTGTATGTGTGTCAGGTGTGTGTAATTTGAATTGTCCAATGTGATGTTGTTTTGTTAGTGTGTGTGTATTTTGAGCGCAGCGGTTATTATGACTGTTATTATGCCCATGCTCAAGACATTGTTCCCCTGAGCAGGGCATAGTGATCATTTCCCTAATATGAACAAAGTGGGCACAGCTAGAATGTTTGAGGCTTTGATTGTGCCTGCCAATTTCCTTAGCTTAATAAGGAGGTTAGAGGGAGTGAGACACCTATGAAGTGAATTGTATTTATTTTGAATGTGTAGAAGAATGACTGCAAGTTTTCATAGTGTTCTTGGGGTCAAGCAAAGAAAATTAGCTCAAAATGATATTTCCATTTAGTGATTAGGTAGCTCATTGATGCAGCTAGTTGTTTCATATTGTTATACTTGGTTTTTTGTTTCATGTTGGCCAGCTTCTTTTTTGTACAGCTTGTTAGATGATTTACAATTTTATATTTTGGCTTTTCCTTTTGGAATTACTGATTGGATCTACCTGCAAAGGTAAATGAACAACTGTAAACTTAAAAATGTGTGGGTATTCACATGCCCTTAGTAGTGGAGAAACTAGGAATGAGGAGCATGCAAATACCCCAATTTTTACAAATATTCTGTAGTCCAATGTGGTGGAATGTATTATAGAATCTTGAATACAAAATGTTAAATAGTCACAATATTGTGACCATAATATTGAGAGACAAAATATCAAACAGGTGAGTGCACAGAGGAAGGTAAGGATTTACTATTCTTAATTCCACATCTATGTATCTTGAAGATATATCATCCAGGAACATATCTATGTTGAGTTAGCTATAGAAAATGCATAGAAACTTACAGTTCAATATTTTATCCCTTTCTACTGAGGTCATAATATTGTGATGTTTGGGATTCGATATCTCCAGTCCACACAAATGTAGTCGTAACTGCTACCACTGTGGGAATAGAGAGGAAATCCTACCCCTATTTAATGTGGATGCAGTGAAAGGAGTTCTCCTGAGGGAAAATGTTCTCCCTTCCCAAAAACAAAAAAGGTTGAAGTACAAATGTGCCGTTGTTTCTGATTTACAAATGTAGACTTTTTTACCTGGTGAAAATGCTGCAAGCCTAAGTATTAAGTATCTGAATACCCTTGGAAATTAATTACAGGCATCGATTTTAAGGCGTAATCTAGATAAATCCCATTTAAATCAGAAATGTGTTTCAAAGGTGGGAGTAATGATAATTTAGGTCATTATTGCCTTTCAAACAAGTGCTTTGTGAATTCTGCTGTTCTTGTTTAGTTGTGGCACTATTGTAGCCCGCACTTTCGGCTGTTGCCCCAGAAGGCTGTATGTGCTTTATTCTATTTGCACAGTTCTTACCAAATTGTTGGCATTATCATTTTTATTAGGTCTGTATTGTATGCTCGGACGTAGATTTCGTGCTCATCATGCCACTGGAATCAAGCCATACCTGGCTGAAGAGCCCATAATAAGGGTGAAACTGGTCCTGGGTTGCTTGTGTTCCAGCTCAGGGAGGACCCAGCCTGGCAGTTTGGGCTGAACTGTTCCCACTGGACCATAGTCAAGTATATGGCTGGGTCCAAACTGAGGTGGCATGATGAGCGAAAAATTATGGAATGGGATGCAGTCTAGTGATCACTGGTGACCAAGATTAGTTCAAGCATCCCATCTATCACTTTGTTTTTTGATGTCCTAAGCATGACGGGTATACCCAGACATGGGTCCTATGCTCACTGTGCCACTAGAACCAAGCTACACCCGGGCTACCTGTGTTCCAGTTCAGGGAGGACATGGCCTGCTAGTTCGGGGTGGACTGTTCCCATTGGAGCAGGGGCAAATGCTGATTTGCATATGGCTGGGTCTAACTGAGGTGGCATGTTGGGCTAAAAACAATGAATTGGAATGAGGCCCAGAGGGATTGCTAGTGAGAGGCAGAGATTAATTGAAGCATTCCATCCATCACTTTGTTTTTTAATGCCAATGGAACAAGTGAATGCAGACATATCAGAAGAAAGGGTCCTAAAAATGCAAATGTTGAGTTTGGATGCCTAAGACAAGCAACATTTTACTTATTCTATGGCCTCTATCTATATTCCAGTTACTGTAACTTCCAAGACTGCCTCAATCTTGAACAAAGGGTTCCCTTGCTCCTCTTTCTGGTAGGCAGTGTTTACCCGTGCAGGAGACATGCCACTCTTAAATGCCCTGAGAAAATGTCCTTCTTCTGTAAAAGGATTCATAATACCACCAATCTTTCTGAAGAACTATTTTGCATTGACTCTGAACTTCAATTTCCCACAGCTAGAAATTTTGAAATACAGCCATCACAGGTTCTTTATGACAATATTACCCTTTTTTTATCCGACGCACCAGCTTTAATGAGACCATTCTTCCCCATCCGCCCACTCCAAATTTAAATCTTTTTTCACACTGGGAGCCCTTTGGACTCTTTTAGATGCAAAGCACAAGAGGAACTCTTTGAGACTAAACTAATAGCAGCCCTGCAGGTTCCTGAAATTATCCTGTTCCAGCCCAGCATTCAAACTCCACTTCTTTAAGCCACAAGTGATATCATCCTGACTGTTCTGACAACTCTTTAAAGCATGGCATTCTTCCAGACTTCTGTAAGACAGTCTTTAAGATACCTCTGCTAAAGAATCTACCCTGGGAGTTGATAACATGAACAATTTTAGATCATTTACGACTTTCTCACTGATCCCCTACATGGACAAGCTTCTGCAAAATGGCCCTGCATCAGCGGCAGGACTTTGCAAAATCTAACAACTTAATGGCTGGCGTACATCCGGTCATAACACAGAGCTGGTGGGTCTATTGGTCCTCAATGATTTAGGGTAAACTAGCATGATAGTCCTCTTGAAACTGTCAGCAGGATTTTGATACCATTGACTACAACATCCTGCGTAAGACCCTTCTAGTAGCAAGTGTCACTGTTACGGCCTGAAATGGATACAATCTTTCCTTTCAGGGAAATCATAAGTGGTGACTCTTCCCCGGTACTGTTTCAAGGTAACAGAATGGAACATACGTTTATGGCCAGATATAATGGGCAGCTCCATAGGTCCTTCAACACTAATGCAATAGTTAGGAGTTCTTTTGGACCGCTCCCTGTCTCCAGAAGCCCTAGCCATAAACGTGGCTGCATCTGTTTCATCTACCTTCACCTTCTAAAAAAGACTCTGCTTTATTTATCTTTCTTGCATTTGAGAGTAGTGAATGCTATTATTCAATTTTGTCTTGACTATGCTAATTGAAGACTCTCCTTGATACTTGCATCCACCCCTGCACGTCACTGATTGGATACTTTGTGTTCCTTGTAAGTGAGCTCCGTCACTTACATTTTACACAAAGTTCTCTGTCTCCTGGTCAAGCAGGCGCCATATCAGAGAAGATTTATTGCAAGTTTTATTAAATGTGATTAATTTTATATTCTCACTATTATTTTGATTAGTTTTTAGCTTGTCAGTGGCCACCTCACAGAAGGGAAGTCATTTTAGAGGTGAAAGGGGCAGCTGTAATCCGGTTTGGTCTTTTGTTCTTTCCTGTGTTTGTATTAAACGCTACAGCGTCACGCCACCCTCATATGTGGCAGGCTATTTCAGGGGCACTACATTGCATCCATGTACCAAAAGCAAGCCCATCTATGCCCGTCCATGTCCGGACTGTGCCTAGTGCCAGCCACCCTGCCTTTCAGGTAACACTCTGCTAAACCTCTGCTCATATCAAGGTGCTAATGTCGAAAGGTATGTGCGGTCAAGCTGTTGACCTTTATTGCCCCCATCCCATTGTGTCCCGCATGTAAATTTTATTACAACACTAGCACACCATGCTGGCTACTGTGGATAATCCAGTCCCTCATTTTCAGCATAGGGGTGCCTCTAGGACCCTCTCATGCTACCTTCTGAACATAACATCATTGTCTAAACATAGCACTGAAACTTATGGGTTAAGTCAGCACTATAAACCTAGCGAACTGCACTTGCTTCTTATAAACTGGCTACATTCTTCCCAAGCTGTTTTTATTTACATGACTCTGCTGGCCTTACTGGCAAAGTCGTTTGGATTCAACCTAGTATCGTATGTTGATGATGCGCAAATTATTGTTTCTATATCAAAAAAATGTGAAGACACAAAAAACAACTGTATGATCAAAGTAACTCAGTGAATGAGTACAACAAATAAATGGAGATAAAACCGAGATTTTACTCTTCTGTAATCGCTCCTGGCACACTGATTGGTGGCCGAATATGCTCGACCCCCTCCTCCACCAACGACACACGCTAGAAATTTAGGAGTCATCGAAGACACCGAACTTTCCATGTCCAAACAGGAGAATATACTGGCGGACACTTGTTTCACTAACTGAAAGCAGTCAGCTAAATCTTCCGATAGATCGAACAATGAACAGTTTTGACACCCTTATTGGGTCCCCGTGAGCAAACTCTTCAAAGCACTATGCAGCGCCCATAAATCATTACACAACAATAATCATTCCTACCTGAATAATAAACCGGTTAACCATGTTCCTTCTAGAAATCTAAGATTATCTAACCTGTACCTGCCCTGCGGGTTATTCCCAAAATCTCTCATTCGAGAAATGGTGGCGGAACTTTTTCATGCCTGATCCCCAAATGCCTCTCTGTATAAGAAGAATGTGTAACCTGCTACTTTTCAGGAGGCATTTAAAGGGCTTGTAATGGGTATTTAGGGCTTAATCGGTATGTAGAGGTATTGGGTGGTAAGTGGATTTTAGAGTTCAGGAGATTGAACTGGTGAAGAGAAGTAATTCATTTTTTTTTAGTTGAGGGGCAGGTAGTGATAAGTCGTGTTTAGGGTGAAGGATGTGTGGTGAACTAAAAACAAGACAAAGTAAAGAGCAAAAGATAAATTTTAAGAGCCAAGGAGTCTTAAACCAGTAAGGGAGTAGTATTTCGCCGGTACTACTGGCGGTGGCTCGTCAAGCATCCTTGTATAAATACTAGGGGCCTGATTTATACTTTTTTAGCGCCGCATTTGGGTCATTTCTTGTCACAAAAGCGGCGCAAACATACAAAATAGAACTGAGGCCCATAGTTATACTTTTTTAGCGCCGCATTTGCTCCGCTTTTTGACGCAAAAGTGGCGCAAACCTACAAAATACAATTGTTTTTTGTAAGTTTGCTAAAAAAGTATAAATATGGGCCTGAATTTTGTAAGTTTGCGCCACTTTTGCATAAAAAAATTAACAAATGTAACACTAAAAAGTATATAGCAGGCCCTAAGTGCTGGTGATTATCAACCTATAAATTGGGAAAGCCAGCCAAGATGTGGCAAGGGAAAGAAAGAACAACTCAGATGGCGATTAGGAGGAAATGTAAGCTGCTTGCATCCCAGTCATCAAGGAACTGAAAGACAAAATTGGCCCGGGAGCGACAAATCTCTCCCACCTCCTGAATGTGCGAAAATTCGGTGAAAGTTCCTCACAAATTTGATTTTATGAAGGACCCTGTCAGGGCTATATTTACTATCCCCGAAAGTAATGTAAATCTCTCAGACCCAATTTCTCCAGCTAAAAGTGATAGAAGACCTGTACACGACTAGAGTAAAAAAAAAACAGCGCCCAGAGAGGAGGCAGAAACAAAAGCCACAATCTCAAGCCAATACTTGGTAGAACTGGAGGGTAGCCCGGAGCCAACCACAGAGGAAAAGGAGGCTGTCTGGGGTTTGATGAAGCTGAAATGAAGGTTTTACATTTATTAGCGCATAAACGTAGTACTGCAATAATCGAGTGTGACTTTAATCGAACTAAATAAAGATTGTACGGGGACAAATGTGCCCTCAGCGTAGTTTACCAACATTTATAAGCGTGCTTCATATAACGTGATGTATTAGAATTGTACTAGTTTGACATAATCGTAAACGTGTGCCATGATTTGCTTGTTAGAAATGCTTTAGCTTAGCATAACTTTAGTGGAGGCTTTGGCCTAGCTGCCTTGTCTCACGATTTAGATGCTCGTATTTTTCCAATGTGCTAATGAAACGTGTATTCTTGCTTGAAGCTGTACTTTTCCAGTGAGATCATTCACATGCTTATCTTAAGGTTTCGTGCCAGCCTGGCATCTTTTTTTCTTCACTCCAAGGTCAATCTGCAGGTGCAGACAATGGACGCTCTGAAAGTGAGTTAATTGGTAAAATATGTTGCAACTTACGTTCCCGACTCCAAGGATAATGTATGCTTAAGTAAAAGCTTGAGAACTGTTGTTTTTGATTGGACAATTTGAAGCTAACCTATGAACCCTCCAATGGAAGACCCTACTGGATTTGAACTGTTGTCTATTTAAACCAGGTGCACAAGGAGAAAGTAGCGAGAGCGCGCACCCATTACGAACTTTACCAGCCATTTTGAGAGACATTACGAGAGACATCGCCCATACCCGCCATTTTGCAGGACATCGGCCATTATGGCCCATCTTGCTGACTTCGTCATTTTGCCGATTTCTAGAGACTTTTAAGAAATTCTCGCCCTAGAGACTTTAACTTTGATTTGCCCTTTGCATGAAGTGTTAGTCTTATCTTGCCGCTGTGAGGCAATTGCCCCGTCCACTTTGCCCCTTTGCCCCCGTCCCATGCTGATCGAATCCGGTACCTGTGAGACGAAGACTTCCTTGAATGCTGATTGAATTTGGTAAATATGAAAGACAAATGTACAATTGCATTGTGTTTTCTTTTTAGGTAACCAACTGCTGATTTTTGATAAGAGCCCTAGTTAGGAGTTTTCTAAATTAATGTTGCTAAATTGTTTTCGCATGAAATCCCACATGCTGATGCTGATTTGAGGTTAGATGAGGATTCATTTGATGCACGATGCAATTTGAGACCTTGTTATGCTGGCTAAATGTATGCAATTAGCCCATTACAGATTGTAATTTTAGTGGTTTGCGTTGCCATCATAGAAGGCATTGTTATTCAAATGCTGCATAGATTGCATCTGTTTCGCCGTTATGGACAGCTATTAATGTTCATTTACATATATCATTTGGTGTTGAGACACATCTACATTGTGCTAGCTTTGTTAATATAGGGAAATAAATTCATTAACTTTGCATAAACTGGTGTGGTTATTCATGACCGAAAGGTCATGGTTTCGCTGAAATGTATTCTGGATTAATTGTGAAGTGTTATGTTGATCGGGGAATTGCTTATGTTCGTTATTGATTATCGATTACTGATTTTGATTGATTACTTCTGGGCAAAGAGGGTCCCACTTGATCAAAAGATTCATCGACCCAAGAGCGTCCAACTACAGGTAAATTGTTAGGCTGGAAACGCTCTATCAGTAGATGGTAGCAGAGGATGGTTTCGCTCTTTGGGACCCCGTACCTTTAAAGTACATGGTGTTGAATTAACGGTTACGCCCTTTGAGACCCCACTCGAGAAGTTGAATTAGATTTTTCTTGGATAAAACAGATTGAGAGAATGATGATGGGCTAAGTCCCCCGCGACTTTCCCGGGATCTCGGAGCTTGCGAATGGAGAGAATGGAGGTGTGGAATCGGCGTTGGTGGTACTAGTGACGGTATGAGTGAAGTTAGGATTTTGCGCTGGCACAGCTTATTGCCGCAGATTGTGTGAAAAGGTTGTGAGGATTTTAGAGAATAGCGGAGGTGCGACTCCGAGTGTAGAAGTAGGGAAGTCGTCGAACTTCATAGAGAATAGCGGAGGTGCGACTCCGAGTTTGAGAGTAGGGAAGTCGTCGAACTTCACGTGTATGTGGCGCTTTGTGCAGAAAAAGGTCCACGTGGTTGTTGTTGTTGAGACGGGCCCTGCGAGGTCAAGAGACTCCGGAGTATGTTGAAAAGTGTATGAGACACTTGTTTATGTTGTGGTCTGGTCGGTTTAGTAGGTTGATCGGGCGTGGTCAACAAGTCAGTACGTGTGTTAAGGGAGTGAAAGAAACTTCGACTTCGGGCTTTGACAAATTCTAAGTGCACTAGAATAGATCACTGACAAGTTGAGAGCAGAGTCTGCGGGTCAGATTTGCTTGCGAAAGTGGGGACCGAGAAAGATGGAATAACTGCCGAGGCTAGTGAAAAATCCCTAAGGTCCTGAAGCGATTGTGTTACCCTTCCTGTAGTAAACCGACAGATCTGTTTTATATTTTTGGTTGCTCGCGATATATGCTAGAAGTTGGTACGAGAGGAATTGAGTGAAGGAGGACAAGCCGCAAGGCTTTGTCAGCCGCAGTGTGCGTGAGTGTGACGTCACTAGGAGCCACGCTGGGATAGGTTGGTTGCAGAGAAGGGTCGCGCACGGATTGGACGCAGTCCGTGTGGCTCGATTGGAAGGGAAAGGCAAGCGAAGAGTATTCCGGGAATTAAAGTCACCTATTGATTACATATTTTGTGAAATAAAAGACGAGAAAATGAAATTTTTTAAAGCATTAAAGAGTGCGATGAAGGGAGAGTCTTACATTAAAGTGAGCGTAGGAGAGGAGACGCCACCCGAAGGTACACCAGCTTACATTGTAATGGAGGAAAAAGGGGTAGCTCCGTGTCTTTGGCTAAAACAATGGCACAAACTGACAGAGAAACATGGGAGCGTAGCGTTCCCGATCCATGGGACATTCAATATAAGGATCCTAGAGAATTTGAGATTTGCGATGTACGACATGAAGGTACCTCCAAGACCAGCACAGTTTGAGGCTCTAGCAATTTGGGAACTAATGGCTAGACAGCAACAGCAAAAGAAGTTCGAGACTAGGATGAGAAAGGTAGAAAAGACACTAGCGGACGCTAGGTGGGATAATGCACAGAAGGTGTGGAGGTCAGATGTATTGCAGGGGATAAAAATTTTCCCGCAATTGCTAAGGAAGAAGAGGAGACAGGCAAGAAAGCTACCTGTAAGACAAATAGGAGGTGTTCCAAAGATAGGGAAGAAGAGTCAGATGATGAGGAGTTCATCATGCAATTGCTGAACGACCGTCCACCACCTTATGCAGAGAATGGACAAGGTCCAAGTACCAGTTCTGCCCCTCCGGCACCGGTACAGAATAATGAAACTCCGAATTCAGAAATGCCATCGGGATCTAAGGACCCGAGTTTACTATTCACCCCGCAGATACCGCAGGTTAGAAGAATATATCCAGATGTGCCCATATTGAAACCAGCAGAAAATTATCAGCCGCAGGTCCCAAGGTACTACAGCAGTGACAACAGTGCAGGAATGATTCTAGATCCAACCGTAATGGGAGTACAGAATGGTCACAACCCAACATTGGCACAAGCTGAATCAACTCAGTTTTTGATGCCTCAAAAGCAGATGCAGGGGGGAACCGCACATGCTCAGATGACGGGGAGTCAGATGGGCATGCCGGCAATGATGACCCATGGTGTGGGAATGAACATGCCTCAGAACCTGGGGAATGGACAGAACCCAGATGCGATAACCCTACCCATTACTGTAGGTCCACCGGTACCTTTGTATACCCAGCCTAACTTAGGTATGAGCGGTCAAGGATCAATGCTGCAGAATGGGACGGAGAGGAGGTGCATAGAAAAAACTCCAGAGGTAACTCCGATAGCGGCTCAGCCAACTGGATATGGGTCCTTGATGGAGTTTAGTCCCATATGTGCTCAGTCAACAGTGGTGAGGTCGAGTCCCCCACTGATAATACCTCTAACATCGAACACTGAAAAATTGCCGCAACCATCAATGGCAGTCGATGTGAATGCTACACTGATGGGGTTGAATGCGCAACAGCTAACACAGTGGTTCAACAGTCTGAATTCCACACAAAGCTCAACAAGTGGGAAGGGGGAAGACTACCTGAATAGGGTAAGGTTGAGCATGGAAGCAGAAGA
This sequence comes from Pleurodeles waltl, assembly GCF_031143425.1. Classification (NCBI taxonomy): domain Eukaryota; kingdom Metazoa; phylum Chordata; class Amphibia; order Caudata; family Salamandridae; genus Pleurodeles; species Pleurodeles waltl. The sequence continues at coordinate 1,372,013,102 of NC_090446.1, read as the reverse complement.
GTTGGTGGAAGGGACTATGGGTGTGAATAGGCTAGAGTCCTACTCGGAAGAAGAGCTGAGGTATCTATGTCCCAGGATTACGAGAGAAGTGAACAAGGTACACAGAAGGTTGCAAGAAATAGCTGACAAAAACGGGATTGAGATAGACAAGACAAAACACTTGAGCAGGAGCTATAGATTGGATTTCGGGACCACAGACTTTGAACACATGAGGTCAGCAGGCATGAAGACGCACCTTAGAGAATTGCTGCAGAGTGCACAAGTGTGGAGGTGCTTAGACAAATGGGAAAGCAGGTGGGCAAAGAAAAAGGAAAAGAAGAAAGACAGTGTCCCAGAGCACAAGGAGAAAAGACCACAGAGCAGTGATGCAGTAACCATGTTACCAATGAGGGAGACACCAGGGGGAAAATAAGTACATGTACCGTGGCACAGGAGCGACATTCAGTCTTTTACGGACGATTTTCCCAAACTGAGAGAGAAACCGATTGAATGGTATCAACAGACTGATAGGTTTGTGAAGCTTGCAAAATGTCTTTGGGAAGACCTGAACACCCTCTTTGAGATTGTGGTTCCGGCAGATTTGTGGGAGGAATGCAAAAGGGCTGTAGGTTGGCCGACAAGTGAACCAGAGAGAGACAGGGATACGGGTGCACCATCACCTATGGTGATGAGCCTGTACCACAAGGTGATCGAGCATTTGAAGACGAAGGTTGCCGCGAAAAATGTGGATTGGCAGAAGATTGATCGAACTGCCCAAGAGGCTAAAGAGTCGATTCATGGTTACTATGAGAGGTTGTTGAAGGCGTTCAAGAACTACAGTGGCACGGAAACAATAGAGGCGAAGGACATGCTTCATTTTGTGTTTAGATTTGTGGAAGGGCTGAGACCAGAGATAAGTCAGATGATAAAGACGCATTTGATTTGTTGGCAGTCGAAACCGATTGATGAAGTGTTGACTTATGCGAAATACTGTAGTGACGAAATTGAGGTGAAACAGAAAAGGTTGAAAGAGAAGGTGATGATGATGCAGCTTAAAGCAGCTCAGACAGGTTTGCAAGGGTTGCAAGGGTTCCAACAGCAGATACCGCAACTGCAGCCGCAGCCGCAGGGAAATATGGTGTTCCAGCCACAGGCGAGAGGCAGAGGCAGAGGAGGTTTTGTGAATAATGGTCCGGATTTGAACACTGTTGTGACTCCGAATGGTATGCAGGCAATGAAAAGGGTGATGCCGTGTGACGCGTGCGGAATCGTCGGACATTGGAAACGCGAGTGCCCAATGATGGTGCAGGAAGGTGCAGGTGCAGGTGTTGGTCAGCAAAACAATGATGTCAATGCATTTCAGACAATGAGGGGACCAAAAATGAGAGGTCCAAACCCAAATTTTCAGACCATAAATCAGCTGCAAGGATTACAGCCTATGCAGCCGCACCAGATGCAAATGCCCCGTATGCAGATGACGCAAATGCAGCCGATGCAGCAGCAGTTACCCATGGTACCTAATCAGCAAATGCAAATACCTTTGGCACCAATGAATCAGCAGCAAGTGATGGTTCCTCCACAGGTCTCGAGTCAGGTGATGAATACAAATGGCACAGTACAACAGTTTCCATTACACAGTGAGAGTGGAATAAACAATGTATGGGAGAGTGAAAGTTCAGATGAGGAAGGAAATTGTGTGCTTGCAGCATCCTTGGAAGTTGATCAAAAGGGTCCATATGTAGAGGGAAAAGTTATGGGTCATCGTGTTTCATTCTTGGTGGACACAGGAGCCACACGTTCAACTGTTAGAAGCATTGAAGTCCCAAATTTGCCCCTCTCAGGGAGAACAGTTCAAGTGGTGGGAGTAGCAAACAGGTACCTGACAAACCCAATAACAGATCCAGTACCAATCAGCATTGGTAACTACCAAGGGTTACATAATTTTGTGGTATGTGACTCAAGCCCGATAGCACTGTTAGGGAGAGACCTATTGTGCAAATTGGGATGTTCGATTATGTGTTCGTACGATGGAATAAGAATTCAGACGAGCAGTGATGGGGAAGAGGAGGACAGTGTAGAAGGGGACGAGATGGAAGTTGTCGATGAAAATTACCCTCTGATTACCCTTCTTCCGATGTTAACTGAAGAAGATATTCCAGCTGAATTACGGGAAACAGTCGGAAAAGAAGTGTGGGATATGACAGGAAAAGAGGTGGGATTGGTGAAAGGAGTGGAACCAGTGAAAGTGACCGTAAAACCCAATGCAACCTTTCCCCAGACCCCACAGTACCACATGGCACAAGACACCCTCATGAAAGTTGCCCAACTCATTGACGAGTTTGTAAAACAGGGAGTACTGAAAGAAGTGCTAAGCAGTCCATGTAATTCACCAATCATGGGACTAATAAAGCCGAGTGGAAAGGTCCGAATAGTGCAGGACTTGAGGAAAATAAATGACATCATAGTCAAATGCTGCCCTGTAGTACCGAATCCAGCTGTGATAATGTTTCAAATCCCTTGCGATGCCGAGTGGTTCTCAGTCATCGACTTGTCACAAGCCTTCTTTTCGGTGCCTCTTCATGAGGACAACCAATTTCTCTTTTGTTTCAAATTCTTAGACAGAGTCTACAGTTGGTGTCGAATTCCTCAAGGGTTTTCTGAGTCACCGTCAATTTTCAATCAGATTCTAAAGAAAGACTTGGAAGCGTTAGAATTGCCATTCGAGTCAGTCCTAGTACAGTACATTGATGACTTACTGATTGCAGCTAAGACAGAAAGTGGCTGCACAGCCGATACTATTGCCCTACTGAACCATTTGGGAAGGAATGGACACAAGGTGTCTCCTTCAAAATTGCAGTTCTGTCAGAAGAAGGTGAAATATTTGGGTCACCAGATAGAGAAAGGGTCACGGAGAATAATGAAGGAAAGAATAACAAGTGTACTTCAAATGAGTCCACCAAAGACAAGGAGGGAGGTGAGGAAGTTCTTGGGGATGGTGAGCTATTGTCGCCAGTGGATTCCCAACTTCTCGACTCTAGCAAAGCCTTTACTGAAACTGACCCAGAAGGATGCCTTGGATGAAATTGAGCTGAAAGGAGATGAGATGGATGCTTTTATTGAATTGAAAGAATGCATGTGCAGGGCCCCAGCTTTAGGTATGCCTGATTACACAAAGCCTTTCACATTGTTTTGTCATGAACGTGATGCATGTTCTTTGTCTGTCTTGACCCAAGCCCATGGTGGCGTAAACAGACCAGTAGCGTATTTTTCAGCTACTTTGGATCCGGTCGCAGCAGCACTTCCAGGGTGTTTGCGCGCCGTAGCAGCAGTTGGTATCAGCCTCACTCAGAGTGAAGGAATAGTGATGGGACATCCATTAACAGTCATGGTCCCTCACTCAGTTGAGATACTTTTGACCCGCTCCCGAACACAACACATGACTGGAGCAAGACTCACAAGGTATGAAACAATAATTCTGGGCTCACCGAATGTGCAGCTGAAAAGGTGCACTACGTTGAATCCAGCAACCTTGCTTCCCGGTGAAAATGCTGAAATTGAGAACGCTGAAGACGTCGAGCATGACTGCCTTCAGGTGACTGAATTTTGCACAAAACCCCGACCTGACATCAAGGATACTAAGCTTGATGAAAATGACCAAATTAATTTTGTTGATGGGTCATGTTTAAGAGATGTAATGGGAATTTTGAAAGCAGGATATGCTGTATGTACTGTAACAGGTGTCTTGGAAGCGTCCTGGCTTCAAGGAGTCTATTCTGCACAAGTAGCAGAGCTTGTAGCCCTTACAAGAGCATGTCAACTGTCCACATTGATGAAGGTTACCATTTACACTGATAGTCAGTATGGGTTTGGAATTGTGCACGACTTTGGGCAATTATGGTCACAGAGAGGTTTCCTGACTTCTTCAGGGTCCCCAGTGAAAAACGGGGAGAGAATAAGGGAATTGTTACACGCCATTCAAATGGCAGCCGAAATTGCAGTGGTAAAGTGTAGTGCTCATACAAAAGGACAGGACTATGTTTCTCTGGGAAATGCATATGCGGATCAAGTCGCAAGATTTTGTGCCTTGAACTGTATATTGCTCAGGGATGAATGGAATTCAATAAGTGAGCCAGAGCTTGAACCAACTGAAGTATTTGCCTTAAAGGTCGTAGATACAATGGATGAACTAAAAGCATTACAGAATAGTGTCAGGGAGGATGAAAAGGCTTCCTGGATTAAATCACAATGTACACAGAGACCAGATGAGTTATGGGTTTCAAATGAGGGAAAATATGTTTTACCAAATTGTCTTTTATCGCGGCTAGCGCGGTTCTATCATGGGCAGGCTCACCTAGGGAGAGATGCCATGATAAGATTGTTCAAAACTGATTGGTTTAACCCCAGATTTCGTCAAGCTGCAGAAGCAGTTTGCCATCGTTGTGTCATTTGCCAGCAGATGAACCCAGGAAAGGGAACAGTTGTGAACGCGAGCCACATTGGCAGGGCCAGTGGCCCGTTCAGCAGAATGCAGATGGACTTTATTGAGATGCCTGTGCATGGAGGTCTGAAGTATGTGTTAGTGATTGTGTGCATTTTTAGTCACTGGATTGAGGCATACCCCACACGTAGAAATGACAGCCTTACAGTTGCAAAACTATTGTTGAGGGAGTTAATACCACGTTTCGGATTCCCGATCTCTTTAGAATCAGATTGGGGAAGTCACTTCAATAACGAGGTGATAAAGTTACTTTGCGCAGCGCTGAACATTGAGCAAAAACTGCATTGTAGCTATCGCCCTGAAGCCTCAGGACTGGTGGAGCAAATGAATGGTACACTGAAATCGAGAATGGCGAAAATATGTGCATCAACAAATTTGAAATGGCCTGACGCATTGCCTTTGGTGTTAATGTCAATGAGAAACACCCCTGACAGAAAGACTGGATTGTCTCCGCACGAAATTCTCATGGGAAGGGCCATGAGACTTCCTGCAGTTCCCGCAAATGCGCTTTTGAATATTACAGATGATATGGTGTTAGACTACTGCAAAGGTCTGGCTGACGTGGTTCGCTCTTTCTCTCACCAGGTGGAAGCAACCACCTTGCCACCAATCCAAGGTCCAGGACACACACTGAAAGCAGGTGACTGGGTCGTGATAAAGAAGCACGTGAGGAAGTCGTGTCTGGAACCCCGTTGGAAAGGCCCTTTCCAAGTGATCCTGACAACAACTACCGCTGTGAAGTGTGCGGGGGTTCCCAACTGGATTCACGCCAGTCACACAAAGAAAGTGTTGTGTCCCACAGATGAGGAAGTTGAAGCGCTGAAACTGCCAGTAGCTGATAATAAAGTGTTGAGCGCTGAGACCGAGAAAAACAGAACTGGAAGCGAACAGGCAGACATAGAGGAGAGAGAAATATTCTCTGAGGACGAAGCAACAGACTCACTTGGGGAAGACCAAGGAGAAACCTCAGACAGCGACGAAGAAGCTGAGGGCGACAAAGAGCCTGAAGCAGCTGAAGGTGACAAAGAGCCTGAAGCAGCTGAAGGTGACAAAGAGCCTGAAGCAGCTGAAAGTGACACAGAGCCTGAAGAAAGTAACGGTGACAAAGGGCTCGAAAGAGGTGAAAGGGCAGGAGAGCCCGATCAGAGGAGGGCTTTCCCAGAAGCAGACGGTAAAAGAAAAGAAGAGCAAAACCTGATCGTCTCCCCAGAAGGAGGGGACAAGGCAGAACAGAACGGAGCTGTTCAAACTTCTTCAGAAGAGATAGCAGGTCCGTCAAATGGACACGGTGCAAAGAAAAGACAAAGTAGATCGCCAGTAAAACTGGGAACTAGAGAAAAGTTGAATGACGAAGGGCCAAAAGTGAAAGAGAAAAGAAAAGAAGTGTCTGTCGTGGTACCAACCTCAAGTGAAGGAAAAGACTTGGCCAAAGAGGAAAGTACCAGTGAGGCAGAGTCAAAGAGAGATGCAAAATTGAAAAGGAAAAGGATACCGAACAGGAGATATTCCGGTCCTGAATGGGCATATGTAGTCCATGACGATTGGACTGACGAGTTTGTATCTCTTAGCCTCGAGAACGAAGAAGAAGAAATACCAATAGAAAAGAAAAGTTTTATGGACACTGTTGATTGAAAAGCTGATAAATGACATTGCTTGCTATAATATAACGTGATACAACCAGCTGAGACATTGCTAAACCGGATGAGACATTTGCTAACTTGATAAGACTTTGAAAACCTGATTGACTCTTAAACACGATTTGAGACAACGTTGCCAACTGAAAAAAAAAAAAAAAAAAAAAAAGAGAGAGTGAGTTATTGAACTTTGAAAAAAAAAAAAAAAAAAATGAGTTATTGCCGAATTGAGATTGAGTTATTTCCGAATTGAGACTGAGTTATTGCCGAATTGAGACAAATGCTTCTAACCGATAAGTGACTTGGCTTCTGAAGAAAACTGTGTGAACATTGCGCTCGTTCAGCTTTGTAACTGAATTGCTAAATCGTTTCTTTTACAGGTGCTTCTAGCTCTCTGATTCTATACAGATCATGACGCAAAACAGTAGAAAGAAATATTGTAAATATGTGTGTATAGGCTTGGTAATTGCATGTGTACTAATAATAATGGCAGTAGTGCTTGGAATGCATGGCAAGGGTGAGAATGAGAAAATTGATGCTTCTACTTTTGCTCCTGTTACTGTCACTGAACTAACCGCACTGAAAAGACTAGAATTAGATGAGAGACACTTGCATGATAAGAAAGAACTTTCGTATAATGTTTTCTATTGCTTGCTAACAGAATATGTTGAGACTATGGATGCGAAAGATTGTTATGTGTGTACACAGATACCGACATCGGTAACGGAAGGGGTGACTTATCATCACATGCCTCTTACATATGGGATTACATGTAGTATAGTAACTTCTAGATTTTATGGTCAAACAAACATACAGTATTTTTACTCAAATTATGATGTTACCTTTGCATATGTTCCTATAATCACGCAGCTAAGCCAGATTGCTAAAGATTGGGATGCTAAAATAATGAGAGAATTTTTCGAGCCAATGCTACCTTTTGAAACAGCTCACGCTCATAGGGAGAATCTTACCTGCTCCCTCTCTGCAGTAGAAATAAGCTTTTTAGATCGCACAGATGATAGAAGGGCACAAATGAATGCGAAATTAGAAAAGGAACTACATAAGAGGACTTCAGTAGATAATTATGCTTTTGCTGCAATAAAGACACAAGGGAGAATAGCTTTAGCTGCTTGGCATGTAGGGAAATTTTGTATATATCGAGGTGAATCTTATTATGACAACATTTTTGTAGGAGCGAGTGAGTGTAAACATACGTTTATCTTTAAGGCCAAATGGACATTCATGCTGAACGGACTTGACCCTGTCATACCAGGTGTATATTACATTTGTGGGCATAATGCCTATTATCGTCTTCCAAAAGGATGGTGGGGGAGATGTTATTTGGGTATAGTGTTCCCAAAGGTTTATCAACTGGATGACCTATCGATGATTCCAAAGACATCTGGATCCCATCGTATCCAGAAAAGAGAGACCGCAGCTGCTGTGGTAGGAGATATATTTGGAGCCATGATTCCTTCATTGGGAGTTGTGTTGAATTCCATCAAAATAAGAAAGTTGTCTACTATAGTGGATAACATGTTGACAAAGTTTTCAGGTGCTATAATCCTGATAGATGCTGAACTTGCAGCGGAAAGAGCTATGACTCTTCAAAACAGGCTTGCCTTAGACATTCTTTTAGCAAAGGATGGCGGCGTTTGCAAAATGCTTGGTGCACGACACTGTTGCACGTATATACCAGATAATAGTGTGAAGATTAAAACAATGCTTGCTAATCTAACAAAAGAGAGTGCAGATTTGAAGGAACTGAAAGAACCAGGAGTGTGGGAGAAGGTTGGAAAGGGACTTGCTTCAGTGGGAAATTGGCTTGGTGGCATATGGAATGGAATATTGCTAAAAATAATACAGGGAATTCTAATAGTACTAATTTGCATCTTTGGAATTTGGGGAATAAAAAGAGGAATATTAATGATCATGGAAAGAATTAAAAGAAGGAAGGAAGAGAAAATGATGAAAAGAATGGCAGAAGAATACAAAGCAAGGACAAGGGGAACTAAAAGGCAAAGAGAACTGACAGAATTTTAATGGAATAAAATTTGTGGGAATAGTTTTGTGTGATGACAAGTAGTCATCAGAGGAGGGATTGATGAAGCTGAAATGAAGGTTTTACATTTATTAGCGCATAAACGTAGTACTGCAATAATCGAGTGTGACTTTAATCGAACTAAATAAAGATTGTACGGGGACAAATGTGCCCTCAGCGTAGTTTACCAACATTTATAAGCGTGCTTCATATAACGTGATGTATTAGAATTGTACTAGTTTGACATAATCGTAAACGTGTGCCATGATTTGCTTGTTAGAAATGCTTTAGCTTAGCATAACTTTAGTGGAGGCTTTGGCCTAGCTGCCTTGTCTCACGATTTAGATGCTCGTATTTTTCCAATGTGCTAATGAAACGTGTATTCTAGCTTGAAGCTGTACTTTTCCAGTGAGATCGTTCACATGCTTATCTTAAGGTTTCGTGCCAGCCTGGCATCTTTTTTTCTTCACTCCAAGGTCAATCTGCAGGTGCAGACAATGGACGCTCTGAAAGTGAGTTAAGTGGTAAAATATGTTGCAACTTACGTTCCCGACTCCAAGGATAATGTATGCTTAAGTAAAAGCTTGAGAACTGTTGTTTTTGATTGGACAATTTGAAGCTAACCTATGAACCCTCCAATGGAAGACCCTACTGGATTTGAACTGTTGTCTATTTAAACCAGGTGCACAAGGAGAAAGTAGCGAGAGAGCGCACCCATTACGAACTTTACCAGCCATTTTGAGAGACATTACGAGAGACATTGCCCATACCCGCCATTTTGCAGGACATCGGCCATTATGGCCCATCTTGCTGACTTCGTCATTTTGCCGTCTTCTAGAGACTTTTAAGAAATTCTCGCCCTAGAGACTTTAACTTTGATTTGCCCTTTGCATGAAGTATTAGTCTTATCTTGCCGCTGTGAGGCAATTGCCCCGTCCACTTTGCCCCTTTGCCCCCGTCCCATGCTGATCGAATCCGGTACCTGTGAGACGAAGACTTCCTTGAATGCTGATTGAATTTGGTAAATATGAAAGACAAATGTACAATTGCATTGTGTTTTCTTTTTAGGTAACCAACTGCTGATTTTTGATAAGAGCCCTAGTTAGGAGTTTTCTAAATTAATGTTGCTAAATTGTTTTCGCATGAAGTCCCACATGCTGATGCTGATTTGAGGTTAGATGAGGATTCATTTGATGCACGATGCAATTTGAGACCTTGTTATGCTGGCTAAATGTATGCAATTAGCCCATTACAGATTGTAGTTTTAGTGGTTTGCGTTGCCATCATAGAAGGCATTGTTATTCAAATGCTGCATAGATTGCATCTGTTTCGCCGTTATGGACAGCTATTAATGTTCATTTACATATATCATTTGGTGTTGAGACACATCTACATTGTGCTAGCTTTGTTAATATAGGGAAATAAATTCATTAACTTTGCATAAACTGGTGTGGTTATTCATGACCGAAAGGTCATGGTTTCGCTGAAATGTATTTTGGATTAATTGTGAAGTGTTATGTTGATCGGGGAATTGCTTATGTTCGTTATTGATTATCGATTACTGATTTTGATTGATTACTTCTGGGCAAAGAGGGTCCCACTTGATCAAAAGATTCATCGACCCAAGAGCGTCCAACTACAGGTAAATTGTTAGGCTGGAAACGCTCTATCAGGTTCGATAAGTGATCTTGAATTACTTACCTTAAGATCGCCATCCCTATCTCCAGCAGCCTCCCCAAGGCTATCGGCATCAACATCAAGCAGGTTCCTGGTGAATGGTGCCCCTAGAAGTGAAAGTAAATGCTGACAAAGTAGCTGAAGTCCGGAAAATGCAAATCGGCAAAACGACCGTGAGGGTAGGCTAAGTTTTGATCACGGGAGAGCTCTAGTTGCACCACATGCTCCAGTCTCTAAAGGTTTCTGTAAAAGAGGGCTATTTAGACCTGGGCCCCCAAACATTCTTCGAATGGTGAGAGTAACGTTTCGATTGGTATGGAAACTGAAGTGGAGATAAGCTCACCGCACCTACATATAGGGCCCGAGCTATGCGGATGGAGTACACCATGCAGACCATACAAGCAAAAAAGTGAAATCGTAAATTTAGAAGTCGAATCCCAACCTGCTCAAAAAGTCTTTGGGCGCACCCTGGAAGAAATAAATACTCAAGAACATCGTTCGCAAATCCCACCAGCCAAGAGAGATTACGGGGCTCTGTGGGAAATCCTCTTTAAAAGATCGCAATGAACCCTTGACGCCCCGACATATCAATCCACATAAATGGACGTGCAGGTGGATCTGCTAAGTGCCATGGCTAAATCTGTATCGGGGATTAATCAAAAGCTGGCTGACCTAAGCATACTGATTGGGCGAGCACAGAGGAACACAGAAACAATGAGCACTGGATGCACCTGTGCCCTAATAGTTAACAAATTAACCACAATACCGGAAGTCCTTGCAAATTTAATGGGTGATCTGAAAAACTAATTTGAGAATGTAAGCTGTAACAAAAACAAAAACAATCTTCTGCATCAACCGATAGTGGTTGAAGTCCACACAAGAGGTAGCAACGCCTATGAAGGAGCCAGCAGACATCAGGGCCCATAATTATCCTTTTTTAGCGTCGCATTTCCGCCGCTTATTGATGCAAAAACGGCGCTAACTTACAAAATACAATTGTATTTTGTAAGTTTGCGCCACTTTTGCGTCAAAAAATGACGCAAATGCGGCGCTAAAAAAGGATAAATATGGGCCCAGGTGTGAAGTGGAGGCGCTCAAATCCAAAGCGAAAATGAAACTGAAAGGAAGGTTCCAACTCCACATCCCATCTCCTGATCTGACAAATCAAGCGGATATGCTGCTGACAAAAAGACAGAGTTAAAAACAGCATAAAGCGAGAAACAAAACCAAGGGTGTTGCCATAGTCTCTACTGACATATTTGAAAACATATCTGTTAAATCTGAAGCAGAGTGGAGGGACAAGAGGAGGTCAGTGACAAATCAAAACGAAGAGGTCAAGATTCCAAGCACAAAGTTGCTTCCGCTCTTTGAATATCAACAGGACAAGCACGGCTGCAATGGAAACCACGATGAATCAGCCCTCCCACCTGGGAAAATGCTACTGAAGAAGAGTTGTAGCCCCATTAAGCATAAGGTTAGAGCGAAGGGGGAGGAGGTGGAGAACTACCGTCAACCTCAACAACTGGCAGCCGGAAATGAGCGCAGTGCGCAGTATGTTTGTGGAATGGGCGGTAATGTAGGTAGTCCACAAAATCCTGGAAACAAGAAACAAAAAGCTCAAACCAAGTCCCCTCCAGGAAAAAGTGTGCATTTTGGCAACATACAGGAAGAGGCTGGAAGCAAGCCAGGAAGCCCTGAAATACAACAACCTAAAGCTGTTAGTTTAAGGGTGAGGGGAAAGGACGCCTACCAAGACTTTTCAGGGAGTCAATACAGCAAAATCGCCAGCAAATACACTGTTATCACCAGGTTGCAATTTAAGACTAGATTTGACGTTCAGCCCTCCGGTCCTCCCTTTGACAAATAATAGTTCAAATCCAGAAATTAATCTGGAAGTCTTAAATAGGGATACTCCTTTGCCTTACCCCTCCGGGGGCATTCAAACTGAATTTACACCAGAATACGTCTCCAGTGGGCCGCACAACATACTTAAATGTGGAATTATCTTGAAGCTCTCGATGCAAAAGCAGGCCTTAAAGGCATTTTGTCAACTGATATTGACACAATCAAATTCTTGTCCTTGCCAAAGGATAGTGTAAAAACTCCCAAGAATCAACTCTGGTCACATGGGCGTCTCCCCAGCTAGCCCATATCGTTCTACAGGAGAAAGACATCATCCAGAAGTGGGGAATTGTGATGACCATACCACGTCAGGCAGGATATCCAGCTCCCCTAGTATCCCAAACTGAAACATCAAAGATGACACAAGCAAAGGGTTGCAAGCAATCATTCCCCGTTCTTAAGAACCCGACTGGCAGCACAACTTTCTCCTGCCTACTGATGACTTTATCCCAGCAGACTAGGCCCTCGTTCATAACTAGTAACAATTTAAACCAATTAAATCTAGGAAGGCTGTCAGCCACCTTACATGCAGTAATCACCCCTGATGGTTAAATAGATGGTTACCACGACTGAGGGGACGTGGGGGTCTGGGGTGGAAAGAGATATGGAACAATCATTGAATTTGTACTCATCAAACATTAATGGAATGTACTCAAAAAAGCAACAAAAAGACTTAACAAATCTGCTGAGGGATTATCAAATTATCCTACTGCAGGAGACCTGGCAATGCACCCATTTACAATAGATGGGTTTATAGGTTTCCACACCCCTGCCCAAAAAGTGAGGAAATTTGGGCACCCTAGGTGGGGTTTGGCAATCTTCACAGGAGCAGGCTTTAAACATATACAGTGAGCAGTTAGTAACCAATAGTGCAAGTATTTTAGTAGTTAAACTACTAAACTATCATAAGAAGATTGACAGGACATTATTGTTAATTAATGTGTATATCCGTCCTGATACTCGCTCTAGGAAGCTAATGCTTCCAAGCTGGCAGAAATAGCATTGATCCGTTTACAAGAGATTGCTGCTCCAGAAATTGTAATGGCAAGCGACTTTAATATGATATTGTTGTGGCTGTTTGAAAGAGAAGATCAAATCCTACAACAGGATTTCCTGTGGGTGGTTCCAAAACTATTGGATGGAATAAATGGCCCCAGTCCTAGGGATGAAAAAGTGATTTCTTTTGTAAAAAGTCTGGAGGCTTTGGGTCCTAAGCTGTTGAATGGAAGGTACCAACAAGATAGGCCACCTTCAGTGTCATGTTTTACGCTAGGGGCACCCTACTCACCAATAGATTATACAGTGGTATCGCAGCCACTACTTAATTAGTATCAACCTTTCAGATTATAAAGTCAGATGAAAGTGATCATGAGCAGCAAAGAGTTGAGTTAAATGTACAGTCCTTCGACTCCGCCACCTACCCAGACCCCTGGAAGCATGCGGAAATCACTGCACCCATAAAAATAAACAAAGCCGACCCAGAGATCCTCTCCAACTATCGCCCCATCTTTCTCCTCCCCTTCCCCGTCAAGGTCACCGAGAAACTAGTCAACACCCGCCTATCCCACTACCTCGAAGAAAACAACACTCTTGACCCCTCACAATCCGGGTTCCGCAAGAACCACAGCACGGAAACCGCCCTCATCGCAGGCACTGACGACATTAGGACCAAAGTCGACAAAGGCGAGACCGTCGCACTCATCATCCTAGACCTCTCCGCAGCCTTTGACACTGTCGGCCACCACGCACTCCGCACATGCCTCCACAACATGAGAATTCGCCACAAAGCCTTAGACTGGCTCACCTCCTTCCTCACTGACTGGACCCAGAGAGTCCGCCTCCCACCTTTCCACTCCACCACCACCAAGATCATCTGCGGAGCCCCCCAAGGGTCCTCTCTCAGCCCCACACTCTTCAACATTTACATGATCCCCCAGCCAACATCCTCCGATCACACTGAATCACTATCCTCTCCTACGCAGATGACACCCAACTCATCCTCTCCTTCACCTGCAGCCCTACCACCGCCAAAACCAACCTACACGCAGCTCTCCTCGACACCGCCAACTGGATGACAACTAACCACCTCAAGCTTAACTCCAACAAAACCGAGATCATCATCTTCGGCCCCAACAAAACCATATGGGACGACTCCTGGTGGCCCACCGCCCTAGGACCCGCACCCACCCCCGCAAACCACGCACGCAACCTCAGCATCATCCTAGACCCCTCCCTCTCCATGACACAGCAAATCAATGCTCTTACCTCCTCCTGCTTCCTCACACTCTGCACTCTAAAAAAATCCTTCAAATGGATTCCCCCAGAGACCAGGAAGACAGTCACCCATGCACTCATCAGCAGCAGACTAGACTACGGTAACGCCCTCCACGCCGGCACCACACTCAAACTCACACGCAAACTCCAGAGAATCCAGAACACAGCCGCGCGCCTCGTCCTTGGCCTCCCCCGCCACGAACGAATCTCACCACACCTCAAAACCCTTCCCTGGCTCCCCATAAACAAGAGAATCACATTCAAGATCCTCATCCACGCACACAAATCCCTCCACAACACCGGCCCGATATACCTCAACGAAAGAGTGAACTTTCACACTCCCACCGCAACCTCCGATCAGCCAACCTCGCCCTAGCCACAGTCCCCCGCATCCAACGCAGCACCACAGGAGGCAGGTCCTTCTCCTACCTCGCCCCCAAAACCTGGAACTCCCTCCCCACCAACCTCCACAAAACCAAAGACCTCCTGCTCTTCAGAAAGAACCTCAAAACATGGTTGTTCGAACAGTGACCCTCCTGCCCCCCCTCCCCCACCCCCCAAGCACCTTGAGACCCTCACGGGTGAGTAGCGCGCGTTATACTTTTTTTTGATTGATTGATTGATTTTGTAACTTATAAACAGGCTGACTCTCTGTTAGGTGAAATAGCTACTATTAATTATAACAAACTTCACTGATGTGGAGAGTGAATTGAATCCATTGGGGTAAATGCATCAGTCTTGCTACAGATTTGTTTCAATAAAGAACTTGATGATCCAATAGTTACATGGTCCATGTTTTTAGACAACTTTATTGCCTGAACCACACAAAAGGTTGGGAAAACAACAGCCAACGTGAGGAATGTGCCAGGATTCAAAATTCGGCATCTGCCAGCTTAGTAAGGAGGAACCTAGATAGAATCCTGAGACAACCTAAGAATCAACCTGGGAACCTCCAAATTCAAGAGGACCTACGAACCAATGATAAAATATACCAGAAGGTAATATGGCAAGAAAAGGCCCTGAGTAGACATAATTTCTGGGTTAAAGCACCCTATTTGAGTAAAAAGAGGAACTCACTGGGTTTTTGAGAAATGGTGAACGGCTTGTACAAGGCTCCAATGTCTACGCTTAGCTCGAAAATAGCAGAACCAGCGTGGATTGACTTTCTAACCAAGTATTTTAATCCCACTAAAGAGCTAATGGGGGATCTTACTCTAATGGGTCTTACATGGGGAGAAATAGGCCCCAGTGCAGGAGTTATAACAACAGCTCCAGAAACGCCCCTGCGTGACCGAGAACCTCTCTTTTCAGTAGAACGAATTAGTAGTCTAATCACGAAAAGCAGGAAGGCGGGGGTGCCTGGTCCTAATGGGATAACGAATATGCTATATAAATCAAAAACTGGTTTCTGGGTTGAGAAATGGGCGGTTGTTTTTAATAGTGCCTTAGAACTTCAAACCATTCCAAGTTGGTGGAGAGGCTCATTAATCATGCCTATTTTTAAGGGGGGAAGCCGCTCCTGTACAGGTAATTATCGTTTAATTACCTTAATCGATACTGAGGCAAAGTACTTTGCAGGTTTGCTTTTAAATTAACATTCTAACCTGGGCATCTGATAACCATATTATTACTGCTAAACAAATTGGCTTTGTAAAAGGAGCAGGGACAGCAGCCAATATTTTATCTCTGACAAGCATAACCAGAAAAACCAACCTCTTTATCTGTGTTTTGTAGATTATGAGTCTGCTTTTGACTTGGTTGAGTGCATCCTTCTTTGGGAAAAGTTAGCCTACTGGGGTATTCTCGATCTTTTACTAAGAGCAATACAGATGTTATACATAGATATCTAGACCAGGGTGAAGATTGGGGACCGCTCGATTTTGTCCAGGAGAATAGAGACAAAGCAAGGGCTCTAACAAGGCTGCATTCTTGCACCATACTTGTTCAACCTGTTTTTTATCAGATCTGACCCCAACTTTAGAAGAAGTGAATGCACCTCCCCCGAAACTAGGAGACATGTTTATATCGAACCTGCTTTATGCAGATGACGTGACACTCCTATGGTGAATGAAAATACAGTAGGCTTATTGACAGGCTTTTGGTATATTGGGATAGTTAATGAAGGAAAAACTCAAGTCATGGAAATTTGTAAAATGATACAGAGATCTCATAAATGACAAATGCAAGGACAAGATTTAGAGCTGGTGAAAACCTGTAAGTACTTGGGAGTTCTATTTGAAGGAAGAGGTTCCTTTATAGCTCAAAAACAAGATCTACAGAAGAAAGGTAATGCGTTGATGCTTGCTTTTCGGACACTACAGAGATTGCTAGACAGTCACAGTTACCGGCCTCTGTTACAAGTAATTGCAGCCAAATTAATGGCAAGTGTATGCTATGGTAGCCGAGCACTGCAAGGAAGAGACACAGATATCTTGAATGGCATCATTGCAAAAATCTTTAGGTTCCTTTTACATCTCCCACACAATACCTCCCAAGCTCAGATAAAGACTGGAGTTTGGGTACTTGAAACAAACTCAGCAAGAAAGGGGAGTTACATCAAAGTCTGGAAGAATTTGCAGCTAACCACAGGGAACCGGCTCTGTCAAGCACTTTGGGAAAAGGTCAGTTTGAATTCATCAGCACCAGCAAGGCAGTATTTGGACCCAGTTTTAGATGACTTGGGTGTTTGAACATTTTGGGAAAGTAACATCCCTTATGACGTTTTAAAAAAATGATTAGCCACACAATGAAAATCCTCTCTTTAATGATTCAGCCAGATAATAAATGGTTATAAGGTACTCAACCCCTAGCCTTACCTGGAGACCGGGCGGACAAGGAAGGAAAAGGACTTATTTCTAAGATATCGCTTTGATCTTCTGCCAGGGCGGGACAATGCAGTACCCTGGCAACAGGATAAGGAAATTACTCTCTGTAGGTTATGGGGGTTTGGGGAAGCGAATACCAGACATTTGATTTGTCTCTGTAGAGGTCTGTTAGGTGAGAGGAAAATCCTGTCAATGGTTGTTCTTAATCAGAGAGGTATTCACAATTGTAGGCAAGCGGTGATTGGCTGCTTTAAAACAGCTGATCCCATTACCACATATATTCTATCACAGATGAAGCATTTAATTGATTCTCCTACAATTTTCTTGTTGGTTCTACTCCACTGTATGGTGCTCATCACTCTGTCCACCGACTGCCTTACTGGTGTGTGTCCCACAGACTTCAGTCCTGGGCTCTCTACTTTTCTCCTCTTATTTCATGTCTTTAGGAAATGTGCTGTTCCCCTATTGATTTTCCTATCATTTATATGCAGATGATACATAAATGTACATTCCCTTTCTGACTTTCTTCCTTTCTCTTCAAGTTCGATCTAGGATTGCTTCACATACATGCACACTGGATGCCATTCTCGTCTCACATGCTGAACTTAGCCAATATGGCAGTAATCTATTTCCCTTCAAAGTCTGCACCTATATTCCTTACATGCCATATAATCTTGTTTGTGACCCTCATCCCAACACCACCAGTTTGAAATATTAGTATATACTTTAACCCTACAACGCACTTGAGTCCTTCATAAATATTACAGCCACAATTTACCAAACATCTGCAGGTACCATGTACTAAATATCCACAAAATGGGATCTAATATTTTCTTCCATACTGCAAAACACAGATCTTCTCACTTGTCATCAGAAAACTAGTTTTATGCCTCTCTTACCATTGGATAAACAAGGTGTTAAACATTCCCACAAAGACTCAGTATAACCACCCCAGGCACACATGTACCTCATTCTCCATCACCAGACCGGATGAGTATCAGTCGAACCAGAGCTTTATAGAAGTTACTTATCCTCGTTGTCAAAGCTATGATTCAGCGGCAGCTGATGCAAATCTCAAGGGGAGGGGCGGGTGAAGGGAATAAAATAATAATAATAACAAAAAAACGTACCTGTTCCTGCAGCCTCCGACACCAGCCTCGGTCCTCTCCAATGGTGTTGCTGCCCCAGCAGTCCCTGGGACAGCAGCACATGCTCCCCATGCAATCCTGGCACTGTTCTCATACTACACCTAACATAAGAGTAGCGCTCATGCTAGACCTAGCATGAGAGGAATGCCAGGAATGGTCTGAGCGACTTGGTCTGCCGCTCAGTCAGTGCACTGGAGTCTGTGCTGTTTCTCCAACCCAGCTGTGAGCATGTCAGTTAGGCCGGCCTCCCCCCTCCCATGGCCCAACCCCACCCTGCACATACTGGCTGAGCAAGCAGCTGAAAAATAAAATTATAGTAAAATATAATTGTATTTTTCAGCTGCTGGCTCTTAGCCAATGGGGCGACGCTCCTTCGCCATTGTGAAGGAACCGCCCCTGCTATGATTAGATTGTCCAATAACTACTTGGGTTCTGATTGCAAATTTGACAGATTTTGGGCAAAGATGCTGAAGGCTGGGATCTTTAAATCTGGACAGTGTCCACGCACAAACATCCAGCAATTTACAAGACTTGTCCCTAGAATGAGAAGTAATCACACCTTGTCTGCTGTTTTTCACCAGATTCCAGAGGTGAATCTGGAGACTTTTTATCAGGCGGGCCATTGGTGGAGTTAGAGGGCGGTGGTGAGGAGGAAGGCCAGGCCAGGTCATTGTAGAGTTATGCCGGTAGTGCATTGTGTGCTCCCCCAGTCATGAGTTCGGTGGGGCCAAACCGTGCTCCTGTCCAAAACCTCTGTCTTCCTCCAAGCAGTGGTTTCACTGAGTGTTTTTATGCACCTGATGAAACCAATTCTGGTGCCTCAGGGCTGGGAATTATTTGGTACAGAGACACCAGCACACTTGCCCCTCATCACACACACTCCCCCTGAGCTAATGCTCCAGAGCATACTGCCACTTGCGATGATGGCTGTGGCAAAACTGCTTATTCGGTACATGCAGTCTTCACTGAGCAAATCAAAAACTTCTAGCCTTATTTAATTTTCTGGTCTGTCATGAGTCTTGCCATTAAGGTTTGAGCACATTATAGACCCACCCGCAAGGACACTGGAAGGTGGATCTCCACATTTAATGGCAGCCGATGCAGGGACTTTGGGTGATTCTTTCCACAATGGTGTACTAATCCGCTATGAGCGGAACATAGGCCATAAACTTACACAGAAGGAATGGCATAGGGTGCTCTTCAACCCAAATAAAGGGGGCCATTACAAGTTTGGCGGTTGGAAACTCCTGACGAGAAGACCGCCACAGTGCTGGCAGTCTCCCCACTGACCCTATTACAACCAAGGTCCCAGCCCGTCAGCCCAATGAGAAAGGTGTGGCAGCATTGTTTCCAGCTCATAATTGAGCCAGCGGCAATGCTGCCACTCGCAGGTTGCACCAGCACCCTTGAAATGCGCACTGTCTGCTGTCACATTTCACTGTCTGCTGTCACATTTCGAGGGTGCTGGGCAGCCATCATGAAAAGGCTGGCGGAGAACAAGGTTGTAATCTGATCAGAACAAAAATAGCTGTCATCCCGTCAGCATCAGAGATCCTGATGTGGTTGGACTGCCAGGGTTTTAATGTGGTGGTCAGACCACCACAACTGTGGCGGTCCGGCTGCCACTGCGAGTCTAGGCATCTTGAGATGGACAGACTTGTAAACAGGCCCAAAGTTTCCCACAAAGCTAAATTTTAATATATACAACTCAGCATTCTACACAGGGTTTATCTCACCTCAGCAAGGCTCCACAGAATATTCATATCTGGTTGACCTGTCCGTGAGGTCAAGAGCCCGATAGTGATATGAAACATATGTTCTGAAACTGTCTCATGGCTAAAGACTTGTGGCGTGAGGTCACGAACACCCTAGCTGACATAACAGGCATGAGCAAGCTCAACACCATAGCGAGTGACATCTTTGGACTGTTTAGACACAGGAAAGCAGGAAGCACTGCAAACTGTTTCATAGACCTGCAAATGCTGATGCTCAACAATAGCCATGCACTGTAGAGCTGACCCTTTGCCTGGGTTGGGACACTGGTGTGCGACAACACGGAAGTAGGGCAGAGCCGAAACCCTGGCCCGTAGCAGCAGACGGGGAAAGCTTGTTAGGGGACTTACAGGCACCCCAGGAGGAACTCCATGAGCAAGAGTGAAGTGCTTATCCTGCTGGTAAAGAGCACCACGCTGTGGAATACCACTTCCTCCTCCCCACTCATGGCAGTTCGTTCTGGTGGCAGGAGATGAAGTGTTTAAAGGTGATGGGGTGCAAGGTCACGCTCCCCGGAGTTGCGATTTCTGATAATAGGGGTGGGCATACGGGGTTAGTGTGCTATGGGACAGGAGAAACCACTTCCTCCCCTTTTGTTACTATTGAATAAGGCTGCTGTTGTTATGGCTTATTGTTTACTATATTCTAGTTCATAACTTAATGAACCATTCACTCCTGATGGAACCAGTGAAGCATAACATATATACAGTGGTTATGGTGGGATCATAATGCCTTTATATGTGCAAATGGTCAGAACCTCTGCTTTGTTAACTGTACTACGAATGCTATAAAACCTAACAAAGATGGTTAAAAAAAATAATGGCATGAGAATCGCTATTAGAGAGAATGTGGTACTAAAGGCCAGAGGTGTGTGACTGGCGGACAGAGAAGACAAGCTTACTGAACAATAATTTAAATACTAATGTACCCAGAGAGCATCAATCTCCAAGACACAAACTGTGCCATTTAACATTTTTACAACACTTTAACTATACATCTATATCACTGCATAAATGTGATCCCCTAATCAGGACAGTCACTATTCATAGTCAGAGTTTATCCATATTACCTGGACTTGCCTAGGCCTACTTGGGGACAGTAATGGCTTGCCTCAGTGAGATTGTTGACTGTGATCCTATACCTTTACTAGTACTAGGATATGTTTAGTAATATCAAACACGGTCTGTAAGTCAGTAGTGCCTTATCCAATTGCTGATGAAGTGTAGATTAGCAATGACTCGGATGAGGGCTACATTAGTCCTAATTGGTGGATTGAGTAAAAGACATGGTTATGTGCAATGCACTTGCTAAAACATATGTGTTACTTCAATCTATGACTGCATGGCCAACTGATATAAGGTGCCTCATTGTGGTGGTATATTCAACACTGGCAATATGCTTTTATCACCGACTGTGTGGTCTTGCATGATATATATTTTTATGTTATCATACATTTGTTTCATAACACTTCCCTTTGCTGACTAGTGTAAATTGAATTTTAACAGCCACATTTCAAGGTCCGCTGTGCCGGTCTCGTTTGGTTTGCTCTGGAGTCAATTGTTATTTTGGGAATGGAGTTAATGGGTATGACCGGTAGAACCCTCAAGTTTCCCTGAGAAATCAGGAATTGCTCAGGTTATCAGTAACTAATAGGCCATTTCCCTTGTAATATCTCATTTTGGCCCCTGGCTCTATGTAGAGACTTTGGCTGCTTTTTACAGCCAGTGTCCCCAGGTGAAAGGTACCAGGTCAAGTGATTTACCCAATGGGACCAATAACAGAATTCTGGGAACCGTAAGAAATGCCCTTTCTACATGGTCAACCCACAAAATTCTTGCTGGATTTTCTCCCAGGTGTGGACTCCTAGGGCACTGTCACCTAGCACCAAGTATATGTGCTCTGACTCCTAAAAATATGTAGAATTTGCTAATCCATGATTGGCATATTTGATTTACCTATATGGGTGTTTGGGCAAAACATTGAGGTCTAAGTATCAGAACTCAAAAATATTAAAAAAATATATTGTGATGCAAAAATATTATGGTATCAAATACCGTTGTCAAGAATGAGCAATGTCAACTGTATGGTAAGTAATATTGTTTTTAAGAATAGTGTTGTTTTCAATATCATTTTCAGTAATATAAAAAACATAGTTTTTTAAATATTTTAATGAGTTTTAATTATAATAATTTTAGTTGTTAGTGTTATTGGTCTAATTGTTATTACTTTTCAAAAGTGTAACTTTAAGTGTTTTTTATGTTATTAGTGATTTGTAGTGTCTTAGCGTGTTGTTGGGATATAGGGGGATTGGTGGGTAGTTAATTATACATATGTTTAATTTATTCTTGATTGATTTTTAAGTTATATTTAATTTTTACATTGATTAGTTATATTATTAGTTATAGTAAGTTATATTTTAGTAGCAGGCTGTTGGTTTGAAGGGGTGTAGGACGGGAAGTTAGTTAAATTAATACAAATTAAAATGAATTGGCAAATAGTTGTAATTGTTAATTAATTGTATAATTTATTTTAATTATGTAAGTAGTTTATTAGCTATTCATTTAACCTGTACATAAGTAGAGGTTTGTTGGGTTGTAGGGAAAAATCATTATTAATTAGTAACAACATGTTTGTTATTTAATTGATTGTTAATTATTTAAAACATTTAATACTGATTTATTTAAATTATATTTTAGTTATGGGTTGCTGAGTTTGTGGACATTATGGTGGGTAGTTGAATTGAATGAAATGTTTTTTAATTTAATGTTATTTTTTGTGAAAAATATTTTTCTTTGATTATTACTTATGAATATTACATAATTTATCAAATATTGTGTAACAGTTGTGTTGTTTTATTTTAACATGACTGCTTGCTTTTATATGTTTATTAAACCTGCATTTTTTGATACTGTGTTATTTGTTTAGGTGAGTATGTTGGTAAGAAAATAAAAAAATATCATTTTTATATTTATTTATATACTTCATGTTTTTTTATGTATTATGTTTACAAAATACTCATTTAATGGTGTTTGTGAGAATTTATTTCTACAGTGACTAATGTTATTTAAAATTAATGTTTTTATTTATAATTTTAAATTAAATAGATAAGTGATGTTTTATTATTGATTTATTTTTATAGTTAAGGAAGTTGATATTATTATCTGTAATTTTCATTTTTTATTTTGTAAGTTATATGTTAACATTTTATTTATAAATTAATATATCTATTTTTTACGCTCTAATTTAATATTTAAACCCTCGGAAGTTCGACACTCTCCCTAACGTTGCGCTGACTAGAGTAGAAATAGTAAATCTAACACCTCAGAAGTCCAACACTTTCCCTACTGTTGAGTAGATTGGATAGGTAATAGTAAATCTAATCCCTCCAAACTCCAATGCTTTGCCTATTGTTGCTTAAACTGGAGTGAGAACAGTAAATGTTACCTCGCCAAAGTCCAACTTTTTCCCCACTGTAGACTGGAGTAGGAATAGTAAATCTGACTCCTCTGAAGTCCAATGCTTTCCCTACTGTTGATTAGGCTGGAGTGGAACAAGTCAATGTATCCTCTTGAAATCCAACACTTTCCCTACTGTTGCATTTAGTGGAGTAGAAGTAGTAAATTTAACCCCTCCAAAGTCCAACACTTTCCCTACTATTGAACTACCTGGAGTAGGAATAGTAAATCTAACCCAGCTGAAGTCCAACACTTTCCCTACTGTTGAATAAACTGGATTGGAAATAGTATATTTTATATTCTTAAATTGCAATAGTTTTCTTAATACTGGTTAAATAGACTTCATAGTACTATTTTTTTGTATTTTTATATTTACATTATTTGTTTTTATTTTTAAATTTATTTTAATGTTTATAGTATTTTTAGTAAATGTGGATTAGGGTTTTAAATTTGTCATATATTAGTTATTGCCTACATTAGATAATATATTTTGTTATTAAATTATTAATATTTTTAATGTTTTTGTCTGCCTATTTTGAATGCACTCACATAGAGATATCTATATATATGTGTGTGCTTATAAAAGTATCTATTTAGATATAGCAATATATATTGTTGAATTTACATTATATTAAATTTATATGTTAAAATATTTAACATTTACTTTAAATGCTATATGTATTTAAATATATATATATTGTATGTTATATTTTTGGGTGATACTAGTGTCAATTATATATTTTTCCGTTATTTTGGTACTTACTATACTAAGGGCCTGATTGATTACGACCTTGGCGGATGGGATACTCCGTCACGAAAGTGACGGATATCTCGTCCATTATATCCTATGGAACTTGTAAAACGGCAGGCGGGATATCCGTCACAAACAGAGTGACGGAGTATCCCATCCGCCAAGGTCGTAATCAGGCCATAAGTATGGGAACACAATACTATGGTAAACAAGTTTTTGACGCAATATTTTTGTGAATGATATTGTTTAAAACAGTATTGTGTCACTGATCTCCTACATGTCTTTAGCATATGGAATTCTGTGTACCCAGTGCCTGCAAGTTAAATGTCATTAGTGGACTGCAGCACTTATTGTGCAGCCACTAAATTTACTATGTAAAGCGTGACTTTAGGCCTGCCAAAGAAGCCTAGGTGTGCAGTTTTAAAACTGCAAATTCGACCTGGCAAAGTAAATCTTTTGGCAGGCATAAAACCTCCTTTTTTAAACTTATAAGTCTCCCAAAAGGTAGGACCTAAATACCCATAAGGCAGAGTGCATGATATTTAAAATGTAGGACGCATGTACTTAGCTTTCACATGTCCTGGCAGTGAAAAATCTCCAAGCAGTTTTCACTGTGGTAAGGCTGGCTGTCCGATAGAAAAGTACGGGGTTACCTTGTAATACATAACTCCAGTTTGGGAATTGCTCGAACAATAATTCAAGGACTCAAATGAATAGGAATTCAAAATCCAGTCGAATGGTAAAGTCAGATTCTCAAATACTATTTTGAAAATGCCACTTTTAGAAAGTTGTCATTTTCCTGCCCAAGCAGCTAGTGGCCTTTCTGAATTAGTCTGCAGTTGTCACTTGGCAACATGATTGCCCCCTGCAAGGAGGTGTGAATGGCTCTCAAGAAGGGTAACATAAAGGCCTTTGTTGGGAAGAAGTGTGACCTCCTCCTGACAGGGTGGCTTTAGGATGAGGATGTGGTGTAATGGCCTGAGCTGCAGTCTTTGGTACTGGGGGAACTAGGTTGGAGTCTTGGCATTGGCTCAACATCCAGTGATTCTGGGCGAAGCACTTAATCTACTTGTGCCTACAATTCAGTGTCTTGGGACACTCATGGGTGATTTGCCCCTCTTTACAAATCCCGGACAAATGTAACACACACCTAGGCCTGCTCCTTCCATTGTCCAGGTAGTCAGGATGGCACCAATCCCAGTTGGGGGATAAACGTTTTTCAGAATTGGTTATGTGGGAGAGTTTCTCAGTTCCCTAGACACACCTCTGGGGTGAGCTCTGCCCAGGGTTCTGCCATGTTAGATTTTAGTAGAGCAGGACACTGTAGGATCTTTTAGAGCCAACCCCTCTGTTAATTATGTCAAAGGGTGTAGGTTTGCCCCCAAGAACATTTTCCTATTGGGCAGAGAGTTTCCCCCACATAGAAGCTACTGCCAGGTAAAAATGTGGCACACCTGGATACCTTCATCGGAACACATCTGGGCCTGTGGAAGTCAGAAAAAGGACTGTACCTGCTGCTTATCTTGTGGAGAGAACCCCCAATGTCCAGACCTGCTCCCTACTTGTACCCAGGAGAGAAGAGTGGACTCTAAAGGCTAGTTGTCTAGCCTGTTGTTTAGCTCCAGGAACACAAAAACTGCAAGAAAATAAAATCTCTGCCAAGCCCAGCTGACCAGCTCCAACTAGATTTGCTCTAGACCCTGCTGGTGGCTTCTGGGAGATTCAGTCCAAACCTCCAAGTGGGGCCCAAAGGTTCCTGGACCTTTGTCTGGTGTTAGAGTGTAGTCCTTCCCCCTCAAGAATTGCAACACTGGACACTTGGGCCTCATTACGAGTTTGGCAGTCGGACTGCCATGGTGGCGGTCTTTTGAATGGCACCAGGCCGATGGTCACAAGGCCGCTGGACTGTTAGTTCCCCACGGGGCTGGCGTGACTGGCGAGGGAAGGCAGGAGAAGTATAATGGAGCTACTGTTGGCCATGCTTCCCTACCTGTTGGCACGACGAGCGGAGTGTGCCTATGCACCATGTCGTGCACTGGACACAGTGCACCCCGAATACCAAATGTTTTGGGAGCATGGCCCCCATCTCACCCTCCATGGGGCTGTACCCCCTAAAACCCCCTGTTTTGGGCCACTTACCTGCCTGACCGCAAAGCTTTCCAAGGCGGTGGGATCACCATTGAAAGCTTGGTGGTCTTGCTTGTCATAATGGCCATGGCGGTCCTAATTCCGGGATCTCGAACATTGGCCACAGCAGTCAGTACCGCTGCAGTCCCTACAGCACTTACTTTTGCGATGTGTAAACCTCCAAAGTTGCAGCAGTCGTACCGCCACCACTACCATGGCGGTAAACTCATATTGAGGGCCTGACAAACTTTTTCAGAACTTTTTGGGAAAAGAACCAGAGGCTATCAATTGACCATCGCTGAACCACAATTGATGATGTCAAACTGCTAATCTCGACTCAACTTGCTGATTTGCCCCGCTGAAAGGATCCTGGCTTCCAGAGCAGTTCTAAGTCCGAACGCTGATGATTTCACAGGGACCAATGCCCAGTAGCACCCTGACGATGGCAACACCTTCCCCAGCCATGACTTTCAACTTCGCACACTCAGAGTTTTTTCACCATCAAGAGCCTCAAACTTCCTGCGTGAACTGAGGCTCCCATTCAGCTGGCCTCCATTGATGAGACCCTCTTTGGATCCAGACTGCAGTATCACCTACAGATGATCCCGTCGATGAGGACTTTTCTCCAGAAAAACAACTAAGTAAAACTTTCCATCTCTGGCTCGCTAGGTTAGATTCTTGTCACTTTGGTGCTACTTTGTACATTAAAATCTTCTTTATTTTTATAAATTAGAGTAGGAGTTTTATTATGTTTCTCATATGTTCAGCATGCCTGCTCTATGCTACAGCTACCAAGGTTTGAGCTCAGGTTTAAATTATTTAGATCTAACTGGACCTATTAATAATACAATTTCTCACAATCCCTAAATGATCTGTCTTGAGGAAGACCCTGAGTAACAAGTGGTTGAAAATACATCAACTTTTTCTAACATTTTTATTTCACAATTTTACCTGTGATTACTCCTCAAGTTTTGCTCCATGAGTTGCGCTATTGACTACCAACCATTTGTAGAGTGCATTTTCAATTGTCACAACGATTGCATTTGTGCAGTCAGTCACATGGGACTTCCTATTAATTGGTAGAGTTATGCACATATCCATGTTTAGTCACCATTAGTATGCTGGATTCATTTTCTCTTGAATTTTCTGCAATAATGTTGTAATATTTTGTCTTATTTTACTTCCATTCTCATATTGGTTTTGCAAATTCTATTGTCAGTCTGCCTCGAGTTTTGGTCTCAGAAGAATAGATCATTTGTCTCCATAACTGATTTAATTTTGGCTAAGCTCAAATCCCTTTGGGGAACCTGCTGAATAATTAATGTGACATATTACATGAAGGAGGGTCAACACCTCACCTCAGCTATGCTGGCCAGAGAAAATGTGCTGCAAAAGTGGGGCATAAGTGTGGTCACTGTGGTTGCTGGTGTACTTTTGGGGGTGGGGGTGTCTGATAGTGCTGTTATATCTCTGCCCTCTCACCTGCACTTGTAATTGGTGTTCACTGGGTCAAATAATCATCTATTACTCGCTTTTAATATTTTGAGAACCTTCGTACTTTCATTTATTTAACCATTTGTCTACACTGGTGATCAATAAAATTGTATTTCTGGTGGCTCTTTTACTTTTAATGTTCAGGCAAATGACAAAACCAGAAACTGATAAACCGCTGATAAATTAGAGCTCTGCATATTGTTCTTGGACATGCATGCATGAACCAGAGATGGAACCCCTGTTTATGTGCTGAGAAAAAGGAGACAAAGGGGGTGTTGTTTGGTCGATGGACTTCTGTTGGTAGGGCATTGATAATGGGAAAAAGCCTATGCACTAGATGTGAAGAAGACACCATATGCTAACCTTCACCTAGTCCTATATCCTGGCTCCTACTTATTCCTAAGTCTGTGGGAAAGTTCTACAGCATTTGAGAATAAGAAAGAAAAGAAGAACATTCTTCATTACACATTTTAGGATTACACAGAACTTCCTGAACAAATTTAGCATTGCCTCAAGATTGTGATGTTGTGCAATAGCTCACGTAGATGCCCAGGATATGCCTCTGATAGTTATGTATCTCATGAGCACCAGAGAAGTTGTCTTAAAGCATCCTCAGAAAACATATGGAGGTTCAACCCCTTGCAATGTTATGTTAGGTTACCGATGTTTTCTAGAGCACTCGTCTACCAATAGGTCACTTACTGCTAGGGAAGGGAGAGCGGGAAGTAAAATAATTGTATAAATTGAATAGGGCAGTCTAAAGTGATTCCTGAAATAGAGATGGGAAGTATTTGTTCTTATGTCCAAATGGAGTACATTCCAGGGAGATAATGTTGCAGGTTGTGTCTGATGTACAAGTTGTATAATGCGTCCTTGACCAAGAAGGCCTGTTATGTTGAAAAGCTCTTGATGGGATTTTCTCCCCATGCAAATGGAAATCTGATATAGCTTTTGAGATAGAAGTGGGATGAATCCTTCAGAACATCTTGCCCTGGTAAAATACAGTGAGTGGTGGTAACAAAATGGCTTTAAACTCATCTACGTCAGATGCTTACATTACAAACAAATACGTGCTTGGGCCCGAACGTCTTCCCAGGAGCCTACCAGCTCTGCCAAATGCAGGATATCCAAATACCAAAAATCCCTAGTTCAGTTTCCACCTCATGCCTCTTTCTACCATAACCCTACACTATCTGTCACTCTTGCAAATTCTTTTTAATGGCTGATATTTCCATTTGGTACTGTTTTCCTATTTTTTTCTTCCTCATTTTTATCTCTTTTCCACTTTTTCTCTCTTGATTTTTGGCAAAATTTGATGACGAAAAGTAAGTCCTGGAATACAAAATGAATGTTTGTGCCCTTCACCAGTAACCTAAAAAATATGCTTTTATGTCCCTGTTCGATGTTGTTACCACCAAGAAAGAACTTCTTCCTGGAATTAACTTCATGCCAAATGAAGCCAATCACTCAAAAGGTTTATGCATCATTCTGGCCACAGGAAGGGTGAGGTTGTTAGCACGTCTGAGCCTTAATAAGTAAACTTACAAGGAGACGCGTCTAGGTCGACAAACCTTTGGACCACGTTTGGAGACTTCCCAGTACAAAGTATTTCCTCGAAAATCATCAACCAAATAATACCAATAAATAATCAATAATGACAATCACTTATCAATGAACAATCAAGAAGAAATCGAACATTTGAACACACCATGACCTTTCAGCCATGAATAACCACACCAGTATAGCATAGGCTATATTTCATTCAATATTTATGCACATCATTAATCTGAATCAATTTAGCAGCGTCTCATTAGTACATGAATCAATAAAGCAAGATCTCAATCATTTGTCTATTTGCACCAGGTATTAGTGAACATCTTAACTAACCTTGAATTGGCATTAGCATGTTGAGCTTCATGCAAAATGTTTAGTGAACACGAATTTGGAAAATATCTAAACTAAGGCCTCTATCAAAATAGTGGTTGGTACCTAGAAAGAAAAGGCAAACAGACAATCACAATTTGCATCGGATAGTTACCAATCCAACAGATCAGCAAGCAGCGTCAGTCTTCGTCCTCAGGACATCAGTCGATTCACCATCAGCAGAGATAGGACGGGACAAAGTCTCAAGATAGCATAGCTTAGGAACGGATTACTTCCCGCAGATGGAGGAGAAGTTAGCATCAGGCAAGAATGGGGTAGAGGATGGTTTAAAGTGACGGAATAACTAAACTAATACATGGCAACTAGCAAAGTTGCTCTAGCAAAAGTCTCATAGCAAAAGGAATGGCAAATGGCAATGGCAAAAGTCAAAGTGTAAGTGTAAGTGGTCCCGTTTTCCTCGGGTCACGCCGTTAAATCAAAACTGTCCAACTATTCCCTAATTCCTCATTGGATAAAGTTTGGTGCATCATTTTCTCTGACCAATAATTTGGTAAGCACCTAGCTAGAACTTTCCACAGTTCACAGTTCCCACATCACGGATTGGTCCACGTTATTGACGTCTTCAACGGTTGGAAAGTCAGGTAGAAAATGTTACACTTTGCGCTCCATTCAGTGTCTTCATTGTCTTCTCCTAGGAGAGTAACCTTGCACCTGTTACAAATTACACTGTTGCATCTAGCAAGAACATCGCCTTGAGCAAGCCGGTTCTCATGAGAAAGAATTTACTACGGCTACACACATATAGCTCCTGGAAAAATACAGCTTCGTGTCCTTCAGGAAAAACAGCACACTACACGTTAGAAAATGCAATTCAATATGAGGCCAGGCAGCTAAGTTAATGAAGCCAATTCTTAACACATAACCCTAATTATTATGATATACTAATACAATTTCAAACATTATTGCATAAAAATTCAGAATTAACAAGCCTTTTCATAAGTCTTCGTATACATTGATGACCACTCCTTGTGGGCACATTTCAAAAGCGTGCATTATTTTCTATGTTAACACATTTTCTATGCAACTTCATTACACAATATATTGCAAGCTTTTCGTATTAATATTGCTTTTAAAGGACACACTCCAACAAGGTCCCAAAAACCGTTGTGAAGAAACAGGTGCATCCGACCCTTAAGATGTTCTTTGACCATCTTATTTGCTGTGGAGCAGGATACCCCAGGCCTGTTGGTTTGTAATGGCTGCTGCATAGGCTTTGCAGGGCTCTACCAGAGCAGCCTTTTCAGGGAGAAAATATAACATAATCTACTGAACATATGATCAGATTGTCTTTTGTTTTACACTACCAGAAGCAGAATCTTTGTCATTTGCTCTTGAACTGTGATTTGGTGGAGGACTTTTTGGCAACCGCCATGGCTTCCAGGCTCTTTGCAGAGTGCCCAAGGCGGGCAAATGCTAACTCCTCAAGAACTTTGCCCTTATGTTCAGCAATGCTAGAAATGGTTCAGCACTTTCATTTCGCAGAAGTGCTCTCCTCCTCCGAATTAGAAGATGCAGGCCCAAGAACCAAACTTTGGAGGGAATTTGGAGCTACTAACATGATGGCGTGCCCTGTGCTGCCTGTGAACCTCAGGAGGACCGCTATAATCAGAAGCCACAGGAAAGATAAACAAGCGCGTGACAAAGACATCTATCTCTGAGTGAACCAATGCCTGGAAGACTAAGTTGAGGACTTTTTACAATCAAGTGGAGAGTGGAAACACCTGCTTAGGCTGTATTCTTTGATGTCTATCCCAACAACATAGGATACCAGCAGAAACATGCCATGCTGGATCAGTCATTCCAGCAGCTCACACACCAACTAATGCAACTGCAGAAATTAGGTTCTCTCATGTTTTCTCACATTGAAAAGGGCCGTGGTGTTGTCTATGTGCACTAAAACCATTCTGATTCACACCAGTAGTATAAAGGACTTCATAATTAGGACAATTGCTTTCCGGTCCAGCATGTTTACTTATGTACAGTGCCAAATCTTCCCCAGAAGCATTGATAGAGAGTTCCTCACTGCAAGACCTACTCTGAAGAGTTGGTTGTGACAGTAAGTTACAGAGAGGGTAGGCAGAAGTGGCATCCCCCTAGATTGCAGTGAGCATAAACCCACCATTACAAGAATTAGACCAAAGATAGATGACTGGAAAAGTATGTGGCTGGTCAGCCGGCAACCATTCCCAATGCTCCAACAATTAAAGCAGCAGAGAGCACACGTGGAGCCTGGGATTGTGGTGCCTCTTCCCATTCACCCTATGGCACTGCGAGGCTAACACACTCTCACTGTGTATGGAGCGTCTTAAATATGGGCACTTACAGTCATCAGGTGAGGAAAGGTATGTACCATTATGGAGTTCACAATGTAAAGCACCACATATTATTTGGGGGAGTTTAAATGCAACCCAAGACTGAACGGTGTCATGAGCTCTAAAGTAAGACCAGACTTTCCTTTCTCATGCATGGTGCTCTGATGAAAGTCATGCAGTTCGGGATAGGAGTGTATTTTCTGGAGCTGCTGAAATGCAACCAGCAGAGCCATCAGCATGGGAAGTCCAGGAGTCCGCAATGGGCCCAAAGTGTACTGGTTAGTGTTGATTTTGCACCACGAATCAGAGGCATTGTCTGTGTTTTGTTAAGAATAAGTATGTGAAAGCAAGTGTGCTTGAAACACAGCAAGTCATGAATGTTAATGATTACAAGGGAATGAGCCAAAGTTATTTTTGCAAACGCTAAACACTGGCAATGCGAGGAACTGGTTTAGCTACAGAATAGGAGAGAATCCTCCGCCATTTTCCCTTTAAAAAAAAACAGTGAGAATGCTATACCTCGCCTATGAAAGGATGGGCAGGTTCTATTGCTTCTGAAAAAACGAGTGCCTCTGTTTCATGCTCAGGTTCTTTGGATGGTGACTTATAGTGGTCTAGATGGGCTCTGCAGAGGAAGCTGTAAAGCATACCTGCCTGGTTCAGTAAGTACCTGCCTGTCACTCATCGGTAGTAAGCCTGGACTGGTGGTAGGAAGTAAGAGAGGGAATAGATTCCCCGATGAGAGTATAGAAGACCTCCTGAGGCGGGGCAAGGCAGGGTTGGGGATTACTGGGATAGTCAATGGGTGCCTTAGCCCTGTTAGGGACTGGAGGAGCATGCTCCTTGTTATCCCCAAAGCGTGCCCCTTCGGCCAATGGTTGTTTCCTGAGAGGGAAAGGCTCCTGCTGGGGGATAGGAATGACAAGACACCCTTCCTCTGAAAGATTGAAAAGCTGGCTCAGAGGGATGGGGCGATCTAGGCTGCAGTTCGTGCATGACACAATACCCTTCGTAATCTAGTGCTTCTGGAGCACCCTGTGAGTGAAGAGACTGGACAAGTTCTACCCACAAAAAGCGGTGGCCGACGTTTTCCTGGGCCTTTTGCTTGAGGTCCGAAAACCTAGCATAAGAATAGATCTGAGTCCATGTGAATAACCTTATGTGTCAGCAGCAGTTTCTGCTTAGAACCTGTACTCCTTCTCACCATACTCTGGTGGCATGGTGGCGTGGTAGAGGGACTCGTTCCACAGATGGAACCTGTAGCGCATTTGCATTGACTTATTTGAAGGAGTGTGCCAGCTGGGGCGTACAGCAGATCTCCATCCCTGACATCAGCTTCGAGATGGAGTTGAACTAAGGATGGATTTACTACCGTTATTGAGTCAATCGCCAACTTTTGCTGCCTTTGCAAAGAACTTAAGCCGTCTATGTCTTTGAATGCACCACTTAGAAAGGTGGTGTTTGAATATTTTATTTTTTACAACTTGCTAAATTAAAATCAATTGTTCCAGTACTAGCTGCCATTGACAGAGCCTTAGTGGTAGAGGCCACAGTCAATTGCAAGCTAGTTGTTGTAATAGTCTGTATTTAGGCCTTCCATCCAGGATACGTTTAGGATACAAAGGGTCCAAAGTGCTGCAGGTAGAATCACTGTAGGTCTGGGCCTCAGAGACCACGTCTCTAATGCCAGGGGCTTGCTTCACTGCTCCTGGTCAAAGACCTCATTCACTTTAAAATGACTTGTTTGATGTATAGATGTTACCATCAACAGGGTCAATATGTTCTTAGCTGCTATATTTCACGTCAGAACCCAGTTCAGGACCTAGGACCAAGTATGTCTATCTGTACGTAGACAATTTCACAGGAAAAAGTAGCCATTACCAGCCTCAGACAGCACTAAAAATATGTATTTTCAAGATTAATAGTTGATCGTCACGAAGAGATCTTTAAAGAGGGTTTATGTGTTTGAAAGGGTGAGGTCTTCCACACAGGTAAGGATAAATGAGAAGTTATTTATTGAAGAATAAAATCCTCACAAGGAGCGGCACCAGCATGTGGCATTACATAGCTTGCAACCACCTCAACTGCCAAAGGCCACAGACCTTCCTAGAACACGGCCCCACATTCTATATTCTACATTCCACCCCACACCAACATTCTATGTTCTACCTACCTATCCAACAGCATGCTTTATATAAATGTTATAAATTCATTCATTCATGGCAAAATTAAAAGGATTGGGTAATTCTTGCTCCAACTGCTCTGAGATATCTGACAAGTCTGACAAGAAGGACATGGTATAGTGACATGATGTAGGGGCTGTTTACTTCTCGGGGGGTCACTGGAGGGTCCAAGGCCTTTACATAAATAAGACACCATAGAAGTTTACTGATACGGACAATGTTGCTGCATTACACCACTGGCCCTACCTAACAATGCTATGCTGATGGACCTTCTCCTTCCATTTTTCTAAATGACAGTTCTGCTAAGGTTTTAGAAAACAGTTATTATGTAAATGAAAATGGTTCTTTCTACAAGCCTGGAGAGTCGTTCATACAGAGAAGGGAGCATTGTGGCCCTCGGGCAATACTCTGAAACACTTCAACACAGCAACGGGGCAGGAATGCCTACACTTTGGCTAGAAATACACTCCTGAGTGATTAATGACTGTACTCAATGTTAAATTTTCAAACCTCGCCAGAGACTATTCAATACTAGCCATCAATCAATTACCCTCAGGCAGAAACAGTCACAGAACAATCCTCTGAAATGACTGTGTTTTTCCACTTCTGGGACTCAGGCTCCGATTACAGATGTACCACGCGTAAATTTGCATATGCATCTGCCGAGTACAGTGCAATTAGGAGTCCTCATGGAATGCGGAATTTACCATCTGTTCTGAGCAAGTGATACAACTGTGTGGGGACCAGTGGGTCAGATGCAGGGTGAGGGGAGGGTGTATGAGCAGAAGGGGAGGAAGTGGAAGGTTATTTCAGGCAAGGGAAGAATTCTGTGCTCAAGCCCTGTAAGAATAAGTAATGGAGAATGATGCTTAGCTGGTGCTCCCACCACCAGAAAAAATGGGTGTGGATAAACTGCCCCCCTTGGAATCAGGAAGAGTAAAAATCCATGAGGTAATTCTGCTCTGCCTAACTCGCAGGAAGCGCTAAAGTGGTAGCTGTTTTAATGCCTGACAGGCTTTGTCGCCAGATTCTGATAGTTGTAAGGAGCACTTAAAAACTGAAGAGATGATAGCGCCCATTATCATTCCTGATCCAGGCTTCAGGATAAGTGGGCTACAATGGATTGTCAAGTGTCTGTGGCTTCCTAGAGATTATAGTGGTAGCTTTGGTGAAGCTAGTCATGGGAGGTGGTGCAAAGGCTAGTGTCAGATGCATTTTAGCTAAGTCTGTCAGTATCTGACTCTAGAAAAGATGATGGGCCCTCATTACGAGTTTGGCAGTCAGTGGACTGCCGCAGTGGAGATGGTGGTCGCACCGCCACGGGCCCGGAGGTGTAGACCACCATATTACGAGTACTGGGAAGGCACCTGCAGAACACAGTCAAGTTTCCATCTGGACCACCATTGTGGACGGACTGATGTTGCCAATGGAAGGCCTCTTCAGGCCGGCGGTTAGACAGTTTTTACCCACCGTATTATGAGTTTGCACACCGCCAGGACTTTCCGGGTGGTCTAACTGCCGCGAAAACCATGGAGGGAACGAACAACATAAAAGAAAGCAGTCACCTTCTGGAACACACACACGTCCGTAGGCATGGCACGCGAATTGCAAGTCTTTCCAATGCTCCTGCTGACCATTGACATCCAGGACCAGCGACGCCGACATAGACACCAGCCATAAGTACCCCACCCTAGCACACACTGAAGGGAAGGACATTAGTACACACACACACACACACAAATGCACAGTCACCACATATACATGCACAAGGAAAGCCAGGACAAGCTATGTAGCATCTACACCAATAGAGCCGTTGTAGATAAATAGAATTCAATATTTTTAAATCTTAATAAAAACAGCTATTCACAAAATGCAACAAGGGCCAGTGCATATGTGTCCAAATGTCCCAGGCACACCGGGGATATGAGGAGAGCCCAACTTGCCTCCTGACTGCAATGTGCAGATCTCCACAGGACAGGGGCATCAATGGGGCATACAGGCACCTCAGGGATGTGGGGAGGGGGACATGGTGTGATCAGGGTTTGGATGGGGAGGTCCCTCCTCTTGTCTTTAAGCTTCGCCTCCTTACTGTCCTGCTTTCGGGGGGACACCTTAGCCTTAACCCTCTTTCCTGCCTTCTTTGGTGGGATGTTGTGAAGGCTACGAGAGCAGGGGACCTAGATGGAGTGGTCCCAGGCCTGGAGGTGTGAGGGGCAGGTTTGCTTTTTGTGGCAGCACTGCAGACTGCTGTCTGCGGGGCATGGCTCGGCCCAGAGGAGGACAGGGATGTGGAAGGCAGGGTTTAAGGAAGGGTAGCAGGGTGTCTTAGGGGAACAGGGACTGGACCAGGGGATGGGAACAGGGAAAACTCATGAAGCCATCTTTTTTGTGGGGCAGTGGGTAGGTCTTGGGTAAGGCATTTGGGAGTGGAGGGAGAGGGTATGGTTGATAGGTGTGTACATGGATGTGGTTTGGGTGCTGGTGCGTGGGTGGATGATATGTGTGCACCTGGTGTGTGTTGGGTGCATGAGTGTGGGCGTACAGGTGTACTGGGAAGAGGAGGGGAGGAGACACAGGGAGATGGCAGGGGGATATGTGAGTGAATGTTGGGGTGGTGTGTGCAGGTAGGGTGGATGTGCTGCATGTAGTTGTGTTGACTGTTGTGGTGCGTGCGGATGTGGTGTATCGGGTGCATGTTTGGGGGTCTTCTGTTGTGGTGATGGTGGCAGTGTTGGTACATGTGGCTGGACCTGGGACTGATGATGTGGTGTCTGTAGGTGTGAGTGACGGGAGTGGATGTTGTTGTGTGTGTGTCTGAATGTTGGGTGTGTGCATGGCAGTGGTGGCGTTTGTGGTGCATGTGATTGTCCTTGTGCTCTGGGTCTGTTGGAGGGGATGCATGCTGGTATGAAAGTGTGCTTTGGATGGGAAATGGGAGAGGGATATGGGAGTGGGAACAGGTAGTTGGAGGGGGGACGGAAGAAGAAGAAACACTGTCTGCCATCAATGAGGAGGCCAGAGCCTGAAACGTTCTCTGAAGGGCAGACAGGGCTCCATGAATGCCTTTCAGGAATGCATTTGACTTTTGCATCTGGGATGGCAGGCCCTGGATAGAATTCACAATGGTTGTCTGCCCAACAGAGATGGACCTTAGGAGGTCATTAGCCTCCTCATTGAGGGCAGCAGGGCTGACTGGGGCAGGGGTAGAGGTGCCTGCGGCAAAGGAGATGCCCACCCTTCTGGGTGAGCGAGCATGGGCAACTGGGTGGGGACTTACAGGGAGGGTGGTGCTGGTAAGGGGGGTGGCAGACAAGGGTGGTGCAGGCATAGGGATAGGGCCTGAAGGTTCCGCCACCACCAGAGCGTTGCCATCGGAGGAAGAATCTGATGATGGTGTAGTTGATCCTGCCCCCCCGTGGTGCTCCCCTCGCCCTCTGTCCCACTGGTCCCCTCTGCTCTGCTAGTATCAGCCTCCTGGGTCCCTTGGGATGCAGCTTCCTCACTTGCTGGTGCCCCTTCTCCTTCCCCAGATGATGCTGATGCACACAAAGACAGAGGAGGAGAGGGATGGAGGTTGGGACAGTGAAAGACAGGGTGGGAGAGAGAGAGACAGGGAGCAATTGGTCAATCCCAGCACAACAGCCACACACAAGTCACTACAACATACTCTGATGCCATTTCATTACATGCCATGCCCTCACTCACACATGCCACTCTAATAACAGACCATGCATGCCACCACAGTCCTGCACATGTGTTCCACTTATGCTGACACACATTCAATCCTTTACAGGATGAAAGCCATACCCTTAACACATGGCTGATCCATCCCATTGGGTCATTGCTCTTTACGATCACAAGATCTGAACTAAATACCCTACGGGCATTTGAAGGCCTACTTGCACAGCCACATAACCGATGCACATATAGCTGTGTGATGTGAAACGTCAGACTTCGCAAACTACACATGCACCACATGTCAGCAGACAGCAGATAGGGATATGGCACCAGCCATGCTGTTTGGATAGTTGGGAGTACAATCTGTGTGAACTCCAGAAGCAGGAACCCTGTTCACATCAAATACCTTGCTCACCTACTACACAGTTGCCATGTCATCGATACTACTTAGCAATTAAGTTTACCTCAAGTCACATCCTGCACAGCATTTGAAACCATGTATGTAGCACATCCGTCCTCTTAGTATCCCAAGCCTAGTCCGAGAGTAGCTACCTAGCACACATTCCACAGTCTTCACACACTGCACAGGCTGCAACTATCACTCACCACATAACCTAAGTACGAATGTGTACTCACCCCCTTGAGGCTGCTGTGCTGCCCTCAAGCGCCCATCCACCTCAGGGTACGCCGCTGCCAAAATGCGGGACGTAAGAGGGGTCAGGGTACGAAAGGCACTCCTCCCTTGTTGGGAGGACATCCCTAGCTGGGCACCGCCAACGTTTGGTCAGGCTCTAATTTTCGGGTCCTCCGGAGTATCTCTGTCTCATTACATATAATGACACCTACATACCGTATGCGGAGACGTCCGTGGTACTGAGGATTTCCACCACAGCTGTGTAGGTAATCCTATTACAACTGGTGGTTGTTCAAGCTTGAACTTATAAAGGAAACCCCATTTTGGCGTGCCTTCTCTGAACTCATAGTGTTACTATCATGGCGAATCCCCAAAATGTATAAATAGCTGTTAACATGAAACAACCTCTCACAGCACATTTATTAGCAAATGGCCTAACGGCCCAGGGAGGTCCAGTCACGTACGTGGTGGACGCCCATGCAGATTATAGAACAGAACTTTTTTACTCTTGGGTCACATTTCCAGCAGTTGATGGGAACACAAATACATTTCACCAATATGCAGTTGCGAATGCGCCTGGACAATACAGAGCGTACGCATATTTAGAGATACCTCTATCTTATCAAGAACAGAATAATTGGCTTGATGACACCCTACCCCATACAATATTACCAATTAAGTTAGGTCCACTAAGTAATGACGGTCCTACCTGGCCTTTATTGCCCACTTATACATCACATCCTGCGGTTGGGAATTTGCAGTAGCTGAGGTTCGTTGCTTATACATTGAATTAATAGCAATATACAGACGATTAGTACAATTCGTGATGCAAACATTAAATACAAACCCAGCACGTGCTGCTCCAGCACACCCACATGCAGTAACGCCAGGTATAAATCCTGCAACTGTACATTCGATTATGGGTAAAGTACCCGCCAAACGAGAAGAAACTCCGTTTTGGTTAGCACAAAAAATGTATACGCTGGAGGCAGTATTCCCCCATACGGGACCTCAGGATAAACATAGAATATTAACAAAGTGCTTGCCCTTTGGGATGGTCCCTACAGTAGAAAACTGTAATACTTGGGGTACGGTATTTGTCCCTAGATTTGGGGATGCAACTGATGGGCAACTTTGCCACAGTATCCTCAATCATTTTAAGTAACCTAAAGGGGAAGCAGTCGCACTTGCAGTGCGCATGCGGCTCCGTGACGTTCCGCAACAAGACCAAGAACGAGAGCTGCCTAAAACAATAGCGGAAACATAGCGGAAACATATTCAAGTATCGGTCGAGATAGCCTAGGGGCCAGACCACAAAAACCTAAATTCCAGGGTAAATCAAATAAAGATAACTCCAAACAACAACATGAGGGTAATAAGAAACGCTGGGATAAAATGCAACAGACGCCTAAAAAAGAAAGGGAAGAATCTCCACGTACTGAGACCCCGCAGAATAGGTATAATCTCAGTAATAGAGATAATATCAAAACGCCTGATAGATATCAATATACTGATATACACCAATCTCGTTCCCTTCAGGTCTCACCGGAAAAGAGAAATGAGAGAGGTGGGTGATCAGAGCGAAGAACAGAATACGTGAAACCGAGACAGGAATCACAACGCTCTTCGGAGGTTTCTGTTAAAAAGGAAGAGAAACATGCCCAACAAAAACAACAATTTAAAAAGAAAAAGGTGGCAGCAGTCGCAGTTCGACATGCCACACAGGAAGAGGGTCCTCTTGAAGAACAAGAACTGGGCTTTAGCATTGCTAGACAGCGCAGCAGAGGTCACAATAGTTCGCCTGAATCTTCTAGGGGATCTGGAGGTGAAAGCAACTGATGACTTTATACAAGGAGAAACAGCGGACATGCGTGTCTACAAGCCTGATAGGGTGTACAAAGTAACGCTGCAATTAGAAGGAGACATTGAATGCACAATAAATGCAATCTTTTGGGATCGCATAGTAAAAGTGTATGATGTCTTGTTGGCCGAACAAGATTGGCCGCCTGACTTTGTCCGTACCTGCCCATATGGAGAAGATGTCATTAAGCCTTCTTTCTCACCCCTTGTTCCAGAGGAACTCGCTGAATCCTATACCATTGAATGGGCTCTAGCACAAGCACCTGCATTATATAGAAATCACGTAGGGTGGGAGAAAGACTCCCCCTACCATGTAATTCCCATTAAATGTGAACCTCAGTCACAACTGCAGTAACCTATAAAATATGAAGCAAGAGCACCAGTGAGAGAAATACTAACGCAATTAGAGTATCAGGGTGTAATTGAACCCTGTGTCTCGCCGATGAATAACCCTTTATTTCCTGTAGTTAAACCGGACCATTCATACAGAATAGTCTTAGACTACAGACATTTAAACAGTCATACACGCACCTATGCTATACAAAATTCACATAACACTGCACTAATGAGCAACATAGTGCGTAAAAAATATAAAACAACTTTAGACATTTCGAATGGGTTTTTCAGCCAGAATATAGCGCCTGAAAGCAGGGACTTAACAAGCTTTAGCGCACTAGGTGCTCAGAAAAATTCTGTTGTTTACCCCAGGGGTATAAGAACAGCCCAGGACTGTTCGCGGCTCGTGTTACTGCCATTTTACACAAGATTGACCCTGAAGAATTGTCCTATGTATATGATATATATCTCACGGATGATGAGTTACTACAACATATAAGACGGGTAGCCCGCATTGTTGTAGGGTTTGCCGAATTTGGCTACAAATTTAACTTCAAAAAAATGAAAATTGCCTTCCTCAGTGTCCTGTTTCTAGGATATGAGCTGTCAAGTGAAGGGAAGAGCCCAGCACCACAATTTTTAGAAAAATGCGCACAGTTACAACCACCGAATACAATTAAAAAACTCCAATCATTATTGGGCTTTTTGAACTTTGGCAGAACTTACATTCCAGATTATGCTACGCGCATAAAACCTTTATATGACTTAATACGTCCCGATTTTTCAAGTAAATTCTGGACAACTGAACATACACACATTCTTAGAGAATTGCAGACAGACATGCTTGCAGCACAACATTTACACACAAGGGACAACAAAACACTTTTGGTCATCAAGGTAATAGCTGGGGCCATCGGTTTCACTTATGTGACATTTAATGAAGGTGAGACAGTCCCGATTGCATACAAATCCCATTTGTATTCAGCAGCTGAACAACGCTTTGCTCCCACAGAGAAAATTCTCACTGCTGTGCAGATGGCTGTTATTAAAGTAAGACCTCTTGTCCAGGGAAAACGCATTATTGTTGTTTCTCCAATCCCAGCCGTAGAGGCTGTTACAAAAGCTAGCGTTCCGAACGCAAAAGCACTACATCCACGTTGGATACAATGGGCTACGTCTTTAACAGCCACTGATGTAGACTACATTTTTGACCCAAAGTTACAAATTCAGGAATTCCTGCAATATGAAGTAGAATATCCAGTTCCAGCAAATACCTTGCCTATTGATCAGTATCATAGAGTCATGTACACAGATGGCTCTGCACAACCTGCAATTGGAACTAAACATCAATATTCTGCTGCTTGTGCAGTCGTAAGTGGCTTTATGGAAGGGGATACATTTTGTCCTCTACATACCTTTACACAGACCCTAGGCGATTGTACAGCACAATTGGCTGAGCTAAAAGCTCTGCTGATGGCACTAGAACATATGGATCCGGCACAGCCTACGCTGATTGTTTTTGATTCATATTACTGTGTCCAGTCCTTTAATGAATACCTGCATTATTGGCGCCAGAATGGATTCAGAGACTCCAAAGGCAACACCATTAAACACAGACTACTGTGGGGAAAAGTAGCGGATCTGAAAGAGACGCTACCAAATGTCCATGTTGTGCATACACTTGGACACCAGCGTGTTGGAATACACGTTGCTGGAAATACATTGGCTGATGAAGCCGCAAAGTCAGCAGTGGCAGTAGCCACTGTAGCTGCAGTGACTCGCTGGAGTTCCAAACCAGACGCAAACATTTGGGCTGCCGTAAAAGCTACGGCTGATGGTACGCCCCATCCTAAAGAATTTCCTAACAAATATCAATACCATATGGGAAGTATGCTGAACGCTGAAGTTAAGATACCAGGCGTAGGCATATGAGACGTCCCTAACAAAGATATAAGACCACAATTGATCAAAGCAGTGCATGAGGGGGTGGCATCTGCACATGCTGGTGTGGCGGCTACAAATTCAATCTTACAGTCCAGTTATTGGTGACGAGGTCTCTATAAAGAGACTAAGCAGTATGTCTTTTGTTGTGACATCTGTCAACAAATTAAAGTTTCCACGGCCAAGCGCTCGCCGCAGACACTCCTCTTAATTTCAAACAAACCGTTACAATGTGTGTACTTGGACCACAGTGGTCCCCTAACACCTGATAGTGCATACAAATACATATTAGTCGCTGTTGATTCATGCTCCAGATTTGTATGGGTGTGGCCACAACGCTCAGCTGACGCTCAGACTATTATTAAAGATTTGCGAGTCTTTATCGGTACATATGCGTTTGCGGTGTTCCATTCGGACCAGGGCCCTGCTTTCGTCTCAAGGGCTTTCAGGGACACCATGGCTTCATTTGGGGTCCATCGGCAGTACTCGTCTCCATTTCATCCCGAGGGAAATAGTGTCATGGAGCGATGAAACCGCGATTTAAAGCAATCCTTAACAGCCAGAGTCTTAGGTACGGGTCGTAGTTGGCTTAATCACAAGTATGGAGTCCAGAGAGCACTAAATAACCTGCCTAGAAGGTCCCTGGAGGGTCGTACTTCATATGAGTGCCTGTTCGGAACTCAAATGTTTGTTCCGGATCTTGATGGTCCTGGCGTGAAGGCAGCAGAAGCAACTTTTGACATAAATGAACGTGTCACTGTTTTACAGGAATTACAACAGTTCTGTGATGATAATTCTTCTAAAAGTGCTGCCTCCACAGGAATTAAAGATGTGCCAGTAACATCTACCGGCTGGATTCCCAGAGTTGGGGATCTTGTACGTGAAAAAGTTGCAGTGAAAAAGGAATTTGGCCCTTCTCATCGAGCACTAGTCCCTGTATTGGGGATGCATGATACCAGAACTGTTATTCTACCACCGCTAGCAGGTGCCAAAGAAAATCGTTTTGTTTCAATTGACAATGTCAAATTACACCAGGTGGCCGATCCTGCACAGCCGACCAAGAGGAACATCCAGTAGTTTCCGAATCCCTCTCACTACTGGCAAAGAAGTTCCACTACAAGTTGTTTATACCAAAACTGATACTTCTCCAAGCTTGGGGAGGGTGGATGATGATCTTGCATTAGTTCCACTAACATCAAATAATATAGAAACATTTGCCCAAGTCAACTCGGCTACAAGCCAAACGGATGGTGCTGTCTACAGTGTGCCACCACAGGAAACACCAACTCCACCACTGACAACGGCTGTGCCATTTGCACGAACTGTCTCTGGTTATTTTGCTGACTTCAACGATAGTTTATCAGACTCATTCGCCTCTTCGACATCTGATTTGTCAAGTGCATGTAAGCTAACACACTGGCTTAAAGAAACATACTTCATTTTTCCATGGAACTATGTATGGCTTTCCTTGACTGTTCTAGCCTTTTTACTTTGGATTGGTTTTGTTATTACCTTTTTCTTATTAATACATGGTCATTTTCTTCCCGAAAGGTCAGCGGTTGAACAGGTGGAGGAGGTTTTGAAACCACATTTTTCATCACATAAGGTCCGAAGAGACTTATCTTTTGTGAACATTTCCGCAGTGCCAAGTCCTGATGGGATTGTATGGGACAAAGTAATGTTCCATATATATGGTTCCACGGAAAT
The DNA here is from genome assembly GCF_031143425.1 of Pleurodeles waltl. Taxonomy (NCBI): domain Eukaryota; kingdom Metazoa; phylum Chordata; class Amphibia; order Caudata; family Salamandridae; genus Pleurodeles; species Pleurodeles waltl. The sequence goes on along the minus strand of NC_090446.1, from coordinate 1,371,968,929 downwards.
TATTCAAATACCGTATGTGTTAAAATTATCAATGAATGATATAGTCATAACAGGCACTGTATCTGATGATTGGGATGTGAAAACAGTTGATTCTATGATGACAGAATTGCAATATTATACAGTCTTTGAAAACAAAGATATTCACCAATTCAAAGAAAATTATGGTGATATGTTTTGCTATAATTATTATGGGCACCACTTCATACAAAGAGCGAGTAGTCCCAAAACGATATTTAATTACACGCAATGGGATCATTGTCCAACCCCACAGCAAGGGAGTCCTAAAACTTATAATGAAAAGTTTACATATTTTTCAGGGCATAATCAAAAGAATGCTGAGTCATATTATTTTAAAGTAACTTCCACTAAGGACATACACATGTTATTGACCAATACGAAATTCATATATTCAGAATCTTTTGTTTTCCGGTTATCAATAGAAGGTTATGAATATTGGTCCAAATCCCTTGATTTGAAGAGTGTTTGGGGAACGAAAAATTGGCAGATCAAGGGAAAGGAAACATTGTTTAGAGCATGTCTCATCCCTGTTCAAATGATCTTTTTAAATGAAACAGTGCAACAAACAAGTTGTTTAAGCTTGGCAACAATCAGAGACTTAGAAATGCCCAGTATACCTGCCCCTGCAAAATTCGGCAACTGGCAAAAGTACACGAATGCAACTAAAGATGAGCTTAATGAATGGGTCCAGAATAGTAAGTTTAATGTTTCACTGACACGTCCAGCTGGGTGGTTGTTGTGGCCCATAGATACCAACGGGTGTCATCAACGTTTTATTAACTCCTTGGGGTTTTAGGATGAGTAGGCCAGACCCTCGCTATATATCACCAGGACATGCAGATATCATTACAACATATAGTGTAGGAAAATTGTGCCAACAGTGGCTAAAATCATCCTCACTAAACGTGGTTAAAGCACACCTCAATCTCTTGTCTAACACCACTGACTTACAACATTTCTTGTCAGGCCACAGAATACCACGTAGGAAGCATTTCTTATATGCAGTATACAATGAAATATGGAAACTTTTCCAACAAGATGCTGCAGCCCGGTTAAGGCAAATAGATCAGGAAAATCTGAAAAAGGCATTAGCTGTTGTAGATAATGGGATCAACACCTTGTCCAACCGGATATATACAATAAACAACATTGTATCTTCTGCTATAGACATTATACGATCTGATATGTCTTCTTTACACCATGGACAGAGTCAGACCAGGTCCATTATGCAGTTGGGTTGGACGCTTCAAACATTGAAGGCGGATCGCGTTCCGTGGCAGCACGTCAGTGCAAGGGAAATATTTTTTTCCTTTAATCTAGTGCTGCAACAACAACTAATGGCTAAGAAAGAAGCGACTTTTGTCATGCTTAACATCGAGAAAATAGAAAGGTTGCCTTTCACCGTGGCCGAAATACCATCAGCAGAGTGGTTAATACACGTGGTTATTAATCTGTCTATTTCAACATTACAATTCACCTCCTCTTTGAAACACGTTTCAGTAGGCAGATATAAAAAGCTGAGAGATAGTTACATCCATGAGGTGTGGGAGATTCCCTTCTCGTACAAATGCTTCAATGGTATGAAAAAGGTCTTTCTTAGCGGTAGTGAATGCGAGACTTCTGACAGCCATTCGATGATTTGTAAACAGCTGTCCTTGCACGGGCGTGGAACGCCTCGGCTGCAAATTTGGCTTGTTATCTTAAGGGAGTTCCAGTCCCCTTGATTAGACCTATGTTCCAGGTGCTTTCAAACGGCAGCTTCGTCCTTCTCAATAATGAAGACTGTTGTGGCATGCGGACCGGAATAGTTTACGTTGTGTCAGTCTCTAAGATCGTTACATGCTGCGGGAACGTACTGTTTCCCCCCACTAGACTGAATGAGGTAGCGGATATTTGGCCTCGCATTGCTACTCCAAATGTGAATTTTGACAAGATAAGTAGACTCAAGGCTTTATTGTTTCAAAAGCATGTGGCCCTTACATCTGCACGCGAGACCTACGCACTTCAAGTGGCAAGGCCATCAGCAGAAATACAGTCCCTGTTAAATACGAACTTTCGGAGACACTTTGGTGAACTCGTGGTACGAATATTAAATGCGTCCAGCACGACTGGATTAGCAAATTTTTTCAAACCTGTCGGTTCTGGTTTTGTTCACACCTTCTCCTCCATATTCGGTTTGATACCTTCAGCTATCCACTCAATTTTCGGTAGTATTTTTTGGGGATTTCCGATAACTTTGGCTTTATTATTCGGCATTCTGCTGTTGCTGTTGTTTATGTGCAATGGCTGTCCCACCGCAACAAGGACAAATGACGGCGCTCCCATCAGCGCAGCTGTGTCGTGAACATATGATGCAGTATTTCGGAGCAACACTCCTGGAACATTTGGAGTGTGACTGGTCTTTGTCATTCAGACCGGTTTTGTATTGTGTGCAGCCCGTGTTCCGGTGCCTTTGGTGCTCTTTTGAACATGCCCTGGAAGTTTGTCTTTCACGGCAGCTCCCCACAGCAATAGATGCTGCTCTGTTGATGTTCTCGTTGAGGGTCACCAGTCATGCGCAATGAGGCTGCGTTTGCTGCGTGAAGCTAATTATGAGTTACCCTTCCTGGAGGAAGTTGCCATCAACTCATCAGTGAGCACTGCACAGGATGCCGCCTTAGTTGATACTGGGGCTCTGGAACACACCTGCTCCTCAATCATTTTTGGCGCAGACTTTCCAGTTTTGTCATCTGCCGAAGTGGAAGATCTCCTGTTTTCCATGACTTGATTCTGGACCCAATGAATGGGTCCAGAATAGTAAGTTTAATGTTTCACTGACACGTCCAGCTGGGTGGTTGTTGTGGCCCATAGATACCAACGGGTGTCATCAACGTTTTATTAACTCCTTGGGGTTTTAGGATGAGTAGGCCAGACCCTCGCTATATATCACCAGGACATGCAGATATCATTACAACATATAGGGGGTTATTCTAACTTTGGAGGAGGTGTTAATCCGTCCCAAAAGTGACGGAAAAGTGACGGATTTACCACCAGCCGTATTACGAGTCCATTATATCCTATGGAACTCGTAATACGGCTGGTGGTATATCCGTCACTTTACCGTCACTTTTGGGACGGATTAACACTCCTCCAAAGTTAGAATAACCCCCATAGTGTAGGAAAATTGTGCCAACAGTGGCTAAAATCATCCTCACTAAACGTGGTTAAAACACACCTCAATCTCTTGTCTAACACCACTGACTTACAAAATTTCCTGTCAGGCCACAGAATACCACGTAGGAAGCATTTCTTATATGCAGTATACAATGAAATATGGAAACTTTCCCAACAAGATGCTGCAGCCCGGTTAAGGCAAATAGATCAGGAAAATCTGAAAAAGGCATTAGCTGTTGTAGATAATGGGATCAACACCTTGTCCAACCGGATATATACAATAAACAACATTGTATCTTCTGCTATAGACATTATACGATCTGATATGTCTTCTTTACACCATGGACAGAGTCAGACCAGGTCCATTATGCAGTTGGGTTGGACGCTTCAAACATTGAAGGCGGATCGCGTTCCGTGGCAGCACGTCAGTGCAAGGGAAATATTTTTTTCCTTTAATCTAGTGCTGCAACAACAACTAATGGCTAAGAAAGAAGCGACTTTTGTCATGCTTAACATCGAGAAAATAGAAAGGTTGCCTTTCACCGTGGCCGAAATACCATCAGCAGAGTGGTTAATACACGTGGTTATTAATCTGCCTATTTCAACATTACAATTCACCTCCTCTTTGAAACACGTTTCAGTAGGCAGATATAAAAAGCTGAGAGATAGTTACATCCATGAGGTGTGGGAGATTCCCTTCTCGTACAAATGCTTCAATGGTATGAAAAAGGTCTTTCTTAGCGGTAGTGAATGCGAGACTTCTGACAGCCATTCGATGATTTGTAAACAGCTGTCCTTGCACGGGCGTGGAACGCCTCGGCTGCAAATTTGGCTTGTTATCTTAAGGGAGTTCCAGTCCCCTTGATTAGACCTATGTTCCAGGTGCTTTCAAACGGCAGCTTCGTCCTTCTCAATAATGAAGACTGTTGTGGCATGCGGACCGGAATAGTTTACGTTGTGTCAGTCTCTAAGATCGTTACATGCTGCGGGAACGTACTGTTTCCCCCCACTAGACTGAAGGAGGTAGCGGATATTTGGCCTCGCATTGCTACTCCAAATGTGAATTTTGACAAGATAAGTAGACTCAAGGCTTTATTGTTTCAAAAGCATGTGGCCCTTACATCTGCACGCGAGACCTACGCACTTCAAGTGGCAAGGCCATCAGCAGAAATACAGTCCCTGTTAAATACGAACTTTCTGAGACACTTTGGTGAACTCGTGGTACGAATATTAAATGCGTCCAGCACGACTGGATTAGCAAATTTTTTCAAACCTGTCGGTTCTGGTTTTGTTCACACCTTCTCCTCCATATTCGGTTTGATACCTTCAGCTATCCACTCAATTTTCGGTAGTATTTTTTGGGGATTTCCGATAACTTTGGCTTTATTATTCGGCATTCTGCTGTTGCTGTTGTTTATGTGCAATGGCTGTCCCACCGCAACAAGGACAAATGACGGCGCTCCCATCAGCGCAGCTGTGTCGTGAACATATGATGCAGTATTTCGGAGCAACACTCCTGGAACATTTGGAGTGTGACTGGTCTTTGTCATTCAGACCGGTTTTGTATTGTGTGCAGCCCGTGTTCCGGTGCCTTTGGTGCTCTTTTGAACATGCACTGGAAGTTTGTCTTTCACGGCAGCTCCCCCCAGCAATAGATGCTGCTCTGTTGATGTTCTCGTTGAGGGTCACCAGTCATGCGCAATGAGGCTGCGTTTGCTGCGTGAAGCTAATTATGAGTTACCCTTCCTGGAGGAAGTTGCCATCAACTCATCAGTGAGCACTGCACAGGATGCCGCCTTAGTTGATACTGGGGCTCTGGAACACACCTGCTCCTCAATCATTTTTGGCGCGGACTTTCCAGTTTTGTCATCTGCCGAAGTGGAAGATCTCCTGTTTTCCATGACTTGATTTGGAACAATTCTAAATTGACATTTTCATTGAATTCGGTTCTACGCCACATGCTCATTTTTTAAATTGCCAAGTAGTATGCTTGTGTGTCCTTTTAACTTGTCAAAATTGAGTACGTTTTTAGGTATGTCTTAGGTTGAGATATTTTAGTTTGGGCTTGAACCTCTTTCTACTGACAAGGGGAGGGTATTGTGTAGCCATTTTAGTTATGGCTCCATGCACGTTAGTTTAATACACTACGCCGCTGTGCACCTTGACCTGGATATATTTTATCCAGCTTCGCATTGTTATTTTTACAATAACCAGTTTTACCGTCTTGTTTTAGTTACTTCTATCTAACTGTTTTGCTTAGTTCAGCATGGTGTTCTCAAACAACACATTCTTGATCACTCTGTGCTTCAGTCAAGGCTACAGTCTGGTACATTGCCGGTAAACTTGGTAGAAGTTTAGTCTCCAACATTTGTAGAAAATACACATCCTTACGTAGGGACATTTTCTTAGAACATCTGCTGTGTTAATTATAAAAACAGTTTCTAGTCCCATTACACATCAAGAGGGAGTGCTATCGGCTGAACCGTCAGACCATCATGGAGCTTGTGAGGCTGTTGGAGCTGGATCTGTAGCCTGGTATTCGTAATCCCTATGCCATCACACCCACAGTACAGGTGTTCGCAGTACTCCACTTCCTTGCCTCAGGGTCCTTTCAAATTACAGTGGCCTGGGCAGCCAGAATGTCCCAGCCCATGTTCAGCCACGTCTTGAATAATGTCCTATGTGCCCTATTCAAATATATAGGCAGCTATGTCAGGTTCCCCCAACGTGACGATCTGCCCACTGTGAAATCAGCTTTCTATGCACATGTGATTGGGGCTATTGATGGGACCCACATTGCCCTGGTGCCACCCAGGAGGAGTGAACAGGTGTTCAGGAACCGTAAAAAATTCTACTCAACTAATGTGCAGGTGGTATGTCTCGCAGACCTCTACATCACACAAGTGACTGCCCGGTTCCCAGGTTCAGTGCACGATGCCTACATTCTGTGGAACAGCAGCATCCCACACATGATGGCACCACTGCAAAGGGATCGTGCCTTGCTCATCGGTATGTATTGTGTCATATGTGTGCCTCTGTATTCTGAACACTCTACACCACCTGCCCGATTTATCTACAGTTTTCAATATGCTTATTACCTATGGGCACACAGGTGACTCTGGTTATCCCAACCTGCCATGGCTACTGACACCTCTCAGGCATCCGATTACAGCAGCAGAAAACCGTTTCAATGAGGCCCATGGTAGAACTTGACGGGTCATCGAATGTACCTTTGGAGTGCTGAAAGCCAGATTCCGGTTCCTGCACCTCACTGGAGGGGCCCTACTGTACAGACCAGCGAAAGTGTGCCAGATCATTGTGGCATGCTGCATGTTACACAATTTGGCTCTCAGACGTCACATCCCATTACTGGATGCTGAGGAGGGTGCAGCTGTGCCAGTGACTGATGAAGGGGATATGGGGAGTTATGAGGAGGAGGATGACAAGGATGCAGCTGATTCCAGAGCAGAGCTGATCCAACAATACTTCCACTGTCATACAGATATGTGTAAAAACCATGCTATGTAACCAGTAGCAATGTCTGCCGTGTGCACAGCCGCCACCAGGGTTGTGTGTTCAGTGTGGGTGAATACATAACTTTAGATGCCGTGTTGTTATCTGTATTTCAGAACTTGTAAATTATTGCTCCCCCTTCTGCCACTGTCAAATACATTGGTAGGACAATGGTCTGCCTGTTACACATGTCATGGCTGTATAAATTGTAATCATGGTAGATAAAGACGTAGGCAGTAACTGTGCTCAAAGATGTTTATTTTAATAAGACAGGTGCAAGGGCTGATGAGTGGGGTCATGGCAAATGGGATCATCAGAGTGCTTAGCTCACCTGTGAAGAGTCGAAGACCAGTATTGTGGCCATGTGAAAACATAGTTATGACAGTGGACAGTCAACAGGGTGTCACTGTGAAACACAAGGGGGTATGTTCTGAAGTGGCTCACTTCCTTTGGGTGGTCTTGACATCAGTGGAGGCTGGATGTCTGGTTGGACGTCCTCGCTTGCGTGGCAGGTCCTCTGCTACAGGGGAAGGGGTGCTGGTGTCCTGCATGTCCTGTGGCAGGGCCTCTATTCCACTGGCTGCGGGTGACGTGGAAGGCTCAGGTGTGATCTGGCTAATGGAAGGGGCCTGCTAGTGGGAGGTGGACTGACGCAGGATGGTGGTAAGTTCCTGCAGCACTCCTGCTGTGGAGGCCACGGTGGCATTGTAGGTCTGCCTCTAAAGCCTCTGGGTCTCCTGCAGGGTAGTGAGGATCTGGGCCTTGGTGTCCTGGGATTGGTGGTATGCACCCAGAACTTGGGTGAGGGGCTCCTGGCTAGTCTGATGTTGTTGCTGCCCACTCCCTTGGACCACAGATCTCCCCCCCACTAACCCTGGCCCCCTGTGCCTGTGCCCCTGGCACAGTGTGCCCACCCCCAGTAGCATCCAGGCCTTCATTATCTGGGGCGGCTGCCCTTGACGTAGATCCCTGTACTGTGGGGCACACCTCTAATTGAGTGGTCCCTGAGGCACAGGTTTGGGGAGAAGGGGCTAGCTGAGGTGTTGTAGCCACACGGGAGGGTGGGTCCGGGGTGTCCAGGGTAGGACTACTGGTGGTGGACTGGCCAGTTGCCCCAGATGGCCCAGGCAATTCGTCATCCTCTAGACATCCACTGGGGCCTTCATCCTGGTCAGGGCTGTCTGACCCTGCCATTCTCTGCTGGGTGGCAGTGGCAGGGTTAGCTGTGGGTGGAAAGGGTGAGAGTTAGTATCTTGATATGTTGTTGTAGTGTCATGGTGTGCTGCTTGCAGTGGGTGGATTTGTTACCCAGGGATGGCAATGACATTTGCAGTAATACTGCATGGTGAATGGGCTTTGGGCCATGCTTTTCATAACATATGTAGTCCTGGGTTTGCTGTTTGATATTGCTGTAATTGCCATAGGTAGTGAGGCGGTGTTGGCTAGCAGTCGGGGTGGGCTGTGGGATGATTGTCTATGCAGGTGCTCTATGTGAGGTGTGAGAGTGACTCAGATCCGGCGTGCGTAGTGATGGATTGTGGGAGTGGTAGTTGAGGAGACTGTGAAGGTTTTGCGTGCATTGAGCAGGGTGGGTATGTGGATGGTGGGAGAGGGGTGGTGTGGCATGCAGAGTAGGAAGGTGGGGTGATAGTGGGGGGTGAAGTCTTGTGGTTTGTGATAGAATAGGGAGTCGTGGGTGCTGAGGTGGCATGCAGGACTGGAGTGGTTAGTGCTCAGGGGGGTGTTGCTTCCTTACCAGAGTCGATCGCTCCGATGATTCCAGTCAGGCCCTCAGGATGCATGATGTCCAAGACATTCTCCTCCCAGGATGTCAAGTCAAGGGGAGAAGGTGGGGGTCAACCGCGAGTCTTGTTGAGGGCTATGTTGTACCTGGACGCTATGGAATGGACCTTCCCCCTGGTGTTGTTCCACCTTTTTCTAATGTCCTCCCCTTGTCCGTGGGTAGCTGCCAACTGTGTTTACTCTGTCGATGATCCTCTGCGAAAGCTTGGTTTTCCTGGCCATAGATGTTTGCTGGACTTGAGCTCCCATCAGTTGTGGCTCGACTCTGACGATCTCATCCACCATGACCCGCAACTCAGTCAAGTGAAGCATGTTTGCTTGTGGCGTGACATGTTGTGGGGGTGCGTGTTATGCGTGTGAGGTGCAGTGCGGAGGCTGATTGTTGTGGGGGGGTGTGCAACGTGTAAAATAAATGCTCAATATGCAGTGGTTTTTATGTTGTGTATCTCTGGGTCACGGTAGTATTCACAAGAGTTTGAAGGGGTTTGAGGGTATGTGTATTATAGTGCGATGAACAGGTGTGTGTAGTGTGTGTATGTGTTTCAGGTGTGGGGTATTTGACCTGTCCAATCTGGTGTTGCCTTCTATTGGCGGTGATTTTCTAGCCCGCCGCGGTGCACACCGCCAGTGGTTTCCCACCGTGCATGTTCGACTGTGCTGAAATGTGACTCATAATATGGCGGCTGGAATGGTGTTGGGTTGGTGGTCCCGGAGGGTGGACAGTCGCTCTTTCGCCATCAGTGGCACTGGCGGTGTTGGATTTCTGGCTGTGTTTTGTCAGCTTGGTGATTGTGACTCGTAATACGGCAGCCACTGTACCGCCAACACTGGTGGGATGGTGGTGGGATTTTCCGCCAAACTCGTAATGAGGGCCCATGGGCTCTATTTAGATTTTGGAGGGTGGGATACTCCATTAAAAAGAGGTGGAAATCCAGTCTGCCGTATTACAAGTGTCATATGTTATGATGCACTTGTAATATGGTGGACGGGATATCCGACATTTTTGCAATGAAGTATCCCGTCCGGCCAAAGCTAATTAAGACTCTATGTCCTCTATAAAACAGCCGACATGGTGAACTACAGTGAAATTTAGAATTCCTTAGTGCGACCAGTATAAAGAGGATGACCACAAACAGCTTTTGGTGGAAGGGCTACAGTCTATTGAAATCAATAGGGCCAAAAATACCCTTTTAGGTGATTGCACCCTTCTTGCCTGCTTACACATAGCAATATTTCATTGTTATCCTATTGACCAATGTAAATGTATGGGTGGTATTTGATGCTACCATACTAGTCCATACATACCCCTTTTCTATCTAACAGCAATCCAGTGTTGTGCTATGGACTTTCAGCACGGTGGATAGATTAGAAGATTTCTATGTAGCTGCCTTTGGGGCCGAATTATTTATTGGTGGTGTGTATATTCCATTGTAACAGTGACAGACTATAAATACCTCCAAAATGAAGGTCCACCCGCCCAATTTAAATGCAGGCGGACCTTCAGTTTGACCGCGGCAGAAACCACTCTGTCTGTGCCGTGGCCAAACTTCTTTAACAACCCTGGGGAGTAAGGGCTGTCGGAGAAATGGCTACAGGCCCGCCCACCCAGTTTGAATGGGAAGACCTCCAGTCATTTCTTACTGTTTCTTATGGCTAGGTAAAACCTAAAAGTAAGGAACAATAACATCGAAATCACGGTTCCCCCACCATGGCAAGAGGAGCAATATATTTTTCCTGATAGAAAAGAAAATCTCACTTCAGGATTTACTTTTTGAAAAGAAAAAAGGGATTACTCCCCCTGCAGCCCAGTAGCACAGAGTAATATGATTTGACAGGAACTGTGGTCACTGTGGTTCCTGAAAATACTTTTATAAATGGCCACTTGCTTGGTGGTCATTTATAAATTAGGTGGGCATCCTCTTCAACATGAGGACAGAGAGTTATTTATTCCTCCCCCATGGTGGAATGGAGGGTCACCCCCTTAAAACTAAATCAGGTCTGTTGGACTTGGCTTTTTGACAGGGTCATCCCCAAACATTTTGCCTCCTTTGGGACGGTATGTCCCTTGTGGGGGGTGAGCGTGCCCCCCAGGAAGTCCTGGTGTGCCAGGCAATTGTTCAACCTCAGGGTGGTGACTCTGGGTTGGATGACCAGGTTCAGGGGTTAAACTCTGGCCTGGTGGGGGGTCAGTGTGCCCCCAAGAAGTCCTGGTGTGCCAGGCAATTGTTCAACCTCAGGTTGGTGACTCTGGGTTAGATGGCCTGGTGCAGGGGTTAAACTCAGACCTGGTGGGGGGTAGGTGTGCCCCCCAGAAAGTCCTGGTTTGCCAGGCAGTGATCCAGTCTGAGGGTACAGACCCTGGGCTGGAAGACCAGGATCAGGGTGTGTCCCCTGACCTGGAGGAAGAGGCTACTGATAACAGTGCCCCTACCATGTTGTCTTCTGAGGAGGCCACTCCTAGTTGGAGGGTGAGGGACCCAGAAGGGAGGGCAGGGGGAGGGAAGCCTCACCCCGGGCCCTAGTCCAACCTGAAGGTACAGACCCCAGGTTGGAGGGCCAGTTGCAGGTTAACAGCCCTGCACTGGTGGAGGAATGGTGCAGGGCTGCTTCTATAAGCACTCTGACCATGTTGGACTCTGGGGGTGCCGTTCCAGGAGGCAGGGTACAGAGCCCCAGAGGGGAGGACCAGGTTCAGGCTGTCATCCCTGACTTGGTGGAAGGGAGAGTGGTAAAAAGGTGCCCAGCACCTGGGGCTACCACCCCCCACTCTCCGGAGACACAGTGGTTGAAGAGCTTTGAGAAGCCTGGGGCTTGGCTCTCATCCCTGACGGCTGTCAGTGGCCACTGTGGCTTGCTGTCCAGGTGGACAGAGTTATCCCTGGGGAGGGGACAAGAGTCACACCCCGGGGGTAGAGTGGCCAACACCACTGTGTTGGTCCTGGTGGTACTATCCTGCTCCTGGGATACATCTGTGAGCCAAATAAGGTTAGGTGCTGCACAGATGGGATCCGCAGGTAAGGAGAAAGGTTCCCCATGGGTTGGCTTAGTGGGCCCTGAGAGTATGGACAGAGGGATCCAATTGGAGTCAGGAAGGCGAAGAACTGGAACATGCCCCTGCTGTTGTGGGCCTGGGTCCTTGTTCTATCGCCTCAAACAGGGAAGTACATCAGGATAGTGATTGTTCTCCCCTGGCTTTAGGCTGGTGGGGGGTCATGTTGGACCTGGCTTTTTGACAGGGTCATCCCCAAACTTTTTGCCTCCTTCCTCCTATTTTTTCTGACCTGTTGTTGTTGGCTTTTGAACTCTGGGCACTTTACCACTGCTAACCAGTGCTAAAGTGCATGTGCTCTCTGTGTAAATTGTACCGTTAATTGGTTTATCCATGATTGGCTATTTGATTTAATTGTAAGACCGTAGTAGAGTGCACTATATGTGCCTAGGGCCTGTAGATTAAATGCTACTAGTGGGCCTGCAGCACTGATTGTGCCACCCACTTAAGTAGCCCCTTAACCTTGTCTCAGGCCTGCAAATGCAAGGCCTGTGTGTGCAGTTTCACTGCCACTTCAACTTGGCATTTAAAAGTACTTGCCAAGCCTAAAACTCCCCTTTTTCTACATATAAGTCACCCCTAATGTGTGCCCTAGGTAACTCCAAAAGCAGGGTGCTGTGTGGGTAAAAGGCAGGACATGTACCTGTGCAGTTTATATGTCCTGGTAGTGTAAAACTCCTAAATTTGTTTCTACACTATTGTGAGGCCTACTCCCTTCATGGGCTAACATTGGGGCTGCCCTCATACATTGTTGAAGTGGTAGCTGCTGATCTGAAAGGAGTAGGAAGGTCATATTTAGTATGACCAGAATAGTAATACAAAATCCTGCTGACTGGTGAAGTTGGATTTAATATTACTATTTTAGAAATGCCACTTTTAGAAAGTGAGCATTTCTCTGCACTTAAATCTTTCTGTGCCTTACAATCCACGTCTGGCTAGGTTTAGTTGACAGCTCCTTGTGCATTCACTCAGACACACCCCAAACACAGGGTATTCAGCCTCACTTGCATACATCTGCATTTTGAATGGGTCTTCCTGGGCTGGGAGGGTGGAGGGCCTGCCCTCACACAAAGGACTGCCACACCCCCTATTGGGACCCTGGCAGACAGGATTTAACTGAAAGGGGACCTGGTGCACTTCTTAGCCACTCTTTGAAGTCACCCCCACTTCAAAGGCACAATTTAGTATAAAACAGGGCCTCTGCCCTACCACCTGAGACACTTGCTGGAGAAGAAACCTGAACCAGAAGCTGCATCCTGCCAAGAAGAACTGCCTGGCTGCTCAAAGGACTCACCTGACTGCTTTCTACAAAGGACTGCTGCCTTGCTGTTGGCCTGCTGCCTTGCTGAACTCTTGTCTGGCTGCAAAAGTGCTCTCCAAGGGCTTGGATAGAGCTTGCCTTCTGTTCCCTGAAGTCTCAGGACCAAAAAGACTTCTCTTTTTCAACTGGACTCCTTGTGCGCCAAACATTTCGATGCACAGCTTGCTCCGTGGTGAGAAATTCACTGCACGCCGATCCAGAAAGACGCTGCTCGACGCGACGCCTGTGGTGCGACCGGAACTTCGACGCACGGCCTCGCATGGACAACGCCGCCCGACTTCTAGAGAGGAAATCGACGTGACGCCTGCTGTGAGAAAGAAAATTCCACGCACAGCCCCCCGGAACGTCACGCAGCCGGATAACAAGCCGAGGAATCCACGCACAGACCCTGGGACATCTGGTAATCCCGTGATCCACAGAAGGAGACAGTCCGCATGCCGTAAAACGACGCACATCTTCCCCGAGTGAAAAATAACGACGCAAGTCCGTGTGTGAATGGGCGAAACCGACGCACACACCATTTTTCTTCCCGTAGAACAACACACATCTCCCCGCGTGAATAATAACGACGCAAGTCCGTGTGTGAAAGGGCGTAACCAACGCACACACCATTTTTCCACGCATCTCCTCTTCTGCGGCCCTCTGCGGAGATTTTTCACTCCAAACCAGGTACTTTGTGCTTGAAAGAGACTTTGTTTACTTTTTAAAGACTTAAGACACTTCATATCACTTCTCAGTGATATCTTTACAAATTCATATTGCATCTTTGATCGTTTTGACCTGCAAATACCCAGATAAATATTATATATTTTTCTAAACACTGTGTGGTGTATTTTTGTGGTGCTATATTGTGTTATTGTATGATTTATTGCACTAATGCTTTACACATTGCCTTCTAAGTTAAGCCTGACTGCTCGTGCCAAACTACCAGAGGGTGGGCACAGGATAATTTGGATTGTGTGTGACTTACCCTGACTAGAGTGAGGGTTCTTGCTTGGACAGAGGGTAACCTGACTGCCAACCAAAAACCCCATTTCTAACAAGGCCCTTTGTTATAAAGTAAATAGGTGGGAAAGAATGCCGATGTTCAAATAGTCCTCTTGTGGGACTTGGACAAGTGCAACCCTAGCTTTCTATTTTTTGATGATATCCCTAGATTGTCTTGCTATTTCAGCCTCACAACTGCAGAAATAATACAAAGGGCCTCATTTATATAATGGCAGGTGGGCAGTTTCTCTGATGAATTACTTCATCACCATGACAGAGGTACCGCCCACCAAATTTAGGAAGGACCACCAAGCTGGTGGCCATTGCTAAAGTATTATCAGGAACAATCGTCACAGTGCTTCCTGTCAATGCTGTTGACAGTTTGGTGTAGGGGGGCAATCAACATGATGGAGCCCTGCACCAAACTGTTTTCTTTTTTATTTAAAAAATAAAAAATGCAACCCTCACCAGTTTTCATTGCCCCTTGCCGCCAGTGTTGTCCTGGGGATGAATGGGCAGTAAAAACTGATCTCTGATTCCACCCATCGAAATTTGGTAAATGGAATTAGAGGTCTACTTCCGACAGCCCCTTACTCTGCGGGCCCATGGGAGGGGTTTAATAACAGTGGAGACAGAGTAATTTCCAAAGTTGTGAAACGTGAGGTCTGCCCACTTTTAAATTGTGCTGCCACTGCAACAGGGTATACATTCCACCAAGATATAAATCAGGCCCAAAGTCTGTAGAAATAGGTGTTTTTCACAATAGTCATATTCAAAATCGCTTTTTTCAGAAATGTCTCAAATGTCTAGCCTCCCGGTGGCTCATGGTTAGGATGAGAGAGCAAAAAGAGATTTTATGGTGGGTCTTGGTGCCTTGGGTTAAGATATCTGACAGGAGGATTAAAAAACATCAGATAAAAAAAACTGGTTTAAATTTTCATATCTTAAGGTCACGTGGACATTTCCTTTGGGGTGACCTAAGCCTTTTGCCAAATCCAGCTTCCAATCAAATAGAAGCACTGTGTAAAGTTCAAATGCTTCTGACCAATTGTAAAAGAGGATTCCCAAGAGATTATTCCCTGCAAATATGGAGAGGTGGTCTGTAGACTCCTGCTTCCAGGCTGAGAACAACAACAATTACTTATGATAGCTAGCAAGGAATTTCTAATAGTGGTTCCCGGGGTTAGAAAGCCACATACAGAAGTCGTGGCCTCTAACAGTGAGCTGCCAGAACTGCAGGCCCCTGTTCTTCAAGGAAGATGGTAGAAAGGGTCCTGCACGGGTTTCAAGCAAGGGGCAGTAGCCTTACTCGAGGTAAGAAAAATCACCCTACTCTGAATACTTGAAGGCATATTTACGGATTTGTGGCGCAGTGCAGCAATTTACCTTGCTGCACTGCCCTTTGTGTAACAGGGAAAGGGCAGGAATGTGCTGAATCTATGGCATACGGCACAATCCTGTCCCTCCCCCTGTGTTGGCGCTCTTTTGGCAGCCTAGCACCAACGCAGGCACCCTTGCATCATGGTGCAAGCGTGCCTGTGTTACATGCAGGATTGTTTTTATGCAGGAAGGGACACACACAGCACAGAATGCAGCACACATAGAAAGAGGAAAAAACGGAGAGAAATAAGCATACTTCTCCTTGTTACGCCTCTCCTGGGGAGGCATATCTCTTTGGCACGTTCTCAGATTTACAAGTTCTTGTAAATCAGGGAATGCCTCAAAATCCATGCAACACCCTTGAAAACGCCTCCCTGGCACACAGTAATGTAATGCAGCGATTTGTGGTGCGTTACATCAGTTGAGACTTATGAAGCCAGGCAGGGCCATGCAAGCTGGCTTTGCGTGGCTTCATAAATCTCGCTTACAGTTTGTGCCGCTCTTGTACTACATTGCGTGGAGCAAGAGCGACGCAAACCAGGCCATAAATATGACCCTTAGTACTTTTCACAAACTCCAATGCACCTGACGGGATACGATTGCGTCTGTATAGCGTTCTCTGTGGCAGAGAAGTCCACACCGGGAAAATGGAATCTCTTTTATTTTTCTGTAGGGTAGATACTTTTCCTTGTTGAGAAGCCCCCCTTAGATCAGCACCAAATCCTTGGGGTGATCAATTTCCCTTCCCAGCCTGGAAAGGGGATTACGCCAGCCCTTGGCTGGAGAAAAAATACAGCAATTTCCAGGCTGGAGTGTGTGAATGCCCATAAAGACACTTCTTGGAGAACATTCACCAACTTCCAAGGCTACCCACTTCTTGAAACTGCCTGAACCCCACCCTTTGAGTGGGATTTATGGGTGCAGAGATCTCTGTACTCGTGGCAGAGTCCTCCAGCATTTTAAAAGGATTTATGTTTGCCAGGAATCCCTTTTGAGAATTCCTGGAAGGCGTGGGGTAAATTTAGTGGTAAAATTAAGTTTACATATTAATTTGCTTTTGTGAATAATCCTCAAAGTGTCATCTGAGGGATAACTCTGCTTTCTAAAACGGACACCTGAAAGATCTAGATAACCTGGGCATATTTGTGCTGTCTGAAGTCAAAGTCTAAACGTTCATGTGTTGCTTGAATTATGGCTCTGTGGTGTGCAGTTTGATTCTGTAATGATTGTGAAAACTACCGTGTTTATACTTTTTTTAGCGCCGCATTTGCGCCGCTTTTTGGCGCAAAACGGCGCAAACCTACAAAATACAATGGCATTTTGCAAGTTTGTGCCGTTTTTGCGTCAAAAAACGACGCAAATGCGGCGCAAAAAAAGCTTACGACTCTTTAACCTATGCAACCTGATGGACAGCTGAGTGTGGGCTGGCCCACTGAGTCATTCGCGTGTTTAGGTGTTTTATTAAGTGCTAGTAACTTTTAAGGCTGCTGCAAAGCCCCGTAAGACACTCTCAGCACCTAGAAAGGTCGAACCAAAATGTTGTGCAGACAATTAAAGTGAGCAGAGTGAGAACTGTGCATCAAGAGCTGTGCACTGTGAGGCAAGGCTATATCACGAGCGAGTCCATGTCATGCTCCAGGTATGCAATCAAAAGATTCCAGGGGCCATTACTGGGAAGGTCACATTTGAGTCGCGTGCATGGGACTAGAGACCCATTCAAGTGCTCTGACCTGAATCTAGTCACTCTGCAAGTGCTAAAACCAGCTTTTGTGACTGGATTTGTTCAGTTGTGGGGATTAGGCTCATATTAGACTGGAGATTTTATCTGCTCTTTTGTCACACTTATCCTGCTCGCTCTTTGCTGGAGTTGCCACTTTCCATTAAAACAGGACCCAGTGCTTAATTTGTATATAAGTATGTGCCGGTGCCAACAGCTCTCCTCTGAAACGCGCGGTTCCTGCAATTAAATGTGTGAACACAGAGTAATGAGGCAGCGTAATCCTGAAGCCATCTCGGGCCTCTTCAATCCATTTACAGCCACTTCCTGCCCCTTCAGCTCACTCTTGCAGCTTTCTACTTTCTCTCTTTGTGACACTTTTTCATTTTTCTCTTCCTCCGTCTTTCCCATATGAGGCTTTTGCTCGCAGTAAATTCTTGAAGAACAAAAATTAGTGCCGGCCCTGAAAAATAAGTGCTGGTGCCCCGCACCGGAAACCACTGTCTCAAATTAAGCACTGATAGGACCCCAGCATGACCACTAAAGTGCACCTGTGATGCATCATCCTGCGCTTTATACAATACTCTGTGAAGGCGCTGGGACCTGGGACTGCTGATGGCAGGAAAGACTGCGAGTGAGAGAGGTGGTGAATGTCATGTGTGTGCATGTGTATGGAGGATATGTACTGTACTGCAGAATAGTTGAAAAACTAACATATACAGTCTGAGCAGGTATGCTCTCTGTGCCTGAACCAGAAGATTTAGCTTTGAGAAGTTGTATGTTACTCCTGCACTCTTCTAACACTCACACCTTACAGGAACACTCCTAGCTTAGTCCCGGCTTCTTTGCTATTTCTAAGCCCAATTCACGTAGTTAGATATATTTGCATAGTAATCGGATTGTTTAAAGTCATTAACAATTGAGTTATATGTTATTTTCTAAATATATAGTCACATACCTTATGTTTACATTTTCATAATGTGATTTAAACAGGTGTTTGCAGTATTTACAGATATGGTTTATTTTAATTTTTAATTTTCAGTATTTGATAATATTTTTGTTGTATTTATTGCATCTACTTTCATTACTGCATTTGGCTTTGTGCTTTTTAGGGCTATCCCCAGCCTCCTTTGCTTTGTGCGTTATTACCTTGCAGTATCTGTGAGTGGCCTTGTTTGGCGTATGACTTGCTGCAAGGCTTGGCTATAGCAGATTTGTACTTGATTGTACTGCAGTTTTACTGTGGTTGATGTGAGTACTTTAGTAAGCTAAAAGCTGCTTACCCTTTTATATTAAGCCTGACTTACTCCTGAAACTGAGGAGTACTACAAGAGTAATTCTCTGTGAATTGTGCCCACAGCATTGGAGAGGCACTTTAGGTATTTCATGTGGTAGAACATGAAGTAGTCATGCAGAGATCTACTTCACATGCCTTTGTGAATTGGCCTGCCATGTCCAGAAACATGGCTCTGCTCTCGAAAGCCAAAACCTCTGGACCAGCACTTCTTGTGTCATCACAGCTTATAAGCTCTGCTTCAGATATTCAACCAATCATTTGATTGTTTGGGGGCACTGTGAGACAGTCAGGTCCTGCTTAAAAGTTCTCTCACAGTACCAGTGCTCTGGTATCAGAAAACTCGCTTTAAAAACTCTTTGCCTCGTTGCGTCTTTTGCTGCTTTTGGCTGAAGCACAACACCATCCTGTCCTCGCTTTCTTGGTAAACTTAAGTTTGAAAGAAAATTGGCCTCATTACGAGGTTGGTGGTCCAAGGACTGCCAGCCCTGCTTCGACGATCTTACCTCCACAATTGTGGAGGTCCGACACCCACATTACACCCCTGGTGGGCTGACCCACCAGGAGAGTGCTGTCCCCATCAGGAACATGGTTCCTGACGGGGTGACGACAGTCGGCGTTGTACTCAGCCAGGGCGGCTCTCAACTCAGCGCCACCTGGCTGATTGTAACTCAGCTTTCTGGCAGCCTTTCCTTGGCGGGGAGCCCACCATGGAAATGCTGGCGGAAAGCCAGTGCCAGGGGCCACAGGGGGACCCCTGCAAAGCACCATCGGAATGCACATTGTCCACCTCCCCCTCACCCCCCGTGCGACGGCATTGGCCTCAGTTCCATGTGGAGCCAAGACCAATGCCGCCTCACAGTTTCCACTGGCCGCCAGTCAGCCCAGTGGAAACCTTGTAATGGGTCTGGTGGGGAGACCGCTGGCTCAGCGTTGGATGAGACCTTATATATTGTTAGGGAGCAGGAGGTGCTGGTGGGACCCATGGGATGATGCTTCCAGAGGGTTCAGAGCAGGGACTTGCAGCTAAAGCTATCTGTGTGCTAGTGAGCGGACACGAAAAAGAAAAGACAATAGGGAGGTCCCCCCTATCATCCCTCTCTCAAAAAGAAGGAGAATGTAAAGAAGTGAAACCTGCCATTAACACTTGGTCACCAGAATGTTTCCCTGATCCCAAACCATGATCTATCGTCCTGGATGGCAATAGTTTAATGTTTTTTCTTTCAATAGGATGTGCGTCTTCTTTGGAAACTGCCTTTTGGTTCCATAGACATCATGGGGGTTATTACAACTTTGGAGGAGGTGTTAATCCGTCCCAAAAGTGACGGTAAAGTGACGGATATACCACCAGCCGTATTACGAGCCCATTATATCCTATGGAACTCGTAATACGGCTGGTGGTATATCCGTCACTTTACCGTCACTTTTGGGATGGATTAACACCTCCTCCAAAGTTGTAATAACCCCCCATATGTGTTGCTGTGATAGGGCAATGGTAACTTGGGTACTTTGCCCAATGTATGTTATTATTATTGCTATTATTGTTATCATTTTTATTGGTAGACTTCAGCTCCACTCCAGCATCTTTCATTCACATACTTAGAGACACTTCTCAGGGGCAACTTCTTTTAAAATATCATACAAAGGGAGTGGTGGGAATTGAGCTCTGTTATCAACAGAACGTATATCCTTTAGGGCTCGGACTTGATTGAGTATTTTCATCGATAAACAAAATACTTTCAAACATTTTGGTGGTCATTACAACCTCAGCAGTCTTTTAAGAAGACCGTCGAGGGACCGCCGTGCGGAAGACCGCCAGTAGTGGCGGTTTGCCGCTCGGCGTATTATGACCGTTGGCTGCTCTCCGTCGTTTTTCCGACAGAGAGCCGCCAACAGCCATACTTGCGGGCGGCGGGGAAGTGGAGGTTGCTCCACCTCCACCGCCACGCCAACAGAACACCGCCGAGCTAATCACGTCCTGTGATTCTGCGCGGCGGTGTTCTGTTGGCGGTGTGTGTTGGCGGAGCCACCCCCATGGCTCCCGTCCTCTCCCGGAGGATCGACGGAACAGGTAAGTCGATCATCCGTTAGGGGAGGGGGGTGGGGGAGTGTTGTGTGTTGTGTGGGTGCATGGGGGTGTGCGTCTGTGTATGTAGGGGGGTGTGTGAGTGCGTGTATGCTTGCGGGGGTGTTGCGTGTTTCGGAAATGTGTGCGTGAATGTGGGTGTCTGACTGTGTGTGTGGATGTTGGCATGTATGTCGGTGTGTGTGCGTGTATGTGTGTTGGTGGTGCCTGCGTGCGTGTCGGGTGTGTATGTGTAAGGTAATGTCGGGGGTCGGGGTGGGGAGGGGGGGTCCTGCCACCTTTGGGGGGTGGCAGGGGTGGTGGGGGGTGTAGGGGAGGGAGTCTGGGTGGGGATGGGTGGTGGGGGAGACCCCTATCAGTGCTAGGGAAGGAATTTCCTGGCACTGATAGTGCTTACCGCCATGGATTTCATGGCGGTTCCTACCGCTGGAAATCCACGGCGGTAAGCCGGGTCACAATACCGGTGGCGGTATTGTCACGGCCACCGGGCTGGAGACCCAGGTCTCCAGCCCTGCGGGCGGAACGGGGAAGCGGCGGATGACCATGGCGGTAACCGCCATGGTCAAAATACTAAAAAAAAGACCGCCGGCCTGTTGGCGGTCTTACAGCCGCTTTAACACCGTCCGCCAGGGTTGTAATGACCCCCTTTGTCTTTTGTAATTTGAGTCTGAGAAATAACAATGCACAATAAAAAAGAAAATAGTAACATTAATTAGCAAAATATAAAGCACAGCAAAATGCAATTGAAATTATGATGGACAACAAACAGCAAAGACAGAAAGTATTCCTAGTACATATCTGGTCTGGAAAGGTCATTGATTCTAATGGATTTCTGATGGAATTCCTTTCAAGTACAAAATCTTGCAAATTATACTCGTGTTATGTTTTTTGTGGTTGTGGGTATGATGTGTAGGTGCCACTCCTGTTAGTACCTGTCACTTACTTTCTGAATTGTATGTTAAAATTTTATTACCTAAACGGACGCGTTCCCCAGCCATGAAGAGTGCTTCTGGTTGAAATCATTGGCCCAATGGGGGACCAGGGTGATGTGTGTTTTTAGGCTTGCTTTGGTGTCAGCATCTTTCACTTCTTGGCCCATATTTTTACTTTTTTAGCACTGCATTTGCATCATTTTTTTTAACGCAAAATTGGCGCAAACTTCCAAAATACAACTGTATTTTGGAAGTTTGTGCTGCTTTTGTGTAAAAAAACCAACTCAAATGCGGCGCTAAAAAAGTATAAAGGGAGTCATGCAAGGGGATTAAGTTGACAACATCGAGAAGCAGCCACGGCACACGTTCTGACTCCTAAAGCACTGTCACACAAACCTGAAGTGCACGAAGGGCCGCTCACACAAGCCCCTCCCCCCTTCTATGAACTGCATGGGCCAAGTTACATACACTTTGCCCTGGTGCAAAGGTGAAGCAGATACCCTTCTGCGTCTTGTTTGCTGCTGGCAAAACAGGTTTTGCACCAGCTAATGCTAAACTTTCTTTCACTCAGACAAGAAAATTAAGCACAAGTGTCAGAATCCCTTCCAGACGTCTATGGGGCAAGCTAGAGTTCCTGGGCTTAGTTGTGGAGACTGAGGGCCTCCTTATTAGTTTGGTGGGCGGTGGAGGCTGCCAACCCAACACTTTAAGCCGGAAGACAGCCTACCAAACTCTTTGGGCTGGAAGACCGCTCTCTGGTTTTCCACCTGTTGGCCCTATTACGAGTTTCCAGCTGGCCCAGCAGGAAACTCACCAGAACATTGACGCCAGCTCATAATCTACGCAATCGGCAATGTTGCGGTGTGTTGGGTGCGACCGCAACCGTCGCGCTTTCCACTGCCTGTAATTCAGGCAATGAAAAGCGCAACAGGGCTGTCCATGAGGGCTCCTGCACTGCTCATGGCAAGTGCATGGGCAGTGCATGGGCTCCCATGGTGCCACGGCACACCATCTCCGTCAGCCTTTGCATGGCGGTGGAAAAGCCATGCAAAAGCTGGCAGACACGGGGACGTAATCCCCAGGGCAGTGCTGCCAGCAGCACTGCCCTGGCGGATTAAGACCGCTGGCATCACCAGGCCATCAACCCAGCCTAAAAGTGGCGGTGCCAGGGGTGTGACCGTGGTGCTTTTGCCATGGTCGTAATGTGGAAGTCGGACAGCCACTTTGGCTTAAAAGTGGCGGTGCTGGCAGTCCGACCGTGGCGTTTTTGCCACGGTCGTAATGTGTAGGTCGGACCGCCACTTTGGCAGAGGTCCGACCCCCACTGCAAGTGTGTCGATCTTAAGCCCACCACACTTGTAATGAGGGCCTGAAACCTTATGTCTTGAGGCCCGGCCTACTATAGATCCGCACCCTACCATAAATACGGCGCAACCGGGCTGAGTACCCCTTTGGTCCTCGACTCTCAGGAATAACATGGTCCGAGCATTCCAATGCTCCTTCATGGGGGGAGGGTTACATATAGTGGGTAAACACACACTCACAACTCAGAATATAGGCAGCAATTAATTATGGTCCTGCCAAATACTGATGTTTATGAAAAAATAGAAGTATTTTATTTTGCCACTACTAACATAAAGGTAAAAGCGACATTCACATACAACTTACACAGTCCCCCGGAGGTCGGGGCTCTAGTGTTTCATTGTCAGTTCCCTGTGTCTCTCTCCCTCCTTGCTCTAGTGATAGTGGTTATTTCCTATTCAATATAGGCAACATCTAGGGTAAGCCCCACTAGTAGTCTGAGTCTCAAGAGTCCACTCAGACTATTTTTAAAGTCCAAAGTGGTCCAGCGCCAAAGTGTTATCTAGCAAGCAAGTTCACTACTGGCCCAAAATCAGCCTCACCAGCGCTTGCAAAGTTAGAGTGATTAGAGTTCCTGACTGCATCCCCTCCATGGGCATTAGAGCGGCTGGTTCAGGTGAATTAACTTTACACGTCCCAGGTGGGCTGCGTTTGGGGGTCGTCAAATTCCTGACATGGTTGTGCAACCACAGATTCTTCACAGCTTCCCCTGGTAGTTGAAATCTCTGGTCCATCACACAGTGGGGGTAGGTAGTGCAAATGTCATGATGCTGATCCTGTGTGCCGGGGTAGGTGTGTAATCGTCTCCATGGCGATCTCACTCTCCCTGCGATGATCCTAATCATACCAGATTTTTTACTGGTCCTGATAACCCCCACTGGCATACAGGGACACCATATATCTACTGCACATGGTCTTCAACCAGACCGGCACAGCAGATTCCTTCATGGCAGCCACTCCTGGCACATAAGGTCATCGGCTCTCCAATGCACAAACACTACTGCCCTCTCCACATGGCAATCTGTCCACAGCAGCCTCTCCTGGCATACAGGATCACCGATCACTTACTTCACACAGGCTGTGGCCCGATCAACACAGCGATTATCACAATTCAATTGGCGGCAGCCTCTCCTGGCATACGGGGTCTCCGACTTCTCACTGCACACTGACAGTGACCAATTAAGCACAGAGATGGCCATGGCTCACTTCACAGCAGCTTTCTCTTGTCATGCGAGGGTCGCTGACTTTTTCCTGCACACGGGCAACAACCTGATCGGTGAAGCAGCCATCTTCTCACACCTCACAAAGACAGTCCACTCAACAGTATTCCCCACTGGACCATGCTCCGTCCAACGCTCTCCTCTTCTTCAGAGGGCACATTGGGCTTGGCAAACAGGCAGGCTCCGGGGCAGGTGGTCTTGGATTCCCTAAGCAAGGTTCCCTCACCC
Organism: Pleurodeles waltl; assembly: GCF_031143425.1. Classification (NCBI taxonomy): domain Eukaryota; kingdom Metazoa; phylum Chordata; class Amphibia; order Caudata; family Salamandridae; genus Pleurodeles; species Pleurodeles waltl. The sequence goes on along the minus strand of NC_090446.1, from coordinate 1,371,944,866 downwards.
AGCTGGGAGACTACCAGACCTTGGCTCCCAGCCCTGGTCACAGGCAGGAGTCTTGTAGAGCTTCTCCTCCTCACAAAGCCCGACTGGCTGCTTGACTGTTGACAATTGTGGGAACTTGAGCACCCTCCTTATAGTTCATTACCAGACACCAAATATGATTAAGAGTCTGAGTGCTTGAAGTTCATGTTGGGGTCTGATTCCTTTAAAAGTGCCCACTGCCCTTTCATCCTCTAGAAAGCAGTCTGTCATAGCAGACTTGACTCCAAAACTGATAGCCTCACAACACAGTCCATGGGAATCACTAGAGACCACACCTGGATATCAGTCACGGTAATGTGTGTATGGAAAGGTTAGCCAAGGGCCTCAGCCCTGCTGTTTATGATTCTCTTCTCTACCCCACCTCTTTCCTGTGATGTCCTCAGGCCCTTTTACTTGTGACCTCTTTCTGAATCAAAGAGCACCCTTTGGGGTGTACTGAAGGATCCTCTTTCTTCCTTCTCCAGTTTGTCCCACCCAGAATACAGGAATGCAGCAACATAGAAATCTGTCTGGGGGGATTCCTCTACCTCCTCCCCTCATGTCCCACCTTGCACCCCAGGTTTCCCAAAATAGAACCCAGAGTCCTTCATGTACAGCACCACTCAGAGGCATACAAACACCAAGCACATGTATTCAACATACATCCACCGCAGAGCACTAACCCTTCATTTACTGCTCCTTTCACAGTCACACATACAATATACTCAGCACATGCATTTAACATGCACACACTGCACAGCGGTATACCCTTCAAATATTGCACCACTCACAGGCATGCATGTGCCCAGCTCAGGCATTTAACCTGCAGGCACTGCACAATACTGCATTATCCCTGTATTGTACCCTTCGCAGGCACTTTGCTCTCACCTTCTCCACCAAAGCAAGGTCATTTCTCTTTAATGGAACTCAGACAAGCTGAAATATGAGTTCAAATGTTTTCTTTGTAGGGGTTATTTCTGCACAATGGATCTGTGCAGGAGAACAACACTATGGGGCATATTTATACTCTGTCTGCGCCGAATGTGCGTCAAAAAATTTGACGCACATTCAGCGCAAACCTTGCCCCATATTTAAACTTTGATACCCGAGCCCGCGGACGTCAAAATCCTGCCCTGTGCGTCATTTTTTGGATGTGGCAACCCGCCTTGCGTTAATAATATGCATGGTAGACGTTCCCGTCCAAAAAATGACTTAAACACCTGTGCGTCGTATTTATGCGTCCGATTCGCCTGGGTCAGGGCAGGCGTTAAAATGGGGCAAACACACCTGTATTTAATCAGAACACACAGAAGCAACAGCAGAGCAGCAAAAGGGAGACATGGAGGTGCTTCTCATCCAGCGTGCACACAGATGCAGAGCCCAGCAGCAACAACAGCAGCTACCACAACACCAGCAGGGACCCCAAAGGCAGTGCAGAAAGCAGGAGAGGATAATCCGCACCAGAACGACCCTTCATGGCCTCAGGGAACATGACATCATCCAGAGGTACAGGTTGAACTGGCAGGCCATTCAGCAGCTGCTGTGAAACATTGAGCCACAGTTGGCACCCACCTTGCTGACACCCCGCACCATCCCAAAAGAAACCAATCTGCTTGCCGTACTTCACATGCTGGCAAGTGGCTCTTTTCAAACAACGGGTGCCCTGGCTGCCGGAATATCATAGCCATAATTCTCTGCCTTTTTGCTCAAAGTACTGGATACCATCATTGGACTCACACACCGCCACATCTGCTTCCCTAACACACTGCAGAAGCAGCAGGAAACAAAACAAAACAGGGGTTCTACCTCATTAGTGGCTTCCCACATGTCCTTGGTGCAATGGACTGCACACATGTACGCCTTGTGCCACCTGCTGCAACTGAACACCTCTACCGCAACAGGAAGCACACACATTCCATCAATGTGCAGGCCATTGTCGATCACCAAGGATTGATCACCAACATCGTGGCAAAATATCCTGGGAGTGTCCATGACTCATTCATCTACCATCAATCAGCACTTCCAGGATGGACGGTATGGCAATGAACTACTTGTTGGTAAGCACAAAAACCTACATATATACACACTGCACAGCAAACCTCTAGGACACACAACACATACACCACAACAGCAACATGTCAACAGGAACAAACTGAGGCCGTGACATCGCTAGCCATGTTTCATGGGTCACCATTGAACCTGTCACACATCTGAAATTAGTATACAGTCTAATGTTAAGACGTCAATGATCACGTTTGGAGTGGGTTGCCTAATTGTCACCTTGCAAAATGTAAGCATCTCAATTATGTTTACATTAATCCATTGCATAAGTCTAAAGTTATGGGATGTCCAGGGTACATTGATATGAACGTGTTAACAACACTGCCAAATTGAACCTGTGTATATAACTATCATCTCACCCCCAGTGAAGACACAGGGACACCTATATCACAAGTCACAATGCTAGGGAGGGCACACTGTACTGCAAATCCCAAAACATACTACTGACAACTGGTCAGCAGCCAAACACTCGTTCAGCCAAGGAGACAACATAATGCAGATTGTACATCCTACAAGCCTAGGATGCAACACAATAACACAAAAGAGTCACAGACAAATCAAGACAACTACTGCCATGCAAGGTGATTTCAATGGGGCAAGCTACATCAATATGATCCCATTCATTTTCTCTTTCAGCTGATCAGGGGTATGGGATCCAGCCATGGATTATGACACCATTTGGCAACCCAAGCACTGCAGCAGAGCGTCCCTACAATGACGCACAAAGGAGGACACGCAGCATAGTCGAGAGGACCTTCGGCATCCTCAAGTCAATATTCAGGTGCCTCAACATCACTGGTGGTAGCCTCCTATATTCCCCTGAATTGGTCTGTAAGATCATTCTAACATGTGCCATCCTGCACAACATTTGCATAAGAAGGAGCATTCCCCTCTTGGAACCAGAGCCACACATGCCTGAAGAGGAGGATGGTGGCCTGCAACATGAGGGGGAACAACAAAACATGGCTGCTGGATTGCGTAGGCACCAACATATTGTGAACAATTTCTTTTAAAAATAATCACCATCACCACTGTATTAACTAATGTAAATAAACACTGATAATAATCACCAAAGCATGGTCTGGCTAATCATTTGTGCTCACCTTTATCTCTAACTATCAGAATAAGAGTGTAGCCTTATGGAGCATTGCTGATATACTGATCAGGACACAGAAAATCCCAGAGCAGTTGTGATGCGTATCATACAACGGTCACATACACACACACACTGTAAATGACATATATCCTGTACGTTTCACCTTTGAAGGGCAATAGCAGAAGACCACACCTATTTCACACATACATGTTGGCAACATGGTTCATCGCAGCATATGGCACACAACTAAGACACCATCACTCAATAAGGGGAAAACAAGCCTCATACATGAGGCAGTTGATGTGCTATTGCATCGGTAACAGGAATGTTTGACCAGACCCTTGACAGCAGTAAGTCCAACTGCATCCAATCTTTTCAAGGACTATCTGTGACTAGAGTTCCATATAAGCAGAACATAGATAGCACAAGTGCCACACATATGACAAGCATTGCTAACATGACATACCATGTACATGTCAGCCCATTTTCTAACTCCTGACAGCACACACCTGTGATCACCTCCATGCACACCACCCAACTGAACATGCACTGCCCCTGCTGATGCCTGGAACAGCATAGAAATTGTCATTTTGTCAAATACCCCGTTATGCATTGCTTCTAATTAAGCTGTGTAACACAGCCCTTGGGTTCATGTGTCACCTTAAAAAACACAGGACATACACAGTTTTACATGTCAACTGTCTTGTTCCTCCTCCAACCAGTCTTAGTCAGACCACTGATTATGTAACTTGTGAAATTGCTGGTTCCTGATTGACCCTGCATCCTGTCAGCCTGACTGGCACCTGTCTGTGCGTTACCCTAAAGATTCCTTGTGGCTACATATGTACCACACTTGCTTTACCAAACCTCTCATTCCTCAGAGGGTACTTTGTCATGTGCTTCATCAATGCATACCCAAATACATTGTATAGCATCATCTGCCTTTTAATTGTACTATATTTGTTAAATTGTCTTTGAATACCAAAATCATGGCCCATCCCTGTAGGAAAGTACCATCTTGCCTGGCATGTTACCCCCATTTTTCACTGTATATATGTTGTTTTAGTTGTATGTGTCACTGGGACCCTGGTAACCCAGGGCCCCAGTGCTCATAAGTGTGCCTGAATGTGTTACCTGTGTAGTGACTAACTGTCTCACTGAGGCTCTGCTAATCAGAACCTCAGTGGTTATGCTCTCTCATTTCTTTCCAAATTGTCACTAACAGGCTAGTGACCATTTTTACCAATTTACATTGGCTTACTGGAACACCCTTATAATTCCCTAGTATATGGTACTGAGGTACCCAGGGTATTGGGGTTCCAGGAGATCCCTATGGGCTGCAGCATTTCTTTTGCCACCCATAGGGAGCTCTGACAATTCTTACACAGGCCTGCCACTGCAGCCTGAGTAAAATAACGTCCACGTTATTTCACAGCCATTTTACACTGCACTTAAGTAACTTATAAGTCACCTATATGTCTAACCTTTACCTGGTAAAGGTTAGGTGCAAAGTTACTTAGTGTGAGGGCACCCTGGCACTAGCCAAGGTGCCCCCACATTGTTCAGAGCCAATTCCCTGAACTTTGTGAGTGCGGGGACACCATTACACGCGTGCACTACATATAGGTCACTACCTATATGTAGCATCACCATGGTAACTCCGAATATGGCCATGTAACATGTCTATGATCATGGAATTGCCCCCTCTATGCCATCCTGGCATAGTTGGCACAATCCCATGATCCCAGTGGTCTGTAGCACAGACCCTGGTACTGCCAAACTGCCCTTCCTGGGGTTTCACTGCAGCTGCTGCTGTTGCCAACCTCTCAGACAGGCAGCTGCCCTCCTGGGGTCCAGCCAGGCCTGGCCCAGGATGGCAGAACAAAGAACTTCCTCTGAGAGAGGGTGTGACACCCTCTCCCTTTGGAAAATGGTGTGAAGGCAGGGGAGGAGTAGCCTCCCCCAGCCTCTGGAAATGCTTTGTTGGGCACAGAGGTGCCCAATTCTGCATAAGCCAGTCTACACCGGTTCAGGGACCCCTTAGCCCCTGCTCTGGCGCGAAACTGGACAAAGGAAAGGGGAGTGACCACTCCCCTGACCTGCACCTCCCCTGGGAGGTGTCCAGAGCTCCTCCAGTGTGCTCCAGACCTCTGCCATCTTGGAAACAGAGGTGCTGCTGGCACACTGGACTGCTCTGAGTGGCCAGTGCCACCAGGTGACGTCAGAGACTCCTGCTGATAGGCTCCTTCAGGTGTTAGTAGCCTGTCCTCTCTCCTAGGTAGCCAAACCCTCTTTTCTGGCTATTTAGGGTCTCTGACTCTGGGGAAACTTTAGATAACGAATGCAAGAGCTCATCCGAGTTCCTCTGCATCTCTCTCTTCACCTTCTGATAAGGAATCGACTGCTGACCGCGCTGGAAGCCTGCAAACCTGCAACATAGTAGCAAAGACGACTACTGCAACTCTGTAACGCTGATCCTGCCGCCTTCTTGACTGTTTTCCTGCTTGTGCATGCTGTGGGGGTAGCCTGCCTCCTCTCTGCACCAGAAGCTCCGAAGAAATCTCCCGTGGGTCGACGGAATCTTCCCCCTGCAACCGCAGGCACCAAAAAGCTGCATTACCGGTCCCTTGGGTCTCCTCTCAGCACGACGAGCGAGGTCCCTCGAATCCAGCGACTCTGTCCAAGTGACCCCCACAGTCCAGTGACTCTTCAGCCCAAGTTTGGTGGAGGTAAGTCCTTGCCTCACCTCGCTGGGCTGCATCACTGGGAACCGCGACTTTGCAGCTACTCCGGCCCCTGTGCACTTCCGGCGGAAATCCTTTGTGCACAGCCAAGCCTGGGTCCACGGCACTCTAACCTGCATTGCACGACTTTCTAAGTTGGTCTCCGGCGACGTGGGACTCCTTTGTGCAACTTCGGCGAGCACCGTTTCACGCATCCTCGTAGTGCCTGTTTCTGGCACTTCTCCGGGTGCTACCTGCTTCAGTGAGGGCTCTTTGTCTTGCTCGACGCCCCCTCTCTCTTCAGGTCCAATTTGCGACCTCCTGGTCCCTCCTGGGCCCCGGCAGCGTCCAAAAACGCCAAACGCATGATTTGCAACTAGCAAGGCTTGTTGGCGTCCTTCCGGCGGGAAAACACTTCTGCACGACTCTCCAAGGCAAGAGGGATCCGTCCACCAAAGGGAAAGACTCTAGCCCTTTTCGTTCCTGCAGAAACCTCAGCTTCTTCTGTCCAGTCGAAGCTTCTTTGCACCCGCAGCTGGCATTTCCTGGGCATCTGCCCATCTCCGACTTGCTTGTGACTTTTGGACTTGGTCCCCTTGTTCCACAGGTACCCTAGATTGGAAATCCACAGTTGTTGCATTGCTGGTTTGTGTCTTTCCTGCATTATTCCTCTAACACGACTTCTTTGTCCTTAGGGGAACTTTAGTGCACTTTGCACTCACTTTTCAGGGTCTTGGGGAGGGTTATTTTTCTAACTCTCACTATTTTCTAATAGTCCCAGCGACCCTCTACAAGGTCACATAGGTTTGGGGTCCATTCGTGGTTCGCATTCCACTTTTGGAGTATATGGTTTGTGTTGCCCCTATCCCTATGTTTCCCCATTGCATCCTATTGTAACTATACATTGTTTGCACTGTTTTCTAAGACTATACTGCATATTTTTGCTATTGTGTATATATATCTTGTGTATATTTCCTATCCTCTCACTGAGGGTACACTCTAAGATACTTGGCATATTGTCATAAAAAATAAAGTACCTTTATTTTTAGTATAACTGTGTATTGTGTTTTCTTATGATATTGTGCATATGACACTAAGTGGTACTGTGGTAGCTTCACACGTCTCCTAGTTCAGCCTAAGCTGCTCTGCTAAGCTACCATTATCTATCAGCCTAAGCTGCTAGACACCCTATACACTAATAAGGGATAACTGGGCCTGGTGCAAGGTGCAAGTACCCCTTGGTACTCACTACAAGCCAGTCCAGCCTCCTACAATCCCTTGTCTGGGTCTCATGTATGCATGAACGACAAAGTGTGACAGTGTCCCAGGGCCGTATGCAGGAATTGGATACGGTGCCTCCAGCAGAACCAGCAACCTCTGAAAATGTCCATGAAAAGTCCACACATGTTAGGACCCTGACAGTTCACACGCTGAATCACATTGCTCACAACATATTGATGGGCCATGCGTGGTGAATAGCTGGGAGAATAATCAGCACAGAGGCTATGATGTTCCCAGATGCAGTAGGAATTTTAGAGGCCAACCTGTGTACAAATGTTGTAATGACACCTGCCGGAACATGGCAGCTGAGACATTATCTCACTCAGCACACCAATGTTGCCCTGTTGACAGTCTCATTACACGTCTTCAGTGACAGGGTGGGACCATCCCCATGTAGGTTCTCATGTCCTCATTGACTTTACTCACATTGATCTCCGAAGGATACTCAGTAGATACAGGAATAGCTGCCACTGACTCATGATGAGACCTGGACGTAACTGTGACAACATACTCCCCTAAAAATATACAGGATCAACATTGGACCACACACATGAACAAGACACCTCTGTGCAATTGATCACGGGAAAAATGTGGACACGTCTGCTGGTCCACCACAGCCACTGGAGAGTTGTGGCTCAGTTATATGACCTCAACTTTGGCGTCATACATACATTTGTGGTTCACCTTTGGCTGTCTGGGCCAATTACATGGTACCCACCTCGTCTGTGCATGTGCCTGACTCAATGTGGGATTCACCAACAAGTGCCTAGGAAGCAGTTAACAAAAATCTAGGACATGGGATGGCCAAATTGTGGACCATTGACATGAACAAGCGTCTGCCATCTATCTGGTGCATGCTTTACCATTTGTGGTGCCTACGTTACCCAAAATCTTGGAAGTGCACACAACGGATGTTGCTACATGTATGACTAACACATGTCCTCTCTCATTTCCACAATGACTTGCATCTAAGGTTTGGACACATTGACTTCACATTCATACAAGCATATTTGCAATAATACATCTTGTGATGCACACACACTGGGTCAACAACTACATTAGTAGCCACTGCACACACATTGAGCCATAGGCATTGAGGTATTGTACTCATGTGCGTCACCTTGCTATCCTCTCCTGATGCCAAACATGCCCAAATTGTGAAATACATAAATGTAGGCCACACATATGGCCATCTAGTGTGTCAGCCAAGTGTCTAAATCCTGTTAAGGAAGTAGCCGGTCATGGTCTGCTGCAGTATGATGTCTCACATGTGAACATACACCATCAACACCAAAGTGGGTGCAATCAGCCTATCTCAGTTGTGTCCCAAATGTAACATAACATTAAAATGGAAAAAATCCCCAAAACCAGTTCATGCCCTGATATTTTGACGTTTTTAGCATTATGCGTCATATTTTTTTCACCCATACAGATTGTGCGTCATATTTTTTGATGCACAGGAGTGAAAATTAGGCTGCATCCAAATAATTGTAAAGACTATTTACTATTATTTGGATGCGGCCTAATTTTCACTCCTGTGCGTCGAAAAATATGACGCACAATCTGTATGCGTGAAAACATATGACGCATAACGATAAAAACAGCGGCCATTTTATGCAGGAAGTGATGTAATAGGATATCCTGTTTACAGAATATGTACAGTGGGTGTACTTTCACTTTCACTTTGCAGTCTGTGAATCTTCTAGACTGTGTGGCTGTGTTCAGAGTGTTGTCCAGTGATTTTGTGGTATGGTGTCCTGTGTGCTATCGTACTTGTTACTTTGTGTAATAAATATTGTTGTTGTATACTGTCTGAGTGTGTTTTGTTTACAATTGTCCGGTATTGCATTGTATTTGTTGTTTGTGGGAGTCTGTTGTGGGTAGTGCTAGTTTGGGGATAGTTGGGCTCTTTTCGTTATTAAGTTTACTTCTTTTTTTGTACTTCTACTTTCCCCCTTTTCTCCTTTCTTCTTCTTTATCCCCTATTCCCCTTTTCAGTGCTGAGATGTTGGGTAGGCCACGTCTTGGCAGGATGGGTGAGGAGGAGCTTGGGGGGTTTATATAGCTGGTGTGCCATTTCCTCCAACTCATGATCGAGGCAGGGGGCAGGGTGATACAGGGGTATCACACTGAGGCGTGAAGAATCCGGTGGGGAAAGGTATTGCATCACTTGCGGCACATGTATGGGAGCCAGAGGAATGACCACCAGCTGAAGCACCGCTGGGCTGACCTCATCACCAGGGAACAAGATCTGCTGGCCCACCTGGGAATAGTGATTGGTGGCCCTGTTGGTGAGTACATGTAAATGTGCACAATTAAAAGCTCTGTAGTGACATCAGATGATTTGTACAATATCTGCCGGCTAGGTTGCTGACTGTGTGGAATGCTGCGGAAACATACAGGGTCATTGATGGACTATGTGAAGGACCACAATTGAATTGCTAGCAGTCAGGAAGCACGTGCTCTGCAAACTTACAGAATACTTTTGCTTAATGTAATTTGGTGCCGCCTTTGTGTCAGACAGCAACACAAAATAAGAGCCAATCATGTCTATATAGGTTACATTTGCCAGTGAAGTATAGATTTACTAAAATATTGGCAACCTTTGTTTACGCAATAGCTAGACTGACTTTAGAAACACTACATGATGCAGAAAATGAGTGCTGGCTTCACGTCAATTGATGATAGCAATGTGGCCCAGACATCTGTCTCATGTGTGTCTGGTGAGTGTGTAAGAAAAGCGTTTTTGGAAGTTCTATGAAAGTTAGGGATTATTGTGGTCCTTCATCTTTTTGGATACATGTCAGATCTGGATTTGAAAACATTGTGAAAAGGTGTAAGGTGCCCTTAGCTAACATCTTAGACTGGTATTTGGAGTTTGTTGTGCCACATTCCAATTAAGGATGGCAGTCCAAAGGTATGCACATGGGTTCATATCTCTATGTTTGGTGCAAATCACCATTGCTGGGCCACATCAAATGAAGAAACTGTAACAACATGAGGGCTTACAAAAGTCCCTGTCCCTCTGTACATTGTACCTATGTGTCATAAATGTGTCATGGCCACATAGGCTGTTTGACTGGTAATGCAGTCCTCAAGTAACCAGGCTTTGGGAGTCTCTCTTGGATGCACATGATGAGACGATCACACACCATTATTATTTCTGCTCACTAATGAAGGAGCATGTTTGCCACCACATGATAGTTAGGGCCAATGCATGTGTGCAGATATGTGTGTAATTGTCACAGGCGACCCATGATATGTACATGTTAGCCGTGATATATCAGATGCAGTATCATCATTTCTGAATGGCTTTCATTACTTATGTCATCTTACACATTGTTTTTGTCTTTGGAATTGTTGGTCAGTGCACAGATTCTGAGCACATTTCTTCCTTCCATGCCTTACAGGTGGACCGGCACCCTACACTGTGGGAGAGGTGGCTACATTTGAGGACCCCGACCACTCCAGTAAGTGTTGATATGTCTGTTATGTGTTGTGTTTGCTGGTGATGTGTGATGGACTCCTGTGTGTTGAACACATAGCAAGGTGTGATGCGCTGGCCAATCATTTGTCTTGTTCCATGAGTGGGATTTCAGTTTCTCACCATTTTTGAGTTGGCCAATGCATATCCTATTGTATCATCTAGGAATTGTAGGTCATTCCTGTAGGTCCCGCAGTGAGAACTGGAGTGAACCATGTGGATAACACTTGTATCAACAAGAGTCGCACTGGAACTCATCTCAGATTTAGTCTGCCTGTCAGACCCACATTCTCCCAGATTGGGACTGCAAATCGCTTTCCAACAGACTTCTGCTTCCCTATTCACCAAAATACTTATTAAAATGTTGGTAGAACTTCCTAGCAGCATGTAGTTCCACATGCAGTGCTACAAGTATGTGGCACTTGAGTGCAATGGCCTAGGTGTGCATGCAAATCATAATCATGGGTGTTCTTGCAACTCTGTGTCTGTTGTAGGTCATGCCTTACTGGAAGTATATGATGTGGACAAAGGACTGCATTTCCTGACATGTGTGGCGCTAGGTTTGGTCAAGGGTTTGCTGTCTCCTATTTGATGATAGACCTTACCTGTGGTGTGTGCGTGTAGAGCCAAACACATGTCGAGCTTTCTATAGACTCCTGGGTGTCAATGTTGTTTGGAATTGTTTGTTGTTTCTCCACCCCCCCACCCTCAAACACAGGCATGGGTTTGTGAATAGGGTACCTAGGACTGATGCTACCAGTATGTTACACAGACATGTGAATAAGTGAATGTTTGTTCGGAATCTAGTATACACACTCAGGTATGGCACATGAGTACTATACTAGCAAGTCCAATTACAACTTGCAGATCATGTGGCTTTAGATTTCCATCCCGTACACTGACATCTGTAGCCCAGGCATTGGCGGAGGATGTACAGCATGATTGTTAGCTGACAACTGGCAGAACTCAGATGCCAAGTTAATGCCAGTTGTTACCCATCTTGTAGGGTTTGGATGTGCTATGTGTGATATGACCTTTGTAGGCTGGCCTGCCATGTACTTCCTCAGGGATATTCAATGATCTGTATGGTGATATGAGCTGTTACAAGTACAGTAGATGTACTGTCTGATTTACTTCTTGTGCCATTTCACACAATGCAGTTCCTAATGTAAATTGTTTGCCTTTGTCTTCACAGCTGCGAACATGACACCCATCCAGGTCCGTGAGTTCCAGAGGCGGGCTATGAGGTACCAACATATCCTGCTGGTAGAGTAGGGGTTCAGACGAATGGCCCGAAGATACCGGAATGAATGCGCCTCCGGAGCTTGGAGGGCTTTCCCACAGGATGGCCCTACTTTGCCCACCACAGCCACCACCAGCACAACCACCACTTCCACCCAGGTGGCACCACCCACAGCTGGGACTGTTGTCCCAATGTCTGCAGTTGCTCCAGGCCCCAGCAGTGGAACACCTTCAGGGCAGCCCACGGGCATTGGCTCTACACGCCCACACACATCCTCCGCCGGTACCCAGACTGCCCCAGCTGCTACAGTTGACCCTGCAGCTTTTTAGTCAATGGAACGTAAAATGGACCGTGTGCTACGGAAAATCAGTCACCTACAGCGGGATGTTCGACATATGAACAGGCGTGTGCGGTCCATAAAGCAGACCCTCTGGAGGGCCAACCTCTAGAATTTTTGATATGGACATGATTCCCTCCCCTCCTTCCTCTTTCCTTGTTCTCATACTTAGTGGGCTTAGTGTTAGGTTAGTATAGGCTGTTAGTTTAGTTAGTGTTAGTGGGTGGGGGGTCCTGATTCTTTCTATTTTTACTGTTTAAGTGTGTGGGTGGGTGGGAGAAAAAAAAAAAAAAAATATCCAATTAAAAAAAAAAGATATCAACAAAATATATATATGTTTAGGATAGTACAGTATGGGGGTGATTCTAACCCCGGCGGTCTTAGACCGCCGGGGCCAGGGTCGGCGGGAGCACCGCCGACAGATCGGCGGTGCCCGCAGGGCATTCTGACCGCGGCGCTTTGGCCGCGGTCAGTGCAGGAAAACCGGCGGTCTCCCGCCGGTTTTCCGCTGCCCCTTGGAATCCTCCAAGGCGGCGCAGCTTGCTGCGCCCGCCGAGGGGATTCCGACCCCCCCTACCGCCATCCAGTTCCCGGCGGTCCGCCCGCCGGGAACCGGATGGCGGTAGGGGGGGTCGCGGGGCCCCTGGGGGCCCCTGCAGTGCCCATGCCACTGGCATGGGCACTGCAGGGGCCCCCGTAAGAGGGCCCCTAAATGTATTTCACTGTCTGCTGCGCAGACAGTGAAATACGCGACGGGTGCAACTGCACCCGTCGCACAGCTTCCACTCCGCCGGCTCGATTCCGAGCCGGCTTCATCGTGGAAGCCTCTTTCCCGCTGGGCTGGTGGGCGGCCTGAAGGCGGCCGCCCGCCAGCCCAGCGGGAATGTCAGAATTACCGCCGCGGTCTTTCGACCGCGGAACGGTAACCTGACGGCGGGACTTTGGCGGGCGGCCTCCGCCGCCCGCCAAGGTCAGGATGAGGGCCTATGTGTTTAGGTTAGTATCTGTTGTCCTCCATGTGTCCCATCTCATAAGGGGGTTAGGGGGTTGATGTTTAGAACGTTTTGTAACATGTGATAAGTAAGTTTAGGTTAGGTTAGTTAGGGACAGTTGGGGGTAATGAGTAGTTAGGGTAGATTAGGGTAGGTAAGACTTTTCCCTGAGTTTCCTCTTCTGTGATTACCATTTAATAAATATATAGTGAACCCTTTACAGTGTGTGTTAAATGCTTGTTGATCAGGGCCTTGGCATTAATGTACATTAATTTTGTTCTATTACCTTTGTGTCCTATGCTACGAACAAATCCCAACTGAGCTGTAAGATTGGCAGCTACCCCAGAGCTACCTTGCAAAGATTCCACCATTCGTAGCAACCACCAATCACAGTTAATATGGATCCCAACGTGTTTTTTTCAATAAGTATGTTTTCAAAGTCACAAACAGTGCTTCCAGATTTGGTATTGGGGGAACTGTTTTAGGTCTGACTGCAGTGTGATGTTCAAGGACACCCTTATAAGGTGAGTGGTCGTGAGCACTCTTGTAGTATCATCTTCATGACTCACATAGATCATTTGTGACACTGTTCAGCATGATTACCTATTTGGATGTAAACTCAGACACCTTCATTTATGACGTTTTTGGAGTGTTTGCTTAGATTTGTGTGCGCTGTTATATGTGTTAGTATTGCATGGTGACAACATTTTGCTACCACTATTTGATGACTTAGATATCCCTTGAGGAAGCATTATTCTGTCCAACATAGCATGATGGTGTATGGTTTCTCACTTCATCAGATATTACCCTCAGGAAGGGCAGAGTATGATGCAATCCTGGCCAGTGTGCAAATGTATCTGACTACATAATTTCAGGACAGTTGTATTGACAAGCTATGTAATTTGACAGGAGGCACATTTCAGTTATCTACTGCACAGGTGATGTGTCACATTACACAGAGACAAAGTTGTTGTGTAAGTGCTATTTATTGAAAAGTGCTGTAGTGCTATATGTACATTGTCCATGATTGTGAATCCATTATAGTGACATCTTCCATTGTGATCCTACACAAATGGTAAAGGAAAATGCTTTTGACATGCTGGGGTGATGTGTCAGATAGTGCAGAGGGACAGGATTTGTCAATGAGTAAGAGAGATACAAGCATTGGGCAGACTGACAAGATATGCAGTGGTTTGCAGAACAGTCATTGAATACAGTTGTTGTAAGACATGTTACAAAGCGCTGGACCTTGGTAATAGTTGGCCATATGGCAGGGACTAGTGCTTCCGGGTACTTTTCCTTGTGAAGGTGATCTGTTCCATGTCTTCTTCTTCTGATGTGTGTGTTGCCTCCTCTGTCCTTGGTGGTGGTGGTGTTGGTTGTGAAGGGGCAACACACACCTCAGTGTTAGAAGACATGGAGTCAGACATCCCGGTCACTGCTACATATGAAGGTCTTAAGGGCAGTACTGCAGCAAGGAGGATCTTCTGATTCTTAAGAATAGCAGCCACATCACAATGGTAGTCAGCCAGGTCGGCCCTGAGGGGGTCATGATTGCATTCGTGCATGCAGTGGAAGGTTTGGGGTGCGAGGTGTTGTGGCAACTCCCTTACTTCAGTGGTCAATTCCTTGACAGTTTCTTGTAGTCCTTGCAGGATGGATGTTAGGGCTTGCATAGCTGCTGCCTGATCTGCAGATGACATCATGCACGAAGGCACCCCCTCTAGGCTGGCTGCCATAGTTTGCATCCCCACCCGCACCTCATTGGCCAGCTCCCGCTCTACCCCAACTACAGTTCTCTCGAAGCTGGTGCCTGTGTCGTCTGAGTTCTCAGCTGTATTGGAGCTGGCAGGTCTCACAATTGGGGTGGTGGATGGATCCTCTGCGATGGCTGCTTGTTCTGTGCTCCTTCTTGTGACTGAAGGTGGGGTCTGGAGGGTTTCAAGGACATCTTGGATGGTCTGCTGGGGAATGTTTGTCAGCTCGTCATCCATGTCATCAGGGTATTCCGGGACAGGCATATCCGCAGGAGATCCACCGTCCTTTGAAATGAAATGGGGTACAATTAGTGTGTGTGTTGTGGCATTTGTGATGTGACATGCCTGCCTTGTGATGATTTCACATTGTGATTTTGTTTCCTGTTCATTGCTCCAGTCTTTCAGATGGGCATTCTCCCTGGCCTATGGCCTACCTACAAGTCACATGTATAGTATTAAGTTATTGGACTTCTCAGCATCATCTCCTCTAGTCTTGTTTTAGGCCAAATAGTGATTTGCCAACTTCTTCTCCTACTCAACCCTCCGTCTACATCCATTCTCATGGTGAGACCTTTCACTGGCTGTGGGTGCTCTGATGGCACTGGCACCACACTTAACAATCTGGACCTGACCCAGTCTCTGATTTTTCACATCCACTTATATGTAGTTGACATGTAGCATGTCCTATGCATAGTATTGTTATGGCACGATATGGATGTTGGCATTGGTAATGTGTACAGCTGATGTTAGGGAATGTGTGGTACATTGGATTGGCTTGATAGTCGTAGCAGTGTCCTATTTCCTCCTCTGACTGTGCAGGTGTATTTCAGTGACCAGTTACATGTGTCCTCCCCCTCAATGCTGTTGTCTGAGCAGTATGACATTTGGGACGTTGCATTGCGACCCAGGCACAGGATGGACCCTGACATATGCAGCATGGGTGTGACCTTAGTGCTGTGTAGCTCCTAATGTGGATGACATTGGCTGATGTTTGCGACAACTATGGCCATTCACATTTGACAGGACTGGAGCCTTTGTCTTGTTTCAGGGGACTATTGAAGTTGTCATCCTCAACCCTCTAATTTAGGTGTGTATGATCCATGGGGACGTTACTGTCATTGGCTACTTGAGCTGCACACAGAGCGGAGGTGGTAGTGGCAACTGTTGTCACTGTTACATTCCAGTTGTTGGTATGACTAGAGGTTGTTAATTGGGCCCTAGTTAATGTAGGGGGTATAGTGGCTGACGTGTGACAGGATGTCAATTTGACATTGTGCCCTTCCCTCCTGGCGTGGCTTTACCTTTGCTCAATCGTTGGCATGGCAGCATGCCCCCATGGGACTGTTGTTGGTGTAGTGTAATGGTGTGCCCCACCTTCTCTCTGTGCAGGCCATGCCCCCATGCCATACCCCTTTACCCATGCCACTCCATGTATATGATGACTTCCATACATTTTGGGGTCGTTATCCCCCCCTGCTTACATTTGACAGTGCATTTTAATTCCCCATGCGACTTACCCTGCATGTGTGTTGTCTCCTGGTAGTCTGCGCTGTCCTGTCCTTGAATCCCTGTGACGATCTCCTCAGGGATGACTGCTGCGACAATCTCCTCCATGTGGTCCAGGGCCTCCTGGTGTGCTGGACTCCCACCTCCAGTCCTGCAGTGATGTCTTCTTGTTCCGGGCCATCTTTTCCTTGGCCCTGCGCTTGCAGACATGCCAGCGTTTCTTGCACTCCATGACTGTTCTGCGTACTTCTGCCACACTGTTAATCTTGTCAACATATTGCCACTCTCCTACTGATTGGCAACTTTGAGGTGACAAACAGTTGGTGCTGGTGTTCCGTCACCTCTTTAACCAGAATTTCCTGCTCCTCTGCACTGAAGTGACACTTTCTTTTCTTTTTAAAAGTTTCCTGGTTCTTGTGTGGGTCCTCCTGACTGGTTCCTGGTCTGTTGTCATCTTCCTGGGGTCTGTACAGGCATCTGGGATCCATTTTGGCTCTCCTCTGCTGAAATGGCTGTGTTAGTGGGGAATTTTGACGCTATTGCGTCAAAAAAGGCCGCATATCCGGTTTGCGGTGTCGTAAATGGACCCACAGTCATTTCCGCCACGTTAACATCATTTTGCTTTACGACTTGACGCTGCGGTGTGCGTAAAAAAAAATGACTTACACCCGTGGTTTGCGCCGCCGTGCGTCAAAGTATAAATTTGCCACCCGCACGGCACACCAAAATGGCGTTATCCGGCGGTAATATTTTTGACGCAAAGCTGCGCCAGTGCAGTTCTGAGTCAAAAAGTATAAATATGGGCCAGAATCCTCATTGTAAGTGGTGCAGGAAAACCACACCAGTCAAACTGCACCAAGTATAACGAAGGCTGTGGAATACAACCATTCCCGCATGAGCTATTCTTACATAGTGACAAGTTTTACCCCCAGGAATGTCAGAATCTGGATTTCATCTAAACGTGCAATAAAGCCCTGTTTTCTAGGAACTCTGGAAGAATTAAATCTGGATAAATGCAACATAAATTGTCACAATCCTTACAGTTTTCATGTCAGTGTGGCAAGGAGAAAAACTACAAACGCTATAAACAATTCCATGGACTTTCATAAAGACTGCAGAAGGAAAACTTTGCAGCTTTGCCCAGTTTCCTGATGCGTGTTTATCAAGTTTGCTTGAAGGAACTGCTTAGGGTAATATGCTAATGCCTTGTGAATGAGTGCTAATTGGCCCCTGGTTTGGATGGGTTGTTTGGACAGCCAAAGCCACTGCAGGGATCTGTGTTTGACTCTAAGGTCACGAGTTTAATTCATGGCGATCCAACTCTGACTTTCATCCTCTTCAGGTCGACAAAATTAGTACCAACGAGTTAGGTGGCAATAGCGATCTATCATAACAACCCGGGGCACGACTCTGGGTGAAAACGCCCTTTACAGATGCACATTGTATTATGTTATAATAAAAACTCTTAATAAATTCTAGAGTTGTTCTAGGTAGAGATATTCTTTAGGGTTAGTAATGCCGCATGTGTGTCGCTATTTTGTAAATGTTCTAAGACCATCCATTCACAGACCATTTCTTTTTAGTCCCACTGTCCTCCATTTAATGCCTTTCAGTTAGCTGAGTGCATTACAGCGCTTTTATACTTTTGAAGTCGATAACACGATTCGCGTTTAGTTAGGGTAATTCTTACACCCTTTATGGACTATGGGCCCGATTTACAAAGGTAAACTTAGACCAAAAGTCTAAGTTTAGACTCTAAGGGGGTCATTCTGACCTTGGCGGTCTTTTCGCAAGACCGCCGAGTTACCGCCGCGGTGAAGACCGCCGACCGCGGCGGTATGCCGCTGTGCGCATTCTGACCGCTGGGAGCGTTCCGCCGGAAAACCGCCAGCAGCCACACTGGCGGTCGGCGGGAAAGTGGAGACTGGTCAACCTCCACCGCCACGCCAGCAGAACACCGCCCACAGAATTACGACCCACATTTCTGTGTGGCGGTCTTCTGTTGGCGGTCTTCTGTTGGCGGTCACCTCCCCATGGCTCCTGTCACCTCCCGGAGGACCAACGCACAAGGTAAGTTGATCGTCCGTGAGGGGAGGGGGCGGGGGGGTGTTGTGTGATGTGTGCGTGCATGGGGGTGTGCGTGTGAGTGTGTAGAGGGGGTGTGTGAGTGCGTGCATGCGGGCGGGGAGTGCTGCTGTGCCTATGGGCAATGTGTGTAGTTCGGCGGGTGCGCATGTCGGCATGTATGTGTGCGGGTATGTGTCCCCGTTGTGTATGTGTGTGTGTAGGGGGTGTGTATATGTGCATGTTGGGGGTGTGTGCATGTCGGGGTGCGTGTATGTGCATGTCGGGGTGGGGGTGGGGAGGGGGTTTGTACCACCTCTGGGGGGTGGCAGGGGGGTGGAGGGTGTGGGGGGAGGACTCGGGGGGGCAGTGGGGGGTGGGGGAGACCCCTATCAGTGCCAGGGAAGGAATTCCCTGGCCCCGATAGTGCCTACCGCCATGGTTCGCATGGCGGTTCCCGAACGCCAGAAACCGCGGCGGTAAGCAGGGTCATGATACCGTTGGCGGTCTTGGGTTGACCGCCGGACCGGAGTGCGCAGACTCCAGCCCGTCGGTCATGACCGCCGTGGCTGTCGGAGTGGGGAAGTGGCGGTCGGTCGCGGCGGTGACCGCCGCGGTCAGAATGCCATTTTTAATACCGCCGGTCTGTTCGCGGTCCGACCGCCGCCTCTCCGCCGACCGCCAAGGTCAGAATGAGGGCCTAAGTCTAAACTTAGAGCAAAAGTCTATCTTTACTATGACTAAAGTTAGACTTTAGGACTAAACTTAGACTTTTGGTCTAAGTTTACCTTTGTGAATCGGGCCCATGGTTTCAACACTTCCGCACTCCTTATTGTGAAAATAAAATATTGATATAACTGCTGGGAAATAGTCTAAAATCTGGAAATAAGTAGAACTCAAAGCATTTGGTCATGGAATACTGTTTACATTAATGTATGTGTTTGTTTCACATAGGTTTTCTGGCTTGTCACTCATCCAGCCTTTTATATCTTATAGGTGAGTTTTTTAAATGATTTGTGTGAACTGGTTGAACTGCTCTCACTAATGTTTTAAGGGGCTTTCATCTTTTCTCTCGTATTCACTCTTAATGTGTCAACAGATACGCCTCCAAAGCAAAGCCTCTAATCCCTTCCGAAAGAACCACATCCAAGCAGAAAAAAGGAAGGTCAGCCCAGTCCATCATCAACTACTAAGAAAACGACAATCCTTTTCACACATATGACTCAGCGTAGCAGCCCCTGTTCACTCTAGCCCAGGATATGGCAGTGCAAGACTATGAAGCCTCCCAGGGTGCCATGGGACTAAGGTGGGACTCCCGTGGGGTCCACCCTCCAGATATACCTATTTTTTAACCTCATCATGACCAATCCGAGCACCTCTTCAATGCAAATTTCTCAAAAACTTCTTATCAGATTTACACCAAATAACAAAACACGTGCTTTCTGGGTAAAGTTCTAGCTTTCTGACAAATCTGGTGTCTGGTACCTGGTTTCTGACAAATCTGACAAATTCCTTTCACCTGTTTTTTCTGTATTACTTCTCAAAATTTCCTATAGGAATTAACATCGGAAAATGATCCTCTGTTTTTTTTTCATCCCACTTGAAAGATCACACCCGGAGATTTCCGTGAAAGTTCTGAGGTGGATGAATTTTTTTGGAACGTTTCTTAAGGTTTCATCAACCAGTGTCAAAGTTGTTAATGCAACAAAAAGCGCTCTTCTGGAAAAAAAAAAAACGCAATTTGCGACCCCCTTGCGAATGGCGGCCCTCACAGAGATGGTGGCCTGCTGCGGACAGCAGACCACCATGTCTGTGACTGCTTTTCAATAAAGCAGTTTTTTTTTTGTAATGCACCCCGTTTTCCTTAAAGTAAAACGAGATGCATTACAAAAATGAAAAGTGAAACATTTTCGTTTCATTTTTTCAGAGCAGGCAGTGGTCCTCAGGACCACTGCCTGCTCTGAAAAAATGTTTACAGTGCCATTCACAACGGGGAAGGGGTCCCATGGAGACCCATTCCCTTTTGCGAATGGGTTACCACCCATTTAAAAAGGGTGCAAAATGCAATTGGTTTGCGACCTCGTTCGTGGTCACAAACCAATCCTACATTGCACTGCGACTCGTAATTAGGAAGGGAACACCCCTTCCTAATTGCGAGTCGCAAACCAGTTTTGCGATTCAGTAACCAGGTTACCGAATCGCAAAACGGGGTTTGTGCATTGCGATGTGCTTTTTGCACGCCGCAAGCAGCGTAATTCGCTGTTTGCGAGGTGCAAAAAGATTGCTACATATGGCCCATAGTTACCACAGGTAATTAATTTTTGCATTACTAATGACTTTGGGGCCCATAGACGAATATTCATGAAACCTTAAAAAAAAACAAGTTTATATACTAAGTTCCTTCCTGGAAAATTTTGAGGTGATCTATCAACCAGGGGTGGAGAAAAATAGGAGGGAGTGTGCAAAATGCAATTTCTCCAGGCAATTTCCATAGGAAAAATTGAAGAGCACTACAGCCCAAACATCTGAATAGAATTACACCAAATGTGGTAGAACGCTGGGTCTTTACCCAGAAAGCATGTTTTTTGTGAATTGGTGTAATTCTGTTTTGTAGTTTTCAAATTAAGGTTAAAAATTTATAGCTATCTGGACCGTTGGGCTGCAAAAAAAATGCAAACCTTCTGATTGGATGATAGGGTTAATTTAATATTCACTGCTCCCATTCAGGAGTGCCCCATAATACGCTTCGATGGAGTAATTTAAATATTTGTCCAGATTTGTTGTGCTCCATTCTGGGCAGGGGCACCATCAACATGTTACAAAAGTGTGGCTGGGGCTGCAAGAAGAGCAGCAGCCCCCCCACCCCAAGGAATAATTTATTAAACGTAACCTCATGTTTCCTGGGATTAATACAGCATGACACAAACAAAGGTTGATGGTATTCTAAGCATTCCCAGAGCTGGAGCTTTTGTACTTCAGCTGAAAATTGCAGGGCCTTCTTTGTGGATGGAGTTATAGCTGCATTACAGGAGCCTGAGGAGTGGAAAAGAAAGACTCCAACATATATTTTATATTGCTGATAAAGTCACTAGGTTTGTTTTCATATACTGACGTGATAAACTTTTGACAAAACCAATAGCTTTGTCTTTTATAATGATGTTGTCACCCTTTGAAAAAGCCATTAGGTTTGCATTCATATAATGAAGTGGTGATCTCTTGAAAAAAGCTAATAGGCTGTCTACTATATTGACGTGGAGACCCCTTAACAAAGCTGATAGGCTTGCCTTGTATATTGATGTGGTCACTTTTGACAAAAACCAATAGATGTCTATTCATGTAATGAATAAAGTGAACCCCCAGGACAAAGCCAATAGGCTTGTCTTGTATAATGATTGGCTCACCCTTTGACACTCAATAGTGTTGCCGTCATATAACAATGTGATGACCCCTTATCAAAGCCAACAGGCTATCTTTGTATATTGGTAGAGTCACCCTTTGACAAAGCCCATAGGCTTGCTTTCATATAATGCTGTGGTGACCTGTTGACCAAGCCAATAGATTTGCGTTTTATATTGGTGAGGTCACCCCTTGACAAAGCCAATAGGTTTGCCTTTATATAATGATGTGGCTAACGCTTGACAAAACCAATAGGCTTGCCTTGTACATTGATGTGATCACTGCTTGGCAAAGCCAATAGGACTGCCTTTTATATATTGATGTGGTGAGCCTTGAGAAAGCCAATAAACCTTCATTATTTAAAATGACAGTCTTTGCATTGTGATGAGTGCTTTCATTGGCTGGCTGTTCACTGGTGGGGGTTGACTGCTCCTGGTGGTGTTGGGGGCAGGGCTTATCCATCATAAGCCAGATACATTATAGTTAAGCATGGTACTAACTTTGCATTTAAAAAAAAAAACTAGAAATTCACTGAAAAAACTAGGATTTAAGTCATGTTATAGTTATGTACGTAATAAGATCTTTACATTAAAAAACCCTCAGTAATTCACTGTAAAACAAAGGTTAAAGTGACATCCTAGTTAGGTCTGGCAATATCTTACTTTATGATTAAAAAAACCTTAGAAATTCACTGAAAAAACAAGAATAAAGTGACGTTATAGTTAGATGGAAATGTCAGTTAAGAAAACCTTTTTGAACTACAAAAAAACAATAAAATTCACCAGTTATACTTTTCTGAGCTATCTATTACCCCTGTAAGCACTGCTTATGGTCTCACATTTTACATCACTCATGACATGTTCAGCGACATTGTTAATGACACCAGGTATTAAAATTACTCTTGCTTATTATGAACCTCCATGCCATTATGCTAAATCATCATTATTATAATAATGGTGACTATAGCATGCTGTAGTCTTCCTTGACATAATTGTGGTACTACAATTTTGTGGTTTGTGGTCCTCCTTGACACAATGGTGGCCCAAGCCAAGGATATTGGTGGCCTTTGCATCTTGGGTCCCATTATTATAATAGTGACACATTACTTCATTAGGTGGTACTCATATACTTGTACTCTGCTACCCCTAGTTTGTATTATTGTGGCCCACATCTGTTATGGTAATGGCCCTGGCACATTGCAGCAGTCGTTAACATAATGGCAGAAGTCCTTTTCTTTAAAAGAAATTATTGAATTTTGATTCATTAAACCAATACATTTTGCCAAAGGTCAAGTCTAAACATCTTTTTGAGTCACTGGAAAATCAGCACAAACCAACATTGTTGTGAAGATCTTAAAAAATAGCCACCAAGCACATTTTCTGGAGTCTATGAGGTGTCAACGCATTACTAATTGCATTGTTAATTTACAAAAGAAAACACATGCCAAACCCTCATTGATACTCTCATGACCTTGTCAAGGGTTGTCATATCCTTTCAAAGTTTTTGGGGGATCCCCTGCTCTCATATATAGTCTTCTACACCCCCAAACACAAATTCCTATTTTCTTTCCATGGTGTAAAAGTGGGGGTGGTTTTGGAACCCCAAACTCTCGCAATGTCCCTTTTCACCACCATCCACCCCAGTAATTCTATCTATTTTGTGTGGTGCATCATCACCCCCAAATCCCCAGAATTGTTAGTTTTATTCATAGGTCATAGCAATCCCTAAACATCTCTATAGTCTTGTAGACACACTCTCCCAAAATCTTTTTAGGTGAGGACCGACCCGTAATATGTGATAAATGTCCCTGTTTGGCCGCAACCTCTTAGGCATATATCCGAAGAAGCATGACCAAATTTTACTCTTTGGGTTCTCGTGTAATAGCTTCTGTTGAGGTTTCTCGGCTGTATAAGTCTAAAGCCCAATTTTATTGCCATTACACCTGAGTATTGAAGCACCTTGCTCCATTCTTCATCCTCAAAGTTACCCTAATCTACTTCCTATTTATCATTGAGTTTTTAGACAGGTCTGGTGAGTTTTTGTGACTAGGACTCTGTCTTCTAAGGGGCTATATTGATAAACATGGGTGATTTTCGGCACATGGGTAACGCGATCTAAATTGTAAATAATAGAACATCTCCATTCCAGCCATCTAGTATGCTAGTTTCAATTCGTTAAATGGTTTCAAACCTTAACACGCTCATTCTGTTGATTCCTATCAGGTCCCATTTTTTAAACCTTGGTAACAACTCCACTTCCATCAGCAGGTCACTGCCCCAGAGGATCGTCTCTTTTCTCAACTTCTTTTCCTATCCCATGTGTTGGTTTGCAATCTAGGCCTGTACCATTGTTATTGTATGTATCAAATGCTGTTTGACATTTCTCCTTGTATATCGCCGATGGGTATCCTGCAGACCCATAGCGTATCTATTGTATCAGGTAGCTCTTCTAGTAAAGAACAGGCGTAGTCATTTATTTAATACCAGCTGAGTAGCCCAGTGGAATTTATGGGAATCTGGGTGGGCAGCCTTGCCATCACAAACCCCTTGAGTTAGTTTGTTTAGCAAGATTCTTGGCAGTCTATTCTTCCAGAAGAGTGATTTTACCAGAGCCTTTATTTTCCTGAAACACTCTTCAGGGGATATGGTGTGTTTTGGAGGACTTACAGAAACGTAGGCAGCTTAATAATCTTAAACAGAGCAGCATGGCCTACGACTGAAAGTGGTAGCTTCCTCTAATGTTGCACGGCTTGATTGAACCTATCCCATTCATTAGGTAGGTTGTGTTTAGGCAACTCAATTGAGCTGCATTGATGTGGATACCCAATACACATGTTCAATTTCCCCTACCAATATGGATTCTAGGTCCATTAGTCGACAGGCAAGGCAAGTCAAGTTTGTCAGAAATGATTGTATGACAGCATCTCATAGGACGCTTTGTGAGGTGTAGAGGTCACAAAATATTTTGTGAAGGCATTCGAAATATTTTAGTTCCATTGCACAGCTCTGCATCCATGCCTATCTATTTCATTAACCGAAATGAGATCCTAATATCTCTTTCCTAGCCAAGCAAGAAGCTTGCCTGCCTTGTTGCACACCTTGTATAGTCCCTTTTGTGTTGCCAGAAAGAGCTTGTGAGTCTCACCCTCTGCAATCTTGAGTATTATAATAAACAACAAAATGGGGTTAAGGGATAACAGATCTGGCGCTACGTACACTTCTATAACAGGCCTGGCGCTACTTCTACTACTACTCCTAAGAGGAAATTGCAATTTTGGAAATGGAGGCCCAAATGCTTATGGAAGCAGGATGATGATGTTAGCACCCAGATGGAGTGAAGAAGATGTCCAGTGCTATGAACATGCTATTTGAGGGGACCCTCGAAGCAGAGAGTGTTGCAGGAGTTGCAAACATTGACACCTCCATCCCAGCAGGCATAAGCCATGTTGTCATCTTCCCTTCATGTACCATCCATAACATAATGTTAGCCAACCCATTTATCATATATCACAGCATGAAATACTCCATTCAGGTGCTTGGCCCAACCAGGCAGTGTACCATGGGAGTTGTAGTGCACATTATTAGCATGCAATACTGAGCGCAGATGACCACACCAAACACATCTGTACAACACAAACATTAGCAATACAAAAGGATGATGGACAGAGTGCTGAAGCTTTTCGAACACTCACAACCAGTCACAGACCTGGGTTTAATCCATTGTTCTTTTGCTCCTCATGCCACCCCAGTTTTGACCCAGCCAAATGCAAATCAGTCTCAACCCTGGTCCTCCAAGGGAACAGTCCAGCCCGAACTGCCAGGTCAGATCCTCCCTGGACTGGAAACAAGCATCCTGGGATCGGTTGGTTGGAGACGTTGAATGAGGATAGGGTGGGAGGCAGCACTAAAAGCCACCAAGAGGCCTAGGAGAATTAGAGCTCCTGTGTCTTGTTTGTCCGTGATGAGGTGGGAGTCATCGGTAGCTGCGATTAGGGATGTCTTAATGCTGTGGGTGGGTCTGAAGCCTGATTGTGAAGGATCTAGGTGGCTTACATTGAGGTGGTTGGTCAAGTTAGAGTTGATTAGCTTCTCCATCCCATTGGCTGGATAGGGAAGGAGGAAGATGGGCCTGTAGTTGGTCATGGTCTGGGGATCTGCCAAAAGTTTCTTGAGAAGGGGGAGGATGATGGCATGTTACCAGGAATCCAGGTATGGTGCATGTTAAGTTGAGCATGGCGGTGAGGGTTATGCAGGTGGGCTTGAGCACTTTGGCAAAGATGTAGTGGGGTCCTCGGTTTGATGGGGCTCTCAAATGGATGGAGCGAATGGTGTCCATGCTGCTTATCACTGGGCAATAGTTCAAGGTGGTTTCCAGGGTGGTATTGGATTCAGTATAAAGAAAGTCGAGGGAGTAGATGTCTGGTTGTGGAGCAAAGTTGTTGTAGATGGGTTTGATTTTCTATGAGAAGTAGTACACAATGTTGCATAATTATTTTGCCGCAAGTGACCAGGACACTGTTGCTGTTGCTTGCGCCACTTGTGTTCATCATGTTTTATTTTTACCAGCAAATGCATACCTGCATCAAAAATCATGCAAGGATGCATAACACGCTAAAAAATAGTGCTAAATGATGGATTTGATTGTGTGTAACTAAGCATCAATTTACATAATTTTCCAATGCTTTGTGTAATAATTTGAAAGCAAACTACACAAATTTCACACACCACTACTTAATTCCCTTAGTATGTGTATGAAACATGGTCTTCATGTATTCGTCTAATCTCAAAATGTACTTTATATGTAAGACCGCTTGGGATTATTGCTTCCACGCTTCCCAACAGTTTCCATCTTTTAAGATAACGTCTGCTGCTGTGCAGCTAGGATAAAAGGCTATTGGCTGGTTGCATAAAAAATGTGCATACGTATGTGTGCACACATGTATATTGGAAAATGCAAAACTACAATCTAGCTCAGCCCGGTATGTGCATGCAGATATCCTGTTGCAGAGGGGACTTATGGACTGGTGCTGACCTCGGCTGGCCTAATATTATAAGTGGACATTTGTATTGTGAGTACTGTATGTGCATCTGCAGTGCTTTTACTGAAGTATGTAGGATGCCTTACTATTGTCAGAACCCCTTTGGGAGGGCCATGGAGCACACAGGAGTTACAGGGCCCAACCGTGGGGGTTGAGGCCTTTTACTCCTGATGTCCCATGACCCAAACTACTGTGGATCCTGAGCGACTGGGCCAAGTACCCCTTCTGCACTTGACTCTCAGTGGTATGCATGAACGAGCAGTCTAAGGCTCCCTCAGTGGCGGGCGTGGGAAGTAGAGGAGGTGTGGATACAGGTTAGTGAACACAACTCATAACTCAAAGATCGTGCAGGAGTAGCAGTAAATCAATGTCCAGTCAAATACCTATTTTTAGAATAAAAATAACTATTTTATTTCTAATTCTACTCCTGCAAAGGAAGGTTATGACACACAATACATTTCGCCCTTGAGGTCGTGGCTCTAGTATTTCAATGGCAAATCCCTGTCCCACCCGCTCTCCTTGCAGTATGATTGGGGTTATTCCCCATTTACTGGTGGCTGCATCTAGGGAACATTCACTAACAGGACTTAACTCAAGAGTACATTCCGACTCTTAGCAAAAAGTCAATAATATGTTGGTGCTACAGCCCTCTTAGTAGTGAGTTCTGAGGGAGCCCGTAGGCCCATACTCAGTATTACCTGCTCTGACAGACCGGAAGCATGTAGCCTCCTGGAGGGTTCCCATGTGTCTGCAGGCACTCTCACAGCTCCAGTCCTGTTCGGGAATTTGGCTGCACGTAGGAGGTACAGCAGCTCGCAGCAGGTGCAGGCTCCCCTCAGAGTCCACGCAGTCAGGTCCAGGTTTCCACACTCCTCCTGCAAGGTAAGGTTCCATGTTCCTCAGAAGGGGGGGAGTGACTCAAATGCACCTGATCTCAATCCCAATAAAAATGTGATGCATCCATGGTGTCCTCCATCCGTCTATGGGGTTGGGTCAGTTGCAGACCTCGTTCCGCCTTATGACCCACAGGGCACCACAGTTCACAGCTCTCTGGCTCCTGCCCCGATCGGTCTCCTCACACCTCGCACCTGGGGTCCACTCACCAGGCTTCCCCACTGGACCTCGCTCCCTCCAAGGCTCTTCTCTTCATCACAGGGGACACTAGACTTGGCAAGCAGGCAGGCACCGGTGCTCCAGGCTCCAGATCAGGTGGTCTTGGTTTCCCTGGGAGGTGTCCCTGTCATGATCATAGGCAGAAGTCTTGCTGAGCTCCCCCTCCTCTCACAACCCATCTGGCTTCCTGGCAGATGACAGTTTTTGAGGTCTCTACCCCCCTTCTTACAGTCCAGTTCCAGACAAAACTGTGACTTAGCATCTGGGCCTTTGAAGTTTTATGTTGGGATGCACACTTGTCCTCTTTCTCTTCTTCTTGAAAGGCCATCCGTCACAGCAGGAGAGACTATAAGGCTGATACCCCCGCAACTCGAGGCCATGGGAGTGACTAGAGTTAACACCTGGATGTTAGCCACAGTGATATGCGCATCAAAAGGTTAATCCTAGGCTCCCAGCCCTACTCTTTATGTTTCCCTTATCAGACACGGCTGCTCCCTGAGGTGTGTCCAGGCTCCTTCCTTGTGATCTCTCACTGAATCAGTGAGTACCCTTTGATGTGAACAGGGGGAGACTCTCTCTATCTTCTCCAGTGTGTCTCACCCAGCTCAAGTAATGCAGCAATACACAAATCTGCCTATGGGGATTCATCTACCCCCTCATGTCTTCACCAAGCAGGCCTGAGCTTCACAAAATGAAACCCAGGGACCTTCATGTACCATTACAGGCACACATGCATTCAGTATATGTACATAACACACACACTGTCCAGCACTGTTACCTGCATGTATTGTGCCACCTGAGGAACACATACATTCAGCACACACATTCAGTCTGCGAGCACTGCTCAGTACTGTAACCTCTGTGCATTGTGCCACTTGCTGGCATACAAACAGCCAGCACACACAATCACCATGCACATTACACAACACTACACCCTTCATGTACTGTACTCCTTGCAGGTACACATAAATCCAGTAGATGCATTCACCGTGCACGTACTGTACAGCACTGGTCTAGCCCTGTATTTTATCCTTCCTAGGCACACACTCAACCAGTGAAGTGTCACCACTCGTGCACAGCGCAGCAATTCACATCTAACAAGGTAGGCCAACAGACATGTACAGCACACAACAGCGGAACTTTAAAAAGTGAGTACGTCTGCAGGCCTCACTCCAGTGACCCAGGATAACAAATATTTGGGGAGCAAATACGTCTCACCTATGCAAGAGCTATTGATTTTGCCAATATGTTTTAGCCATGTTGTACATCAGCCTGGCTGCTGTTCGGCATAGCTTAAAATCAGTGGCATAGAGGAGGGTGATGTTGAGTAGAATGTGATAGAGGTGAGTGGCTTAGAGTGGAGTAGAGTGTCGTAGAGTGGAGTGGTGTAGTGTGGCGTGGAGTAGAGTGTTGTAGACTGGAATGGAGGAGAGTGTAATGAAGGGAAGGAGTGTAGAGTGGACTAATATAGAATGAGGTAGAGTGACTCAGGGTGTCCTCAAGTGAAGTGTCGTACAGTGGAGTAAAGTGGAGTACAGTAGAGTGGCATAGAGTGGAGTGACGTAAAGTGAAGTAGAGGAGTGCTGCAGAGAGAAGTGGCATAGAGTAGTGTAGGGAGTGCTGGAGTTGAGGGGCATAAAGTGATGTGAAGTGGCATAGAGCAGTGTATAGTGGAGTAGAGTTCCCTAGGGTGGAGTGGAGTAGAGTGTCATCGAGTGGAGTGTCGTACAGAGGAGTGGAATGGTGTAAAGTGGAGTAAAGTAGCATGGAGTGGTGAAGAGTGGAGTAGAGTGTTTCAGATTGGAGTGGCGTAGATTGGAGTGGCCTAGAGTGTTGTGGCGTAGAGTGGCGCAAGTTTGAGTGGGGTAGAGTGAAGCAGTGTGGAATGCTGTACAGTGCAGTGGTGTACATTGGTGTAATGTGGAGTGGCATACAGTGGAGTGGCGTAAAGTGGAGTAGAGAGACATAGAGTGGAGTAGAGTGTCATAGACTGGAGTGGCGTTGAGTGGTGCAGAATGGAGTGGGCTAGAGTAGAGTGGCGTAGAGTGTCGTAGAGTGGAGTATCATAGAGTGGTGTATCATATAGTGGAGTGGCATAGAGTATTATGTCATACAAAGATGTGGAGTGTTGTTGATTGAAGTACTGTGGAGTGGCGTAGAGTGGCATAGATTGGAATAGAGTAGCATAGAGTGGAATGGTGTAGAGTCGAGTAGAGTGTTGTGGAGTGGAGTGCTGTTGAGTGGAGTGGCGTGGAGTAGAGTAAAGTGGTGTGGTGTGGAGTGTCATAGAGTGGAGTGTCATAGAGTGGCATAGAGTGGCATGGACTGGAATGACATTGAGTTAAGTGGCAGAGTGGCGTGGCATAGAGAGGCGTAAAGTGTTGTAGAGTGGAGTGGTGTAGATTGGAGTAGTGTAGAGTGGAGTGGAGTGAACTGGCACGGGGTGGTGTGGAATGTTGTAGGGTGGAGTAGTGTAGTGTGGAGTAGTGCGGCATAGAGTGGGTTAGCGTGGCATATAGTGGAATGGCGGGGAGTGGAGTAGATTGTTGTAGAGTAAAGAGTGGAGTGGCATAGCGTGGAGTAAAGTGGTGTGGAGTGGAGTGGCATGGCGTGGAGTGTCATAGAGTAGAGTGGCGTAGAGTGCCATAGAATGAAGTAACATAGAGTATTGTACACTGGAGTGGCATAGAGTGGATGATAGTGTTGTAAAGTGGAGGGACATAGACTGTGGTAGATTGTTGTAGAATGACGTAGAGTAGAGTGGTGTATAGTGGAGCAAAGTATCATAGACAGGAGTGTCATACAGGCATGGAGTGTCGTAGAATGGAGTGGCACAGAGTAGCATAAAGTGGAGTTGCGTACAGTGGAGTAAAGTGTTTTGGAGTGTAGTGGCATAGAATGGAGTATCGTAGTGTGGAGTGTCATAGAGTGGAGTGTCATGAAGTAGAGTGGTGTAGGGTGCAGTGGAGTAGGGTGCCATAGAGTGGAGAAGAACATGGTAGAGTGTTGTAGATTGGAGTGGAGTAGACTAGAGTAGAGTAGCATAGAGTACAGTGGGATAGAGTGGCATACAGTGGAGTAGAGTGCCGTAGAGTGGAGGGACATAGAGTGGCATAGAGTGGAGCTGAGTGTCATAGAGTGAAGTGGTGTAGAGAGGAGTTTCATAGAATGGAGTTGTGTAGTGTGGAGTATGCATGGTGTGGTAGCGAAATGCCATTACAGACAACACATTTTCAATTGAAATGACCATTACATTTGCACAGAGATACAGTTTTACTGATTAAGCTATACACTGCGCAAAGGATAATGTGTTGAAATTGATTGTTTTGATCCTATAAAAATATTTAATTCCACCACACTTCAGAATTACAAAAAATGTGCTGCATTTGGGCTTTCCTAATTCCGATGTATTCTGGAAAATATGTACATTTAATGTACAGGCACTTACATTTTGTTCTAGAAGAAAATATCCTAGTCTTTTCAAATTTCTGAACCCAGGAAGACTGTCACATAAATTCTCTCACTTTGTAGTCAGAGAAAGAAAAGTAAACACCAAGCTCTCTGGAAGACAGAGCCTAACATTCAACCTCTGTCTTTCAATGCACAGTAAATGTGAAAAGATAATAAAATGTAAAGGCCTGTTTGTTGCTTGTTCACTTCTGAACTCCGGCATGGTTATTTTGGGAGTGTTTCAGCACCCCCACTCCCTTACCTCCAGTGCCTTTGGCATGTGCAATAAAATTGAGGAAGAGAAATGTTTAAGTAATGCTGTTAGGAAAGAGCACTGACCTCATACACAGAACATTCTTCCTCACAGGTAAGCGAGACTGATGATCAAAGTGGCAAAGATAAGCAGAATTAGTCAAGCAGAGAGATAAGAGGCAGGAAACCATTTTAAAGAAATAAAGCAGTTTACTGCTTCATGAACTAGCATACAAGGGGGAGGACTGAAGATACATGTTCTCTTGTGGACTCCCTCACAAAAAAAGAAAAAAGAGCTCCTGGAGATCGAGCACTCATGGAAGGACACAAGGAGCCTGGCAAAGAGGTGGTAAAAGGGCTAAGCTCCATGGGAGGGACAAAGACACGCTGAACAGTCTAAAACAAATAAAGCCAGAAAATAGAAAGCAAGCAAATGTGAGTTGCAAAACACTAAGCTAATGGTAAGCAAGGGTGAAATGCATTTCCAAGGAAGCTTTCAGGAAATGCCCAAGAAGTATTTTGCAACCAGTCAGCTGGGTTGTCTGATAGGCTGTGACCTAAAAGGACCTGTTCACTCCTACTGATCACTACATGGTCTGCTACCACCTCTGCACTTTGTTTAAGTCCTGCTGAAGCAGTAACCTTCTATTATGGTGTAGCACTTTGGGTGCCCTTCTCAGTCCAGCAGGACTACAATCTGTGAGACAGGCTTATGTCATAGCGCACAGCATGATCTGTGTTTACCTATGACAACAAAAATCAGTATTAGGGATCCAGACAACAGTACAGTTGGGCACTCAGGGCAGGGGTACATGCTCATCACCAAGCAAAGGACATTTCTATACTAACAACTATATTGTATACTGTGGGCTAATTCCATGCTATAGTTTCACCAGGGTTAAGCTTAAACACTCAGTTGACACGTCATTAGTAATGTACCAAATGCAGATGTGACATTGAAGTCCACATATCTGCACCCCATGTCTGAACTTCATGATTTATCATTTATTTCGAACTCAGCTGCTAATTATATTCAGGCTTTTGAATCACCCTGTTGGATCAAGTTAATTACACTGTTGGCCAGCTGGAGGATCAAAGGCCTATACAGGGACATTTGCCAGGAATTAGGTTAACTCCTGGGAGAGGAAATCAATCGGCATGTGCTAATTAGTTTGTAAACTCCAGGGAAGTGGTGCTGGCCCATCTACACCCTCTAAGGGACAGCAGAGAGATGGGCCTGCTGGTGGGGATCCTGGACTGTTCCCTTTGCTCTTCTGTGGATTGCTCCTGCAGGAGAGTGACCTCCAGACTTAAAGCTTACCCAGGTGCTCGGTAAGTGGCTAAAAGAGATTGCAGGTCCTGAAAACAGGGAAGGCACTCTATCTTGTGGACCCTGAGATGCTGCTGAGGAAGACCCCAGGCCCAGGAGTAGTGCAGTTTCTCCGACATGAGACAGGTCTGGTACAAGGAAGGAGAGTAGTCAGCATCAGCCTCCTCAATAAGTGGAAAGTTTTAGAGGCCTGGAGGCCTCCAGGATCTGCTTTTATGCCCAGATTTACAAGAAATGAAGCGTTGCTGTGTTGCAGCAGCGATGCATCAAAAAAAGTTGCGCCCCACTACGACAGAATCTTACGCCATGGATGCGTCATATTTACAATATGGCGCACCATGGTGTAAGGCTTCTGCCTGCGCCAAAAAAATACGCATCCCCCTGTGTCATGTCGTAAACAATTCAGACGCCACTGCATCAAAAGTGGCGCAGACTCGACTTGCGACACTGAAAGTGATGCAAATCGACCTTGCATCACTTTTGTTTCTGGAATGTGTAAAAAAAGTATAAAATTGACACATTTAAAAAAAAATCATTGCTAAACACCTCAGAAGGCAGCAATGGAGCAGGTAGTAGCAGCAGACAAAACCTATGAGGAGCGAGTGGCAGCTGTCATCGCAGACGAGTTGGTAGCTGCAGTCCCCGGACAAGATAGTGCAGCACACAACAAACTTACACTACCACAGGGTGAGTAACAATAAGGGGCAATGGGTGTCACAAATGCAAGGTATGCACTTCTGCTAGCTATGTCCCAAGGCTCTGCTGTGATGTCTGCAGGGCATAGGGCAGGAATCTGGATTATGAATAGTGAAATGACAATGAAAGATCACTCACACTGCCCCGTAAGATGTTGAAAAGCTCAGACAGGCTCCATCACATGTACTCATAAAAATTTGAATGTGCGGCATCAGTCCATCCCAACTTGTGCATTGTGGGACATGTAGTGCAATGCACAAAATGAGGGCCAAAGAAACAAACTCATGACACAGAACAGCACTGTAAGCATTTTTGCTGTGCTGCCCTGTGTTCAAACAAAAGGGCAGCATTGCACTGTATCTGCAAGATACAGTGCATTCTTGTCCTTTCCCCTGCGCTGGTGCACAGCAGGCTCACATGCCCCTTAAAAGGAACGCTCACAGACACCTTTGCACCATGGTGCAGGGGTTCCTGCGTTGCAGGAAT
Source organism: Pleurodeles waltl (assembly GCF_031143425.1). NCBI lineage: Eukaryota > Metazoa > Chordata > Amphibia > Caudata > Salamandridae > Pleurodeles > Pleurodeles waltl. The sequence continues at coordinate 1,371,910,543 of NC_090446.1, read as the reverse complement.
GATTGTTGTTGTGCAGGAAGGGACACCTTCCATGCACAAATGGTATCATCAACGGTGCATTCCTCCTGCTATGTGTGTGTGTGCTGCGGAATGCATTTCTCCTTGTTGTTCCACTTCCACGCCACCCCTGGGGTGGTGTAGGAAAGTGACACATTTAAAAGTATAACAAACTTTGAAATCTGGAAATGTGGAAAATGTCATGGGAACAGCCACAGCAACACCCATGGAATGGTCATTGTAAACAGTAATGAGTGAAAAAAGCCATAATTACAAGGACAGGAAAAGCCATGCAATATGGCTTTGTGTGACCTTATAAATATGAGCAGTAGAGTGCAACACTTGGACCTCAAAATAGTCACTCTCCGGTGGCATAGGGGATATTAAATATTCCTCTAAATCTTGTCTGTGTAGATGAAATTGCTACTATGTTTGAATGGTGAGACAATGGATAGCAAGTATAACTTAATGGATACATGTCCTTAAAGGTAGGCCAAACACTAAACATGTCCTGCTGGTCTGACAGTGTCACATTTTTGTTGCAAATGGAAAAGGATGACACAGAACAGGCCATTGGGGTACAACCGCCTACATGTGATGTGGTCCTGGGTGAAGAAGTAGCGGCAGGCAGGAGGGATTCTGAAGGAAAATTGAATCAACTTGCCACATATGTTCTAGTTGGATCGTGTGAAACATAGATCCATCAGGAGACATGCCAAAATAGTCAGCCAACACAAAGGGCAGGAGTCAGTGATGTCTGGATACTGAGGAGGAAGCTATCAGCCATGTTGCAAAAACAGGTAGACATATGTCACCATTTATAGCAGTACTACTATGTGGGGTACTCATTGCACTACAGTCCACAATAGAAGACACGCATGTTAGTATTTAGCACACAGTCATACATATTATTGGTTTTAACAACACATGACAGTAGCTGATTGACCTGGGGGACATCACTGTGTGGCAGTAAGTATTGTCCATTACCCAAAATGATGAATTGTAGAGGAGGCATGTACTTGGCCAAGTGATAGAATGCAGTTGAAGGATGTGTCACTCCATGCTTAAACTCCATTGTACCAAGTATTAACTAGGATGACTGTCAGTGCTACCAAATTTACCAGAGTGACACTCACCATAGGTTACATTTTGCACATAGTGCCCATTGTCAACAATGATGGTCTCAAAAGTAAATGCAAGTCTCAGAAATGTTGTGACAGAAATGGGTACAGCAAGTGAAATACATACCCACACACATATCGGCAGTATAACACTTAATTAATGTGCAAAGGGTTGTGCAGGATAAGTGTGAGAACTGCAGCCTTTGAACAAATGAATACATAGGCCCTCATTATGACATTGGCGGTGACTGACGTCTACCGCCACAGCGATGGCTGCCAACATACCGCCGCCATGGCTACCAGCCGTCCACGCATATTATGACCGCCGACGGTATTCCGCCAGAAGTCTGGAGGAATACCGCCAATGGTCATGGCGGCGGACGGCAGTAAGGTGGCGCTGCTGTCAGCAGCACCTCCACGCCAGCAAAACACCGCTGACTATATCATGAGCAATGATACAGCCTGGCGGTGTTTTGTTGGCGGACGCTGCTGCTGACAGCAGTGCTACGTCCCGTCTCCAGCCAGAGGACCCCCTGTAAGCAGGTAAGTCGGGTTCTCTGGCAGGAGAGGGGGTGGGAGGTGTTGTGTGCGTGTGTGTGGGTTTTGTGTGTGTGTATGTAGGGGTGTGGGGCTGTATGTTTTAGTATGCGTGCATGCGGGTGTGAGTTGCGTTGAATGAGTGCGTGAATGACTGAATGTGAGTGTCCGTGTATGTTGTGTGTTGTGAATGCGTGGGTGCGACAAAGTATGTTGGTGTGTGTTGCGGTGTGTGGGTATGTATGTGTGCATGTGTGGGTGGATGTGGGTATGCGTGTGTGCATGTGTGTTATATGGGTGCACGTGTGGGTGTGAAAATATGCAGGAGAGGGAGGGGAACGGTGGGGGAGGAGTTTGGGGATTGGGAGAGGGGAGGGGGAGACCCCTATCAGTGCCAGGGAAGGGATTCCCTGGCACTGATAGTGCCTACCGCCATGGTTTTCGTGGCTGTAAGATTGCCATGAAAACCATGGCGGTATGCCGGGTCATAATCCCGTGGGTGGGAATGTAACGGCCGCCTGGCTGGAGACCGAAGTCTCCAGCCCAGCAGACAATACCACCCTGGCGGTCGGTGTGTTAAAGTGGCTGTCTGTGTTGGCAGTTACCGCCCTGGTTATAATCCCTTTTTTTTTTACCGCCGGCCTGTTGACGGTATTAACACCGCTTTAACACCGACCGCCAGGGTCATAATGAGGGCCATAATGTGCATGGGAGCCAGCACAACAAGGCAGAGTCCCATGGTGTACAATGTGAAACACAGATTGCTGGAACCTAATAACATCATTAGCAAGACCACATCACATGCACAGGAGCAGTGTGATGAATACTGGCACAGGGAATGTAGCCAACCTGGGAAATAGGTGGAATCAGAACTGTAGTGAGGCCACCATGTCCAAACACAAACACCAGAGGTGTTATGTCAACCAATGCAAATCACCTTGTCAGATGTGGACAAGCTGTCGTTACATACCTCCAGAAATGGTAGGCGTAGTGACCTGTGTAACAAATCTGCAAAATGTAACATGAGCATAAACATTAGTCTGGTCGTACAGTGGTTGTAGTGAGAATGCAGACACACTCATCACAAAGCCAATTACAGTGCAACTTGCACTCCAATTATCTGTGTAATATCCTGGAAAAAATGTTGTTTAGGAAGTCAAATAATACCAAGTCAGATAGTTAGTTTAGCCACGTCAACATCTCACAAAGGACACCCTTAACATTGCTCTCTCTCTCATTGCAGAGGATGTACCTACACCTCCTGAGAAGCTGCCTGTCGGAATGATGATCTGGCAGAGGATGACAGTCTGCCCACCCTTGATCAAGACACCCTCCAAGAAATCCTGGGCTCCCTTGGCACACTTTCTACGGTTAAAGGAAGAGACAACAGTGTTCCCGGCTCTCCAGAGGATCCATCAACCACAACCTGATACACCAGCCAACACCCCGGGACTCTGAGGACCTCCAAGTAGTGTTTCAACATCGGGCAGTAAGATGCTATACAAAGCACCCACACTCCACTCTGTGAGCTACAGCAGTCTCTGGCTGATATTGATGGTGTCATGAGGCCAGAGTGGCACCAGCGAGCTAGCCATTCATAACATCCTGGAGTTTATGGAGCAGGACAGATACATCGTCACTATGGGTGCCTACCACTGTGACCTTAGAACTCGGCTGGCACGCCTGAAAGACATTCTCATTGCATTGCTACCTCACCGCTTGGCTGAGAGAAATGCTGCTGCTGACTGCAGAGCTACTTCTTCTGCCCCTGATGTGTGTGTGTCTCCCTTGCCGTCACCCCTAGCACCTACAACACCACGCTCACAGGAAGCAACACACTGGCTTCACCAATTTTAAACGTAAAACTTCCCAATAGCAGTTTTCTATGCCAAAATGCCACTGCTTCCTTTGCCCTGTGCCTAGAACTATGCCAGTAAACCCCACAACTGGTGACAATCCCTATTTGTTGTCCCATCTGTTCACCTCAACCATGTCAGGACTGTCAATTTGGTCTCCAATAATGGAAATTTGTGAATTCTCCTCCTTACTGAAACACTCCTCCACTCCACATGACACATTCAGGGGTTAAGCCATGGACTTCGTCTGGACATTCAAAGGTAAATAAATAGTTTGGTTGAGTCTTTGCAACAACTGTCATTGTCAGTGTAACAATGTTGCACATGTAAATAAATGTACAGACTCAAATCTGTGTGTCGAATGTCTGTAGGAGTATGTATGGCAGAGAATCTGGGAAATTGTCTGAGTAAAAACTTCAAAATAACTCTCCAAAGGGACACAGTGTAATGGTGCCATGGAAAAGTGCCACTGTCTAATGGAATTTGGTCATGTTAACCCTATGTGTCTGTAGAATAGTTTGAAGGCACCCAAGCTCACAAACATTAACTGAAACATGTCACGTGTTGTCAATGTAGAGGGTGAAATAAAGCACAGTCCAGGTGGGGACCCTATCCATGTACACTAGGTTACAACCCACGCTGCTGTGACAAGCACATGAAGGAAGCATCAGTGAGTAAAGCCCTGTCAAACAGTGTGTCACCATGGAGTGCCCAGATATTTGAAAAAGGTTCACAATCAAAGTAACCCACAATGCATGGGGCCTGAGACACAAACACATTGAGAAATGAAGTAATAAAACCTGGTTTGGCCTATCTCCCCTTTCACATTAACATTGTCACTTACATGGCGCAAACGTTATCTGCAATCACAAGGAAAGTCCATGCCAAACCTGACGCATTCATCACCATGTGTATCTAGCCAAGTCAAACATATCTAAAAACAATGCTAACTAATCCTAATGCATGTAGTAACCATTATGGAGGCACATACACTAACCACTACACAGAAAACATGAGCTACACGCTTATGTTGATATAAAAGAGATTTTATGAAAACTTTAACATATCCTATATAAAACAAACTACTTACACTACCTTAACCCATGGATGTCATTTAGGAGTCGCAAGGGGTCACAGATACAACCCCTGGCCTGCCCCTTGCGACCCCTGGCACTGCCTTTGCTGCCCCTGGCCTCAGAGGTGGCAAAGTGAGTGCCTGGAAAACAGAGGCAGCTCATACTCATGGACATCGGTGAGGACCCACTTTCCTGGTTTCTGTCCATTTTTTTGTACTCAAAAATTGAATAATATTATTCACTATTTGTGTAATAAAAAATGGGCTATAATTAGCTGGAATATTACTGTATATGGCAGCTAAAGTAATTAAAAAATGCCTTATAATGTATGCATGCTTGTGGGTGAGAGTGTTTTTGTGTGAAATAGTGTGTGAATATGTGTTTATATGTAAGCGTGTGTGTGTGAGCCAAAGTAAAGGTCAAATTATGTGGTGTGTGATGCCACTTCCGCTATCCCAGACATTTTGGTGAATTGACGCCCACGTCTTAATCCACTTAAAATACATCATACCTATCCTAAAGTAAGCTATTTAACGTACACTAACTTATCCTAAAAACATCTAAAACTTACTTAACTTAGCTTACCTAAAACACATAACACAACATGCCACACATCAACCCCCATCCACCTTACAACACATCTACATACAGAAACAACATTCACTACACCTATACAAACACTACCTACACATACAAGCCTAAACAAATACATATTTTTGTGTATTTTCATAGATTTTTTTAGAATATTTTTTATTTTTATTTTATAAGAACACATCAACCCCCAACACACCTCAACCCGCTAAAATTGTACCCACCCAAGCTATCCACTATAAGATACTCATACCTACTGTACCTCATCTCTAATTAACCCTACACTAAGCTCTACAAATATTAGCACGTTAAAACAAACTAGCAACATGGCGAAGGGCACAAATGTTTACTGTGGTGTATCCATGGTGGTTAACGTTTTTGTCCAGCCTGTTAGATGTCCTGCAAAAAACTGGATCACAGTGCCCATCTTATATTCGAATCCAGCCACTCTGTACTTCAGGTCGGAAACATCTTTCAGGAGCATTGTCTCAAAAGCCCTCATTGGTCCAATACTTGTAGCTGCTGGCACTGCTGGTCCACTTGGCTGGATGTGAGGTGCTGGGCATGGGTTCCATTGATCCACCCTGGTTTTCCCTGTCCTTCTTAGATTTTGCCTTTGGATCCATTTTAGTGGGTGTCTCGGGACTGACGTGCCCTTTCCTGCATAAAAAACAATCTTGTAGATACAGTGCATTTCTGCCCTTTCCCGATGGCGCAGGGTGGCACAGTAAGTAAGAGTGATGCAATGGGGAGACTTTTCTTTATCCCTTCCCGCTTTGTCCTCTTCCTATGTGTGCTGCATTTTGCAGCACACATTGAAAGAGGAAAACCTCTTATGATTCATTTTTTGCAGGAAGGTGTCCCTACTGTATAAACACAATCAGCTCCGCAACACAGGCATCCTCGCACCATGGTGCAAGAGTGCCTGTTTTGCTGCATGGTAGGAATCTGTGCACCAGCGCAGGGGGAGGGGACAGAAAGCACTGTATCTTGTAGATATGGCACATTTCTGCCCTTTTGTTATGATGCAGGCAAGCACAGCAAGAAGGCCTATGGCACTGCCCTGAATCAAAACCTTGTAATTATGGCCCTTTAAGCATATACCCAAGACGTTTCTTTGCACATGACACACAGGTAAGTCAGCACCAAATATGTGTACTTACCAACTTCTCCACCAACTTCAATGGCCATGTAGTGCAGCAGATCCCGTTCACTGCTCACTACATCTGTCCAGCGATGTTTCAGTTTGACTAACATCTGCTAACTCTGAAACATACGTTGGAAATGTTTCTGAATCTTCAACCACTGGGTCTTCCGGTCCTGTGTGGGGTAGCCCTGTATTACCCTACCACCACTCGCTAACATATTTGGGAGGTAATGTGCGACAAGCCACAGGAAACCTCCAAACTCCTGCGCATCCATGTTCTTGGCCCTTCCCTTGCCAGATATTGATCTCTCCAACACAATTATTACCTCAACAATAACTACCTACCCCAACAAATCCCCCAACTGCTCCTAAGTACAATTAAACCCCAGAAGACAGATGCCCAACAATGCAAACAATCAGACACACAGATACAGGAAAGAATATAATACTACAGGGACAGTACATGGACAGCACACACCAGGACTATTTGCACAAAACACCAACACACTCTCAAGACCAGAAACAACACAACCACCACCAAGCACAGACAGATAGACTGTGAGATAAAGTGAAAATAATCCCTCACTTCCTTGTTTGTAGCATGCCTGATCTATTGCATCATTACCTGGGTAGATGTGTCACGTTTGAACCTGATGCATTGTTTTTTAATGTATCCAATGGATACATGGCCAATGTGTGATTTTGTTTTTTGTGTCCTCATAAGACCGCCATTGAGCACCAACTAGTTTCCCACCTCCCCATGTACCCATGGTCAAACACATTGTCAGTTCATTGGGCCATGGAATGAGAAAGGCTTCCCAGTCTTACTGAGTCAAAAACAAATAATCATCGGACAGAATTACATGTCATATCTTCAACAATTCTCCAAATCCACCTTCCCGTCTCTCCGTTACTCCTCTCCTTTCTATTTCCTCAAAAAAAGAGCACTGATCTTTTCCATGCATGACAAGTAAGGGCAGAGGTTTGAGCCCAACACCTGCAGATTTCCTTTCTTGATAGCAGTACCAAGTAAAAAACCAGGCCTGGATAATGCAGATTCAAAGGGCGGCCACCTGATGCTCTATCACAAACAGAATTAAAGAGGGGCTTACCTCCATAATGACACCCAAAGAATGAGAGATGGTCCTACCCACCGCTGTCAAAAATTCCTCCAATTTCGGGCAGGAGGCAAACATGTGCACGTCGTCTGCCTGGCTGCTGCCACACCGCTTACAATTAGAGGACGCATTCCCTCTTATCTTTGCCAATATATTAGGCGTACAATACACTCTGTGAAGGGTGAAGAAATGATTTCCACTTAGTGCAGCAGGCTTAACCACTGAATATAAAGTAGAAAAAGATACTTGCCATAACTCCTCCAGCTCTTCATCTGGCAAGTATCCACTCCTCACAGCATACAACGGTTTCATCCCTTCCATGGCCCTGAACCAGGACAAATAAAAATGGATCTTCAAGATGCTGGTACCACCATGCCACCTCCTTCTTTGTGGCCCCATGATCTTGAAGATCCATTTTTATTTGTCCTGGTTCAGGGCCACCCCCCGCTCCTGGTTCTTGAGCTAAGCATTCACCTGATAAATCTTAAATCTGGTGACAGCCTCCTCTGTCCTCTTGCTCCGATACTCCCAGGTTAATCTCTGCCCGTGGTTCACCCTTTGCCCCCATCTAATGACCCTACTTTGTATTAGAGGCAAAGCAAGACTATCCAATAAGCAATCCGGCGTTCCAGGAGAGTCCCAAACAAGAGAGAACCTCCTGTAATAAACAATGCCCAGAAGGGATCTAATCTCAAACCAGGTAGTCGCTGTTGCCCGCATACATTCCAACCTGCCCTTCTTAAAGAATTTTGGTGTCCCAAATTAATAAGAGGAACCTTCCTTAGACAGAGCTGAGAGCATAGCTCCAAACATGACCCCTAGAAGGGTCTCATCTGGGTGTAGTAACAGCATCCTTTTATTCTTCAACTAGAAAGTCCGGCAATAGAGCTGAATATCCGGGCGGCCCAACCCACCTAAGCCAGCCCTCCTCCTCAATTTTTTCCAGGCTAGACAAATACCCTTACTACCCCAAATAAATGAGGTTCCCTTGGGGTTTTGAAATGGCTTTTTTATCAAACGTTAATGGAATACTGTCGAACAGAAAGTCGATTTCTGGTAAAATAAACATCTTCATCAAGTTAATCAGCTCATATATAGTGAATGAGAGCTTGCCCCATTTTTTTAACATGGCTCCAACCTCTCAATCCACCTTCTCAAAATTTACAGCTGGCATTTTTTCCTATGTCTTGGAATATTTTTATTCCCAAATACTTCAAGTCAGCAACACTTTAACTTCCCTACAATTATGATTACAAGCCATTATTTCAGTTTTTTCTTAACTTATCTCATACCCAGCAAGCCTCGCAAAAACCCCAGCTTCTCTCATAAGATGTGGAAGAGCAGAGTATACATCCGGGGTGTACACCATTAAATCATCAGCGTATAAAGCAATTTTCCTGCAAAATTTGCCTACCACAAAAGATTTTATCTGTTCATTTCATGTATTAATTTATTTATTAATTTATTCATTTAATGAGTAAATTTTGCACAAGGCCTGACAAAAAACCATGCGTCAATTGTGACGCATTCGCTGGGATGCATTGTTGTGAAGCCATGTTAGTCATAACTCCAGGCACGTTGTTTTAGCATACTAGGCCTGCGGCTTTGCACTTTAACCTAGATATATTTTATTCGGCTCATTTTATTATTGTTTCAATAGCCATTTTTATGGTCTTGTTTTATTTCTTTCTATCTAACTGTTTTTGCCTAGGCCAGCACTATGTGCTCAAACAAGACATTCTTGCTCACTCTGTGCTTCTTTCAAGGCTGTAGTAAGATAGTTTGCCGGTGAACGTGGAACAAGTTCTGGCTCTGACATTCATAGAAAAACACACATCCTTACGTAGGGAAATTTTCTCAGAACATCAGTTGTTGAATTATAAAAAAATGTCCCTGGCCCTTATACATTAGAGGGAGATTCCAGCCAGAGAACCACAACTGTATGCTGATTGCTGAACGCTTCGCTACAGCTGCTTATGCAGACTTCAGGCCTTTGCTCAGGTCTGGGGGATGATGTCTTCCCAGGGGAACCTGAAGGGCAGAATTAGAGCTTAACAAGATGTGCTCTATTATAGCCTAGGCAGGAATTAGTCTATTGACTTCAGTGACAATATGGTAGAGTTATTTCTATGCTTCACTCTCCTTATCACAATTTTAATCTTTTCATGTTGCATCGTCTTGGTTATTGCAGCACATGCTTTGCTATGTAAAATGCAGTCGCTTCATTAAAATCTTATTGAAACATATACTGCCTCTGTTTGTCATTGGGTCTGTGAGACTAATGTACCTGAGAGAAACAGATGAGACCTGAGTGACCATGATTTCCATGAGAAATCAATTATGTCATGCGCTCGGCTGCCCAGTCATCCCTGCCCTTGGGTAGAGATGAGGCACTGCTAGTTAGCTAGAGCAAAACCCAGATTGGAGCGACAGGTGTCACCTGCAGTGGGTCAGACTCAGTCTCCCACACTGCAGGCGATTCTGCTGCTCAAAATCCAGTAAACTAATGAGAGCCTACGCAACAGCATGACATTTGCTTAATGCACTAGCTGCAAAAATCATGCAGTTAGCAAATGCATGGTTTTTTTTCATGGAAAGGTGCAGATGCATGAGAATAGTGTATTGTGTGTTGAAATGTATGTAAAGTAGAACACAGATTAGTGCAGTGCATTAGACTATTGTAGAGGATATGCCTGTTGTGTATGAAGGTGTAACAGGTGCATGTTGGGTGGCATGTCTGCAATATTTTTACGCAGGACAATGCAACAAACATTCTCCCTGCACCATCTTGCGCTATCGTGAAAGGCCAGAAGTGCACTGTATCGAAAAGATACAGTGCATTTCCATCCTCTCCCCCTGTGCTGGCGCATAAATTGCTGCCTAGCACCAACGCAGGCACCCCTGCACCCTAGTGATGATTGTTTTTGTACAAGAAGGGACCCCTTCCTGCACCAAAACAATCACATGAGGTGTTTTCCTCTTTTTGTGTGCTGAAGAATGCAGCGCACATAGGAAGAGGATACAATGGGGTAAAGGAAAGATGTCTATCCCCGTTGCATCAATCTTAAGCTCTGAGGTGTAGGAATCTGACACATTGCCAGACTTGTAAATCTTGTAAATCTGGGAATGCATCAGATTCCCTTGGGTTCCATGGGTGCTGCGTGGGTACACCCCCCACTGCACATGGTGCACCTCCCTCGCACACAGCATGGTGCATATATGTCTTACAGCTCTCATTCTGCAGTCCCTATCTTTGCACGCAGAATGTTATCTGTGTACTGTGTCCCCCATATCTATTTGTTTTTTTGTCAGTTAGGTACTTGCTGTTTGCTGACTTACAAGTTGCCCATTTCCATATTGCCATCCTGGAATTGCTGGTGGATGATGTACTGAAGGAATGTGAAGGCATCCTGTACATCGCCAGGTATTTGCCCAAAATATTTAGGATCAAACCACAATGGTCAATGGTGGGCTGTACGTTCATTGGGGTGGGTATGTTTCTTGTTCCGGCATAAGTGAGCAGTTGCAGCAGGAGGAACGAGCTGCACATGTGTGCAGTCCATGGCACCCAGCACATGTGGAAACCTAGCAATGCTGTAGAAGCCCTGTATAATTTCGTGCTGCAGTTGCTAGGTATTAGGGAAGAGGATGGGGTGGGGTGTGAGCCAGATAATGGCATCTAGGATAGAGAGGGGGAATGCTGAGAAGCAGGGCCGGCTTTAGTGCTGGTGGCGCCCTGTGCGATAATCTTTTTTTGGCACCCCCACCGCATGAGAACATCCTCGGATTCCATCACTACCACCAGGCAAATGTGCCCCTCATCTCTCCATAGCCCCCCTTTCACATACATTCATTTGTTTTAAAGCGCTTGTAAAGCCTAGCTTTACTAATCCACTCAGCTATCCACATAAAATATAGTTCTGTTCCTTGCAGCAGGCATCTTATTCCTCTGCGCTACTTTATGGCGAGTCAAAGCTGCCCCTGGCCAAATGCCGATCTCTCTCCCTATCAGAAACATTAATCACAAGAGGTATCTTGACATTTTAATTGTACCCTGAAGGCTGGACGCACAAGGAACTTTTCAGCAGGTTCTTTTAAATTGCATGTTTTGTAAGTCATTGCCAAACACAGTGCACCCTTGAGGTCAGCGCCTCCCAATCCAGGTCAGCACCCGGTGCGGCCACACCGCTCGCACCGCCCTAAAGCCAGGCCTGCTGAGAAAGATGGCTGCGACACTCCTGCCACTCATGCTGCAGTGGTCTGGAAGGACCCCAAAGTCAGAATGTGTATCACAGCCTGTAGCTTGGTTAGTGGTGGTATATTGGTGACCCTGTCAACCGTTGCCTGCAGTCTGGACGCAATGAGGTTGAGCAGCTGGACAATGGACTCCTTGCGCAGAAAGTAATAGAAAAATGACACAGCGGTGGCACAATCTCCTTGTAAGTAAGGCCCATTGTGTTGTGTTGTCATTATCACACACAACAAGTTGTCAGAGGAGATGACCAATTTATTCAATCTGTGTACAACACAGGAACAATATATCTGAAATCCATGCTTGGTCCATTTCCATGATTGCATGGTGGGGCTGACTTGGCATCATTGGCATTATATGGTGGATCTTGTCCTGCTATGTTTTATGTTTACAAGTGATATGTGTGTTGTGATATGTCAGAATGTATTTTATATTTACTTTGACACATTGATGGAGCATATGTCAACTGTATGACTTGGACTGTGTTACCATGCACATAGTAATGGACATATTTCCAAGGGCCTTTGTGCATCAGGAAGATCAATCTTTGTGATGGTCTGGTGCCATACGCTGCTGGCCTATACTTACAAGGACATGTAATACCACCCTGCGTGGCTTTTCTTGCCCTTGTAGAAACGGACTTCGTCAATGCCGCATTAGTCCCTGCATAGGCTCATCCTGCAACAGGGAGGCATTCCATGCATTTAAATGTGGGTGTTCCTACCACACACCCATGGCATTTGACACTCTTCCATATTTCAGTAGTTTTGTATGCCTCAAATTGCGTTAACAGCTTCTGCCTCCACTGGTGAGGAGTTAGGCATGTGCAACTATACTATGGGAAATACCTTCACTTCTCCAGGTTTAGTCATATTTCTATGTGTGTTACATTGTGCCGCACACATGGGAAGAGGAAACTGTCTCTCATACTTGTTTTTGTGCAGGAAGGTGTCCCTTCTACACAAGAACTATCATCCCCACATTGCATGCACCATTGCAGCCTATTGTGCTCCAGCATAGACAAGGACAAGAATGCAATGTTTCTTGTCGATAAACGGATTGTGGCGCTGCCCTGCGTAAGTAGTCTGTAATTATGGCCCTAAGTGACTTAAACACCATCCATCAGACTATGAGTTCACTCTACTATCCTTACCAAGTATGTGGCACCACCAATGGGTGGCTGAACACCATACACATAGTATAGTGAGATTCATTACTTTGATTCCAATTTTTGATAGTGTTGTGTTGTCTGACATTATTTGCACTGCTACACACCACAATATGTAGAGCAGTCCTGACATGGGCACATTACAAGTGTTTTTGTGTTCTGTAAACTCAACAGAGCTGTATTAGGCACAGCTCTACAGTTTTGTTTTAAATGACGTAATCAGGCCCTGCTTGTTACACTTTGCTACATACCTTTGTGGTGTGTCAATAAGAATGAAAAAAGATTTTCAGTTTATGTGCTTTATAGTACTCTTACTTAAGAATGCTTACACATTGCAAATGGTGAGATATATAGCTTTTATTGACCTGTACTGTGCTCAACGTTATTTTTATTTTTGGCTTGATATTTCTCAGGGCTCTCTGAAGAAATTATTAACAATCTGCTATCTTCGGCTTGAACCAGCACTTGGGGCCACATTTGGATGCTGGTCATCTTCTTTCCCTTCTTCATCATCTGGGTCCTCCTGCTCCACAATTTCATCCTCCCAGGACACATTGGTCCGCACATATATGTTGTGCAGGATGCTCCAGACCATGATGATTTTGCAGACCATTGGGGGAGAGTACAGCAATCTTCCTCCGGTCAACTACAGGCACCGGAAATAAGATTTCAGGATGCCAAATGTCCTCTCAACAATGGACTGGGTCCTGCTGAGGGCATTGTTGTAGTTATGCTGTGCCGCAGTCTGGAAATGTGCATGAGGGGTCATGACCCATGGCTGCTGCCCGTATCCTTGGTCAGCTGTAAAGACTGTAGGGGAACAATAAGTTGATGTTACTGATGTGTGCAATGCCCACAATCATTTACATACTACTTTGCTTCATGGTGGACTCATTAACTTTTCAAACAGTAATGGAGGTGTTATAACATTGATTGACATACAGGCACTATTACATTTCATAAGACTGACACTACAACACATACAATTAAAGTTGTCTTGGGTTTACCTTTACTATTTATTTATATTGTGAGTGCCACTGGCAACTCTGCATTTTCATGTATGTGTATTTTGTCTGAGGAAGATCGTGAGGTTGATGTGCGTGAGCTATAATACAATAAACTTTGGTGAAAGCTATGTTCTGGAGTGCAGGCGTTTTCCTCAGACAACGTGGATTTTGCTCTCGAAGGGCTGCTGTACATTCTCATGTATGTATGTTAATTTAGGAATGGAGCTTCTCTCACACTTCAAATTATTACTTGTATTTAGGTTATGTTGGCATATCATGGGTTCATACATGTTGGAAAAAGTGGATATTAACAATTGCTGATGATGTTCTCCCATTCATGCTAACATATTTGGATGTGACAGTAGTACTCACTGTTTGACATTGGCTACTGCCAATTCTAAGTGCATGTCATCATGTTACATAATTGTCTACACACAGCAGTGCACTGTGTCTACCTTGTTGACAGTACCAAACATGACACATTGTTTTGAGTTTTGCGCTATGCAGTGTAAATGTGGGACTCCCAAAATAACCAGGCCACACTTATTTCGGAAAGTGGTGCCAATTTTTTGTACAATATGCATTGTTCTGTTTTTGCTGTCTGAACTTGCAGAGCATATACGTCATTGTCCCTAGACACATAAAGTGTAGACATGGTCCATGCATGGCTGCCTGATGTGTGGACTAAACTTTGTGCACAAGAGACTACCTTGCTGCACACTGGGAAGCCTTGTCTGACATTTAGAATTAGTATTAGTATTTGAACTGCAATATTCATCAGACGCAGGATGGCAGGTGAAACTATATAATTATAGAGCTACTTTGCCAGGGTGCACAAGGGCTGGGTATGCTAGGATTTTTTTTTCATCATACTTTTCAAAGGTATTGGATACTTAACATAGCTCATGTCCAAGGAATTAAATTGCGGACAAACAGATAGCCAGAAATGGAGGTCCTTTCTTGCATACAGTATTGTTACACAGTGTTTTAGATGTAGTTGCTGAGGCCCTTTCCAACATTTAGGATCACATACAGGGCATCATTTCCAGCTTGTTTCCATCTGGCAGCACAGGGAGCCACTTATCTGCACTACATTAACTGAAATGTTCATATATTTGACATATGTATGACATACAGCACATTTGTGTGTCTTCTGCATGCACATTATCGTAGATACATGAATGATGGGAACACATGCCCTCTTACATCACATTGCAGTTGTGTCTGCATTTTGGACTCACTTATTATGATGCCACTGATGACTTACTTGCATATGAATTAAGAAGGTAGGCTCATGACAATTTGTATATGTGCTGCATAATGCAGCACACATATGAATAGTCAGTTTGGATACAAAAGAAATGTGTTGTCCTTGTTACACCTCCCTCAGGGAGACATATACATAGATATATTGTGCAGATCACCATGTTTTTGCACATCTGGAAAAAGTGATTACTGCATTAGGTGTTGGAGCGATGATCTCAACATAAGGCCCATGTGACATATCCTTGATGCAGAGTGAGGTAATGCAACACTTTGCACTAACTTGCATTTGCAGTGGTGTATCAAAACTTGTGACGGTCCCCCTGCAAAAATACATGTAGGGGGGCGCCCACACAGGACCAGTTTTACTGCTGGTGGTGTCTACGGCAGCAGCCATTTTTTGAGCCACCCCATTACGTCCTTCTCCACAGATTGTCTCAGTACCACACTCCTACAGTGGCCCTCGCCTCTTCATAGCCCCTCTCCGACGTACAGTTCTATTCCTTTTTTGAAGCACTACTCATAGTTTAATCACAGTTTTGTAATCTGAGTGGCACATGTTCTTTGAAGCAGGCAAGTTGAGGCTGTGTCCTACTTTATGATACATAAAAACTGTTATTACAGTAGATTCCAAACTCTCAGTAGCAGTAACATTTCTCACCAGAGTCATCTTGACATGTTGATTGTCGCCTGAAAACTGCTTCATGCAGAAGCAAAATCTGAGCCTCAGAACCCATCATTTATTTTTCTACACAGCACCCACACCCAAGTAAGTGCACTTGTCAAGCAAGCCCTGCACCCACACTCACACCCAGTCATGAGCTATTAGGCCAGGGGCTCATGCACAGTGCCTGGGGAACCCCTTGGAGTTCACCCTACCAGGGGCTGTGAGGGTTATTGTTACACCACTGTGCCTTTGTTCATATCTATGAGGCCATATGAAGGCACGGGATGACTTTGCATGGCCTCATATATGTGAAAAGATACGATGTCTCAGCAGAGCGTAATGGAAATCACAACCCAGGAGTACTGGCTTCTTGTACATGAGGGTCACAGTAGTTTCCAAGCTCTGTACATGTGAGAGTTATTGGGTTATATTCCATGCACATGCCAGTTAACAAGTATGAGACACACACCTGCTACATTTGCACTGCTTCACTCATCCAACCCAAATATGTGTACCCTCCGCTGACCCCAGTGAACTCAGAAATTACTGCCCCATCTCTCTGCTCCTTTTCCCAGCAAAGGTCATGGAAAAAGCCATCAACAAACAGCTCTCCAAACACCTGGAAAAATACAACCTACTTGAATCCTGACCATGCGGTTTTTGCTCCAGCCACAGGACCAAGATCATCCTTATTGCCACAATGGACGACATCAGGTCCCTTCTCGACCACAGAAAAAAAAGTGACCTTGATCGTCCGAGACCTCGCTGCCGAGTTCGACACCATCTCCCACTTCACCCTCACTGTCAGACTCCACCACACACGTCACCGACTGACCACGCCTGCAACCTCGGCATCATCATCGACAGCAGACTCACCTTCATACAGCAGACAAAGGCAGTGGCCTCCTCCATCTTCCACAATCTCCGCATGCAACAGAAGATCTTCAAATGGATCCCCATCAAAACCAGAAAGACGGTCACTCAAGCCGTCATCACCAGCAGACTTGACTACCGAAACACCCTCTACGTCGGACTCCCCGCCCAGCTCATCCACTGGCTCCAGACCATCCAGAATGCAGCAGCGAGACTCGTCCTAGTTCTTTCCAGAAGAACCCACATCACCCCCCCACCTCAGAGGTCTACACTGGCTGCCGGTGCACAAGAAATGCAAATTCAAAGCTCTCACCATCGCCTACAAAGCCCTCCACAACGTCTGACCCAAGCTAATCAACCACAGACTCTCCTTCCACCAGCCAACTAGGAATCTCCTCTTGACAACTCTTGCCCGCGCCCATGTCCCGAGAGTCTGACACAGCCTCTGCGGAGGGCCCTCTGTCTCCTACCTAGCTGCCAAGAACTGGAACGACCCTCCACCCCACCTTCACACCTTGCACATCTTCCTCGATTTCAAGAAAAAACTCAAGACATGGCTCTTTGAGGAGTAGCTCGGACACACAGCAACAACCACAAACACCTGGCTCAGTGGTGAAACAAAAGCCCACATTGCTCCCTGAGCTCCAAGGGGCCCCCTCAGCATAACTGGCAGATGGTGGGCCAAGGAGGAGGGGCCCCCTCCATGTACTTTTCAGGGCCCCCCCTCAGGTTTTATTATGCCACTGTCCTGGATACCCCCTGGGGTGATAAGTCACACTTTACAAATATTATAATTGATTGAACAGCATGATTTACTGTCATGAGTTTGGTTATGTTCCTGGGATGTACTTATCAACCAGTAGGTCATTCATATATACCCCATTTTGGAAGCGCTCACTGATGATGGAGTGACTGAAGATGTAAGCATCATGAGCACTCCCCATATACTTTGCCAGCACCTTAAGGAATATCCCCACATGGTCCACAATTCTATTCACATTAATTGAATATGCGTGCCTCCGATTGCGGTAGAGGTGGGCTGTATCAGCAGGAGACAGCAGCTGCACATGTGTGCAGTCCACTGCCCCCAGCATGTGGAAAACCTGCAATGGTGTAGACGCCCTGCTTGTTTTCCAGTTGTTTCGGGTATATGTGGGGGAACATGAGGTACTGGGGTGTGAGGCTTATGATGGCATCCAGGACAGAGGGGAGGAATGGGGAAAATGACGCCTGAGATATCCCTGCCACTCTGGCTGTGGTGGTTTAGAACGACCCAGATGCCAGCATGTGCAATACAGCCATCGGCTTAAACTGCAGAGGGATGCTGGTGCACCTCTGAAATGTTGTCTGCAACCTTGGTGCAACCTGGTGCAGGAGCTGGAAAATGAACTCCCTCTTGAGCCTGTAAAAGGTGATAACCTCCTCCTCCCTCAGGTCAATGAGGCTGGTCCTTTGCTGGTAGGTGCGCTCCTTTCTCCTGCGCTGCCTCTGTGGTGGTGCCCGTCTTTGTCTTGGTGCGTGAAGCTGTAGTAGTAGTAGTAGATCCATGGTGTGACTGAGCTTGGCAGAGTGTTTTGTGCATGTTTTGACGCTAATCTTGAAAAGCACCCAGAGGCCCATTGTAACCAATGGAAGCCTCCTTTTAATACCTGCTCTGAGCAGGTGTTACAAGTGCCAGAAACAAATGACGCAAGGAAATCTAGCAGATTTCTTTGCGTCATTTTTTTGACCCCCTCCAATTGAGGAATGCCACATTTGCATACATTATGCCTGGTGCAGGTATAATGTAGAGCAAAGGGATACAAAGTGGCACAATGCATGCATTGAGCCACTTTGTAACTATGGCAAAGCGTTTTTGGCCTTCTAACGCCACATTAGCTTAAAAAATATGACGCTAATGTGGTGTTAGAATAGCGCTAAGGGGTCTTAAATATGACCCTATATTTTATGTGGCTAGCTGAGTGAATTAGTAAAGCCAGCCTTTACATGTGCTTTAAAACACATGAATGTATGTGCAAGGGGGGCGATGGATAGATGAGGGCACATTTGCTGGGTGGTAGTGAGTGAAACCAAGGAGGAGGTCATGGGGTGGGGGGCGCCACAATAAACTATCGCACAGGGCGCCACCCGTCCTAAGGCCGGTGCTGGATGTGTCTCCTCAACCCTCCCTTTACCCATGTCTGTGCTCCCATGCTGGCTCAGAACAGTGTGAGTCAAGAAGGAAGCTGGATGTGCCGCGCAGGTTTCGGCCCCCAGAGCACGAAAGGACCCAGATATGGGGCACGCAGGCTCATTTAAAAAATAAGAGAAAATAAGCATGAATTTGCATTTATTTTTTTAAAGGAAAACATTGAAAATTATTGTTGTAACGTGAGGTCGCTCAGGCCTGAGACAGAAGGGGAACCCCAGAATCATCTGAAACGCTTAACCAAATGTAAATATTTCCTGCAACTCATTTCGGAGCCCCTACATGTATTCCAAGAAATTCACCTGCTGTCCGAGGGGGCGGATTGATGAGCACAGGAGATGAATCTCACTATTTAAAACACTCTAGGGGTAGGCCTTTTAATCCAAAGGCTCTAGAGTGTAGGGACACTTCCATCTCTGTGGGTTCTAAGGCTGCTTTGCAGCATGCATAAAGGTAGGAAAAAACTCATGCATACAGTTTATTGATAACTGAACTGCTTTATTAAGAATGATAATGTTAACAGCGACACATTACATATATTAATGAAGGTCATTGAGATATTTTATTGACAATAAAAGTTATCAGTGAAACAGTACATGTGTTAATGAATGGCATTGTAAGAAAAGATGATCCTACATGGTTTTAATGGTGTTACATTAGCATACTATGACATATGTCTGTTTTTATTAAAGTGGTGACACCCTGACAAAGCCAGTAGGCCTGCCATTTAAGAACTCCACCCTATTATATTGTGTCTAGTATAGTTAGGGTGGATTGTGATTTTATGGTTCACGGTTCGCAAGGGGTGAACTGATAGGACGGTGTCACCAGAGGTATGTTCACCTGCCATCATGTACATACTTCTAAATTAATGTATAGTATTGAGAAGTCTGTGTGTAATTAAGTAATTTTCCTTTTATAAGTAAAAGCACTGACCGAACAATGATTTATTGAGTGTTTGTTTCATGACTCCAGGCTGTGGTACTAGCCCACCACTCCCCCTGAGTAAAACTTGGACTGCTCTGCCTCGCTAACCTGAAAGAATCAATTGCTACAACAGAGTACTTGGGGGCATATTTATACTTGGTTTGCGCTGAATTAGCGTCATTTTTTTTTTATGCTAATTCAGCGCAAACCTAACTTCATATTTATACTTTCACGCTAGGCACGTCTAGCACCAAAGTTGTGGAGTTAAAGTCCTTTTTTGGATGTGGAAACCTACCTTGGGTCAATGAGATGCAAGGTAGGCGTTCCCATACAAGAAAATCCCGCTATGGCCCTAGCGCCATATTTATCCCCCATGCTAAAATCAACCATGGGGATGGGGGCCTTAAATGATGGCGCTAAGCTTGCTTTGCGCCATTATTTAACATCTGGGTATGGGCAGGCGCTAGGGGACCTGTGGGCATATTTCCATGGTCAGAGACCATGGAAAGAGCCCACAGGTGCAATTCCCTGGCCCCAGGAACATCCGACCCATCCCCACCCACACCAGGAGGACAGCTAAGGATGGGGGGACACCACCCCAGGTAGGTACAGATGAGTACCAGTGAGTATTCTTTTTTTTTTTTTAAGTGCTATAGAGGGGCCTAACTTGTGCCCCCCCCTACATGGCACTGTGCCCAATGGCCATGCCCAGTGGGCCAAGACTCATTTCTTTACTATGGCAGGAGTCATGTTCATGGGGGTTTGTGTCAAAGGATGACGCTAGTCTGGTTGGAGGCATTATTTATGACTGCCCATGCTAGCGTAATCCTTTAACACACAACCTCCTGTTTCCCCTACGCCTCCCCGCACCAGTTAGTGTCCTTTTTTATGATGCTAGCCGGGCCTTACCGCCGGCTACCATCATACCATGAATATGACGCCCGGTCGGTGTCTTGGGATGGCGCTAGCCGATGGTATACTTTTTCACGCAAAACTGCGTTAGCACAGTTTTGCATGAAAAAGTATAAATCAGGGCCTTGGTTCCCAGTAGACAACAGCTTGTGGACTCATTACTTGAGAAGCACTCACATTCTTCCCATCTAGCAACACACTTTCTTGCAATGTCCTTGTGTCAATGACTTATAACACCGTCCTTAAGTACACAGTTCCTCACTTTATCTTTCCTTAGTCCTCAAGCAGGTCACTTTAAAAGGTCCTGTGCTGAGAGCTCCACAGGCTGTGATGGTCCTCTATTGCTCACACTATCTCTCCGTGTGTGATCCTGGTCCTATATTTCCATGTTCCCCAGGCTTCTTTCACATGCTATTCATGTGCTCGAATCTCCTGACACTATCTGAATATCTGCACACAAGCTCCTCTGCCATTCTCTCCTAGTGCCTAAGCTCCTAAACTGTCTCCCCTGTTCATGTGCTTAAAGTGCCTATTCCCAGATCCCTGCAGCCAGACCGGTTTTAGTGGGGTGTGACTGGTGCAGCCACACTGGGCACTGGCCTGGAGGCAGTGCTAAATTTGTAAACATAAAGGTGCCGGTTCCCAAAGCCCTCCTCTTAAACAAGCTCCTGCTGCAATTAAATGTGTGAACATGGAATACCGAGGCAGCGTTATCTTAAAGCCATCTCGGGCCTCTTCAATCCATATAAAGCCACTCCCTGCCCCTTCAGCTCACTCTAGCAGCTTTCTACTTCCTCCCTTTGTGACTCGTTTTTCCCGTCTGTCCCATATGTGTCTTTTGCTCGCAGCAAATGCTTGAGGCAGAAGAATAAGCCCCGGCCCTCAAAAATAAGTGCCGGTGCTCAGCACCGGAAACAACAAGCACAAATTAAGCACTGCCTAGAAGGGGGGGGGGGGTCTATGTTTAGCAATAACTTAGAAAACACCTGAAGCAGAGTTCCATATTTGACTACCTGTCAGGCAACACAAAAATGTCAAGATAACTCTTGTGATTAATGTCCCTGACAGTGAGAGAGATACTTTTGTCCAGTGGCACTTTTGACTCACCATTAAGTAGCGCAGAGGGTTAACATGCCTGCTGCGAAGAACAGATCTCTGTTTTATGTGGATAGCTGAGTAGATTAGTAAATCCAGCCTTTACCGGCACTTTAAAACACACGAAATGTATGTGAGAGACAGGCTTTGGAGAGATGAGGGGCACTTTTACCCTGTGGGAGCACAGGAATCCAAGGAGGAAGTCATGGGAGGGAGGGGGTGCCAAAAGATTGTGGCACAGGAGGCCACCAGCGCCAAAGCCGGCCCTGCTGCAGTCTCTCTATGGACAGCGAGCACCCCAGGCCTCTCGGCGTGCTCAAGTCCCTCACGTGGATATGAAGAGAGGATGTTTCAGAATGATTTGAATATCTTTGCTTCGGAAACATCCTCCGAGATTCCAACGAGTGTTCGCATCATCGCTACCTTGGTATGAGTGTGCAAACAGAATACATTTAGTTCTTCTGGCCTCCGTGAGACACATTTTAGACTCCATAATGCACCTCTATTCTTACTGTTAGAGCACCGGAGAGAGGTCCCCTCTCACCCATGCTGATGAACTACATTGGCTTCTGGTGGAAAAAGAAACCGTGAGACACCGTGCGTTGCATTTCTGGTCTTAAGCATGGATAGATGCAATGTTCTGAGACAAAGCAACTTTTTATAAATATAAACCCGGTTTCTGGGCTCTACATCGTCTACCCTAGACAGGTCAACGTCCCCAGTAGCCGGTGTCTTGTTGAACTACCCCCCAGTTTCATTCGGCATACTGAGACTCTTCTGACATGGTCACACGTTTGAAAACATAGGTGTTTCCCAATAAGTCTGGGCTGTATTCTCTTCAGCGCTGGGCTAATATATAGTGAAACAAGGACAGTTGCCTTTCGACTGTGGGTCCTGTAAAACCCAGCAGGCCCGGGGCGGAATCAGTCATGTCAATGACTTGCCCCAGCCCTACCGGCTTTCTGTGGATCGGTGTGACATGAGAGCGTCCAGCGGCCAGCCCCGGCCTCTGTGTTAGGAACGACCCCTTCTGTCCTGCCCCATCACAGACTTTAGCCCCTGTTCTGACCGCACACCAGCCACCTAACACCTCACGAGCCCCGGGTAGTGTGCCACCCCAAGGCCGCCTTTACCAAGGGATGCACACTCTGTCATCTATGGCACAGTAACTAAAAATCTATAACCAGAACCACTCCCAAAACGAGCTGGCAGGACTGCCAGCCACCTGCATTGTTCACGTAAAAGAAAAAAATCTGAGAGAGCCACATAGCTGTCACCTCTGCTACAGTGTAGAGGTCCCGGGTTTACAGGGAAACCTGCTACACCTGTCAGTATCTCCTCCCCCATTCCACGGCGACAGTGTCACCGGTGGCCACCATAAAACTGGAGGGAGGCGAGCAGGGAAGCCCCAAACCTCGCCCAGCCAGCACCGGGAGAAGACCGATGCTGTGAGGGCTGCCAGGTGGACCGTGACCCCTCCGTGCCCCGCTATGGCCACCACCATGGGGCTCCGCCCGGCTCTCCTCTGCCTCCTGGCCTCCATGCTCCTCTATTCGATGGCAGCTAAAGGTACCGTTTTCATTCGCTCCGTTTGTACTGATTTGTATTCACTCCTGAGAGGGGTCAGGGGCCTCGCACTCGCTGGGTGGCCAGTGAAAGGCCTCCTGCTCTTGCCTTGGAAGGAGCCACTGGGCCTCTAAGAACTTCACAGAAACTTGATGATGGCCTTGGAGCTCGGGTAAGCTAGGCCAGCGGATCTTTCTGCCTCAGTTCGGTATCTTTTCGGGGGACAAGATGATGGACTGGCGCTCAGAGGGGCAGGGACGGTGACGTTTCATGTTCCTCAGACTTACACCAGGTTGTAGGCCTGGGAAGCAACGACCACATGGGTAGTAGTAGTGGGCACGAACGGCAACATGGGCCCTAATGCAAGCACGGATATTAACAGACCCCCAGAATGGGGCGCAGTGTGACTCCTTACACCCCTGTACCCACCACTGCACCTGCTGCACTATGGATAGCTGCGCTTATAACTAAAAGCATATTCAACAGTATCCTTGCTGCGCATTAGGGTAGCAGGTGCCTGTTTTAGGCGCCGAGAGGCTCGAAGCTCCTTTAGGGAAATCAAAAGATTTCCTGAGATCTCAGTACCTCTGGGATTCTG
Organism: Pleurodeles waltl; assembly: GCF_031143425.1. Taxonomy (NCBI): domain Eukaryota; kingdom Metazoa; phylum Chordata; class Amphibia; order Caudata; family Salamandridae; genus Pleurodeles; species Pleurodeles waltl. Next base: position 1,371,886,584 of record NC_090446.1, on the reverse strand, counting down.
GTGGGATTGGGTCAGAGTCAGTCAGATGTCAGGCAGGCGCCAAGCCCTTCCGCGCTGCGAGGGGCTGTGTTCCTGTCAGTGCAAGGGGTCTCCCCCTCGCTGCTATTCCTTTTATGCTGCAGATTCATTAACAATCCACGTGAGAGGAATCTCTGCTCCATGTGGGCGTGAATCCACGGATGTGGGTCTACGCTTTGGTTTCGCGCCTGTGGCTCTCTCCCACCAGTCACTCTTCTAATGGAGCCTCACGGGTGCACCCGCTGCTTGTACTCCCTCCTCCTGGCTAGGGTCCCCACTTGTGCACACGCAGACACTTGTGCTCCTCGGCAGACATCTCTTAGTAACAGTGTTTGAAGTGCAGTGTTGGGCAGTGAGTACTGAAGAGCGCCCCTCTCCAATGTATAAGACGCGTGTGTATAGCGCAAGCGCGCCTATAAAGCAACTAGGCGCTTCTCGTGCAATATTTGTAATTAGTGTTAGCCCCCGGTTTCCCCGGGTTATTCACCGCCTGCCTCCCAGGGTAAATCAACCCCCCTTGGGCGCTCATGCGCGAGGAGCGGAGGTGCTAGGTGGGGCAACAGGACAGAAGGGTGCTAGGTGGGGTAAGAGCGCCAAGGCGCAGGGGTGATGGGTGAGGTAGCAGTGCAAAGACGCGGGACTGCTAGGTGGAGTAATAGAGCACAGGAGCATGGGCTCTAGGCGGAGTAACAGAGCACAGGAGTAGGGGTTGTAGGCGGAGTAATCGGGCAAAGGAGCATGTGTGCTGGGTTGGGTAGCAGTGCAAAGAAGGAGTGCTCGGTACGGAAGTGCTTAATTTGTAAATAAATAAGTGCCTGGGCTCTCGCCAGGAGGCCGCTGCAGCTTGCACAACACATTGTCACTGCCACGCTGCCAATGACTGTAAAAACACAACTACTAACAAGCACACTCCCAAAAGTGTGAAAATTCAGACTATTTCAGGCCCCCAAATCTAAAAGAATCCCTTGGCTGTCAGGTGAGATTCCTTTTTTAATTCCCGATTTAATAATTATCCGTTGTCGTGGTCCTCTCTAAATGAGCCAGAAAGTCCGCCTTGTGGCAGAGTGTCACAAGCGCCGGCGTTGACAAGCAAATGCTGCTGCTGAGCACCGGAAGCCACCAGCTCAAATTAAGCACTGAGGTAGGGTAACAGTGCGAAGAGGCGGGGGTGGTAGGTATGGTAACAGGAAAAAGAAAGGGCGATGCGTGAGGCGACAGGCCAAAGCGGGTGTGGTAGATTGGTAACAGTGCAAAGAAGCGGGGGTGCTAGGTGGGTAAAAGGACAAAGAATCAGGGGTGCCAGGTGAGGTAACTGGTAGCTCCATCCCAGTTCCATGCCCTTCTCGGGCGCTAGGTAGTGTGCCCCTGACCAGGGTCAGATTGGGATCACAATTAGTTCCGGGCACCTCCAAAAAAAGTGGCCCACATTCCTGGATAATCTCCTTTATGGATCACCCATCTGCTTAGTCTCATTGGACTATATATATATATATATATATATATATATATATATATATATATATATATATAGTTTTAGAAATGTTTGTTAAATCAAATATTTTAAAGCTTCTAAAGCCAGTGACATTGGTCTGACAAGAAGCACTGCATTTTGGCCGGGGGACAAGAAGAAATAACATAGTCTAAGGGGCACAATACTTGCTCTGGCTAGGGTTGCCACCTGGACGGTAGTTTGATTTTCCTTGACCAAAATTGTACAAAATGGAAGAAAATCACCCAGAGTACATACTCTGACCAGTATGTACTTTAAATAGTAAATGTAATGTGAAAGCACTTTCATGTGTGCTCTAAAGCTGCCTTAATAATCCATGAATCATAGTTAAACTAAATAAAGGCAGAAAAAAAGGCCTGCGTTGTTCGGGCAAGGGTCATTCCGCTTGCGTGAACAATGCCGGCATGGTTCCGGATGTGTTATTTCGGATCTTTCCCCTTAATTTGTGCTTGTTGTTTCTAGTGCAGAGCACCAGTACTTATTTTTGAGGGCAGGCACTTATATTTGTGCCTCAAGCATTTTCTGTGAGCAAAAGACACAGATGGGAAAGATGGAGGAAGAGAAAAATGAAAAAAGCTTCACAAAGGGAGAAAGCAGAAAATTGCAAGATTGAGCGGAAGGGGCAAGGAGTGGCTGCAAATGGATTGAAGAGGCCCGAGATGGCTTCAGGCTTACACTGACTCAGTATTCCGTGCTCGCACATTTAATTGCAGCAGCCGCATGTTTAAGAGAAGAGCTTTGAGCACCGGCACGTTTTTATTGACAAATTAAGCACTGACCTGGCCCCTAGGGAGGCCGCTTCTTTACCCCTCCCCAGCCCACATTATCATCAGAGCAATGACCTGGCAGGAGAGGGGTTAAGAAAGGCACACAGCTGTTGCTGTTCTAGGGGGACTTATGTCACCCCCCAACACACACATAAGTCCCCTATATATTCCCACTCTATCCACGGCCCCATAACCTGAAGTTGATGGTCCAGCAGGAGATGACACTGCTTCTGACCGGGCAGGCCACACGAGGCAGGGGGCTGAGGTGAGAAATTCCCCAAAGGCCAGAGTAACACCAGGCCCCCATCCTCAATTTATAGCATATCAGGGAAATGCCTTGTGATTCTGGCACCACATTATAGTGGACTGGCGAGGACTGAGGAAGACAGTAAATCTCTTGGGCCAGCTTACAGAGGCCTAAAAACAGCCCACAGGTGCCCCTGAAGCTCCGGCCCAATGCCCGACTGCCTGCGTTCTTAACCTGACCCTGCCCATGACCGAACTACTTACACGATAAACTAGAGGTGGACGAGCCAACAACTTAACAAGGAGAGTTGAGCAAGAGCCCAGCCTGTGCACAAGTTGAGCCTTGAAAATATATGGCATGTAAATCATACAACAAACATCATGTTAGAATGCGATGAGGTGACTTCAGAATTCATAAAGGTGTATGTATTTTACTAGTGGGTGTGTTTCACCTTAATACTACAGGCTACATACCTGCATTGAAAGTATTTAGTAAAAGTGAGAGTTTTAAAACATGAACTCAGAAACATTCCTGTCCCCACCCTAATGACAATGTGATTAGTGAACTAAGATGCTGGGCAGCTGTCACGTGTACCCTGTGTGTGGCTTTGTTTCTTATTACAGACAAAGCAATATTATAGGCTGTTCAATCAAACTTAAGAGAGCTTTTTGCACAGCCCACATCCTGAACTCACTCATTTGAAGATGCTCTCACATATGACAATAAACAAAAGAGGATTGGTGAAATAAAATTACAATTTGATCAAGCAGGGAAGCTGGGATTAGTCCCAGATTTCCCAGTTTCACACCATCAAATTCAGCCACTAGATGGATTTCTCCTTCTGACATAAAAGGTTAATGCTTTGTCCTTATTTCTTGAAGGATGAAATGAGAGCATGGGTAACAAGCAGAGTCTACATTTTATTTTTGGCAGCTTTACGTAGTGTAGACCTTACCCAAGGACATAAGAGCTCCTTACAGGAGACACAATTACACTTTATTTTGACACAGAGGGATATGTTGACTTGAGGCCAGGATTCAAACCTGGTTCCCCATGTTATATGGTCAGCAAATCACTTCAGTGAATGGACTTGAGGTTCAAACAGGACGTCGAGTAAAGCCAGAGCCAGCCATCTGGGATGAGCCCAGCTCAAGCTTTCAGTGGCTTGCATACCTTTTCAACAAACTATTGTCTCTTTAGAGCCAAGGCAGGGCAGGAGAAAACAAAGAGCGCACTGATTGGAACATTACACATTTTGGGTAAAAAAAAGAGGTTTTAGCCAGACTAGGATGATGTGTGGTGTAAATTGGGAACATTTAGGTCCCTACCAAGGACATTTGTGGTCTCAATGACACATCTTGGGTAACATATACACATGTTAATGTCAAACTGTGAGACATTGTGGGCTAACCTATTTACATTTTGGATTCAATTGAGGAAAACTCTGACCTCATACGATAGAACTTGCCCACAAATTGCACAAAAATATAAAATTCCCAAAAAAGACGAATAACGGCCTCATCGCAGTGATGAGGTACTTCAATGAGGTGCACAATGCAGGCCCAAGTGCCCCATCTGTGATCATCAGCACTGCCAATGGGAGCCTCCCTCAGATCAGCAGCCTTCGGAGCACTATGAAGAGGTCTAAATAATCTAATGTCGGCTGAGACGTAGTTGCGGCCCTGGGCAGGCAATCGGTACTTGCCTTGTGATGATTGTCATAGGGAGAGTGCAGTGAGAGTCCATAGTTCAAGAACTCCATGTAGCTCCTTGGGTTTCAAACAGCACAAAACCGACAGGGTTCGGAAGTGTGAGCATTTTCCTATGGACGACCCCCTCATAGGAGAAGAATGAGCAGGCTAGTTTAAAGTTCAGAATTAGAGGGGGGCAGTTGTTAATGACAACTACATTTTCCAGTAAGAAGCAGGCGTTGTTCCATCCCAACCATATTCCTAAAGATTTATTTACTGAAACCAGCGGAACAGTGGTGCAAACCTCAACTCAAGGCTAGCCAACATTATACCCCATGCTAGGGTCTAACTGAACAACTTCAGGGCAGGTGAAGGATATTCAGCATTTTAAATGAAATAATTTACTTCACTCCTTGACTTACCACTGGGGCCATAGGTACTGCATGCAGGTTTAATCTTCCCCTTCCCTTTATGCTGGGGCACCATATGCGCACTGTTGCCACCTGGTACTGCTTTGCCCTAAACCAGTGTGGGCATTGCACACAACATACTTGGGCTGCTCAGCCCTTGCAAAAGTAAGTCCAGAAAAGTCACAACAAACCAACTTGATGGTTTGCTGCCCACGTCCTTCAGGCTGGACCTTTACTTCTGTGCATAAAGCATCGCGGCAAGTAAGAAGTGAGGCCAAGACCTTGAGAGGTGGAATCAAATGTTAGAAGCAGCAGAAGTTGTGAAAGGGCGAGACCGGGCGATGGCCTGGAGCAGCATTCTTGTAGGGCACTGGAGAGAGGGTTTGAGAAGGGCAGGATTAGTAACTCGCCCCAGGAGAAGCTGTTGGACAGAAGGACCTGCTAGTCCAGATTTCACAGATATTTGTTTTACCAATCTTTGAAGAACTAGGCAAGAGGCAATGCAAACCGGCCGCCTCAGGTTGAACCGGTTGGGCCTGTTTCCTTCATACTTAGTGCCCTTTTTGTAGGCCGTGAACATTGCTCTGCGAAGGCAATAACTGCATCTCTTGGCCTAATACCACGGGCAGGTAACCATCGGCCTCTCTGCCCATTGGTGCACATACTGACTCTGGAATCGGGAATCGCTGAGTGAGGAGGGAGTAACCTCTGATTTCAAAACAAAATCGAATTTCCAGAAATGTATGCCATACCATGTTACCTCCCTGCAGTGCTTGAATTGGGAAAATAGAAGTACAGGTACTCTGTACTAGAGTACCTGCTTATTTCTGAGAAGTGCCGGTACGCTCTAATCAAAAGTATTACGTTTTTTCCTGAGAAGTGCAGGTACTCTCCCTCTCAAAATCAAAAAAAGTGCCGGTACTCAGGACCAGTCCATTTAAAGCACTGCCTCCCTGCATCGGGGGGTTCAAGTGAGGAGCTGCTTTTGCGATTGTGCAAGACGATAATCTTAAAAATAGCATTTGTTACTTGTTTGTGACAGCTCGCAGTCACGCCCGGCATCGTTATCTCCGGTTCATTACTACAGGTCCCATGAATTTAGACCACCGTGCCATGGGGCGAAGCGCTGCATCTCCAGGTGCATCATGGGTAGTCACACCTGGCAGAAAGAGGTCACGTGTCCCTCGAGTGTCTTCCGTTGTAGAGCTGCAGACAACGGTACACGCAGGCCAGAGTCGCGAGGCTAAAGTGCCCGCCTTCTCCGAGTCACGTGACCTCTGCCAGCCCCCAGTTCCTGCATTCACGGATATATTTAGGGCACAGTAGAAGAGGCACCATTCCACGGCTGGTTATTGTTTTCCATTGGCTTTTTGATATCAGTGCCTAGCATGGGAGGTGTGAGAAGTTTGGGGCACCACTGGAAGCCACCCCACATTGAGTTCCACAGCTTCTCTGTTTTTTTTTCTGAAATATAATGGGATGCTCACTTTCTCTGGAGGGAAATCTTGCTTTTCAAAGAAATTATGAGTAAGTGGTATGGGACACGTCTGTTGTGTTTGCAGCGCCCGTTATTTTCGTGCCCCCAAATTCACGAGTGACTGACACACAGGGAAACTACGAGGGTTATCAACAGGTTGGGGTCCCTGGAAAGTTATTAATGTGATGCACTCTTTCACAATTCATTAGTCTTTTAACAGTTACCTTTTGCCCTCTTAATGTTTTGCATATCCACAGGAAAGCCATTAAAAAAACAGTAACTTTTGAGAAAGAAAAGGACATAAAACTGGGCTGCTGGTTCTAACTTCGTGGCTATACCTGCTAAGAAAATATAGGGGGTCATTCCGACCCTGGCGGTCCAAGACCGCCAGGGCCGGGGACCACGGAAGCACTGCCAACAGGCTGGCGGTGCTTCAATGCCCATTCTGACCGCTGCGTTAAAGCAAGCAGCGCCGCCATGGAGATTCCGACCCCCTTCCCGCCATCCTGTTCCTGGTGGTTTTTACCGCCAGGAACAGGATGGCGGGAACGGGTGTCGTGGGGCTCCCTAACAGGGCCCCATAAAGATTTTCACTGTCTGCATTGCAGACAGTGAAAATCGCGACGGGTGCAACTGCACCCGTCGCACCCCTGCAACTCCGCCGGCTCCATTCGGAGCCGGCTTCATTGTTGCAGGGCCTTTCCCGCTGGGCCGGCGGGCGCTCCTTTGGCGGGCGCCCGCCGGCCCAGCGGGAAAGCCAGAATGGCCTCCGCGGTCTTTTGACCACGGAGCGGCCAAGTGGCGGTTTCCGCTTGGCGGGTGGCGCCCGCCGCCCGCCATAGTCGGAATGAGGCCGATAATAATCTTCTCTCATAGTTCTGTTAAATTCGGCATTGCCCGATTAAGGCACGAGGACATGAGAACATCTCTAACAGCCGCATTCATCTCCTTCTTACATTCGGCTCGCGCCTTAAAGCGATGCTTTCAGCCAAGCTGAGACCTCATTGTGGATTCCAGCCCACCCAGAGACACTGTACATGAAGCCGGGGCATGGCCTGGCAGTCCCTGGAAAGACAGGACTTGCCACTGCTCTAAAAGTTATTTAGGGTGTGTTAACCGTAGCCTGTTTCCGGCTGTGTGAACAGAGATGCTCCTAAGGGCGGCGAATTAAGTTTTCACTAACAGTAAATCAGACAAAAAACAGTTACCTGGATGCCAAAGAAAGAGCAGGAAATGTCTGTAACAAATGATAGTTTTCTCAGCTGTCCTAAAAAGTGTTGCTGCCCTGTGTGTAGACAGTTCACTTGTTCAGATTACTGTTTACAGTCAGGATGGGCATTTTAAGTGGTGACATGACATCCTGGACACGTTATAATACACAAATGATCGCCAACTGTTGGCACTGACGGGCAGGGACCAGATTTACTAACTTTTCACTCAAACCAGCAGGCACATTTTCTGCGGCGCGCAGTCACGTCTACTAAGATTGGCATGCTACCGCTGTCATCCCAGTCCATGGCACTCTAAAAGACTGCCTTGCACGGGGCACAGACTGGCGCAGAGGTGAGGTGGGCGCTCTCACGTAGGATATGTACTCGAAGCATACCCTTCCTGTACAAATCCCCACGCCTAGGTAACCTCAGAAGGATCCCAGGCAATGGATGAGCGCTGTGCACTGCAGCCCACATGTGGTACATGGTTCTGCTTTATCGAGATCGAAACATTTCCCCTTGTTCACTGCTGCTTCAAAGAGGGATTCTTTTTTGAGACAAAGCTGAGTCAGGCTGTTTTAGTGGATCAGGCTTTGTGTCAAAACCTATGGGTACCTGCGATGATATACCCCAGTGACACCCCGTTAACACCCCGGTACAAAGCTGCACAACAGGGTTTTGCTGTCATGAAAAGACACCTTTCCATTGCAAAACAGCTTTTGTACTGGACTCTAAATACCCTTGTGAGGCTTTGCATTTCTTTTCATTCATTTGCTTTGTGCTATTGCAGACATTTAGGCCCTATTTATACTTTTTTAGCACCGCATTTGCGCCTATTTTTAATGCAAAAGCGGCGCAACTTTTGCGTCAAAAAATGACGCAAATGCGGCACTAAAAAAGTATAGATATGGGCCTATGGGGCATATTTATACATTTTGCTGCAAAACTGCGCTAAAGCAGTTTTGCGGCCAAAAGTATAGTGCCAGCTTGCATCATTCCAAATTGCCAGCAGGGTGCCAAATTTATGGAACGCCGCAAGCCGGCACTAAGGGTGGGCTAGCATCAGAAAAAATTATGTTAGCTGAGTGGGGGTGGCGGTATGGGTAAAGGGGGTTTTGCCTCAAAAAATTACCCTAGGCTGGTTAGAGGCAAATAAAATGCTGTTTACCAGCCTAGTGTCATTTCCTGATGCAAAACCATCCATACCACATGACTCCTGTCTCATAAAAGACAGGAGTCATGCCCACCACAACAATGACCAGGGTCCCCTGGGCATGGCCATTGCACCGAGTGCCATGCAGGGGAGCCCTTGTCAGGGCCCCCAATGGCACAACATTATTTTTAAAATACTTACCTATACTTACCCTACTTACCTGGGATGGGGTCCCACCCATCCCAGGTATTTAGCTCCTCCTCCCACCCATGCGTCATTTTAGCAGGGGGATAAATATGGGGCTATGGGGATAGCACCAATTTTTAGATGGGAACGCCTACCTTGCATCTCATGCAAGTAGGTGCACGCATCCAAAAAATGGTGCTAACTCCAATATTTTGACCCTAGACATGTCTAGCGTCAAAATATAAATATGGAGTTTAAGTTTGTGCTGAATTTGCGTCAAAATAAATTACGCAAATTTGGCAGAAACATAGTATAAATATGCCCCTTATTATGCCCATTGCTATAAAAAGTGCTATGTGCCTGTGTGCCTAGAACATCATTCTCAGGACTTTGCTCTAGCTCCAACACAGCAGTCCCAGCTGGTAGTTGCGTACTGGTAAATACTGATACCACTGTGTGTGATTATCACTGTTTGCACGATTTCCAAATCTTTCCAAGTTTCAGACTTTGGAATAAAGGATAACCTTGCAAAACCACATTTTCCCTGGGTTCAAGATGCACAAACTCGGAATATACAGAGTGAGGGCCAGATTTAAGGAAAAGTGGTGCAGTGCGGGGCTGCGCCAAAATTAGAAACACAGAGATGCACCGTATTTAAGTGAATACGGCGCACCCCTGCCTTTACCCCTATGCTGGTGCTAAATTTAGCTGCCAGTGCCAACACAGGCATCCTTGCACCATCCTGCAAGGATGTCTGCGTTGAAGGTTGTGATTGTTTATGTGCGGGAAGGTGTCCCTCCCTGCACATAAACAATCACTAATGGCTCTTTGGCACTTCTATGTATGCTGCACTATGCAGCATACACCAAACTGCCAAAGCGTCATTTTCAAATGATTGTTTATATGCAGGAAGGGACACCTTCCCACACATAAACAATCGTTTCTGACATTTTGCTCTTTCTATGCGTGATGCATTCTGCAGCATGCATAGAAAAAGCAAAAAACGAGGAGGAATAAAAGTATTCTTCCTCGTTGCGCCCTGCTAACGCCACCTCTGGGGGTGGCGTTAGGTTTTGGCGCTGCCTCAGGTTTATGAAATTTTATAAATCTGAGGATTAAAGTGCAATGGGTGTTTATGTGGCACGCCCACAGCAACACCTATTGCACACCCCCTCCCAGTGCTGCGTGGGAGGGGCTGTATTTACAAGGTGTAGTTAAGCCACAAAAAGTGGCTTAATGCCACCTTGCAAATACGGCGCAGTGTTTAGCGCCACAGGAGCGTCACAAAAAGTGACGCTAGGGTCCTATAAATAAGGGCCCTACGTTTTTCCTGAATCCCAATGAAATCTTCTGGCCGAATTTGCAAAAGATTCTAAAAAATTCTTAAGACTTTTCTTCCTGGCTTAAAAGAGCTTGAAGGGCGTCTTGTCTGGCTTAAAGCTATTTCAAGGTTGTTTTAAGACTGTCTTAGGACAGGAAACATGGTCCTGATTTAGTCTGGGTTTTTTTCTAGCTTAAGATGGAAAGCACAAAAGGTGTAAGACTGTCCTTAGCGAGAATGGAGGGTTTTCAGATTATCTTACATTTGAACAAAACTTTTCTCAAACATGACCATATTTCCTACCTAAAGGCAATGTTTACATTGTCCTAAGAGGAGAAACAATTTAGATGATAAATTTGGTAGCAAATGTGGGGTTAAACTGGCTATTGCATGTTCTCAGGTTTGTCTGCGTGCCTTTTTATTGCATACGTTTATTCCATGTGATCATCTGTGGCATGATCTGTTGTAGTGAATAACTAGGGGATGCCAGAGGTTTTTGGTAGTTTTCCTAACTCTGCTGTTTCCCCTTCACAGACTGTAAGTACAATGGGACAACCTACAAGGATGGAGACACCATAGAGATGGAGTGCGAGTTCTGGTAAGAAGCTAAAGATGGTGCTGTCTTCACAATCTGCTGTGTTTGCAGGGTGGGCGGGGGGGGGGGGGGGGGAGCGAGGGTGGCAGTCTGTATGCGGGGGCTGGTTAGGTCCGAGAGCATCCATGCTATGTAGGGTTGAGCTCCCTTTCTGGGGTGCCCAGGTAGCTTGGCTGCTGTTCTAAACTCTTACAATGTTCTCCTCACTCTGTCACAATGCCCACCATTCACGTCTGGTGTCCAATGGGTACGGAGCTGGCTGGTTCATGTCCTGGGTCCGTGCCAGTGTATGCTCCCTCTCTCACTCATGTGGGCACAGTGCAATGACTGACCAAACTCTGCCAGGAGACAGGTCTGTGAGGGACTCATGAGATGTTCTAACAGAAAGATTGCTTTGTGTGATCGTATATGCTGGGAGTTGTGTTGTGTCTTGTTACCTGGGTATGTGTAAGGAGGGAGATTTATTGCACCCTGTGGTTGGTGTATTGGTAAAGGGAGGGATATCGATTGTTTCCTGTGTATGCATCAAATTGAACACGCATAGTGTTCTGGGGTTGTCTATACATGGGGTGCTGGTGCTGTGGTTGGAATTTTGGAGCAATGAACAGTCTCTGGCCTTGAAAGAGGAGTGACCTGTTGCCTTCCCTTTTCCATGGATTTAAGAAGAGTTGCAGTTGTTTGCATCTTTGGCCAGTTGGAAAAGGAGTTGTGTTTAGGTGTTCTTCGGCCTGGAGGAAGTTTACGTGCTCTTCCTATGCTGTCCCACTCTGCGTGGACCGCCTTTGCCTATGTGGCCAATACATGGACAGCTGCCTTGATGGTGCACAGCATTTGCAAGCTATGGGATGCTCTCACTTTAGAGTGGAGTGAGTGAGCTCTGAATTAGTCTCAAAGTGTGTAGTTCCACCATGTGGGGACGTTTTATTGGGTGTTGTTTGTAAGAAATATGTGCTTACTTTCCGTTTTCTGTGTGTACTTGTGCTGAGTATCTTACATGTGGTTTATAGGCAGGGCCACTGGCATTATGTGAATCAGCCGTTGTGGCATTTTCCGAATAATTATGAATTTGCCGCACTTCCCACATTATACATAACCTTCTGCATAAATTGCAGATTTTAGCAAAAATGTTTCTAAATCCAACGGGTCAAAAGTTACTAAACCCTTTACTGGGGAGTGACAGACCACCTCTCTGTTTCTAATTGCTGAATTTAGGTGATAGCATGAAACTAATGAGTTGCAACGTTTGTCCAGACAGTTTTAAAATTGTAAAAAATACTACAAATGAAATACCACTGCCACAAAATGCTCTGCATTATGTCTCATAATATGCCTTTTTGCCACATAATGTATTTAACCTTACTACATTATTTGTTCCTTCCCTGCCACATAATTCCAGTAAAGGGCACGGCACCTTGCAGTACTGTGGTATTTTTCTAAGAGGAGAGTGTATTGTGTTTGTGTAAGGAAGGGTGTTGTTGTATGTGCACTGCTAACCTGTGCAGGGAATGATGCCTGTGAAGCAGTAAAGTGCTTGTGGGTGTTCTGCCTGGACTAGCAGTAAGGCTCGGTTGGCTGGATGTACTGTCGGAATGACCTGCTGCTTCAGGGCGTGTAACATCCGTCTTACCTATATTTCTTCTTGCAAAATGGAAAAACAACAACATCTGGATGACTGTCTTTCAGACCCCACTATGATGCCTCTCCTTGTATTTCTCTTATTCCAATTATGAATCACATGGGATTTTAAAAGGGCTTTGCCCCCAATTAATCTGAAAATGATCAGTGCCCATGATAGTTTATTTTTCATTGTAGTGTATAGATATTCTATGCACTATTTAATTCAAATCAATTTCTACAATAGCATTTTATATAAATACATGTTGAGGTATACTTTATATTTATGACACATCTACATACCAAAACGTATAATTTCCATAGACCTTCTATACTCCTCGAGACATCCAGTCACATTTACACACTTTCTAGATAAGTTCTGAAGAGGGAGAGACAGCATCTTGGATTAATTCTTCAAGGCTTCTGTCATTCTAGCTGTGTGCTTTTTTCATATTCGTGCATTGAACCTGATCTCAAAGTTTCCTCTAGGCTTTTTTTCTCGACTTCATCAGGATGTTCATATACATCTGGCTGTTTTTGTTTTAAATCCAGTTTCTACTATTCCACATGGTCTTCTTCTGAGTGTTTATGTATGCGAGTGGTCTGTTTGGCCTAGCAGGAAGGGTCACTTGATTGGAGGGCCTTTAGGGATAGCCTCCTGCGTCTACTGTCATGTGACACCCATCTTCCCTGTTCTGTACAGCTGTATGTGGTTGCCTAGGTTACACCTAAGTGTGCAACTCGCTCCTGGGTGCAGCCCAGCTCAGAGTAGCGGAGTAAATAAATGATAAATAACTCACACCTGCAGTTGATGCTTTATACATCCTCAAAATAGATAGTAAAAAATCCATGATCTTGTGATTTCCGTCTTGAAGGTAGAGTAGTGAGGAACAGAGAGTTTTTTCTGGCACTTTTCAATCTATTGTGGAGTATGGTCTGCTTGTAAGGAGCAGGCTTGGCGGATTTGCACACTGGGTCCCCTGTGTCATTGCATCCCTAGTTTAAAAACCATAAATATCAAGCATGCAGGTCCGGCTGAGGTCCACCACCAGAGCTCAGTGTTGACCTATTGCTATGGCACCTGGGGCTCTGCGGTTGAGGTGCATTGGTCGAGCAGCATTGGAGATCCGGTGCCGTCAGAGCAGAGAGACTGAGGTGCATCGGTAGAGCAGCATTGGAGACCCGGTGTTGTCAGAGCAGCGAGCACTGCCTGTCGTGACTGAAGTGCATCGGTAGAGCAGCATTGGAGATCCGGTGCCGACAGAGCAGAGAGCACTGCCTGTCGTGACTGAGGTGCACCGGTAGAACAGCATTGGAGATCCGGTGCCGACAGAGCAGAGATCACTAGAGCAGAGAGCACTGCCTGTCGTGACTGAAGTGCATCGGTAGAGCAGCATTGGAGATCCGGTGCCGACAGAGCAGAGAGCACTGCCTGTCGTGACTGAAGTGCATCGGTAGAGAAGCATTGGAGACCCGGTGTTGTCAGAGCAGCGAGCACTGCCTGTCGTGACTGAAGTGCATCGGTAGAGCAGTATCGGAGACCCGGTGTTGTCAGAGCAGCGAGCACTGCCTGTCGTGACTGAGGTGCACCGGTAGAACAGCATTGGAGATCCGGTGCCGTCAGAGCAGAGATCACTAGAGCAGAGAGCACTGTCTGTCGTGACTGAAGTGCACCGGTAGAGCAGCATTGGAGATCCGGTGCCGTCAGAGCAGAGAGCACTGCCTGTCGTGACTGAAGTGCATCGGTAGAGAAGCATTGGAGACCCGATGTTGTCAGAGCAGCGAGCACTGCCTGTCGTGACTGAGGTGCACCGGTAGAGCAGCATTGGAGACCCGGTGCCGTCAGAGCAGAGATCACTAGAGCAGAGAGCACTGCCTGTCATGACTGAGGTGCATCGGTAGAGCAGCATTGGAGATCCGGTGCCGACAGAGCAGAGAGCACTGCCTGTCGTGACTGAGGTGCATCGGTAGAGCAGCATTGGAGACCCGGTGCCGACAGAGCAGAGAGCACTGCCTGTCGTGACTGAAGTGCATCGGTAGAGAAGCATTGGAGACCCGGTGTTGTCAGAGCAGCGAGCACTGCCTGTCGTGACTGAAGTGCATCGGTAGAGCAGCATTGGAGATCCGGTGCCGTCAGAGCAGAGAGCACTGCCTGTCGTGACTGAAGTGCATCGGTAGAGCAGCATCGGAGACCCGGTGTTGTCAGAGCAGCGAGCACTGCCTGTCGTGACTGAGGTGCACCGGTAGAACAGCATTGGAGATCCGGTGCCGTCAGAGCAGAGATCACTAGAGCAGAGAGCACTGCCTGTCGTGACTGAAGTGCATCGGTAGAGCAGCATTGGAGATCCGGTGCCGACAGAGCAGAGAGCACTGCCTGTCATGACTGAGGTGCATTGGTGATTGAGGTGCATTGGTAGAGCAGCATTGGAGACCCGGTGCCGTCAGAGCAGAGATCACTAGAGCAGAGAGCACTGTCTGTCGTGACTGAAGTGCACCGGTAGAGCAGCATTGGAGATCCGGTGCCGTCAGAGCAGAGAGCACTGCCTGTCGTGACTGAAGTGCATCGGTAGAGAAGCATTGGAGACCCGGTGTTGTCAGAGCAGCGAGCACTGCCTGTCGTGACTGAGGTGCACCGGTAGAGCAGCATTGGAGATCCGGTGCCGTCAGAGCAGAGAGCACTGCCTGTCGTGACTGAAGTGCATCAGTAGAGCAGCATTGGAGATCCGGTGCCGACAGAGCAGAGAGCACTGCCTGTCGTGACTGAGGTGCATTGGTGATTGAGGTGCATTGGTAGAGCAGCATTGGAGACCCGGTGCCGTCAGAGCAGAGATCACTAGAGCAGAGAGCACTGCCTGTCGTGACTGAGGTGCATCGGTAGAGCAGCATTGGAGATCCGGTGCCGTCAGAGCAGAGAGCACTGCCTCTCGTGACTGAAGTGCATCGGTAGAGCAGCATTGGAGATCCGGTGCCGACAGAGCAGAGAGCACTGCCTGTCGTGACTGAGGTTCATTGGTGATTGAGGTGCATTGGTAGAGCAGCATTGGAGACCCGGTGCCGTCAGAGCAGAGATCACTAGAGCAGAGAGCACTGTCTGTCGTGACTGAAGTGCATCGGTAGAGCAGCATCGGAGACCCGGTGCTGTCAGAGCAGAGAGCACTGCCTGTCGTGACTGAGGTGCATTGGTGATTGAGGTGCATTGGTAAAGCAGCATTGGAGACCCAGTTCTGTCCGAGCAGAGAGCATTACTGTCGGGATTGAGGTGCACTGGGAGAGCAGCATGTGGCTTGGAGTACTGCCACAACAGGGAGTGGTGTAAGTTAGGGTTGAAGTGCTTCAACAGAGCTGTATGTGAGTCCGAGTACTTTCAGAGCAGAGGGTACTGTACATGAGGACTGGTGAGCATGAACAGAGCTTTGGGTGGGCCCTTGTCTCAAAGAGCTGAGGCACTCATGTCGAGGTGCCTTGACAGAGCTGTGCGTGGATGTGGGTTAGAATAGCTTGGGATGCCACAAGACAAAACTTCACTTCAGGAGTATTGAGCCTGTTTCTTGAGCCCTCATGGGAGGTATTCCTCATCGGAGGTGTTTAATTCATCTTCCGTACTTTGTCAAGTTCTAGGGTGACCCTCTGGTGTAGTGTGCTACCTTTTGTTGAATGCAAGTACTGTTTCAAGTTCTGAAGGCATTATCTAGAGTATTGTGTCCACTTCTGAATGTCACATCAACTTGGAAAGCATAGCTTTCAGCACACCCAATTCTTTGATTGGCTGAACTAAAGCAGGCATCTTTGCAGCATCATAGTTTTGTTAATGCGCACCAGTGCCTTGTGTGACACTAATCACAAGGTAACAGGCTGACACCGTCTCTTCTCTTTCCCTTGCAGTGAATGCAGTAACGGAGAAGCTAGGGATTGTGAACGCAAGGAGTCGTGTAACAGTAAGTCATTGATGAGCGTGGAAGGATAACCTTAATGCACTGTGCTCTACCTGTTCTATTGGGTGGTCAAACCTCTCCACCAGGCCCATGTCAAGGGGAAGGAACCAGGGCTTTAGGGGTGACCAAACCTCTCCACCAGGCCCATGTCAAGGGGAAGGGACCAGGGCTTTAGGGGTGACCAAACCTCTCCACCAGGCCTCTGTTAAGGAAAAAGAACCGGGCTTTAGGGGTGATCAACCCTCTCAACCTGACCCCCATGTTAAGGTAAAGCAACCTGGCTTTAGGAGGTGAACAGGCCTCTCCATCAGGCTCCTATCTTAAAGTAAAGTAACTTGGATTCAAATGTCAATTAAGTAATGAGAGCCTTTTTGCAAAATGTCCTGCTCAGATGAATGTGGCGAGAGAAAGCCAAGCTTTGGACAAGTCACACTATTTTGAACAGACTGGCTCCTCTATAGGCTAGACAGGGCCTAGGCAAACGCATCCATATGACATGATCACCTGGCATCTGAGTTCTGCCAGGCCCTACCTTCCCTTCAGAGTGACCAGCATCTTGTCAATCCATCCAAACATCCCAACATACAATGTTACTTTATACCTGGAGTTTATCAGTTCCCACAGCTAGAATAAGAAGTGTTGCTACTCATGATAACATAAACCACCACAAAACTGTGCATGGCATATAGTGGAAGATTCCTGTATAGATCAGTGTAGTTTCTACATTTGCTTTGCATGTCATGTGTCCTATTTCTTGTGGAACAAGCTATTGACCAAGGCTACTTTGGTAGTTGTGGGTGGTGAATAGCGACTTTTAAAACTTATATTTGGGGTCCTCCATATTCCCATCTGGGAGGAGAGATTATCAAGCTGGGGAGAATAAAATATGGTGTTACTAGCACAGGCCAATGCCAGCCTTGAAACAAGCTGGATGAAAAGATGAGAAGTCTGCTATTGTCCTTGAAGTGTAATGCAGGCAGGACTGCTTGCAAACTAGAAGGTAGTTTCCCAGGTGGAGATGTGTAACATAGTGGCAGTAATACATTCCCAGTACATTCCCAATGAGAAGTGTGGGGATACAAAGGGATATTTAGCTATGAGTTCCTCTTTTGCCATTCTCTTTTTACCATTAATGGCCAAATAAGATTTGGGCCACACATTTAAACACTGGAATGCCACAACTATTACATCAAAGGTTGAGTGTGTAATGGTCTCGGGCAATTCCAGATGTATGTGTGGGGCATGGCAATGCCTCAACATGGCAGGAGGCAAAAGATCTGCACTCATGAATGTGGCTGGAAGGGGCAGATGCTATAGCAATGCCTTTCCTCGGAGTGTATGAGGGTGTATGTTTGCTGGCACCAACATGTGTTTGAGATGGACACCGCCTGTGCATGCCTGTCTGGCAGCAGATTTAGTGCTCTGCCTGCTCCTCTGTCTTCTGTGACTGCTGTGGTCTGATATTTGATGGCAGGTGTTTGAAGTGAATATGTGGCCTCTATGAGATGAGTGTAGTGCAATGGCAAGTGGACAGAGGAGCTCAGGATACACATTTGACAGGTGAATTTTTGGCTGTGATTTAACTGATCTTCTCTGCATCCAAGGAAAACCCCGAAGGTCCCTCAGCGAAGATGCACTAAAAATGAACTATCTGGATGAGCCAGGAATCATCGAAAGCAGCTTTAATCGGAAGAAGCGCTCCTTGTTACCAGATCTCGATGATGAATTCATAGACAACATAAAAATTGGTGAGACCTGATCTGCCCTTCCTGCAATTAAATATACTTGATTTTTCCAGGTTGCAACTCTGTTTACTTCTGTTTTTCTCAGCAGTTCTCCACTGTTCCTGATGCTCTGATATTCCCATGCCTGCTCCTCTCTCCCATCGGCAGATCCTACTATTACTGCTTTCACACATACTCTTCTCATGATTTTCTGTTGCCCATCCATTGCCCTCTTTGGTCTCTTTCACTTCGACAGATCCTGCTCTTCCTGCAGTCCTCCTCGACTCTCTTCCCTCCCAGGAGCTTCCTGCTGTCTTGTGGTTTTCCCCTCCCAGGTTTAGTTTAGTGCACACCACACCCACCAGTATTGCAGTAAAGATGGACTCACACAACTGCAACAATGCATGAGAGGAACATGCCAAATCTCAGGGGAGACCTGACTCACAAGAAGACAGATCACAGAAACATGACAAATCACACGGCTAGTCTGACTCTTATGAGGATGATGAAAAGAGGATGGAAGATCAGACCCGAAGTCAGACTCCCATGAAGGTGAATGAAACTAGGAAGTTTGACTCCCATGAATGTGGTTGAAAATAAGATGGCAAATCACACAGAACACATGGTTCACGTGAAGGCGGATGAAAAGAAGATGGCAAAGCATTTGGTGAATGTGTGTCACATGAAGATGGATGAAAAGTAGATGGCAAACCACGCAGGTGGTGGGACTCGCATGAAGATGGATCAGAAGATGACAAACCATACGGAAGGGCTGGCATATTTGATGGTTGAGCAAAGAAAGGTGAGAAGTCACATGGGCAATGTGGCCCATATGAGGATGGATGAGAAAACAATGATAATATCAGATGGGAATGCTAGCGGCCATGAATACAGACCAGATGCACATGACAAATCACACCAGAAACATGGCTCCATGAGGATAGATCTGTGCAACATGGCAAATTACGCAGGACGTGTGACTGAGATGAAGATAGGTTAGGGAACATGAAAGCTTCCATGGAAATGTTAAATCTCATGAAGACGGGCCTAAAGAACACAATAGCACACATGGGAAGAATGGCTTACGTAAAGATGAGTCGAGAGAACATGACTAATCCCATGGGAAGGTTCGCCCACATGAAGATTGATCGGTAGAGCAGGTCAAATCACATGGGAAGGCAAGCCTAGGCTTGCTGTCCTCCTCTCTGCCCAGTTTACTTCTATCCCGTTTAATGGATCAAGCTCTGTGTGTCTCCTTCCTGCACTTATTTGCCCCATGTCACCCATCAACAGTTGTTTGCTTCCTGCATTTCCCAGTTTGCCTTTCATCTCCAACAAACCGAATTACTCTCCTGATTTTACTCCAGGGATTCACACACCATCTCTCTTTTACAGGTAAAGGCTCTCTTGGAATCAAACAGGTGTCTAGTATTAACACTAAAGGCAGCAAAGTCATCACTGGCACAAACACAGTCATAAAGACTGCAAAGAAGACAGAAAAGATACAGGTTCAAAAAGCTGATTTTGACGAAAATGAGGAAACGCGGATCCAAGAAGGTGAGAAAGTGACCTGTTGTGCTTGTATGGCCATTTTTGTTCAGTCTTGCACAATTGACACCCATTCCTCGCTCAAGCTCTAACCTTCCACTACCATTCCAGCCCAGCACCTCTGCTGAGGGATACAGCGGGACACTACTATCCCCCAGTACTGGGTGATCTCCATCATTCATGGGCATGTGCATATCTGTGATGTGGGTTTACCTATTTCCTTCTACTGGTAACTGTGGGAAGTTACACAGCGAAAGGGAGGAATCCATAGTTGCTGGCTGCATTCTGCAACCTGGCCTCATCATTTCACGTTGCACCACTACCTGCAGCATTCTCCAATAAAGCACACAGCTTAAGTTTGGAAGGTGGAATAGCATCTTACTGCTTTTTGTCTTCCAGAGTTGGTGAAAGCTGCAGCACAGCGGGATATGACTGTTCAGAAAAATGTGGGCAAGAATGGCCAGAACAGTGACAAGTCACACATAAATCTTGACTCACATAAAGATGGATCAGATAAAACAGACAAATCACCTATGAAGGCTAGTTCAAGTAAAGGTGGATTAGGAAAACACAACACTGGCTCACATGAAGACAGCTCTGAAAGCCATGGCTCACATGAAGAAAATTCAGAAGAACACAGCAAAGGAGATAAGAAGCATGGCTCACATGAAGACGAATCAGAAGAACACGGCAAAGAACACAAAAAGCCTGGCTCACATGAAGACACATCTAAAGAACAGAAAAAGCGTGGCTCACATGAAGACAAATCAGAAGAACACAGCAACGAGCACAAAAAACCTGGCACAATTGAAGACAAATCAAAAGAACACAGCAAAGAACACAAAAAACCTGGCTCACATGAAGACACATCTAAAGAACACAAAAAAACTGGCTCACACGAAGACAAATCAGAAGAACACGGCAAAGAACACAAAAAGCCTGGCACAAATGAAGATAAATCAGAAGAACACAGCAAAGAACACAAAAAACCTGGCTCACATGAAGACACATCTAAAGAACACAAAAAGCCTGGCTCACACGAAGACAAGTCAGAAGAACACGGCAAAGAACACAAAAAGCCTGGCTCACATGAAGATAAATCAGAAGAACACAGTAAAGACCACAAAAAGCCTGGCACAAATAAAGACAAATCAGAAGAACACAGCAAAGAACACAAAAAGCCTGGCAAAAATAAAGACGAATCAGAAGAACACAACAAAGAACACAAAAAGCCTGGCAAAAATAAAGACGAATCAGAAGAACACAACAAAGAACACAAAAAGCCTGGTTCAAATGAAGACGAATCAGAAGAACACGTCAAAGAACACATAAAGCCAGGCTCACATGAAGACGAATCAGAAGAACACGTCAAAGAACACATAAAGCCAGGCTCACATGAAGACGAATCAGAAGAACACGGCAAAGAACACATAAAGCCAGGCTCACATGAAGACGAATCAGAAGAGCATAACAAGTCCGACTCAGATAAAGGTAAGAGATCTCTTAGGAAGTATAGCTAACATCAAGGGGCCCACAGAGAGGAGAGGGAACAGGCCAAGGAAGCCAGCTACTTGCAGACGTTCTACCCCTGAGAATGGCCTGTGCCCAGAGTAACTTAGTCAGAGTCAGAAGAAAGGGTGGACGTCACTGCACTGCCCACTACGCATACATGTCAGCTGCAGACTGGCTCTCGGACGCGGGGACTGAGTCTCACTTGTCAGTTGGCGGTGGTGCAGCCGGGTCGTGCTCTCTACCACAGCAAGAGTTCAGCAGGCGGTATCTCACCTGAAGTGGGCCCACCAATAGCCTGCCTCTACCTATCCCGGAAAGTGTTCCTCACCGGCCTGTGCACCCAGAACCAGCTCACCTAGGGTGAGGTCTGCAGCATCCTCCTGCACAAGTCACACGCATGGGCCCAGCAGCATGTTTGCTGCCCCTGGATTCATCCCCTGCAGCCTGGATCTATGTCTCAGCTCCCACAGAGGCAGAGCTGAGACACAGAGACCTGCTTTTCCAGTGCATCCACATTGTACCAGATGAGCACACTGTATCACTGCATTCTCTGCATCTCAACCAGAGGAAAAGGGTGCCTGCAGCTCTCCCAGCTGGAACCTGGTGTCTGCCCCTGGTACCTCGCGTCAGCTTGCACGTGCACACCATTCAGCCACGTCATCCCCTTGCCGCCACGCCATGATGTCCATTACAGCAAGCAAGCCTCCAGCATGCCCCCAGAACCTGTGCTGCCGAGCTCCAGTACATCACCCTCCCTGCAGCTCCCAGGCCATCTGTAAGGCCTACCTCCAAGCCCCCCAAGTGATCTGCAGAGATCAGAGACGTTTGTGTGCGAATGATACTCCTGTATTATCCAGGGAGAAAGGAAGACAGCACTGCTGTGATCTTGGAGAGGGGGACACTGGCTGGTGTAACCTCAGGGATGAGGAGCCTGCAAAAAGTATCAGACTTATCCACACCCCCTGCTCATATGGAACTTTGATCCTCCTTTGGAAGTCCAGGTGTCTCCCATGTTTATGACTAACCTGGAGTATCTCTTTGCCTCAGTGTCTGCGCTGTATTATGTTGTTGTTAACCTAGAAGTGTCAAGATGAGGGTAGAGAGTGTAGAAAGAGATGTAGAGTCATTCAGTTAGGCAGTGTGTTGAGGCTGTCTGAGCATACATGCAGGGGAGAGAGCAGTTTAGGTCGACACGAAAGACCTCAAGGTAGAACATTGGGGAAAAGTGGGGTGCAAGCAGTGGGTTCTGCAGACAGGGAAGTGAATGCTTTCAACATTTTAGGAATTCTTATCACTTTGCTCTCCTTTAGATGATAACATATCTGAAAACGAAGAGGGCTGCTTATTCAACCACGCTTCCATGGACGATGGAGAGTCTATCAAGCTGAGATGTCTAGAGTGGTAAGTGAAATCTCGGTAGGTAACATTCATGGTTATGTGGATCCATCACTCACATATGCCATCATTACAGTAACCCCTTCCAGAGACTCCTGTATCCCCGAACCCCCATCTCTATGAAAGCGAGGTCTCCCCAGGCTATGGTTCCCCTGCCACAGAGCAATATTTATGTTGAAACACATGGTATGACGGACACCTTAAAGACCAGGCCTTTTGGATGAATTGTGAAAACTTGCTATGGGTTTCTTATAAGTATGTGGACTTGTAATGGGATCAATCCATTACAGATAGTCTTCCAAAACTGGACTCCCGCCTTATCTCTTCCATTATGTATTTTATGTTATTTGCCCACCTTTTACTCTCTTTTGTTAAATTTTTTATAAAATGTCTTTCTGAGAGTTATGCTTTCCATCTTTTTTCTTGGCTTGGTCTTTCACCGACCACATCTCTCATCCAGGGACCAGCCACCCCATGTCACAATCTGCAAGAAAGGGTTTCCATACCAGCCTCCTGTGCATCTCTTTTTGTGGGGTGCAGTAGAATATGTGGTCCATCGCCTGAACTCTACTTTTGCCTCATCACTCGTATTGTCTTCTTTGTCCTTTTCTGCTTTCGCTGCTTGTTCCAATCTCCTACCCACCGTCCTCCATTTTAATCTTAGGAGTTCATTTTTATGGACTATTTGCATCTAACATGTTTCTTTCTCCCGTACATCCATCACCCCTTCACAGAACTACAGCTTGGTCCCTTATCTGTATCACTGAAGGCATCTTCTCTCCTCACTCTCCATCACCCATTTAAGTGATGGGGAGGAAGGAGAAGGCTAGTTTGGGAAGGGTATGTAGCTATCATGTTCACACAGAGCTTGAGTGTCCTTCTTTTCCGCGCTTCCTAACCCTGAGTGATCTGTGCTATATGCAGCTGATGCCATGCTTTGTTTTCTCCCCTCTCATTTCCAGCACCTGCAATCGTGGGACAGTAAGCTGTGTGAGAGACTTCCAGTGCCCAGGTGAGTGCTGCTCAGTGGCTTTCTTGTTCTGCAATGAAGCCTCATCACCAAACACCGCCTGCAAGAGCCATTCTGGGATGAGCTAACTCCTGAATGTTTTGTTACGACTCAAGGCATGTTGCGATAGGCTTGTGTTGGCCTGGCCATGGACTCATGATGTGGTATGGTGCAGTACTCACTTGTGTGACATACTTGTGTCTGCATGGCACTGCCCATGGGAACATATGATGCACTTCTGTTGGTATCTGCTGTGGCTTTTGCAGAACTTAGGGACATTATGTAGATTTTGCATAATGCTAACATTGGAATATCAGTTAGAAAACGATATGAAACACTTTGGTGGTCATTCCAACCCTGGCGGTCCATGACCGCCGGGTTGGAGGACCGCGGGAGCACCGCCGACAGGCCGGCGGTGCTCCAATGGGCATTCCGACCGCGGCGGTAAAGCCGCGGTCGGACCGGCAACACTGGCGGTCTCCCGCCAGTGTACCGCCGCCCATTGGAATCCTCCAAGGCGGCGCAGCTAGCTGCGCCGCCGAGGGGATTCCGACCCCCCCTACCGCCATCCAGTTCCCGGCGGTCCGCCCGCCGGAAACCGGATGGCGGTAGGGGGGGTCGCGGGGCCCCTGGGGGCCCCTGCAGTGCCCATGCCACTGGCATGGGCACTGCAGGGGCCCCTGTAAGAGGGCCCCTAAATGTATTTCACTGTCTGCTGCGCAGACAGTGAAATATGTGACGGGTGCAACTGCACCCGTCGCACAGCTTCCACTCCGCCGGGTCGATTCCGAGCCGGCTTCATCGTGGAAGCCTCTTTCCCGCTGGGCTGGCGGGCGGCCTGAAGGCGGCCGCCCGCCAGGCCAGCGGGAATGTCAGAATTACCGCCGCGGTCTTTCGACCGCGGAACGGTAACCTGACGGCGCCCGCCAAGGTCAGAATGAGGGCCTTTGTGTTCAAGTGAGGATATCTGTATACATTAAGGGCCTCATTCTCACCCTGGCGGTAATTACCGCCAGGGCGGAGGTCGGCGGTAGCACCGCCAACAGGCTGGCAGTGCTCCGCCGGGCATTCTGACCGTGCGGTACAGCCGCGGCCAGAAGCGGAAAGCCGGCGGGCTACCGCCGACTTTCCGCTGCCCGCCTGAATCCTCCATGGCGGCGGAGCGCGCTCCGCCGCCATGGGGATTCAGACACCCCCTACCGCCATCCTGTTCATGGTGGCTCTCCCGCCATGAACAGGATGGCGGTAGGGGGTGCCGCGGGGACCCTGGGGGCCCCTGCCGTGCCCATGCCGATGGCATGGGCACGGCAGGGGCCCCCGTAAGAGGGCCCCAAAAAGTATTTCAGTGTCTGCCCAGCAGACACTGAAATACGCGACGGGTGCAACTGCACCCGTCGCACCTTCCCACTCCGCCGGCTCAATTCTGAGCCGGCATCCTAGTGGGAAGGTTGATTTGCCCTGGGCTGGCGGGCGGCCTTTTGGCGGCCGCCCGCCAGCCCAGGGCAAATGTCAGAATCCCCGCCGCGGTCTTTCGACCGCAGTGCGGTGTTCTGACGGCGGTACCTTGGCGGACGGCCTCCGCCGTCCGCCAAGGTCAGAATGACCGCCTAAGTATTTCCAGCCTTTATCTAAAAGCCAGGTCAGCCAGAAAGGTTAGCACAGTATTTGTAGCAGGCGACCAGGGCAGAATCTTGGACCTGAGGTGAGTGGGTGGTTGGAGGACGTCTACAAGGCCAACATGTCCGATCAACCATGAAGAGATTACCAGGATTGCCTGTTTATCATCATCCCCTGGCGCTTCACTATTCCACCTCTTTCTTCCCTTGGCCCTGACTGTGATCTGAAAGCGTGTGCTGTGGTTTTGCATGGTTTTTCATACCCATACTTTTTATGTCTTATGTCTTACGGCCAGATGCAAGCCTTGTGCAAGAAAATGCCAGCCATTGCTTCTCCCTTTCCTCACCCTCTCTCTCCTGTACTCTTCCCTCAGGCCCCCTCTCTCTAACCTTCAGTCCTCTTTCCTTGAGCCTTTCTGGCACTTTTCTGACCCTGTTGTCTTCCATCACTAGGCCTCTGCTCGGTGAGCAGCTTCCAGATGATCCGCACCTTTGACGGAAGCCTGTACAACAGTCCGGGAACCTGCAGCTACATGCTGGTCAAGACTAGTGACTTCGCCGTATACCTGTACAACACGCAATGCGAGGAGGTTAGTATTGATGGACAAATAAGGAAAGGATGGGGAAGAAGAACAGCGATGAACCAGAGGAGGGTAAACAAATGGTTGAAACAAGGACATGAGAAGGAAGAGTGAAGGATACATAAAAGAAGGAAAGAGAAAAAAGAAAGAATGAAGGGGTGGAGGAAGAGAAAGGAAGGCAGAAAGTTAGAATGGTATTTGGTGGGACTAGGGAGTTTCTCATTGTTTCACATGACTATATATGCTGACATTCTGATGACTGTCACTGTTTAAAGTGATGGAAACCTCTTTAGAGTCAGTAAAACATATCAAGGACAGATTACCAGAATCTCAGAATGCCAGCAGCGATCTAAGGCACCCAGCACAACGGTACACTCTCCCACCACTACTCATCTTCATTTATTACCGACTCTCATCTTAAGACATTCCCGGTTACAATGCTGGTAGACTGCGGCTGATAGAGTCCAGCCTATAGCAGCCACTGAGCAGGTATTGGAGGCTTCCTGTTCCCCCACTGCAGTTTAATCAATGGATTGCACTACCAGAGCCCCATGCAGCTCCCTTCCAATCCCCTTTCCGTAATCTAGTCAAAGTGATATCAAGTAGATGTGCTCCAAAATCATCAATGGATTTGGCATTAATGTCCAATGCCCAGCCTTCACTGGCGTATAGCTCATGCATTATTTCAACAGGCTGTGGTAGTACTCCTTCCTTCCTGAAGGAGAAAGGAGAACTTTATTATTCTCAGCCTAACTTCCTGCTAATTAGGGTTTACTAGGTAATCGAAGATGTCTCCAATCTCCCGTGCTTGAATTGGGCAGATGATTGCAGGTGCTGAGTATCATCATACGGTTTTGGGGACTGGTACTTGTTTTTCATCATCAGAGTTTGAACCAGAGCAAGAAGGAAAAATGCACAAAATGGAGAATGAAGGAGGAATAGAAAGATGGTAAACAGTGATAAAGGGAGGAAGCAGGCATGAAAGCATCAGATATGGAAGAAGTGTAGGGTGGTAGGAAAAAGAGACATGAGATCGAATGACAACTAGACGGCAGTGTTATTCTGTAATCTCAGTATTTGGCAGTATCAAATGCAGACTCCCCCGAAACATTTTTTTTTGCACCTGCCTAAATCAAGTACAGCCTGCATGCTGTTATCCTGTATCTATAAAGATCTAGGGAACCCTTTGGCCATAGCAGATAACCCTTAAGACCGAGTGTGAGTCCTTAATAAACTTCTTGGAAGTTGCCTATCCCCCAGAAGGAGTGGCCATCTCTGACCATCGGTAATCAGCAAACAACGTGGGGAGTGCTTACAAAAGAGGTTAAAATGCAAATGGTCCTTGTGGACACCGTTATACAAGCTTTCCTTGTAAGTGCCTTCAAAATGTTAAGCTCAAAGCTGAAGCCATGGCAACTTAGAGGTGGGTACTCCTTTGGGCTTCTCAAGAAAAGAAGCTTGGACAGCACTTCTGGGTCAGAACAAACACATATGGAAAAAAATGGGGAGGAAGGTTACTACCTGTCATGATACATAGAGACGGAGGGGGACAGACCATGGGTCATCATGGTTCCATGCCTTGGCACCAGCTGTCAGACGCGGTTAGCATCTTATATAAGCTGCATCTGAACAACTCTGAGATTGTTCCAAGTCCAAACACAATACAACAGGACAAGAAGACTCAGTTAAAGATGAATGCACATACAAACACTGTATAGGGCCATATGGGCAGGTGAGCAGCCTGATATGACTAGATAAGCTTAAGGTATATGTTTTCTAATGTCAGCCATCCCAGGTCCTAAATGATCTTCTCTTCTTGGTCCAGAACAAGGAAGCAGTCTGCATTCAAGCAGTAGAAGTCCACATTGGCCTTCTAATGAAAGTGAAGCTCCTGTCTGATGGCAATGCAGTGACCGACACTGGGGTCCTCGATCTTCCACACCACATCAACGGTAAGATATGGAACCACACAAAAGTATTCAGTGTACAGAGAACAAAACTATTTTTTCCTGTCAGCTGCGCTGCACTGCATGCCCTGAAAAAGGAGGAAAATGGTGAATGTATCTCCATTTTCAAATTGCAGCGTGGAAGCCAGTTTACCACTGTTATTAAAAGTGAGCAACTATAATCTACTGGTGCATTATAAATATTTAAACATGAATTGACAAAGCCATCAGGTCTGGGTTTATTGTGGTAATACATGCAGCGTTAGCACATTTAAGTGAGACACACAACAGGAAGCCAACAGGGTTGGACAATGAGGTCTGTAGGTGTAAAGTAGTCCCCAATGCATTTCAGTTCAAGCACTAAAGTGGAGGTGGAGGGATACAGTCACCAGACAATAGCTTTAGGTGAGAGATAAATACGCCACTGGGCTGAGCCAAGACATGAGTGGTAAAGTCTCAAGACAGTGACCGAAAGAGGCTTGTTGGAGAAAGTTAATGTTTGGAAAAGGTGAACTTAAAGCCCATTCTATCATTCTATTACCATTTTAGCAATAGGTTTATGTTGTTAAAACAGGTAAATTTGACAGCTCTGTTGTCAAAACCTGGCCCTAAGTTGAGATATGACCTCACTGCTCAGCTGCAATAAAAAATCTCTCCTCAACTGTAATATTTTGTCACAGTTTATGTGCAGATACCAGAATCAGAAGCCTCTGAAAGGCAAGAAAAGCAGGAGATTACAAAAGCCTATTAAATAAATAAAGTCATAACTAGGTTTTTAGCTCTTATTCTAATATTTCTTTCCCGGAATCCTGAGGCCTGATTTAGAGTTTGGAGGCCGGATTAATCTCTGTCAGGGTGACTGAGTAATTTACTCTATTACCCTGATGGGAATCACGTCCACCAAAGTTAGAGATGCTTGTAGGCCCTACGGACATCTCTCTATATTGATAAGAACCACTCTCAAGGCAGTTCCTGGAAATGGAGGAAAAGTTTGATAGAAGGTACTGTCATCTATAACTGCTGGCCATCAAACTTTTCAAAGGTTTTTTTGTTTTTCAAAAATAAACCCACAAAGTAAGAGTTTGTTTGTGATTAATAAAAAACGTATGTCCCTCCACCTCTTGGCAGATGTGGGGTCCTTACTGTATTTTTTCCTGACCCTCACAGCCAGGTTTTTCAGGTACAGACATTATAATGTCCTTCTTCAAACTGCTCCTATTACATTGATCGTCAGTAGAAGTATTCTATCTATGGAGCCAAAGAGGGCTCCATCGCCATTAAATCGTCCCTGAATGAGGCAGGCGGACCAAGGGTTTGGCAGGCAGATTACTCCATTACGTTATAAAGATATTGTGAGTTACCTCTTCCATGACCATATAAGTCACCTGTTCCATGACATTATAAAGTAACTCTACCATCTGCCTCTTTACGCTGTCCTGTCTAGGAACTTATGTTACAGTATTTTATTTCTTGCAAACTTAATGGGGGACGTTGCGATATGAATACCCTGATCCACAAGACCATACATCCCCTTTTACTTGCACACCAATATACAACCCAGTGAGCTAAACAATTTACAACAGTAAAAATTCGGAGGAGGCTGCAGCTACAGAAAGGAACCATGAGCATGCCCTCCCTCAAGAGCATACATCTTGTAATGCCAAGGGCTAATGTTATTTTAGCTTGCAAGATTCAGACAGTTCTGCCATGCCTGAAGGAACACCTGAAAAAGGCAAAGCCATGCAAACTATCATGCCCACCCCTAATATCTTGCTTCCAAGATAGATTATCATTTGTTTGCCTTTTGGAGAAAGCCGACTGTATCCTTTTATTGACTAGCCAACAAACCCAAGCCAGGACAGAAGATCTAGCGGAAGGACCTGCTCAATGTTCATTGAAGATTTAAGCGTGGAGATGTTGTTTACCAAAAGTGAAGTCTAACCTTGTCTCCTCAAATGTTCGCTTCAGTCATCATGCTCAAGCTTGGTAAAACACTGTAATTCTGTTATTTGGCCTTTAACATGGAGTCTACTGGACAGATATGTCATTGGTACGCTTCTTACTGCAAAGGTTTACATCCTTTCCCTGTGCTTGGACAACTGTCCTCCTTCTGCCTGAGTTGTATTTTAATTCAGACTCTTTCTATTTGTAGATCTCATCACCATTAGGAGAAGCTCCTCTGTATTCATGGAGGTTGTGAGCACTTTGGGATTTTCTCTGCATTACGACTTCAAAGGCCACCGGGTATACGTCATCATGGACACAGACAAGAAGGACACCACCAAGGGCTTGTGTGGGACCTACAACGACAACCGCAATGATGATTATATGTGAGTAACTGTATGGTCCCCTTCTTTGTCCAGCAGTCACTAGATAGTTCACAAGATTGTGAATCCAACTTATGGTTCTAAGTATCTGAAGGTAGACGTGAATAATGTTCATGACCTGTTACTGTCCCCTCCAATGCATCCCAGTAAATGCAGTACAAGGCAGCCCAATCCCACAGTGGATCAGGCATTGCTTAGGTCATGAAGTGCAGCCAATGTTTTACAGCCTTGGAAACCAGTGTTCCGACCTTGTGGAATCATCAGAAAAGCAAAAGCTCTATTGGTGCAATTGATGCAACCAATGCCAAACATTGACGGTGCCAGTCACTGAGATGGTGGTTCCTGCAGAGGGCCCTTATCTTAGCTAATGTTAAAACAGTTTTGTCAGCAAGAAACATCCTTAGTCAGTATTAAAGCAGTCAAGGTCAGCAGAGACAAGTCTTAGGGGGTCATTACGACCCTGGCGGCCGGCGATATGTTGGCGGTAACACCGACAACAGGCTGGCGGTGTTATGCCAGCAATTATGACCGTGGCGGAATTGCCACAGCCATACCGCCGGCCCCTCCACTTTCCCGCCAGGATTCCGCCTGGCGGTCATAATCCCCAGGGCAGCGGTGCAAGCACCGCTGCCCTGGGGATTATGAGTCCCCGAACACCGGCCTGTCCATGGCGGTACACACCGCCATGGAAAGGCTGGCGGTAAGGGGACTTGGGGTGCCCCTGGGGGCCCTTGCACTGCCCATGCACTTGACATGGGCAGTGCAGGGGCCCCCAGGCATAGCCCCGTCGCGCATTTCACTGCCCGGATTTCGGGCAGTGAAATGTGTGACGGGTGCTACTGCACCCGCTGCACATCAGCATTGCCGCCGGCTCTATTACGAGCCGGCAGCAATGTTGATGTGACATTTCCGCTGGGCCAGCGGACGGTAACACTGTTACCGTCCGCTGGCCCAGCGGAAATGTCATAATAGGGAGACAGAAATACCGCCGGCAATGGCGGTATTCTGTCTCCCGCGGCCTCGGCGGTCTTTTGAAAAGACCGCCGAGGTGGTAATGACCCCCTTAGTGTTAGAGGAGTCACGGTCAGCGCCAAGGTGTTTTGATGTAAGAGCAGTCTCAGTCAGCAGGGATAAGTCTTAGTTTGAAATCATTAGGCAGAGTTCTTAGTATATGAGCATCCTCGGCCACCAGGGAGCAGTCTCAGTGAGCAGGGAGTACTCTCAGCATCGCTGCAGTCCAAGGGCCTGATTTAGAGTCTGAGGAGGGGTTACTCTGTCACAAACGTGACAGATATCCCGTCCGCCATATTACGATTTCCATAGGCTGTAATAGAATCATAATACGGCTGACGGGACATCCATCACGTTTGTGACAGAGTAACCTTCTCTGTCAAACTGTAAATCAGGCCCCAAGTCAGTAGGGAGCAGTGCTAGTGCTACAGCAGTCTCACTGAGAGTGGAGAAGCCACTGTTAGGGCAGTCTCATCATCAGGGAGTACTCCTTGTGTGTGTGTAGCCTCAGTCTTCAGGGAGCAGTCTTAGAGCAGTGTTGGTAGGCAGTGAGATGGCTTACTCATAGCTAGAGCTTTTTCAGTAAGCAGGGAGCAATCTAAGTGTGAGACCAGCCTCAGTCTGCAGGGAGCATTCCTAGAGCAATCTCAGTTTGCAGGGAGGAGTCCTAATGGTAGAGCAATCTGAGATTACAGGGAGCAGTGTGAGTGTTAGAGCAGTCTCAGTCTGCAGGGAGCAGTCTTAGTGTGAGACCAGCCTCAATGTGCAGGGACCAGTCTTAGTGTGGGACTAGCCTCCATCTGCAGGGACCAGTCTTAGTGTGAGGCCAGCCTCAGTCTTCAGGGAGCAATCTTGGTGGGGGACCAGCCTCAGTCTTCAGGGAGCAGTCTTAGAGCAGTGTTGGTAGGCAGTGTGATGTCTTACTCAGAGCTAGAGCTGCTTCACTCAATCTGCAGGGAGCAGGCATAGTATGAGACCAGCCTCAGTCAGCGGGGAGCCATCCTAGTCCATGTCAGAGCAGTCCCATCTAGCAAGGAGCAGTCATCCTAGAGTAAGAGCAGTCGGTCAGCAAAGGGCAGCTTTAGTCAGGGTTAGAAAAGCGCGTGCCACCTGGGAGTAGATGTTGTCAGTGTTACAGAAGTCGCAGTCAAGAGGAAGCAATCGTGGTGTGAAAACAGTCGCAGTCTGCAGGATACATTCTTAGTCGCTGCTAGAGCCACCTCAGTAACGAGACAGCAGTCACAGACATATTGGAGTCTCGGTTAGCAGAGAATAGTCATAGTCTAAGGACAGTCTCAAACAGCGGGGATCAGTCTATGAACAATCAGCAGGGGGAACTCTTAGTGTAAAAGCACTCTCGCTCAGTAGGATAATTTGCTGTCTCCAAAAGTAGGTGGTGGTCTAAGCAGGGCAAAACCATTGGCAATATCGCTGTCTTGGCTGTCTCATCATGGGGCAGGCTATGTTAGTATGGAACAGTCTCAGATGGTAGTGGGCAGTCTTTTTCAGCTGTAAGGAGTATGCATCACCAGGGAGCTGTCTCATTCAATTAAGACAAATCACCCAGCAAATCCCACAGCAACCTCAGGCAACGGAGACCAGTTTTCTTCAATGAGGAGCAGTCTCGTTCAATGAGGGTAAGTCGCTCGTATCAGGAAACAGTCTCAATCAGCAAGCAATAGTCATAATCATCTGAGAGACGTCTCAATAACAGGGGGCAGCTCAAATAGGAGCAACTAATCTCAGTTACCTGGGCCCGGCTATTGTCCTCAGAAAGAACCAATGTGCCAGGAGTTGCTTTAGTCAACGGTAGCAGACTTCTTCACCTGGAAGCAGTCTCGGACAGCAGGGACAGGCGCAGACGCCACCACGTCTACATATGCAAGCATCAGTTATCAAGCAGAGGCGTAAGGCCCAGATCTAAGAGGGCCTAGCACCACTTTGGCGCCGCCTTAGCATCATTTGTTTAATGCTAAGGTGGCCTTTTCCCTGCGCCAAATTCACAAAGTGGTGCAATGCATGCATTACACCACTTTGTAACCCTTTGCACTACATTATGCAATGCCAATGTTCCTCCGTTAGTGTGGCCGAAAAAATGGTGCAAAGAAATCTAAGAGATTTCCTTGCGTCATTTTGTTCGGCACTTTAAGGGGGCACACCATTGTTTACAATGGGCCCCTATGTACTGTTCAGGGTTCGCTCCTAAATTTTAGCACTAACCCTGAACAGTACATCAATAATGTCAAAAATGTTGATGCTATTGACCCCTACCCTGAGCCATGCTGCGCCGTATCTCAGATACGGCGCACACATGGTGGTGGAAGTGAGGCGCTAACGGGCGCAAGGAAAGTGGTGCTGCACTGGTGCTGGAAGTGGCCCTTTGGGATGTTACACCTTCTCCTTACTCAGCATGAACCAGTCCCAGTGCACTAACTTTGAAACTCCCGCTCAGGCTGTTTCATACCTGGCACATTATCTAAGCTTGCATTATTCTGGCACCCTATTCAGACGCTGCATTTTTTTTTTCCATTATTAAAAATATGTCTTGTTTTTCATTGTAAATCACAAGTATATACATCTTTACTTTTTCATTAATAAACAAAAGTAGTTAAGGTTGTATTGAAGGCTGCATTTGTGTTTGTAGAACATGCCAGGGACTGCATTCGTTAGGAAAACGACACTTGCATTAGTTCTGGGTCACTGCCAAGAATAGATTTGTTCGGTTACACATTCTAAAACTGAATTAGTCCAGGCAACCTATCCAAGCCTGCTTAGTTTCTGGCACCCTACTCAACGCCTGCTTTACTTAGCATAATATTTGAAGGCTGCATTAGTTCAGGTAACCTATCCAAGTCTGCTTTGTTTCTAGCACCCTATTCAAAGCCTGCTTTTTGATACATTATACGAAGGCTGCATTTGTCCTGCTGCACTACTCTGGCTTGTATAAGTACACTTTTCTAGGAATGCATTAGACACAGTACAGGCTTCTAATGCTACAAAAGTCACGGATACAGCATCCATTTTAGGACATCCTCAATCCTTACCCTCATCCATCATCACTGCTTCTCTTCTATCATCCCTACTTCTCATCCATTATCACTACTTCTTATCCATCATCCCTACTTTTTATCCATCATACATCATCCCTACTTCTCATTCATCCAAGCACTATCTAATCAGGGAATCTTGGCAGAGAATGACAAGGGTAACAGTTACCAAGGCCAGTGGTACTTTTTTCATTGACCTCAGAAGAACGAAAAGTTGAGTGGCCCCACTCGGATTTGAACCTGTGACCATGGGGTCAGACACAGATTCCAGGAATTAGAGATTTTGTCACCTGAGCCACCAGCCGCAGCGTTAGAACTTCTGAACTATTCGGAAGTGGCACTCACCCAGGCACACTATTCGGAGGGGGAGCACTTTAATTCTCCAAGTCTGTTCTCAGGTAGGCCCCACTAGACTACATACCTTTTCTACACAAAGCGCCACGTGACTTTCAGCGCCAGGGATGCGGAGTGGATAGCTCTCTTGAACCCTAATGAATACACCTCACAGCAGGTTACTTGAAGGCCGCCTCATCCTGAATTTTAGGACTCTGCAGTCATTGCCTTAGCTGCTGCTGTTTTCTTGCTGCTCCACCTGGTCACCAGGATGCTAGTTAACCAGACACACTGCTCCCCCCCTTTATGATTTCAGAAGCTCCAATGGCATGCTGGAGAGCGTGGCCGACTTGTTCTCCGTATCCTGGAAGGTGGACCAGTCCTGTTCAGAAGAACCCAGAAGTGAACTCGATCTCGGTGAGTCGGAGTGGTCTGGATGCAGTGTTTTTATGTTCAGATGATTCTATTACATTTTTTGAATAACAACCCGGCCAACATAAAAAGAGTAGGATTAAAGAAAAACTGAGAAGTAGCTTATGAATGTGTTTATTTTTTTAACTGAGTTGAGTTACTTAGTGGTGCTTATCCCATCATTTGTTGATTTTGGAATTTGAATAACTTGCCTTTCATTTCTCATACAGTTATGCGGAATTTAGGTTTATTTTTTAAAGAAATAGATGTAAAATATAAAAAGAAGCGCTTAACACACATGAAACACAAACCAACTCTTTTATCGTCCCCCACTCCTCACCATCCATGCCCTTTCCAGCTGGTTACACTGTGAAGTTCACCTTACCCTTTGCAATGTTGTTGCCAGACAGTGCCATGAGTCCTGAAGTCTGTGCCAGCCTGTACAATGTTGCTCATGATGTACTGGATTGTAATTGTGCTTCTGTAGCGCTTAGTACCCTTGCTGAGGCATTGAAGTGATTTACACCAGGCAGCGCTTTGTGCCAGAACCCAAGGTTAGTAGGTAGGCCAGAGTTATTGGTTACTGGTATTAGTCTTGTGGACTCAAGCAAACCACTCCATGCATTTGCTCCACTTTGTTTGTGGTAGATTCAAGTAACAGGAGTAAGGTGTGATCATTAGTTGGGAGAAGGGGAAGATGTGACTTCATTCAGATGTTTGGTGGGGCAATAGATGGCATGGACTACAGGATATTAGGTAGTGTGGTGCTGCCAGGGTATCACTTTTCAAGAAAGTCGAGGTTCTCATCTATAAAATGAGTTGTCGAAAATTTGAAGAAAAAATATATTAATAAAGACTATGGCAAACATGCATGTGACTTAGAGAAGGTGGCGCTCAGAGAGAAGTGGCATGCAGGGCACAGAAGGTGATGAAGGAGAGAGAGCTATTTAGAAGGAAAAAAGTGTGGTGAACATCAGAAGTCTTAGTTAAAGATCAGTTTTTCATGCAGGAATTTAGGAATATAGAGGACTTTGTTGAGATATTGGCCAATTTGAGGATGCAAACTGTAGAAAGAATTATTAGCATGCGAAGATAGTGCTGTACTAAGACTTTGACTGGCGCAGAGTAAGGTGAATAGTCTGTCCACCGCTGGGTTACTACTAGACCACCACTTCAGAAAGGAGAGCTCATCAGCTCAGGAGATGGAAGAGAAAGTAATGGCTCGACAAAAGTTTTAAAAAGAAGTTCTGCAAATGCTGGAGCGGATGTCTTCTGATGTTTAGCCTCTAGTTTGCCTTGCAGTTTTAATTATAAAGCACAGTGGGATCCATTTAGGATGCCTCTGTTTGTACAGTGCTTGCCACCCACATGTAGAGCCCTGAAGCACCAGCCAGCATGGGCAGGAACCTACACCGTGTCGGTGCGTGGTTGGAAGGGTGTTGTCTTTGAATATTTCCTATGTGGGAAGAGTTTCAATGTTGTGTGTGATGACCACTAAGGTGCATTTATTATGTCTTGGGAAGCAGCGTTTATAACTGTGCAGCTATGCAGGTCCATTTATGGTATTTATTCATCACATTCCACTTATCAGGTTATTGCACAAGGCTGTCCAACATTATGGCCCTCATTCTGACCCTGGCGGTCCTAAACCGCCAGGGACACGGGCATCGGAAGCACCGCCAACAGGCTGGCGGTGCTTCAGTGCCCATTCTGACCGCGGCGGTAAAGCCGCGGTCAGAAAAGGGGATCCGGCGGTTTCCCGCCGGATTTCCCCTGGGCCAGAGAATCCTCCATGGCGGCGCTGCTTGCAGCACCGCCATGGGGATTCCGACCCCCTTCCCGCCAGCCTGTTCCGATGGCGGGAACGGGTGTCGTGGGGCCCCTGGGGGCCCCTGCACTGCCCATGCCAGTGGCATGGGCAGTGCAGGGGCCCCCCTAACAGGGCCCCACCATGATTTTCACTGTCTGCTATGCAGACAGTAAAAATCGCGACGGGTGCTACTGCACCCGTCGCACCCCTGCAACCCCGCCGGCTCCATTCGGAGCCGGCTTCCTCGTTGCAGGGGCTTTCCCGCTGGGCCTGCGGGTGATCTTCTGGCGATCGCCCGCCGGCCCAGCTGGAAAGTCAAAATGACCCCCGCGGTCAATTGACCGCGGTGAGGTCTTTTGGCGGATACCGCCCGGCGGGCGGCGCCCGCTGGGCTCAGAATGAGCCCCTATATTTTGTTTAAAGTTTTTGGTCCTGATTTGCCATGGGTGGAGATCTGCTGGGATGGTCTTTTTTTTACTAATAGCCCATTTCTGAATGTAATTGTGAGACGTCAAGAATGTGTCATAGTCTGTAGCTATTTAGGACCTACAGTGGTAGACTAAATTAGAGTTTACCAATTGGCCAACAGTATATAACATATTTCTCAATTTATTTCATGCCTGTTCAGTTGGTGATGGCTGGTTTGTAGTTTGGGACAATAGTGGGTGATGGACCCGTAGCAGATATGTTTTATGTGAGTGTAAGAGAATTAAGCCACAGTTGGCCTACAGCACTGTGTTTTATCGTATTAGTGTAGGCCATAAGGCTTATATAGTAACTAACATTACAATAAAGGAGCATGGTCTACCAAATAGGTCAATCTTCGCTGGCAAGCATTTGACAGGCTATGTACTTCTAGGATTGCTTAGACACCAGCTGGAAGCAATATGTTTTTGAAGTTTTTGGAAAAGGCTACAATTGTGGAACTTGGTCCACTCTGCATGATCAATACAAATCTGCCTACCACCTCGATATGTGTTCTTGTAGGTTTTCTTTGTGAAAACTGACTTTGTACTAACAAAAAGTACAAATGGGGTGCAGTGCTTAAAAAAGAGGCTAGAACAAACCTTTAATTAGAAATGTTCCTCTACAAAAACACCGTGTTGAAAGGCTGAAAACCCCTCCTACCACTAGTTCACATAGAGGTGGGTCCTACTGTCTTCATACAGACTGAAGTCATTGATACTAATGTAAGCAGAATGCTATGCTTTGGGGACACCACACATAAGACTGAGGCAGGGAGAAGGGCCCTCCACTCTACACCCAACCTCCTGGGATGGAGGACCACACTTAGTACCATTGTTCCACTCCCTTGAATCTACAGCTTCCTTTATCCTGAATATTGTTTGCTGAGGGTCCACACTGTGGCATGAGCCCCTGTATTATGCTTTAGGATGCATATATTGGGCTCTGCAGCACTGCAGAAAAGCTAAAACTAAAAATTAACTCCTTCATCCGATTCAGTGTTTTCTTAAAGAAAATTGGAGTTTGGTGCGGTATCTTCAGCTGTGTGCGGACACTGTTAGAATGGCACACAAATAAATGAAATAAATCATAACAGTGCTGTAAAATATAAACTGCGAGAAGTAACTCATAAGTTGTATATTATCTACTTCAAATATTTTATGTCGCCTGAACTTAGATTCTGCATTTTCAAAGTTTGCTTCCATTCTTAGAACTGAAGAGGTCTGTAGTTATTCACCAAAATGGCAGCCCTACTGCTGTCCATATGTCATAGACTCCATTACACTGTCAGTATTTATTATTTCTGGTGTATCAGGCCTGCTTGGAATCATCTCCATCGTACTGTCCATTTGACATTATTTATATTCCTGATATAAAAGTTCAGGTGGTTGAGTAGACGGAAAGATAGAAAGACAGGCATGTAGATAGATAGATAGATAGATAGATAGATAGATAGATAGATAGATAGATAGATAGATAGATAGATAGATAGATAGATAGATAGACAAATAGAGAAGACAAAAGTTCATCAGAATGCATCTTCCAAACCACTCCATAGTTTCCATCATTGCTAAATGTTAAAACCGGGTCGTTAATAAGCGTAATAATGGGGTTCGCTGTTGTTGTGCTGGGTGGCATGTGATACAGGGTACATGTATGCCTACTGAAAATATACAGGATTTATTTACTCATTTGGATCAATGTCCTGATGTAGGTCTTAAGCTCTCTTGTGCCTCATCGAACAGGCCAGAGAAGGTTAACACCGGTCTGCGGTTGGTTAGATCCCCTTGTTAGAGGGGCAATGGCACATAATGTTTGGAGCCTTTTTGCTGCAGTGCCAGCACTGCCTCGGTTATGATCTGTTAGATTCTGCAATAGAACAGATGAGTTCATACAGGGTAGAATGGAATGCCACTGAGATAAATCCGATGTGGTTAAGAATTTTGGCCTCAGACATTCCTGACTATTTTTTGTTCGTTTCTTTGGCTTTGGATGTAGTAAACCAGCTTAAAAAGCCCAGCGACAGGTAGCTTCCTCCAAGGCTCTAATGGCACCTTTGGACAATCTCTACAAATAATAAGGCTGCAGTGCTGTTAGTTAGAGTCCCATGCTGTTTGTGTTCCTTTGGCCTTGCACCTTGTCCTTACCTTTGTTTTGTTCCCTACCACAGACAGTATGGTTAAAGCCAAGGACATGTGTGACGTTTACCTGGATGAGTCTATCTTCGCTGACTGCCGCTCTATCATCGAGGTCACCAGCTACAAGCAGTCCTGCACCTCAAGCATGTACTTTGGAGAAGAGCTTGGTGGCATGTGCTCTGCACTGGCAGACTACGCCTACCACTGTAGCTTTGCCGGCATCACCGTCCCCTTCCGCTCCTCCTTCTCTGAATGTGGTAAGAGAGCTTCTAAAAAGCACAGGTAAAGACGCAGGTGACAACACTGTCCAGCAGAGCATGCGTCTTTCTTTCACCACGCTGCATTTCCTCTCTCTTTGCCCCAATCTTGCAGGTTTGTGTTTACCCATGATTTCTCCTTGTCTCCCTCGTTTTTATCTTCTTTCTTTCTCCCCTTGTCGCTGTTTTCCTATCTTACTCTCCTCCCCCCAACACAAAAGAGCTGATGTCCACCACCTGTGAGGGCTAGAACCAAGTAGGTACTGGGTGGAGGGCCTTGGGTTTTATTCATTAGTAAAGGGAATACTACTGTGCAATGGAATGACACAACCCTCATGTTGCTGGACCTCACAGCACTGATATACTCATCGAACTTCTTGTTTGCCCCTCATGGACTGGCAACTTCAGAGTGTTTCAGACAGATGTGATGTATTTAGAAAAGGCGTGGCCATGAAAAGACAAACCTCATACATCACACCTGGTCCTCCCATGCAACGATTCATCCTGTTTACATAAAATGTAGGGGTTAAGTGGTGAGAATTGGACTAGCCTACCTCTAAAGCAGGGGGGTCCCTAACAGGCTGATGCTTCTTCAAGGCCTGCTAAGGGTTCCTCCACCAGGCATCCTCGAACTTGACAGAGTTTGCCTTATTTTTATAGGCCTTTCAGAGGCACTGTTTTCCTGGCTTTTCCTCCAGGTCCATGGTAGATAACCCTTACTCTGTTTCCATATAATGTAAACTGATGATGAAGCATAGGCATATTATTTATTGCATAGCATGTTGCCTTCTAATTTCTCTATTTAATCTTAAATTTAGAACTCAACTGTCAAGACCCACTGATCCCATCCACTTTATCGGAGTTCTCCAATAGAGACTGTCGAGAGTACACTGACCATCTTCTTGTATTTCCTGCTGCGTCCATGCTGAACGAAGTGTGCATCTGCCCCTCTGACCAGTATTACGACTCTACACTGGACAGCTGCGTCAATGGGTAAGTGGAAATTTGTAAATCCTAAAAGACCTTCAATTAGGTCCTAGTCTGAAGAAAGAATGTATCCAAAATCTATCTGCACATCACATCTAGCTCAGGATGTGTAGCTGTGTCAATAGCCTGATCAGCTGCAGCGCTTGTGCATTGCACAGTGCAGTGCACACAATCACAATATTGTTTGAAAGCACTATGTTGTACATTGTGCCCAAATTAAACCTTTCCGGGAGGGTGGCACCTCCTTAGCATGGAGCAACACCATTATTAATAAGAGTGAGAAGAAGTAATAAATGCATCTCACGGTTTTGTAAAGAACCTTCACTGCTCTCACCTTTTGTCTAGGGGTGTCCGAAATAGACAGTGGAAGATGAGTACCGGTTGTTGCATTATTGGAGAGACTTTGGTCCATGTGTTTGAAGGTGTAATTCTAGGATCCAGGATTTA
Source organism: Pleurodeles waltl (assembly GCF_031143425.1). Taxonomy (NCBI): domain Eukaryota; kingdom Metazoa; phylum Chordata; class Amphibia; order Caudata; family Salamandridae; genus Pleurodeles; species Pleurodeles waltl. The sequence goes on along the minus strand of NC_090446.1, from coordinate 1,371,845,888 downwards.
GTTATTTTCTGAAAACTGTGTTTTTGGCACAATCTTTAAGTGTCCAGAAGGGCATTTAAACTTAAATAGCCAGGTTTCTGCCTACATTTGATCACAGAAACATTCATGGATTTGAAAGGACTCAGTGTCATTGACTACATATGCTTGTGGTGGCTCAGTTAGAGATCTAGGGGTCAGAGTATTCTTTGGATTAAGACGTAGCCTCAAAGTGTTATTTCAGTGTCACCTTTTCTATCTTTCAGTGACCAGTGCCCTTGCTATGCTAACAATCGGGTCTACAAAGTGGGTGAAATGGTCAAGTTTTCAAATGGAAAAGAATGGTAAGCAAACAAACTCTAATTATCTTTTTGAGAGTGACTGCAAGGTGAGCAGAACCCCAAGAAGCCTTGAGGTATAGCGGATGCTTCAGTAGGACTGGGCCACTTACAGCCTATCTACCAAATCAGTACTAAATCAAATAATGTAATGTGTCTCTTTACAGCATAGAATTAGTAATATTTTAGTTCTCACCACCAGATAGCTTTATCCGTCTGTAGGTAACAGACCTATGGTATCCAATATAATCTTAGAGTAGGTTTAGGGTCTGCTCTTGCTCGTGATTCAATGGCTTCCTTGACTACCTGCAACTTATTCAATAGCTATCCTCCCTGTCTCTATGTCTGTTCTGCCAAAGCAGTATTTTGGTTTTTTTCCATTTTGGATTGGATGACTTGTATTTTTTCACTGCTCACGATCTTGCAATGAGGTGTATTAAGGACCATTTTCTCTTTGACTCTCTTCTTCTTCTACCAGCTCCATATTATTTGTCCACCTCTGATCTTTTTATGTACAAATTAGGTCTTAACCAATTATTTGCTTACTCCCAGCATGTTCTGCCTGAATGCCTGAAGCCACTTATGTAAAGGCAGGTAGCCATCTTTAAATGAGTTTTTTAACCATTCCAATATGGCCACCTTTGCACATTAAACTGCATTTTGAAGGGCTTTTTTATAAAGCTCAAGGTAAATGAGTATCCCCAGAATGTTACAATGCCTTTCTATGTCCAGTGGCCATTTGTTGAAACTTGTGGATACTTTGGCAAGCCAGTAGGTCTGTACCCCGAAACCATAGGTAAATGCGATTGACTTTGCCAAAGCTTGTTTTCCTTCAGTTTTCTGTTTTGAAATTAGCCAGTCAAACTGGTCGTTTTCCAAGTAATGAGCATCGAATCAACAAATTAAACCATAATTCCACATGCCTAAAATAAGTTAGTGCAATTGATAAATGCAGGTCCCATAAATACATCTTTCTGTCATGGTCTCTTTTTCTGGCCACCACAAAGACCCTTGGCGTAGCACTTGATAACTGTCCTGCCACCAGCTGTAATGTGGAACATTTCACTTTTGTTGGTGCCAGATTCGTAACATTGTAAAACAAAAATTGATCTGTTTTGCCATAGACACTTCCAAAAGGGAAAGATAGAGTGCTCCAGTTTTTTAGGCTTACTTTTATAGAAAAGTCTTGCATCTAGATAATTATTGATCCACCAATGGGAAATGCTTTATGTTGCTTTTCAAAGCCCATCTGAAATCTTGCTAGAAGATGATATGGTGGCAATTCCAAGCTAGAAATGCAAGACTAGGGTTCAACAACAGCACTTTGAAGGAAGTCAAGTTTTTTTCCCAGGTGAGTGAAAATGCCTCCTCTCAACCTTCTTTTTTTGGTTCTATGAGTCAATAGTCCTTTCTCACACAACGCCGCTTGTAATGGGTAATTTGACTGGCAGTGTGGTAACCATAGGGGTACATGACTTGTTCAGGTTCTCAGAGGAGTGGGGAGATTTCAAGAAAAGTTGGTGGCTCTACAATGCCGCTAGGGGTGGTGTATTTTCAATTACAATTGCACAAAAGGCACAATGTTTATGAGACTGATGCTACTAACGTCTGTCTGGGTTTAGGAGGCGTCAGCCCATCGTGAAATCTCAGAGTTCCCTACAGAGTAGTCACCTCTATTCAGAAGTTTTTCGGTACAGTGGACATTTCTGTGCTACCAGATCAATGTCCCCACCACTCAGTGGGACCTAGGGGCATTTGACAGTAGTTACTGAGGCTGCATGTTTAGTACTAATAAGAGGACCTGACATCTGTCTATTGTAAGTGTAAATGGAGAATGCCAAGTCTGACATGTTGTTCTTTACTCTCTTTAGTGGCTGCCAAAGAATCATGGAGTGCTCAGATGAAAATATTCCCACACCTGCTGGTAAGCTGATTCTCACTGCGAAGAAATGTTTAGGTTGTTTGATGTCACGAGCGCTGCCTACCTCAGGTTAACTCTGGTATCAGCACGTTGTAAGCTAGTGAGATACCTCAGTCAACTAGTGTCTCCCTTAAAAAGATATGCATGTAACATGACAGTCGCAGACTTCTGTCCCCATGGGTCCACTACACTCAGCCTTATATCTTTCCGAAGTTGATAAAATGAGTACCATTGAACTGGGTAAGAATTAAAACCTGTCATCAGCACCTTCTGCATTGTGGAAGTCAAAAAAATGGTATTTAGCCTAGATTGATGCAGCTGTGATGTATGTGTAGTAAGCACCTTAGTATACAAAGTGATGGAGCAGCAGACTGAACAGAATGATGGTTCGTTAAAAAGCACAAAGGGACGTACTAAGAGGATCATTGAGGATGATAAGCTGCATTCTTTTAAGTGTTCACCAAAGGCACTGTAGTTTAATGCTTACATGTACAAAGTGAAAGTTAACGTTCTTCAGCATTTGTTATTGCTTACCTATCAGGATGTGTTTTGATGGTTTCATTCAGCACTTGGACACTTACGAGATCATCCCATCATCATTAATGATCCTTAGTATGTCCCGAGCACCAACTGTCTTACAGTATTGGAGCTTTAATTGAGCCTTTAAACATCATGAGAACATTAAAATCTTCAATCGTATTACAGGACAGTGCTGAGGTAGAAAGATCTAAAAAATGGTTATCAGTTGTGCCTGTTTACTTATTTATTTATTTATAATACAGAAGGTGCTAAGCAATATCAACACACGGCAAAGTCAACTAATAAAAGGAAATAAGATAGAAGGTCTAAAAATACAATTACAAATAAATATAAAAAAAAGGCAGGGGCAGAATTAAAACAATACGTGAGATCACCCATGCAGAAATAGGTCACCAAGTAAACAAAATCAGGTAGATTTAATAGAAACTAACTATACCAATGAGACGAAGAAATCAAGCCATAAGATGAAGCCCTTCTTTGCTTCCCACAGTCATGCCTAGAGAAAAATCTCAATGGTTTCCTGTAGAGCAGGAAATTCTACAGAAACAAGAGAAGCAAACGTATTTATGATGTTTAATTTTTTCATTGTAGAAGATACCATTAATAAGTTTTAAATTAAAAATTCCAATGATTATCGCACCCTCATACACACCCTGAAATCTCGAATGGGATTCACTTGCAAAATCCTTGACAGGCTCTCCTCCTGCTTATCCAACCGAAACACATTTGGTCATAGGGGCAGGTTCATGCAGTACAACGATCACGTAGATAACTACATTTTTTTCATGACATTTTTATTATTTGGCCAATAAAATGCTAATTTTGAATTCTGTGTTTTGTTTAGCTACAATTTGTATTAATCAAAAAAATTCTATAAGTCAGTAACTACATTAAAAACATGTTTTAAATGTACCTTTTTGAACACTGATTTTTATGTTTAGGGCAGTTATCCATCAAAGTAAGAATTAGAACATAAAAAATAATTATATTTCACCTATTTTTTTTAAGAATCTAAAACAAATGCACCTAGGATTTTCCATGGCTTTGCTTGTAAACCTAGAAAAGGGGTTTGTTATTACTACTGAACATAATGTCTCAAATAGGAGTGTGTGAAATTCACGCAAGCTGTGTGAAATTTTGGGACGATAATACAAAATTATGCATAATTAAGCAAAATGCAAAAATGGCATTTGGGTATATATTTTAATGTGAAATGTGACCTGGTATCCATTTAATACACGAAGACACACAGCACGCTAAATAGTGCAAAAACATGTGTTCCACAAAAAGCAGTCACTCGCAAATTGGTTGCCAGTACTCTAAATTTTTGCCACAGAGGGAAATGCAATTACGTGATGTGGTGTAATAGCACAATTTCAGGATTCTCACACAACTAGCTTATCATGAAATTAACAAAATTATGGCATAATGCGAATTGTGTCTGGGCGTAGTCTCAATATCCTGCTGAATTCCTATAGCCACTGCTGTACGTGTGAGAGAGCAGTCTGATCCTATCCATCACTGCTAGCTCCTAACAGAAATTTTGCAGGTAGGATTCTTGGATGCTTCTTGATTCTAAGCCTTACGTACGTACAGGGCCCTTTAGTACACTTTCTAGTTTACATTTAATTCCATTATTGCAAGAACTTACGAGGCTACTTTATTGTATGGCCCAATGCTTAATTTGAGCCAGGGGGTTCCGGTGCTCGGCACCGGTACTTTATTGTCAACACTGGCACTTGTGGCAGTCTGCCACATGGGGTGCAGTCTGTCTAATTTAGAAATGAACAGTACAACAGTCATTTAGTAATTCAAATTACATTAAAAAGGACAAATACCTGCTGCCAAAGCCATCCTCGTAGTGATGGGCGCTGGAATAGTGTGAAGGGTCGCACTCATAGGAGGGTGATGGTTAGTAGTGGTGTTGGTACAGTCATTAGCAGTCTGGGCAGGAGCAATGGGCAGTGCAAGCTGCACTTAAAAAAAACCACAATGGACACATTCATATATAAGTTGCTATTTTCTAAGAAATGGGCAGGTTGTGCCAATCCCAAAAAACTTTGTATATTAAGTTCTGCATGTTTGTGATTTATAAACGAATTGTAGCAGTCTCGAAATTTGGAAGGCTTTAATAAGGATTTGGTGTGAGGTTTGGGCGAGATTTGGGACACGTCTAACGCAAGCCGGAATATAGGGATGAAGATGGGAAAATACCAGAGTTACAACTTGGTGTCCTCCATTTCCAAACTGTACCAAGGTGCGATAGGGCTCTAATGCTCATATAACACTCCAAGCGGAGGATAAATGCTCATCCCCTACTCCTCTGAGGGAAATATAACTCAATGCTGCTGATGTTGCTGAAGTGAAACGTTTATTTATTGGCCACTGAATTTTTCTTTTCCAGAACCAATTCAGTGTCCCAATGATGAGGTCTACAGTGACTGTGTAAATGGTGTTGGGAAGTCTTGTGAAAAGAGCTGCTTGAACCTGGAAATGGTCGATCAAACCTGCCCTGCAGATTGTGTGCCCGGCTGCATCTGCCCCTATGGGTAAGCATTATACAAGCTAACGGGACTGAGGGATATTTAAGGAACACACAATGTATGGGAAGACCCCAGATCACTTCATCTGCTTTAAAGTCCAGGCCTTTAGCACTGCTGACAGGGCAAGTAGCTAGGAAAGCACCAAATAGTCAGACGGTAACACAGAACCACAATGTACTGACTGCAAATGGGAAGAGCAGAATTGCCTTTACATCTCATAATAAAGGTGCACTATGCAGAGATACTTATAAAGTCAAGTGCCTCGAGGACAGAGCTTCATTCATGGGCAGGCCACTCTTAGGGGCATATTTATACTCCATTTGCGCCAAATTTGCATCTTTTTTTAACACAAATTTAACGCAAAACTAACTCCATATTTATATTTTGACGCTAGACACGTCTAATGTCGAAATATTGGAGTTTGCACCATTTTTTAGATGTGTGAACCTACCTTGCGTCAATGAGTTGCAAGGTAGGCGTTCCCATCTAAAAAATGGTACTAAACCCATAGCCCCATATTTATCCCTCCCCATACTAAAATGACGCACGGGTGAGAGGAGGGGCTAAATAATGGTGCTTGCTTTGCACCATTATTTAATGCCTGGGTCAGACCAGGCATTAGGGGACCTGTGTACCCATTTCTATTGTTGAACACCATGGAATGGGTCCACAGGTGCCCTCCTGAAGCCCCAGGAACACCTCCACCCACATTAGAGGGACACCGGAGGATGGGGGACCCCATCCCAGGTAAGTAGGGTAAGTGTAGGTAAGTATTTTATTTTTTTAATTGAAGTGCCAACAGGGGCCCAACATGGGGCCCCCTGCATGGCACAGGGTGCAATGGCCATACCCAGGGGACCCTGGTCCCCTGTGCTGGCCATTGGGGTGGTGGGCATGAATCCTGTCTTTTCTAAGACAGGAGTCATGTGGTATGGATGGTTTTGCGTCAGAAAATGACGCTAGGCTGGTTAGAGACATTTTTTTTGCCTCTAACCAGCCTAGCATCATTTTTTGGTGCAAAGCCCCCTTCTCCCATACCGCCACCCCCACCCGGCTAGTGTAATTTTTAATGCTAGTCCACCCTTTGTGCCGGGTTGCGCTATTCCATTGATATGGCGCCCGGCTGGTGTCCTGGAATGGCGCAAGCCGGCGCTATACTTTTGCGTCAAAAAGTATAAATATGGGTCTTAGTACCTCTCTTGTGCACCTTGATGCCTTCCTCATAAAGTGGCTTCTCTTCATCTCAGACAGCAAGATGTGAATGCACCAAATGCCAAGGGCTTCAGAATTGACATCCTACACACTTTGATCCAAGATTAAACCACAGAGTCAACCCCCTTCTCCCACCCCTATCCCTTAATGCACTCCTGTTTGACCCGAGGGGATAGGTAAAGATCAAAGTGTGTTTTATTGTTCCTTCCTTTGCCTTCACAATCTCTGAGGGGCTAGCAAATGTAGCGGCATGGAGCCGAAAGGGCCAGCTTGTCATGCTGCTTGTTTTTTCTGGATACCACTAATTGACATCCATGCTGAGACCAGTTGATGGGAATGGAATGACCTCCACACTGATTTAAAATGTGGTTGCAGATCTAAGCATTGTTCGCTTAAGCTATATGAGTTGCATAAGAGATCGTTAAGGATTCTTCTCAACATGGATGTTTATAGGCCATCCTGCAGTCTTGCAATTCTAATATGTCAAGTCATGCTCAGGAACACAGAGTCTGATCTAGTGGGCCTGCTCAAGTCCCCAATTTAATATGTGGGGCTGAAAACCCGTGTGGTTGAACTAAGCTCAATAGGCCTGAAGTCTGAGAGTTCTGTTATTGGTTAGCATAGGGTGGTCCAATGTTGGTTCACCAGGAATAGGGTAATTTCTCAGTTTAGAGTTCTTAAGATTTAACATAGGTAAATTGATGTTATGTAGATATATTGAGCACCTATCGTAGCTCTGGCTATCATAATCTAATGTTGGACATTTCTGAACTACAAGCTATGATGACATACACAGCCACTGAGAAGAGAAAAAAACTCACTGGATAGGACACATCTGCTTTCTTTTCAGTAAATAGCTGAAACACTGCCTGGAAATGGCACATTTCATATCTACTCAGAAGTGATCTGGTCTCTACATTTGTATTTGCTGACAAGCTGGTGCTCCAGAGAGTAGAGCGGAGGCTACAATGCCATAGGTTCTTCCCCAACCAGGATTCCAAGTCACCGGTCTACCATACAGTACTCCGAATTCCCCTGTAGAACAGTCCTCTCTGAATTTAGGAAGAGAGACAGAAGGTCCCTAAAACATACTCCAAATGAGTAAAAAACATTCAAAGTTGAAGACTGTAACACCAAGAGGGAGCTCAAGAAGACCTGAGTCAGAAATGAAGCAATAGAAGGGATGGCAGGCAGGGCCACTATGGTAGATGAAGTGATAAGGCTGTCAAGGTGAAAAGTTTTTAACACCAATTGTTTTTATTTATTGGAGTATTGTATAAGTATGTCTTTATCAAGAGACAACGGGGCACTTTATATACACCAGATAAAACATATTAACTGGAAAACAAAGGAATGCATGGTCAGGAAGAGATGCATCAGGGATTTCAAACACATTGACTCCTTTAATGGAAATGTTCTGAATAGATGTGTCCTAAAAGCCTTGCGGAAAGTGGTGTAATATAACCTGAGAGCAAAATCTTTTGGTTGAACAGGCCAGAGATTGTAAGCAAAGGAAGCAGGCTCTTGGTTAGTCATTCTGGTTTGCCTCTTGTGTAATAATCATGCATGTGTTGCATAATTGGCCAAGCCACTGCAAGAAAGAGGACTTGGTCATCCTATGTCATTTGGGTTTGTATGTAGGTGTTTTGGGCTGGTTACTATTAAATATGCCATTACAATAACTGTCCATTTCATACCTTTTCTCCTGCAGGAGTTACAGAGACGATGAGGACCAATGTGTCTCCATTTCTGATTGCAAATGCATACATGGAGGAGACAAGTACAACCCAGGAGAAACAATGGTGCAGGACTGCAACACCTGGTAAGGAAGTGATCCCTTTGCATGCTTTGTACTGAATGTACTGGCCTTACAGTTTCCTTTTCCTCTAGATTGGCTAGGGTGTCTTCTTCACACATCTCCAGATATTGCAGATGTTGCATAGCCAGAGACCTAGATGATGGTCTGTCATGTATGGGTCACTTAATGGTTTTAAAGATCAAGATCATAGTTTATGTGATGTTACACTTTAAGGGACCATCCTGCTTTCCAGTCATACATTCACAAGCCTTGAGAACTAACAACCTTGAACAGTCGGGAAGTGCAGCCAGAAGCATGTTTACTTGAGGCTACGTCAATGCAAATTCATGACTTACCACTTCCGGGCTGAAGTTGGGCATGGCACAAGACACGAGCATCAATTAATAATTATCGCATAAACACAGTAGCAATGCACTAAAAAACAAGATGGATGCTTGTGTATACAAAATCAATGAAGTAAAAAGCACATGAAAAAAGCAATAAGCCACACAACTTTAACTGTTCTCTGTTGGATTTTGTGTCTGATGTATGAAATACTGATTGCAAAAAACTGGTTGCAATTTGCAACCATTAAATAATTTTACCAACCGAGCCATGTAAAAATAGGGCTGTTCGTAAAATGCCAATTCGGATTGGATTGTAATCCATCCTACCTCATGGATATTAATGAGCCAGATTGAAAATTGGAACCCATTCTGATTATTTGAAATGCGGAGAATGTGGCCTGTGAGGCTCAGACCACCATGTTTGTGACTGCCTTTGAATAAAGTCAATTTTTTAATAACAGTTTTCCTTAAAGGAAAAGGGGCTTTGTTTAAAACTTTTTTTAAAAGCATGTATAAAAGTTGACTGTGATCTCCTAGACTACTGCCTAGAAATTAGCAAACTTTTTTTTTACATTCACAAAGGGGAAGGAGTCTCAAAGGGAGTATTCACAAAGGTAAAATAGGTTCAGACTTCTGACCATTTTTTCATAGCTTGGCCAAACATGAAAGATGATGTGTGGAACATTTTTGTAAAATCATGCAGTTTAAAATGAGTTTCTTTAAAATTTTGAGCTTATGCCTTAAAAGATGAGGAGTCCACCTGTGCTAAGGTTTTCTTTCCAGGGGTTCCCTCCACAAATATTGATAGCAATTATCTCTCTTGCACCTGTGACATTTGAGAAGGAAGCCAATGTGTACTTGAAAGGTTGTGATTTAAAGAGAAGAAAAATACTGTTGAGGCCAGTGAAAGGCACAGGCAGGTGTGGGTAGGTCTCCCTCTGCATGCGACTAACCCTGCACCAAACCTCCTACCCTTTCAGCAGCACCGTTTGTTTAATACATCTTTTATCATGAACTGTAACTTTATTCTTCAGCCTAGATACAGGACTATTTGAGCCAGAAGTTTTCTAGTTGAAAATTTGATCATATTAATTGGAAAGCCATGTATTGATCTTAAGGTGCCCATTCTCAGTGGTGCTGCTGGTGCAGTCAGTGGACCCACAGCATGCTGCACCAGCTTTGGGAGGGAAGCAAACAGGATCTTACTAATGGTGCCACCCTTCATCTTTCAGCACATGCAATGATGGGCGCTTTGAGTGCACCCGTAATGCCTGCACTTCAGTCTGCAATGCCTATGGTGAATCCCAGTTCATCCTCTTTGACAAGGTCTGGAAAAAGTTTCCCACAGCTGACTGTGAAATGATCCTCGTTATGGTAAGTGCACCTTCACAGTTTCCATCACGCCACAGTGCTAGGCTGGTTCTATGGTGTTAAGTTGGTTTGGTCATGACGCCTAATTTCTACGGCACGTTCTTTCGTGGTTCTCACATCGAGCAACAGACTGCAATTCCAGGCTGCCAGTATGGGAAAAGATCTGAGACAGAGTTTGAGCTCTGACTCAAGACACCAGGTTACAGCATCACAGAAATCATGCTTCAGAGTCATGAGTAAATATGAATGAACTTTAGCATACAAATATGTCCTACCAAATCACAGAAGTCATTATGCGGTTTCACCCTTCAAGTTGGCACCCTCTTCTACCTGACGCCCATTTAGACTAGGAACTGAGCCTCTGTCCTGGCAGTGGTGCAGGACATTGGCTGCTAGTGGAGAATGTTCCCATACATCTAGAGGTGCTTCTTTTTCGTAGGTTGGGTAATCCTAAAAGAAACGTACTTACTATATGTGCTGCTGTGCTTCTTTCGGTCAGCACAAGTGCTGGAAAAGTTGCCCTTCTTGAAAAGTATAAGCCCTTTTGATAAGCACCTTAAGGCAAGCCTTCAGAAAGGTGGCAACAAGCTCCTAGCACCACAGACTGTTAGTGGGCTTCCAGATCAAGACAGTGTGGTCTGAAGTGAAGCATATCCGGGGGTAAACCTGAAACGCAATATCTGGAGTTTATCGAGTAGTCCAGATCCTTGGTCTGAGCTATAGGTGAGTTAGCATGAGCCCCCATGCCTCCTTTATGTTGTTGATGCCACCTAGCATTCTTTTTCTGCATGCCTGAGATTCTGAAAAGCAGATTTGTCTACACTGTACTTTCTTGTCCACCCTTAGTCTGCGCAGAACCCTCCATTTGCTGTGACCGCAACAAGCGTTGCTTCCAGGCTGCTGGCTGGTTCCTACTCTACCAAGAATATCACCATTCAATTCGGAGAAACCTATGTGTTGCTGACAGAGTTTGAACCTCAAGTGGTAAGTATGAGGTAACATCTCGCCATCACATGCTTCAGATAAATGGCTCCTCTGCTGTGTAGAAGTCTACGAAATGATAAAGCAAGGAGGGAGTACAAACACAACAATCACAGGTTGAAAAATACAGATGTACATCTGAACATCGGTCTGAGGTGTCCAGTTTACGTAGTTATTAAATAATGTCATGTGTTGAAAAATGCAGGTTGCACAATATACTGCCATGCGCAAGCATAGCATGGCACATGGATTTGGCCACTTTGTTTGCTCCAATGACACTCTATACTGGATGGCCACAAGCTGCCCAATTCAAAGCCCAATCAAGCCTGAGAAGTACCCTATCTATTACATCAAATATATATCTTACATCTCCCCCAACTCTACCTACAGCCCAGGATGTCAATTGTTAGTATAAAGTCACTCTTCTCTGTTCTCTGTTATCACCCAAAGTCCCAGCTTTTTATGTGACTTCATGTGTAACATCCACACAATCCAATAATGGCTCCCATTCACTCAGACAAAATGCTAATTTAAACACTAGTCTTCACTGAGTTTGAGCACTGCAATAGCTTTCCCTGGGACCTCCCTTAAGACGCCTTTCAAACCCAAGCATTTACAGCCACCTCAAACCCCTCTTTGCGCCATCTACCAAAATGCATATCCTCTGAACCTGAACTCGGTCTTCATGCAGAGGACCTTTGTAGTGCATTGCCTTTAGTGTGAGCCCATGCACCATGCTCTGGCTTCATTGGTCACAGAAAAAGTCACAGAAAAAACTAATGTGTAACCACTGTATTGTCCCAATTAATTCTCCTCCTCATATCCTAGGTTCTTTAGCCAAGTGCTGGTCATGAATAATGCCTTTGAAGTGACTTCTGTATAGCATACCTGTGTGTGTGTGCAGGTGTGTGTGTGTATTTTCATTATCTCCTCTCATGTTTGTTTTGCAGATGTACAACCCAACTGTGTCCCACCACAGCGAAGTTAACATTTACCGGGCTGGTTTCTATACCGTGGTTGACTTTCCTGAGGGACTGACTGTATATTACGACCTCCATTTGGATGTGGTCATCCAGCTCCAGCCGCACTTGCAGGTATGAGCACAATTCTGGAGAAAAAGCAAAGGAAGGGAGCGGACAAGTGGAGTTTAAGGGTTAGGGAGTTCAAGAGAGAGGGTGTGTGGGATAAGGGTCTGGGCAGCTGATGGTTGTGCACAGGCATGATATAAAGGGGACACACGAGGACCTCTCAGGATGTATTTATTTTGCTTCTCCATTGCCTATAATGCAGCAACCCACTGGTACACTAAGAGAATGGATGTTGACCAGCCACCAGTATAGTCTACTTGGCAATGCAAACAACACTTTATGTAAATTCTGTAAATGCTAAGTATGATAGTGAGGAGGTCCCAAAAAGAGTACATTTGCATTTTCCACCTTAATGTGAGTCACTTTTTCATGCAAAACTGCACTAATGCAGTTTTGCATGAAAAGGAATATATCTGGGCCTTGATCTCACCCACCTTCCATTTACAACCAATGAGGAATGAATGACAAGGCTACTGTGGTAAAGAAGAATAAGCAGTGACACATATGGAGGGGTCCACACTGTTGAATGTGTCACCAACCCTGATTGGTTAATATCCAACCAGCCCTGCTCTTCCACAGATGCTTCTCTCCAGGATTATTGAAGGCCCTCAGTCACACAAAGCTTGATCAATATATTGGGATTGCCAACTTCTTAAGATGTTTATTCAACCTCAGAAGCTCCTCTCTTCATTAATGATACACTGATATTAATTATATCTGACCATTCTCTAGAAGGATTATTACTGATGATGCTCTAGAAGGGATTACATCTATCATTATTGGAATTATGAGAGGGGAGGGACTGCACAGTCATCACTGGAACTGGCTGATGAAATATGCAAACAATCTTGATACTGTGAGGAGAGGATTACAAGGAGATGCTTCTCCAAGCCTCTCTTTGGTGCTGTGGCTTTTTATCTTAGCTTTACTTTTTGTTGGCTGAATTTAATCGAGGCATTGTGGATTTTGCAGGGGAAGGTCGAAGGAATGTGCGGTGATGCCGATGGAACAACAACCTATGAATTTTCCAGAGGAAATATGTTGCAGTACAGTTCACAGTTTCTTGCAGCTGGTGTAAGTTCTGGGGTGTGGATTTGGTTGGGAAGAGATAGAGGGGTCTACCAGATATACATGCTTGCTGAAAGCACTCTTGTATGCTTTGATAATATAGAGAAGGCTTCACATGGCAGCGGCTGAGACAACAAGTATTTATTGTCACCATGGTGCATGATGGTGAAGACTGTCTGGTTTCCACAGTTTTCCTTCATGGTCTGGAGTTGTTTCGTTAGTTTTCAAAATGTTTGGAAATACTTTCCCATTGTTTCCCGAGCACTATCCACAAGTAATACCTCGCTGTCTTTTCAATTCTCTTCATCTATGTTTATTGTTAAATTAAGAAGAATAAAAAAAATAACTACAAATGGCATATCCTTACAAATAGTTGCCATGAAAAAATAAAAATGGAAGAGTTATAAACTCAGCAGGTATAAATAACATATATTTAATAAGCATAAAAGAGAATATAAAAGATTACAATCCTATCTAGAAACCTGGCAACTCTTGATATATAAACAAAACAAAATCACATATCTAAGGGTTTACTATAGAAAATCAACTTCTGGCTTGCAGAATTAACTTTGTTTTGTGTCAATATTTAAACACATTGACTCTAATTTTAAAAAGGATGCAACGCAACAGCATAGTTGGAAGTTCACACTCGTAAAGCAACAATGAAAGCATTTTTTATTTTTTTTCTCTCCAAAGAGTCGGAAAATCGGTCGAAATAATTGTTTTTTTCGTCTCCAAAGCCTGAACACAGCAGAAGGCAAATATCATCACATTTAAATCCACACAGACGACGGCATAAATGGCCATTTTCCAAACCCTTCTTTCTGCCTAAATACTTTCAAAGAAAGTTGAGGAAACCCAGGATGCATAAAATCTTGATAATCTCATGTTTGTGATCTTACAGTGTACATATGATAGACCTTCTCTGCCTCCGCCATCTGGCAACCACACGATCTACGTTGAGGAGCGCTGCAGCCTCCTGAAGAGCGATGCATTCTTCCCATGCCACAGTGTGGTAAGTTCCTGTCCCTTAAGCTCACAATGAGTTCATTACATCTCAACAGAACATTTTTCTCAAAAGGACCTGATTCTCTACACCTTTTTTCAGTGATTAAGTGAATCTTTCTTGAGAGACCTAAGTTTGGATAAAGAAATAAATAGACACTGCAAAAACTTGGTAACTGGACCTAAATATTGTAATAATATATTAACAAGCTGTTGTTTATTCACCACTTTTACCAAAACACTTAAAACAAATAACCAACTGAAGTGTGTATTCATGCTATTGAGCTCAGATGGGTGAAAGGTTGAGTAGGCCGTGCCAAGATTCAAACCTGCACCTCGCACATACATATCAGCTTGTCGAGCTTTCTTACTACCTGAATTGGAATAGTAGTTGCATCTTGTCTCTCCTAAGGTGTCCGTGGACTCGTACTACTCTGCTTGTGTGGAGGAGACGGCTTCATGCAGAGAAGGGGAGAGCTGCCTGTGTTTCTGTACCGCTGTGGCAGCCTACGCGCGTGCTTGTTGCCGCAAAGGCATCTCAGTTGATTGGAGAACAGCTGACACGTGTCGTGAGTATATCCGGATTTTGTCTGAATGAGGGTATAAAATGTTCTTGAAACAGTAAAAGTGTACCTAAAGTTGCTGAAAGCAATGAAGATACTTTGGGCCAGTGTGTTGAGAGCAGAGTTAGCGTATAGCATGCCAGCTTCACTTGTGTTATAATGTCATTTTTTCTGATAGTTGTCTGTATGAGGCAGTGACGTGCCAAGGAGCTCGCACTAGAGCTCAGAACATGAGCAAGCACATGGAGTACTGTCTTTTCTTGTGCTATGACCTGTCTGTCTACTGGCAGATCTCTGTAGCAGGCAGTGACAAGGCATGGAGGCAGGCCGCGACATGGCATGGAGCGTGGGTCTGCAGAAAGTCAGATGTGTTCAGTGTTAAGTACATGCATGGTCCAATGTCAGTGTTTACCAGAGTCCTTGGCATACAGTGATACATCATATGTAGTGAGGAAACTATCTATTTTAACTGATTAATTTCTCTTTTCATTGCAGCTGCACCATGTGAATACTACAACAGAGGTGAGAATGATGTCCTGCTTGCTAGAATGAGATTACATCTGATAGTGGTAGCTTTTTCAATTTTGGAGCATAACTTTTCCAATAAAAAAGGTTAGTAGGAAAGATGGATAGGTGGATATCAGTCTAAGACACATACCAAGCCCTCCCTTTAAGAGAGATCCAAATGATAACCTCTTTATGGAAAAGGTAATTGCAGAGTGTGTTCTTTGTTGCCTGGCACTGCTTGGAAAGTGGAATCATAGTACAGCACCGCACCTAGAAGTTAAAGGCTGAACTAAAAGAAGCATCCCCCTCAGCCAAGGCAGAATGTAATAGCCCTGAAGATATTAGTACAAGCCAATTTGGTGAAAATTATTTGCACCTCCTGGGAACAAACGCAGGATAACAGGAAATTCATATTCGAGTTCACTGGTGTTGTTTTGCAAAGCTTGGAAAATGTTTCTCCATATCCATATTCACGCATAGGTTTCTGTTTGCCCAACAGAGGCTGGAGAAGGGCCCTATCACCTCACAAACATGAATCAGCTCAGGGTAGTGGCAGATCTCGAATCCGGGCAGGCGATACTGTCTTCTGATGATGACAAGGAGGACCTGAAGGCAAGTTTCATGGTCACCCCCGGTCTCTACAAGGACATGCACAGTGAGTATTTGAGGTTCCAGGCTTTGGTTTTAAATCAATAACCTCCACTAAATCAAGGTGAAAAAGGCTCAATTGATACTTTCTAACTGCGTGCCGCCTCACGGCAGATGGAAGATGGAATATCTTACTATAAGAATATCAAGGAAAAGAAATAGAAACCAAAATATGGAATGTAAATAAGTATAGATGTTCTATACTTAACTCCTTATGTATATGTAATTGGATGATATAAATATGGTCAAGGTACACAGATGTGGAGTTAGGAATAGCAAATCTGTACTTCCTGTGTATGCAATTCCATTTTTATATAATGATCTTTTATATTTTGCCCACAATATTCTGGTATCAAAATATGAATGTCCTCAATATTCAGTAAAATAATCTTTCCAATGCCTGGCCGTTTGTGTGGTGTGGTAGGACAACAATCAATTATTCAGGACCTGCAAAGTAACCAGAGTAATGGGCAGAAGAGATAGGTTCAGAGATCCCCACTTACTATCATAGTCTTTGTTGCTATGCTTTCTGCTGCACAGCCAGGGTCACCTCAAAAGCTTCTCCTGGGTTGTCGGTCTGATGAAATGGCTGTTTGTCTACTCCTGCAGCTCACCAGAAGAAGTAGATGACACTATATCAATAAAATAATTCCCCAATGTCTTGTTTCATTCACTAGCTGTGTGAGGTTAAGGAAAGAGCAGGTGTGGGTATGTCACTGAGCAGTAGGTGAGCGATGGATCGGTTTTGTGATAGAGGGGGCCGCTGAAAAAGTTAAAGTTTACTCTAGGAAAGAGGATGCAGCTGTGATGATGCATTGAATGTGACATACTGGGAATACATAGTTGAGATGGAAACAGACAGCCGCATCATGGTCCTGGAAAACCTGACATTTTTTTGTTGTAATTTTAAATTGCAAGTACTGGAGTCTTTTTGGGCTCCAGAACTCTGGCTGCAGTTTGCTTGTTCATAGAGAATCATGAACTTAGTTCCTCATTTCAGAGCTAGAGCAGAGCACACAGTGATTAACCATTGACACAATCATACATGTTACTTATTTTATTTACTCCGGTTCTTAAGATGATCACCACCTTTGCTGCCTTGATTTTCATGTTTGCAAAATCCACATGCATTCTACAGAAGGGAGCATAAGCAATGTCCTACGCGATACGAGGCAAGTCTCAGTGCAGCACCTCTGCTTTCTCCCTTTTCCACTGCAGGCATAAGACCTCCCATCTCCCTGGAATCTGCACTTTACCCTAACTACTTCATTGTCCAGGATGAGGACGGCACAGTTCATCTTGAGAAATGGCAGTCCAGTGTTAATTTCCGCAAGAGGGCCACGTTCATCTGGAGAAAGAACCGTTGGATAAGGGGTTACGATGCCCTGGAGTCGTTCACCCAGCGCGGTTACTACCTGACCACTGGCAGTGACAACTCCCTGTCTGTCTCCAAGTACATTAAGAGCTCTACACAAACAGCCAGCTTCAAACTGACAAGTGAGTGTGACTTGCTCCCTTACTCCTCTACCACTCTTGACTTCAGAAGCTTTATTTTCAGTGTTCAGCTCTTTCTTTCTCCCAATTAACACTGATCTGCCTCAACATCCTCTGACAATTGCAGTTTTCCACCTGTTTAAATAGCTCCCACTTTCCAATATTCTGAACTTTTTCATAACCTTTCAATGTGTCACATTCTACTCTCCTCTGTAATAAATAATCATTACATTGCTCTCTCTGTAATGCTCAATCATCGCCCTCATGTTCTATATTCCTTTGTAGCTTCCCACCACGCACTGTTATATTCGCTTCAATCACCCAGTTTTTTTCTCTTCAGTAAACCACCATAAATCATATTGTTCTTGAAACCTCCTTTCACCCAAATCTCTGATCTCCACTATGCTACCTACAGCCACAATTTGCTATTCTCCCAAATAACTTCCTTTGACTCTAATGATTTTGCTCTTTATAATACCGACTAACCCATGAGGCAGATAATCTCTTCTCCTTAATAACATTCCATCTTCTCAACGTTTCACTCTCCTCATTGAAGTTCCATCAGCTCATTGCTCTGTTCTTCCTAATGACCTCTCCTCTCCTCAATACCATACTGTCACCTCAGTATACATGTCTTTCTAATGACCTCGCCGAAGGCTAACATTCTGCTCAATGCTCTCCTTCACCTAAAAACCTACCATTGCCAAATGCTCTGATTTCCCAAAAAAACTACTCATCATCTGAATAGTCCACCTTTCCCAGATCTACTTGCACGACATGTAGCCTTCTGATACCTCACACCCTTCCAAAACCAACCCGCCTCGGCTTTCTTCTCTTCCCAGACATCCTTTCCAGTCTTCACTTCAGAATCCCATCATCAATGTTCTGCTCTCTGTGTCTGCTCTACAAACTCTACCACCTCCTCATATGACTCTCTCTTGCCAATACACACCTTACTTTCCTCTTCCCAAGATCGCTAACATTTTGCTTCTTCGTGGTCCAGAGTATTTTGTTCTTACACACCGTCCATCTCCGGTGACTCACATCAACCTTGTTACTTTCCTTTCCAAAACTATTTGGCCCTCTTCAATCCTTCTTATAATCAAAACGAGTCATTATCAAACAGGCTGAGAGCTGGCGTGAGCCTCAAGTCTACTTAAATTCTGTATGTTGATTGGTAGCATGTATGCTTCAGCTATGTCTGTGCATCAGTGGGTGTCCCCTGTGTGTTTTCCATGAATGCAAATGAAAATTAGTAACTTACAATATTTTTTCTCCTCCAGTGGAAAGTTTTGGATTGCCATTCTTCTCTATGTGTCTCTGGAGGTACAAGACCTGTGAGTCCCCATGTATTAAAACATGCCAAGATCCCCACGGTACCAAGTGTACACTAAGTCTCAAGTAAGTGTAATTTACATCATAACCATAGTGCTTTACATTCATGCATAAAACATATCTCTTGTCCTGTACTATCAGTGCCCACTGCATGCCTCAGATCATGTACACTTTCACAATACAGTCATACTCTGGTCCTATTAAGAAATATTCTCCCCTCACAGGCATCATTTCTCTTCTCTCGCTCTATCGGAGTGAAGCAGAGGTCTTGAACATCTAAATGACATGGAAAGAGTAATAAAGATGGGACAGAGAGATTCCAGAAGAGAGGCTCTACAGTAGGAAGAAGAATATAGGCAGTAGGGTAAAAGGGGCGATAGAAGAGTGGCGGGCAGAAAAGGCATGGTGTAGTGTTTCAAGTCTCCTTTAGCACAAAACATGCCACAATTGAATACCGTCCAGCAGATAAAAATATAATTTATTTAAAACAAAAAATACGCACACACGAATTGATTAGTAATTGTATTAAAAGTAGAGTGCTCTGCTTGAGGAAAAAAACACCCTCATCTCAAAAATGTGCAGGGTCCATGACCCACTATGGCACGTAATGAGGCGATTGTCTAGAGCTATGCCACTGTGTGGCTTATATGATGGATCACTGGCAGAAAGCATTAGTATCTACTGTTTTAAGATGTTGTAGGGAAGTCGCTTAATCTCCCAGGAAATTGGAAATAAAGAGTTTGAAATTTCCATTGTCGCCCCTGGATCTGGATCATCCAATGCTGTGCATCCTCGTCCACTCCTGCGCCACCCACTGTGTTTGTTCCTCCTTCTAGTCCACCCGGACCCTTTTTTCCCTCCGTGGAAACTTTTTGGTTCTCATCTGTGAGGAAACCTGGACTCCTATGGTGCTGTCAAGGAAGGTGTTGCAGACACCATCTACTTTTAGAAGAGAGGAAGGGGTTTGGGGATTGATGACACAAGGCCTGGCTAGGTACTAATAATAGAAAACGGACTATCATAAGGGGAAATTTACGGAAAGAACCAGGAGAGATAAACAGTATTTGTGGTATGAGTTGATATCCATTTTTTAAAATGGAAAATTGATCTGTGTTGTAGCGGTTGTTTCCATAGCTGTGTCTACTTGTGGTGGTTTTGGTATCTTGAAAACCTAACTTTCAAAAACATAGAAAGTTGAACATTGATTGCAATAGACAGAAAATGAGAAGCGTATAAATGACTTTGATATCCAGAAGAGTGCAAAATTCACAATGAATGGGTTCCAAAGACACAATCCTTTCTAACTCCAGCTAATGGAGTGAGACTAACCAGAGGAACACATCCTTGTGAAAGACCCAGACGACTCTGCTAATGCACATCCTCCAACTCTTCAGCACACCCTCCTGTTCCAGCATTTTGACCACATAGAGTTCTGTCTGCGCAAAACTGTTTTGACCAGCTGTAGCTACTGCAGTTCCAGTACTGGGTCCTGGACCTTACCTCGAATCAGTAGTAGTCTAGGTCCCAAGCAAATTTACAAAGAGATGCTCCAATACTCATAATTGACGTCCCTCAAATGTAGCCAGCAACAGCTCAGCTAGTACTGGTGGTGATCCCTCCCCTGCCACTACTATTCACTCTTACCCCATTACTCCGACCCCTCCATCAGCAAGGGCATCAGTGTTCACCATTTTACTTTGTTTCCGCTTAGTGTGGAGGGCTGCTTCCCGCACTGCGCAGAAGGCTTTGTGTTTGACGAGAAGACCCACCGATGTGTCGATTATAAATACTGTGAGTATTTCATGATCCACTTTCAAGGCCCACAGGTAGAGGGGGTGAGATACTACTTTTGCGGTACAAATGGAAATACATTAGGTTATGGGAAGGGCAAAGGGCTGCAAAGGGATAAATGTATACTTGTGATCCAATGTTCTTTTGCCTTTTTAACAACATAACAAAAGACAGCGAACCCAGATTTTAGAGTTTCTCCTGAGTGTTGACTGAAATAAATGTATGAATCCACTGTCCGGCAATTCTTCCCTGAATACCACCAGCAGCAAAGTTACTGGCAATCAACAGCAGAAAATGCAGAATAAATCAGTAGTAATTGCCTTACAACGACTCATTTTCATGAGTACCGCCGGATAGGTAAATGCAGAAGCAATAACCACAGAGTTGTAATTGTAGCATCTGGACACTACAACTGTATTTACCACCCATTCTGAAATGAGAGCAGAGGGCCCCTTGCATGGATAAGGACAGTGGTTGAGGACAGTGCACCTTGCATCGAGAAAGGCAGATGGTGGTTGAGGACAGCGGGTGGGGGCATGCCGAGCCTGCTGGAATCTTTGACTGCAGTTGTTTTCCAGCCTTCGTCATTTAAGCCCAAATGGCGGCGGTTTCCTCGTGCATCTTCTTGCAGCATCACCGCCCCATATCTCCCTCGGCACCGACGCCTTCTGACTTACGTTTTTGAACGGACTAAACACACGTGTTTGAAAGTGAGTCCCTCTCGCAGGGCTAACTCTTTGAATTTTTGAGTAGAAAAACTAGAATTTTTAAAAGGTGATGGTTGTTTAAAGATAATAATAAAAGTAATAATAATACGTTTATTCAAGTTTGAAATAAACCATGTAAACAACATTTAAACGTGAAAGGATTATTAGGAAATTTTACAGGTGACATGCAAATATGTCACCTTTTAACATTTTGGTGACAATTGTCAAGCAATTTTCGCTGAGGTTCACAAAACCAGAGAGACGTGGCTTCGCGTAACTGTGGCTCACTGCGTCCGCGCCTCTGCCGGGAACACAACGTGCGCGAGCGGCTCCATGAGCCCCGCCCAATGGCGGCATTTCCTCAGGTCCACGGGTATTTTTAGTCACCTGCCCTTCACCTCTAATACGTGTTTTGCGACGCCTGTTGCAGATGGCCATACATTTTAAGGAAATAATTGGCTTCCAGTACAGAGTAATATAACAGGTATGACGTTTTGGTAACTAACTCACATCTGGCGAACACCAGTCTCTGATTTGTCTTTCAAAAATAACTCTTTAATAAAAAAAAATAGGTGTTCTTTCGTTCTCAGAGTCCTACAGTATCTATTGATTAACTATTGCTCACAGAAGTAGCATTAAGTTACTGAGTTGCACATCCTTGAGGAATTTACCTCAGACGTCAGCGTGTCTCTGGTCTACGGGTCTGATAATGCAGCAGGTCTCTGTTCTCTGTTTACGGGCCCTCAAGGGCACGTCTTCTACTGCTCTGCTCTGTTCTGTCAGCACTATTGCAGCCACGGTCAGTCAGAGGGATATTTCGTGGCTTGTGCACAGCCAATTGCCGGTTAGGGCCCAGAAGCTGAAATGAAAGAATGGATGTCAAACATGGGGTTCTTCTCATCCCTGATAACGCCATACTCCTGAAGAGTAAGGTGTAGCAATATTGCCAAGGAGGTTATTTTCTGCCCTTTGTAGCTTTTTCCTCCAAACATGAACATCTTTCACATGTATAGAAAATGCAGTGTGGCGTTGTAGCTACTGGGAGGAGTTGCTCTTTCACATGCACTCATTCAGTATATTCGAGAGTTCTTACAATGTGCTGAATTGCACAGGTTTGCATACAGAAAGATACTAGCTAGAAATGTCCTCTACCCATGTGATCATTCTTGGACAGAAAGTTCCTGTGACCATTCCTTGGAAGAAAGGTCCTTTGCCTAGGTGACCACATGCCTGTCTTTCGCCTGACCAGTCAGAAAATGGAAAAAACTGAAACAGTAACATAGTGGGAATCCGAAAACTATAACAGACAGCTCAGAAAACTCAGCAAGATCAGCTAGGCAGGAGCCAGTCTCTTGCAAGAAGAGGAAGCTCCAGGAACTAGTTGACGTACCAAAAGTATTACTTTCAACTGCTGAGAATGATTGCCATATATAGAGTTCAGCGGGTGGGTTACTCCATCACAAACATGACGGATATCTCATTCAGCACATTACAAGTGCTACTACATATAATGCACTTGTAGTGTGGCAGACAGGCTATCTGACAAGTGTGTGAAAGAGTAACCCGTCTGCCTAACTCTGTATCAGGCTGTAACATTTCCTAAGCACAATAGAGATCTTGCAAACTAGCTCAGACGTGCCACATCACATCATCTACAGCAATGGACTTGGATACATATTGCTGTTTTGATGAGTTGAAAGGGCAGTATCTTATGTTTATAGATTTACGATTTAATTCTAGAAAATTGCTAAGTTCTTCACGATTGTCAATCTATATTTCAATATGTGTATCGAGCACTTTATCACTAGATGTAGTGATGTATCTTTCTGTGACTGTGTACCTGTGTGCCACTTTGTATAACTGTGAGTATTTGAGTCTCCAGTTCTGTATAAATGAGTCACAGACAGGATATCCGTCACTATGTCTTTGAGTGTGTGCCTGAGTGTGTTTCTTTAGATTCTTTTGTATCTATTAATGTGTCCAGGGCAGCTGACATTGTATATGTACCTATACAGCTGAAAGTGTGAAATGTGCAAGTGGTAGGGAAGGTTCAAGTTTACGTTTTTTGCATCTGAAGAATAATAAGAGTGGTCTTCTGCAACTGCATAGAAAGAGACGAACTGTATTACTGTCTTTCTTAAACAGGTACCAATGAGCCAACTCCAGCGCCAACTCCATTGCCATCACCCACTCCGGAGATATCAACCACCCCTTCAGATGTAAGTGTTAAAGAGATCACACACACAACTCTAGTGTAAGAGGTAAAGAGATTCCTGCCCTTGTGCAAGCGATACAACGATCAAATGCAGCATTTGTAATGCAGGCGATAAGCAACTTGCACCACTAGCTAGAGTAAGTGACTAGGGAACCTCACACACTGCCCCATGTATAAGTGCTGAAGAGCTTTCACGCACCATTCTAGATGTAAGTGATAGCACAAGTGTACGACAGAGGCGGGGATATAATGGTGCCTGCAGCAGAGGCACCCTCTCTTAGTGTGGTGCAGAAGAATGTTAGGAGAGCTGGAGAGAGAAGACCCCCTGATATTGTACACCATTTAACTACTAAATCTTCAAAAGTAAAATATTGAGATGCATATTATAATTGTAAATCCAAAGGCGTCCATTCTTTTGAAAGCTACAGTTCTTCACTGACCTTTGAGATACTTCTTGTCGAGCCACCTTACTACACAACCTTCTGCAAACAGTCAGTATACATCACTGTGGACTTCTCTTATTTATATTTTTCATTTTTATATGACAGGAGTGTAAACATGTAACTTGCAGTGTGCCGGACTGTAAAGTGGGTGCTATTCCACGCAAAACACAACATCAGACGAACCCTTGCTGTGAAGAGTACATCTGTGGTGAGTGGATGAGTTAGGACATATCAGAGCTCAGGAACAGGTTTTGAGGAGACGATTTTGAGGCACTGGGGAAGGAGAACAAGGATAGGAAAGAGTCAGATACAGTTGGCACTGAGCTAGAAAACGGAAATGGCTGCCTCCACTCTTCACCAAGAGTATGGGCCGAAGAATGCACTGATCTCCCATTCAACTAGCACTCAGTCAGTGTGGGAAGTCTTGCTTGGCTCCGGAGACAAACTTACAGACTAACATTAGTGCCAAACCCATTGCCATTCGAAGACCCAGTAATGCTGACAAGAACCAAGAGCTATAGTGCCTGCCTAGTACTACACATACTTCATGGCTGGCCACAGGGTGGCAACTTGTCAATAGAGTTGTTTTCGTCGAGCCACTGAAAAGTAAAATTGACTTAGGTTTTCAGGATATCCACAACGAATTGGTATGTGGTCACAATATAGATTTAATGAATTTCAGCTAAGTTTGTCTGCATGTTCGTCTGTCATTCTGAAAACCCAACTGGAGTTAACTGTTTGGTAGCTCACTGAGCCTAGCCATATTTGGTAACATAGCATGCAGGTAATTCATTGCAGAAAAATGTAGTAGTCCATATTTAGCCCCATAGACAGCCAGATCGTGGTACCAGGGGCCTTCTGCTTGAAATCCGGTTTCATTCACACGTCGATTGAATCTGGCAAACACCAAACAATGTCATAGATACGTGGTATGCCATTTCATGCAATGTGCAGTGAAGAAGATGCTCCCGCGGTCATTTACCTACCAACTGATTTACAATAAACATTAACTTCACAACACCCACAAAGAAAGGGGGCATTTTACTGGCCAAAGAAATGGGGACAAAAAAATCAACTTGACAAACAGAAAAACAGCAAATGGACTAAAGGTAGGTGACTGGAATATCACAGACAGAATGTGGTCCGACTTGAATATTGTGTCCTAAATATAGTTTACAAAAATATCACCCTACTACATGTATTCGAAAATCTACACTTGATGGAACACTATTGTTCAAAAACAACATTTAGAATACAATATTTATACAAGAGGTTTTTTTCTTTTGAAGACATTCTGACATATGACAACAGAGTAACTGAACGAAGCTCACTTTTTTGTGTATTCAGCCCTGGGGGTACAGCAGGCAGCTATTCTCAGTGTATGGGCTAAGCGTCAAGGTTTGCAACATGCTCATTTGAGAGCTTGATCAAACAAGATAGGATGTCTGGAAACATTCTGGCCTAGCTGGAAAAGACTACTTAATTATGACTTAACTGTGCCTTCAGCTTGCTCAGTAGAGTCCACAGTGTCTAGTCTTTGGCAAAAGGACAGGTGGCGACAGGTGGGGTTACCTGTGAAGTGACACACGGTTTTCTTTCTCCTTCCATATTCTACCACTATCAGAATGCAGTGCGTGTCCTACGCCACCAGTATGTGGACTTGGGCTAGTGGCCACGCCCCAATATGAGCCTGAAAAAAGGTGTTGTCCATTGTACACATGTGGTAAGTTCACATAATTTTAATTTATTTAGGTGACTAGTTGAGAGCTATTTGTCAAAGTGCAACAAACCAGATTAGCTGTTGGGTTGATGTTGTTAAAGGGATCTAATAATACTGTTTATAAATTAGATGATAGAAACTTCTGATTTGTTTAGTGCTTTAAGGTGGTAATAACGAAAATTGTAAATATAATTCCAAGAGTACAGGAGGGTGAGCCACAAGAAGCTTGTGAAATATGTGCTCTACATGTGCACCACTATTTTTGGGATTCACCAAGGGGGCCCTTTGCCAATTGCCATCCTCGGTTTTGCATTTCCCAAATAGCGATTTCCTAATAGTGATTCCTACTTTGTATTGCATTTTAGTACATCTAGCCCATAGAGAACTACTGATAAACTGATCTGTTTACATTTTTTTTATATGTATATGATTGCACTGCTCATTCCACAGACAGAAGTTTATTTAGGCTTGATCTGATCCAAATGCATGGATCTCAACTGAAATGAAAGAGTCATAAAAAATCTACTTCTTCAGTACATTTTGAGAAAACAATAGATTTTCTCCTGAAATATCTTTTTTCGTTTGAAAAGACATCAGGGCTGAGGTAGTCACATCACATTTGACCAGCTTGCGTGACTTAACCAACCTAGTAGAGGCAGCAAACTATAAGGAACTCTTCTAGTCACCCTTGTGATGGGTCCGGGTAGGGAACTCAATCATTATTTGTTCCATTGCTGGTTATTGTTGAGCTGCTATCTACTTCAAAAAGTACTAAAAATCTATTAAATAAAGGAACTCTTACAGTTACTCAGCAGTAGGCAAACAGTCTCTGTTAAGCATAACTGCCCAGCTAGATGAATTTGCATTTCATGTGTAAACAACAGATTTTAACTACCACCTATCTGAATTAGCACTCAGGAGATCTTAGCATCCCTTAAGGACGACCGCCCTCTCTGGCTGGCAGAGAATCAGTCACAGCCTCTTCCTGCCAGAGGCGGCCGCTGCATAACGCAAGGGGAGGTGCAGGGAGGGATGGGGGGACGGAGACAAGGTACAGATTGAAAAAAAGAACTTACCTCGCCTACGTTCCTGACACCTCGCACTCCTTCTGGTGTCCCAGCATTCACTGCTGGGAAACAGCTCAGGCTTCCCAGCAATCCTGGCGCTGCGTTCATGCAAAACCTAGCATGAAAGCAGCACCAGGATTGGCCTAAGCGGCAGACACAGCCTTGGAGTCTGTGTAGTTTCTCCAGCCCGGCGGTTAAAGACAGCAGGGCTGGAGAAACCTAAGTGCTCATGTGTGTTTTGCAGGCCAGCTTAAGCTGTCCAAACACACATGCG